>NC_060121.1:445528514-446239139 GCF_021461395.2 Schistocerca americana
GCAGGGGCATGTTGCAGAGAGTTGAAGCCAACTTCTGAGAGTGCATTGAGAAGTGCATCACTGAAAACGACCGTCACCTGGAAGATGTTTTCAACCATTAATTTGTTAAATGGCAAAATTATTTGATTGTTATTCTGTAATTAAAAATTTTTTTGAAGCACTCCTAACAATATATTGTTCATTTGAAAACCATGCATCCTTTATGCCTCACCCTGTAGATCGGCTCCAATCTATTCAGAAGGAGTGTACAGGCAGCATACAAGCCATATTGACAGACACAATAAATAAGCCATTTAGTTCAGTTATTTTCCCATGGTACCCAAAACATGCGCTAGTGATGCCCTTACTAAAGAAAGTTAATGCAGGAAGTACTGAAAACTACAGGCCTGTTTCACTACTGTCTTCACTCTAAAAAATAATTGAATCTATAATGAAGACAGACTAATTAGTTACATGAATAAATACAACAGTTTGAATGAAGCATAGTTTCATTTCCGAAGTGAGAGAAGTGTAATATCAGCCATTACAAACCTTACAAAAGTGGCACTTGATTTTCTTGACAAGGATGAATAAGCTATAAGTATATCCTTAGAATTGTCAAGATTTATGACACTGTTGGCTGTAAAATACTACTAAACAAGCTACAAGTATAAGAGGAAAATCAAACAAGTGGTTCCACTGTTACCTCAAAAACAGGGTGCAAATGCTAAAAATAGTTCACACATCCACTGCTCATAATTTTTTAGTAAAACAATTGTCAGACAAGATATATATAAACATGGGTGTTCCTCAGGGTAGTCTGTTGGGTTCAGTTCTTGTTGTGTACATAGTTCTGCATAGTCAGCACGTACACAACTTTCCCAATAGAGCGCGCCCCGCTAAGCACAACAGTGCAGGTGCAGCGCTCGTCCGTCTCCACACTACGAGATGGCGCTGTCTTAGAGACGGACTAAATTCTGCTTCCACTGATCCGCATATTAATATGTAACACAGCCAATTAGATTGCTGCTAAAGTAGAACCTTTTCTCCTCGCGGATCACACTCGCGCAGTGATACCTGAACACTCAAGGTATTATAACGAGTGTACAGACCTCCAATTAGTCAGTCTGCATTAATCTATAGTCAAGTTTCAGTCTGCGCCTAATAAGATTATCATATTCCTGTACATAGCCATGAAGATAAATGAATAGACACTATGTCAAGTATCAGAGATATGTGAGAATAAGATTAACGTACCAAGACCAAAGGAACTTCAGATTGTCAATTGTAAATAGCATCCAGAACCAAGTTAAGTTATTTTTATGCTTGTTATTATTTTAATAGATGTGTGTGAAAATTAATCAAGTTCTGTTTAAAGTTGGTCACCGTCAATCTGCTACTCCAAGCGTGCAAGTGGCATTTCTATCATCTGACCGAACGGCAGAAGATAAACACACCACGATAAGACCACGAGACATATTGCTGACACTCGCCTACTTTGTTAGAGCAACAAGTCAAATAATCTGATGGTGTGTGTACCGAAGGTCTTACAGTACACACACCACAGTTCTGTTCTTGACACACTGGTTTGCAAAACTGTAGGACAAGAGTAACTTTTGCATGATGTGTCACTGCCAGGTAACACAAGCTGATGAAACTTAAATCATACATAAAAATAATCACTACCGTATAGTACAGAAGGTAACTGACAGAAACACACAATGGAATGGATAGAAAGAGACATTTTTATTTCTAGATAGTAATTACACTGACTTTACTGTGATTTATGATAGTTCCCTGGACATTACAAAAGCTCAAGCTTGGTTCATAATAGTGTGTGTGATTATCATAGATGGCAATGCATGCTGTGCAATGTGCTCCCAAGCTGGCCACAATGTTAGTATGAGATCTTGTCTTAGGGCAGCCCATTCCTCCACCAGTGCAGATGACAACTGATGGATGGTCATTAGTACATGTGAACATGCTGTAATGTCTTCCCAATGCAACACTGGACTCGCATTTGGGAGGACGACGGTTCAATCCCGCGTCCGGCCATCCTGATTTAGGTTTTCCGTGATTTCCCTAAATCGTTCCAGGCAAATGCCGGGATGGTTCCTTTGAAAGGGCACGGCCGACTTCCTTCCCCGTCCTTCCCTAATCCGATGAGACCAATGATCTCGCTGTCTGGTTTCCTTCCACCAACAACCAACCAACTTCCCAATGCATCCCACATGTGCTTAATGGCATTTATGTCAGGGAATGGGCAGGCCAGTTCATTCGCCAAATATCGCGATTCCAAAAACTCCCCCACCTGTGCTGTTTGATTCGGTCATGCATTGTCATTCTTAAAAATGAAGTTAGGCTGAATGTACCACTGAAAAGATGCACATGGGGTAGGAATGAAATGAAATGATCGTACGGCATTGTTGGCCGGGAGACCCCATGCGGGGTGTTCGGCTGCCGAAATTGCAACTCCTTTTTAGCTGACCCCACTTCAGTGAATTGCGAGTCAATGATGATGAAATGATGATGAAAGACACACAACACTCAGTCATCACGAGGCAGAGAAAATCCCTGACCCCACCGGGAATCGAACCTGGGACCCTGTGCGCCGGAAGCGAGAATGCTACCACATGATCACGAGCTGCGGACATGGGGTAGGAGACAGTGTCACAGTGACATTGCCTGATGAGTGCACCATACTCAAAAACTTGAAAGGCAGCATGTCAATGCAACATTATGCCTCCTCACTCCAACTCCACTTAACACCTGGACCACCAGAACAATCATCCTCAGATAATGTTTTGGTGGCCCATGTGTCATTCTGTGAGGATGCATAATATTGCATGGGCACACTGCCCTCCAAATCTTTGAATGCGCTGCATTGACAGGTCAGTGTTATTGTGACACTGTGCTCTTTTCCTGAGTGTGTTCTTCCAGAAGTGTAACAGGCCTAACTTCATTTTTATGGAAGAAAATCTGGAGAAATCTGCCAAGTGGACTGCCTGCCCATTCCCCCCCCCCCCCCCCCCCCCCCCCCTCCGCCCACCGGTCGCTTCCCCCGTTTCAATCCAATTGAGCACATGTGGGATGTGAATGACCATCCAGCAGTTATCAGCTGTGCTGGTGGCAGAATGGAATACCTTGCATGGAATGGAATAAACACACAAAGATACTGACAAAAAGAACGTCATCAGTATGTTATGTTCATAGGGTTTCGTCATCATTTTGTAATAGCCAATGTCTTGTGGTGACATATTACTCCTATGTACATTCTTAGGCATGGTATTATTTTCTAGAGATCAAAGGCACAAAACATAGAAACAGTTTTTAAACTGCAGAAAAGGGCCATCAGAATAATAACTAGAAGTAGTAGTCACGCTCATTGTAAAGAGCTGTATAAAAAATTGGGTATACCTACTGCACAAAGTGAGTATGTCTACCAACCCATGGTGCATTATCAGAAAAACATTACTAGATGTTTCGCTAACAGTTCTATACATAATCATGATACAAGATCCAGTTTGGACTCAAGTTTATGTAGGAAAAAACAAACAAAAAAACACCAAACAGAATTTCTTTTACATGGTATAATAACCCAAGGAAATTGAGGAAATTACTAAAACACATCTCTTCAAAAAGGCAAGTAAAGCCTCATCATAAGTACTATAATGCATCCTATACAATTAATGATTACTTGGAGGACTCAGAGTAGTTGGCGATAACAAAATGGGAAAAGTACAACAACTTGTTTCAATACATAGTCATGGTTTACTGCTTTTACAATCAAGTCATGTGTCCAAGATCTAAAATGCATGGTAGTAATGTCTTGTCATTCTCCTGAGTTGAACATCTCACACATCGTCATGGAAAATTGACTCAGTTTTTTAGGTGGATGCAGGGAAGGACATCAAAATAAACAGGGAGCATAGCTGAATGTTTATGGCCCTGGTGTCAGTTTTCCAAACAGACTGGAGTTAGTGCGAGGGGCTTAGCAGCCTATTCATGGCCCACAAGTCATCCACAGGTGTCCTTAGTGTACACAATGATGAAGAGCAAAACTATATGTTATAAGCTATCAGAAACAAATTGTGTGGAAATCAAAGAGTGATGTATACTAAGGGCCAATTGAATTAGGCAGTGCAGCTATTAAAATAATGACCTCATGTTCAGAAGGCTGGAGTCCATTCTGTCCAGCCACCCTGAGTTGGTTTTCCTAAACCACTTCAGTCATAAGCTGGGATGATTCCTTCATCAAGACCAAGGCTAACACACCTGCTCTATCATTAAAGAACATGCTTATGTTTTCTGTTGATGCCTTTATTTTGGGCTATTTTTATTGCATTACCATGACAATTCCTATATTATTGTGAGAAGATTCTTGGATGAATGAAAATAAATAAATGGAAGGGACATAGCAATAGAACTGAGGATCAGTTGTTACAGAAACTTTTGTCAATGATCCCTTCTACAAACTGTTACTTAATAACCTAACTCACTCATGTTTTCTATTTTGATGTGTAATATATTTCCTGTGTTAAGTGAGACTAATTAGCTAGAATTTTAATTACTGTCATTTGACACTAAAAATACTTCTATGTTTATAGTTCTAAAGGTTGTAACATTCCACATGGGAAAAATATATCTAAAACCAAAGATGATGTAACTTACCAAACAAAAGCATTGGTATGTTGATAGAGACACTAACAAACACAAACACACACACAAAATTCAACCTTTCGCAACCCATGGTTGCTTCATTAGGAAAGAGGGAAGGAGAGGGAAAGACGAAAGGATGTGGGTTTTAAGGGTGAGGGTAAGGAGTCATTCCAATCCCGAGAGCAGAAAGACTTACCTTGGGGGGAAAAAGGAACAGGTATACACTCGCACACACACACATATCCATCCGCACATATACAGACACAAGCAGACATATGTAAAGGCAAAGAGTTTGGGCAAAGATGTCAGTCGAGGCGGAAGTACAGAGGCAAAGATGTTGTTGATTGACAGGTGAGGTATGAGTGGCGGCAACTTGAAATTAGCAGAGGTTGAGGCCTCGTGGGTAACGGGAAGAGAGGATATATTGAAGGACAAGTTCCCATTTCCGAAGTTCCGATAGGTTGGTGTTAGTGGAAAGTATCCAGAAAACGTGTGGTTCCTGAAGAGGGGCAGCAGCCTTTTCAGTAGTTGCAAGGGCAACAGTCTGGATGATTGACTGATCTGGCCTTGTAACAATAACCAAAACGGCCTTGCTGTGCTGGTACTGCGAACGGCTGAAAGCAAGGGGAAACTACAGGCGTAATTTTTCCCGAGGGCATGCAGCTTTACTGTATGATTAAATGATGATGGCGTCCTCTTGGGTAAAATATTCCGGAGGTAAAATAGTCCCCCATTAGGATCTCCGGGCGGGGACTACTCAAGAGGATGGCATTATCAGGAGAAAGAAAACTGGCATTCTACGGATCGGAGCGTGGAATGTCAGATCCCTTAATCGGGCAGGTAGGTTAGAAAATTTAAAAAGGGAAACGGATAGGTTGAAGTTAGATATAGTGGGAATTAGTGAAGTTCGGTGGCAGGAGGAACAAGACTTCTGGTCAGGTGACTACGGGGTTATAAGCACAAAATCAAATAGGGGTAATGCAGGAGTAGGTTTAATAATGAATAGGAAAATAGGAATGCGGGTAAGCTACTACAAACAGCATAGCGAACGCGATATTGTGGCCAAGATAGATACGAAGCCCACACCTACTACAGTAGTACAAGTTTATATGCCAAATAGCTCTGCAGATGACGAAGAAATTGAAGAAATGTATGATGAAATAAAAGAAATTATTCAGATTGTGAAGGGAGCCGAAAATTTAATAGTCATGGGTGACTGGAATTCGAGTGTAGGAAAATGGAGAGAAGGAAACATAGTAGGTGAATATGGATTGGGGCTAAGAAATGAAAGAGGAAGCCGCCTGGTAGAATTTTGCGCAGAGCACAACATAATCATAGCTAACACTTGGTTTAAGAATCATGAAAGAAGGTTGTATACATGGAAGAACCCTGGAGATACTAAAAGGTATCAGATAGATTATATAATGGTAAGACAGAGATTTAGGAACCAGGTTTTAAATTGTAAGACATTTCCAGGGGCAGATGTGGACTCTGACCACAATCTATTGGTTATGACCTGTAGATTAAAACTGAAGAAACTGCAAAAAGGTGGGAATTTAAGGAGATGGGACCTGGATAAACTGACTAAACCAGAGGTTGTACAGAATTTCAGGGAGAGCATAAGGGAACAATTGACAGGAATGGGGGAAAGAAATACAGTAGAAGAAGAATGGATAGCTTTGAGGGATGAAGTAGCGAAGGCAGCAGAGGATCAAGTAGGTAAAAAGACGAGGGCTAGTAGAAATCCTTAGGTAACAGAAGAAATATTGAATTTAATTGATGAAAGGCGAAAACATAAAAATGCAGTAAATGAAGCAGGCAAAAAGGAATACAAACGTCTCAAAAATGAGATCGACAGGAAGTGCAAAATGGCTAAGCAGGGATGGCTAGAGGACAAATGTAAGGATGTAGAGGCCTATCTCACTAGGGGTAAGATAGATACTGCCTACAGGAAAATTAAAGAGACCTTTGGAGATAATAGAACGACTTGTATGAATATCAAGAGCTCAGATGGAAACCCAGTTCTAAGCAAAGAAGGGAAATCAGAAAGGTGGAAGGAGTATATAGTGGGTCTATACAAGGGTGATGTACTTGAGGACAATATTATGGAAATGGAAGAGGATGTAGATGAAGATGAAATGGGAGATATGATACTGAGTGAAGAGTTTGACAGAGCACTGAAAGACCTGAGTCGAAACAAGGCCCCCGGAGTAGACAACATTCCGTTGGAACCTCTGACGGCCTTGGGAGAGCCAGTCCTGACAAAACTCTACCATCTGGTGAGCAAGATGTATGAAACAGGCGAAATACCCTCAGACTTCAAGAAGAATATAATAATTCCAATCCCAAAGAAAGCACGTGTTGACAGATGTGAAAATTACCGAACTATCAGTTTAATAAGTCACAGCTGCAAAATACTAACACGAATTCTTTACAGATGAATGGAAAAACTAGTAGAAGCCAACCTCGGGGAAGATCAGTTTGGATTCTGTAGAAACACTGGAACACGTGAGGCAATACTGACCTTACGACTTATCTTAGAAGAAAGATTAAGGAAAGGCAAACCTACGTTTCTAGCATTTGTAGACTTAGAGAAAGCTTTTGACAATGTTGACTGGAATACTCTCTTTCAAATTCTAAAGGTGGCAGGGGTAAAATACAGGGACCGAAAGGCTATTTACAATTTGTACAGAAACTAGATGGCAGTTGTAAGAGTCAAGGGGCATGAAAGGGAAGCAGTGGTTGGGAAGGGAGTAAGACAGGGTTGTAGCCTCTCCCGGATGTATTGTAATTCTGTCAGAGATAGCAAAGGACTTGGAAAAGCAGTTGAATGGAATGGACAGTGTCTTGAAAGGAGGATATAAGATGAACATCAACAAAAGCAAAACAAGGATAATGGAATGTAGTCTAATTAAGTCGTGTGATGCTAAGGGAATTAGATTAGGAAATGAGACACTTAAAGTAGTAAAGGAGTTTTGCTTTTTGGGGAGCAAAATAACTGATGATGGTCGAAGTAGAGAGGATATAAAATGTAGACTGGCAATGGCAAGGAAAGTGTTTCTGAAGAAGAGAAATTTGTTAACATCGAGTATTGATTTAAGTGTCAGGAAGTCATTTCTGAAAGTATTTGTATGGAGTGTAGCCACGTATGGAAGTGAAACATGGACGATAAATAGTTTGGACAAGAAGAGAATAGAAGCTTTCGAAATGTGGTGCTACAGAAGAATGCTGAAGATTAGATGGGTAGATCACATAACTAATGAGGAAGTATTGAATAGGATTGGGGAGAAGAGAAGTTTGTGGCACAACTTGACCAGAAGAAGGGATCGGTTGGTAGGACATGTTCTGAGGCATCAAGGGATCACCAATTTAGTATTGGCGGGCAGAGTGGAGGGTAAAAATCATAGAGGGAGACCAAGAGATGAATACACTAAGCAGATTCAGAAGGATGTAGGTTGCAGTAGGTACTGGGAGATGAAGAAGCTTGCACAGGATAAAGTAGCATGGAGAGCTGCATCAAACCAGTCTCAAGACTGAAGACCACAACAACAAACAACAATCCAGAAAACCCGGACGGTGTAACACAGGGTGATCCTCATTACCAACAAACACTGTTAGCCTGTGTCCGTTCATGCGAATGGACAGTTTGTTGCTGGTCATTCCCACATAGAAAGCTTCACAGTGTAGGCAGGTCAGTTGGTAAATCACGTGGGTGCTTTCACACATGGCTCTGCCTTTGATCGTGTACACCTTCCGGGTTACAGGACTGGAGTAGGTGGTGGTGGGAGGGTACATGGGACAGGTTTTATGCCGGGGGTGGTTACAAGGGTAGGAGCCAAAGGGTAGGGAAGGTGGTTTGGGGATTTCATAGGGATGAACCAAGAGGTTACGAAGGTTAGGTGGACAGTGGAAAGACACTCTTGGTGGAGTGGGGACGATTTCATGAAGGACGGATCTCATTTGAGGAAGTTGTATCCCTGCTGGAGAGCCACATTCAGAGTCTGATCCAGTCCCAGAAAGTATCCTGTCACAAGTGGGGCACTTTTGGGGTTCTTCTGTGGGAGGTTCTGGGTTTGAGGGGATGAGGAAGTGGCTCTGGTTATTTGTTTCTGTATCAGTTCGGGAGGGTAGTTGCAGGATGCAGAAGCTTTTTTCAGGTTGTTGGTGTAATGGTTCAGGGATTCAGGACTGGAGCAGATTCATTTGCCATGAAGACCTAGGCTGTAGGAAGGGACCGTTTGATATGGAATGGGGGCAGCTCTCATAATGGAGGTACTGTTGCTTGTTGGTGGGTTTGATGTGGACGGATGTGTGAAGCTGGCCATCAGACAGATGGAGGTCAACATCAAGGAAAGTGGCATGGGATTTGGAGTAGGACAAGGTGAATCTGATGGAACCAAAGGAGTTGAGGTTGGAGAGGAAATTCTGGAGTTCTTCTTCACTGTGAGTCCAGATCATGAAGATGTCATCAATAAATCTGTACCAAACTCTGGGTTGGCAGGCCTGGGTAACCAAGAAGGCTTCCTCTAAGTGACTCACAAATAGGTTGGCGTACGAGGGGGCCATCCTGGTACCCATGGCTGTTCCCTTTAATTGTTCGTATGTCTGGCCTTCGAAAGTGAAGAAGTTGTAAGTCAGGATGAAGCTGGCTAAGGTAATGAGGAAAGAGCTTTTAAGTAGGGTGGCAGGTGATCGGCGTGAAAGGAAGTGCTCCATTGCAGCGAGGCCCTGGACGTGTGGAATATTTGTGTATAAAGAAGTGGCATCAATGGTTACAAGGATGGTTACCAAGGGTAACAGATTGGGTAAGGATTCCAGGCATTCGAGAAAGTGGTTGGTGTCTTTGATGAAGGATGGGAGACTGCATGTAATGGGTTGAAGGTGTTGATCTACGTAGGCAGAGATACGTTCTGTGGGGGCTTGGTAACCAGCTACAATGGGGCGGTCGGGATGATTGGGTTTGTGAATTTTAGGAAGTAGGTAGAAGGTAGGGGTGCGGGGTGTCGGTGGGGTCAGGAGGTGATGGAGTCAGGTGAAAGGTTCTGTAGGGGGCCTAAGGTTCTGAGGATTCCTTGAAGCTCTGCCTGGACATCAGGAATGGGATTACCTTGGCAAACTTTGTATGCAGTGTTTCAGACAACAGACAAGGCTTGTGTCCGTATATGTGCAGATGGATATGTGTGTGTGTGCGAGTGTATACTTGTCCCTTTTCCCCCCCAAGGTAAGTCTTTCCACTCCCAGGATTGGAATGATTCCTTACCCTCTCCCTTAAAACCCAAATCCTTTCGTCTTTCCCTCTCCTTCCCTCTTTCCTGATGAAGCAACTGTGGGTTGCGAAAGCTTGAATTTTGTGTGTGTGTTTGTGTTTGTTATTGTCTCTATCAACGTACCAATGCTTTTGTTTGGTAAGTTACAGAATCTTTGTTTTTAGATATATTTTTCCCACGTGGAATGTTATTTTTGATGGCTGTCTTCCTACACATTTTAGTGTTTACTGGTGTGTCATTGTGGAGAATAATACACAGGCAGACACTAATCATTCCATATGCACGATCAGCTCTTCGTGATTATTTCTGTGCACAATAACCCTCCAGCTAATGGATAAAGTCTCACTAACACTTTATCTAATAGTTTTTATTCCTGCTGCCTTCTTTTTGAGTCATCAGCCTTTTGACTGGTTTGATACAGCTTGCAATGAATTCCTTTTCTGCGTCAACCTTTTTGTCTCAAAGTAGCACTTGCACAACACTTCCTCAGTTATTTGTTGGATGTATCCCAATCTCTGTCTTCCTCTTCATACTTTACCCTCTTGTACCAAGGATGTTATCCGCTAATGTCTTAACACACATCTTATCATCCTGGTCCTTCTGCATGTGTGCTTTTCTTCAGCAATCCTGTGGAGAATCTCTTCATTCCCTGTCAGTCAACTTTATTTTCAACTTCCTTCTATAGCATCACATCTCAAATGCATCAATTTTCTTCTTGTCCAGTTTTCCCACACAATGCTCTGCTTTTGTCTTTATATAACCATTTTTGTGGCATACTTGTAAAAAATTTTGCAATGTAATGCTCACTGAAATATGTAATGGAACTAAGCTTTGTATATTTACAACAGCTGCCTTCTACTAGATCTAGCAATGTACAAGGCTAGCTCACTGCTTACAAGTGTATTTCACACATGTGTATTTCACAAGGTGTATCGATCATGTGAACATTATTTCTTTTGTCTGTACTTTATTAAGTAAAGGTTGCTTTGCACTGAAATGAGTAGTATGAAATGATAAAATATCAATGATAAAAACAGTAATGAAAAAACATCACCAATTGTGATCTGTGGCTTATTAAAGGCATTCAACAGTGCCAGTCATGATGTTATATTAGATAAGTTAATTTTTTCTGAAATACATAGTTCAGCAAATGCCTGGTTTGTTCTTATTTAGGAAACAGAATGCAGAAAGTTACCTTAAGCTGTTTGAGTAATACAAAGAGGAAGGCCATATCATCTGCATGGGGAGAAATTACAATTGGAGTCCCAAGGAGATTGATTATGCGCCAACTACAGTTCTTGCTTTATGTTAATAATCTGCCACTTTATCTGAACCAGCAGACAGAATTATTCCTGTTTGCAAATGATGCAAGCATTATTGTGAAGCTGAGAAAGTAGTAAATTATGTTTTTGTAAAAGTTACTGCATAGTTTTGCACAAATGGACTAGCTTTAAATTTTGAAAACAACACAGTTCACCCAGTTTCATGCCGTCAATAATATTCCTCCTCCTATTAACCTAATATACTAACAAGATATAATAAAACAAGATAGGAAATTGTACACTCTTAGGTGTGCATATTGATGAAAACTTAAAGTGGAAAAAACCATATAGTAGACATGCTAAAATGTTTAGGTTTGGATATTTTTTACCGCGAAAATAACTGCCAGCTTTGAGGATGCAGTAAATTAACATACTTTGCATATTTTCATTCATTAGTGTCTTATGGGGGTAATACTCTGGGGTAACTCCTTGCTTAGGCAAACTGTATTCATTGCAAGAAAGAAAGTTGTAGGAATGTTCCTTACTTTAACATACGAAGTTACAAACACATAAAGATCAGGTCTGCACATGGCTGCAGAAACATAAACGACTCAAGTTCTAAATGGACTCAGGTTCAAAATGTAAATCAGGCACTCACCCGAGATATGTATGCAGTAGCCAGACATGGTGTGGTAAAAGGGGCAGAGTCACAGAAATCGTTGCCTCTCCCAGTGTTCACCACATGATATCCTCACATACAATACCCACTGTAAGACTTGTAAAGCAAAATTTAGTCTGCACAAGAGCGTGATGCAGAAACACAATATCCTTGGCAACTGCATGCCAGACCTAAAGACAGTGCAGGCATCTTGCAGCATCATAAAAACACTACTGTTAGGTGTGTCACCACATGGCTAGTTCCTCATGGTGTGGGCATGGAGCAGCAACAAAAGTGGATGTTATGAAGGATGGAGAAAGACTGGTAAAACTCAGTTGGAAGAAGCCTCACTAGGGGCGGCTATTGTTCCACACCAGTAGTCAGTAACCATAGCAGTGAAGTGTCCTGTCACACAGCAAGGTTGACAGCCGTGAATGGAAATACTGCTGAAGGGGTGAAACTCGCTACCTTAGCAGACAGCCATAAAGAGTTATGAGCGTATGGAACTGCTAAGACAGCTGTGCGGTGAAAGGTCACCACGCAGCTCCACCCCCCACCCCCCATCCTTGCCATGAGAATGGAGCAGTGGTGTTCAATGAGATGACAATGGCGAAGGCTGATACTGGTGTCATGTTGTGTTGTGGCAATGGTACAGTCATAAGGCATTGATCATGTGTGTGTCAGCTCTGTGGTGGGAGTGGGTGCAGCACATCAAGATGTCAGGCACACAAAGGGCACAGCAGCCGGATGTCAGTGGTGCCGGTCCACTGCATGACAATGCGCGGTAGCCTGCAGGATGGGGGTGCCATGCAAGTATGGTCTGAACCTGTGTTCAGTGCTGCACACACAGGTGTGAGCAGGTGCAGGGAGCAGTTGCCAGGGCAGGACTGTGAAGGCAAGGGTGCAGCAGCCTTGCCGGGTGACTGCAAGATAGTGTTGACAGGTGGCCACATTTTACACCTGAAAGTGCACACACTGGGCAGTGTTAGATGAACCACCAGTGCCTGCTGTGTCAGGTTGGGATTGCAGTGCTGAGAGCCTTTAAAATAACGCTGCTGTGAAAACATTGGAGACTGCAATGTAGTGATGGGTATGTAACTGGCAGTTGACCACAGCAGAAGAGAAATTACTGGGATGGTTGTAGGCTGCAGGGGAGGTAGAGAAGCAGGGACATGAGCATCCTATGCATCTGCCTTGGTGACAGCTGGTGGGTTGGGTGCAATGCCAGCATATTATGTTGAGTTTTCCGAAGTGCTTTTGGCTGTGGTGCTGTGGGCAGGTATCTCACGGGTTTCGGTAGTGGGGGTGGTTGGCACGGTTTCATTGGTGGCATTGGAATTGTCACCATTGTCCACATTTTGGAATTGTTGGAGGGCCTGGTATCACCAGCAGCAGATTGCATCTGCAGGTTTTTGGTGGAGATTGTAGTCAAGCTTGGCGGTGTGTGGTCCGACAGCATATAGGTGGGCTTCTGCCTATCAATTGATATGCTGGTCAGTGTGCCATGCAGATGGAGTCCTGTTTCATGACCTGGTGGGGGTCAGAGTATTGCAGTTGCAGAGGGAGCAGCGAACATTGATACACAGCGTAACATGGGTGCACCAACACAAGATCATTGTGAATGAAAGTTCTGCATTCATTGTTGTGCTGGGAAGATTGGGTCACAGGTGGCCATGGAGTCCTGCAAACTCCAGACAGTTGCCTGGGACAGCCAGCAGCTGGCTGTAAACAAGATCAGTGGCTGATGCCTCAAGGTCGGTCTTGTGAGTAATATGGAGACTGAGAAGTACCAGCAACAGGGCAGTGGTCCACCTGTTGTTGTGTCAGGTGAGGGTGGCATTCAAGGTGTGTTGTAGCTGTTCCACCATGCCACTGGCGGCTTGGTGGTAGCTCAATGTCAGGTACAAGTCAGCCCCACACAGATCTGTCAGTGCATGAAAAAGGCCAATGTAAATGGGCACCTGCAGTCCTTAGTGATGTGGTATGGGCAGCAGAGAAGGGAAATCCCTGTGGAGATGAAGATGGCTGCTACCATGGCAGCAACAACATCAGGTATTGACATTGTCTCAGGCCAGCGTGTGAACCTGTCCACCATTGTAAGAAGGTAGTGGCAGCTGTAAGACGAAGGTAGGGGGCCAACAATGTCCACATGAACATGGGAGAAAGTGATATATGATGTCTGGGAAAGCTGTGACGGAGGCATGTGTGTGGTGACTGACCTTGGCGCAATGACAGGCAAGGCACATGTGGACCCAGGTCCTGCAGTTCCTTCCTAATACCTGGCCACACAAAGCACTGCATTGCTAGAGTGGCAGACATGTGCACACTGGGGTGCACCAGGATGTGTAATTGACTTAATGTGGCCTTGCAGTTGACAGCACGTAGGAAGAGGCACGTGGAGCCAATGGATACATAGCACCAGATACTGTTGTCGGAGCCAGCATGTGTTGAAGATGGAGGCTGGAGGCGGCCTCTTGGCTGATGCCAAAGCCAGCAAAGATAGCATGCACCAAAGAAAACTGTAGTCACAGGTCCTGCAGGTTGAAGGGCAGCAGATGAGCCATGGCACAGCTGGATGGAGTGGTTGCATCATGCGGTAGATTGGACAGTGGTGCTTTGAGGCCAGGAGGAGCATTGGCAGTGGAGACTGTGGCTGGTGTGGGCAGTGATGTGAAGTCTAGCATCAGGGGCTGGGACACTGGCGTTGCCGCAAGTTGCGTGTGCAGGTCAGCATTGCGGTGTTCCATTTCCATGAGGTACATGGTCAGGCTGGCAATACTGTTGTGCAGCACTGGCAAGGGAGCTAAATGTAGTGGAGCATCAGTAGGACATATGGCAGTAACCACTGGTCGCAAAGTTGCACAAGAGATGGTAAAATACACATAAAGGTGTGAGTTGTTGGTGCGAAATGCACTAGTATCCATACATGAAAACAGAAGTTGCTGGATGCACACATGCAGGAGTCAGAGCATGTGCCTAATGGGGCAAGCCAGCCAGTAATGTGCCAAAATAGAATATTAAGTTGAGTGAGTTCATCACCATGTCACCAGCATAGGAATGTCCCTTACTTTATTGAACTAAGTAATGTGCAACATCACAAACACATAAAGGTCAGATTGGCATGTGGGAGAAGTAATGCAAATGGCCTCAGGTTCAAACTGTAAATCAGTCTCTCACTCAAGATGTGAATGTACTTTCTGGGAGCAGCATGGTAGACATGGCAGAGTCAGAAAAATTGTTGCCTTGTCCCACTGTTCACTGCATAATACCTGCACTTACGATACCCACACTAAGACATGCAAAGCAAAATTTGTAGTCTGCACAGGAGTGTGATGCCAATATACAAAATCCTCAGCAACTGCATGTCAGGCATAAAGATGGTACAGCATGGGCGTCTTGCAGCATCATAGAAGTACCAGACTCAGGTGCATCAGTACATGGCCAGTTCCTCACAGTGTGGGGGCAGAGCAGCAACAAAAGTGGATGCAATGAGGATTGGACAAAGACTGCTGAAACTTGGTTGGTGGAAGCCTCACCAGGGTCAGCAATTGTTCTGCATTGGTAATCAGCGACCGTAGTGGTGAAGTGTTCTGTTTCACAGTAAGATCAACAGCCATGAATGGAAGTACTGTGTGAGGACTGAAACTCACTGCCTTAGCAGATAGCCGTAGTGGTTTTTGAGTGTATGAAACTGCTAAGACAGCTGTGCAGTAAAAGGCTGGCACTCAGTAATTAGAACTATGTGTGGAGGTCAGTTACATAGATCTCACAGGTATCTCTTTAAGCAAATGGGAATATTAACTCCAGCTCAACAGTACATGTTTTCACTTACGAAATTTATCGTTAACCCTCCATCTAAATTTGAGAGTAACAAGGACATTCACAAGTACAATATTTGAAGGATAAATGATATGCTTTAACCTTAAATGTATCTAACTTTGGCACAGAAAGAGGTGAAATATGCAGTTATAAAAATCTTTGCCAGTCCACCCATGGAAATAAAATGCCTGATGAATAACAAAAGGGTTTCCAAATGTACATTAAAGAGCTTTCTCATTAACAACTCCTTCTATACCACAGAGAAATTAGTGAGTAGAGATAATTAGTCATCAAAAAACTGTAAAATGGCTATATGTATCCATATAAGTATTATTTTTTACTTATATGTATATAAATGTTCTGTACTTTTTATGCTGAGACAATCCACATTATAAAGTTTGTCATGAATTTGGTCTGTGGAAAATGTAAATAACTAACTTCAATTACAGAAATGGTTCTCAATACAAGATGTAGCAGTTTCCACTTCTTTGAATACAATCTTTGATCATGATGTTCTATTGTCATAATGGAGGTAAGTAATTTAGAAATTTCATATACAGGGTGATCAGAAACAGTCTGAAAGCTTGTAAAGGTGCTACAGGATAGCTTTTGTTAGGAAATAATTGCTAAGAAAACATTTCATATGTTGCACCATTTCTGAATTAATTAGCACTGAAGTTAGTCAGTCATGCCATTGCACACACAAATTCAAGTGGACCACCAGAGACAGTGTTACCAAATGTGTTCTTTGTTTGTTTTTCTGAAGCTGAACAAGAGAACAACACAAAAATTGGACTTTGGACAGAAGTAAGGATCAAACCTGAGCCCAGGGCTGAGCAGTTTCATGTGCTATCATCTGTGCTATAAGAACAATTGACACTAATTGTACCATGGGTGGCTGCTTGAATCTGAACATGCAAAAGCCTAATTGTCTAACTTCATTGTTAATCAACTCAGAAATGATGCAACATATTGAATTTTTTCTTAACAGTTATTTCTTAGCACAACCTACCCTGCATCATCCTTACAAGCTTTTCAGCTGTTTTTGACCCTCCTGCATAAGTCCATATTACACAACGTATAATGCATGTAGATGGCAGTTACCACATCAGTTACAATACTTCCATGTATTAAAATTCCTCTTTACAGAGCCCATTCCTAAACTCTGTAAGGTTCAACATTATTCATAGCTCGTCAATCACTCAAAAATTTTCTTAGTTGTTTGAACATGTCTGCAGTCTCACCTGAAGCCTGACTTTGTTAGTATATCTTTCCTGCTTTTCCTGACTCCACAGGGGCTCCCCTGCATACCTCTACACACTTACAGCATCAAAAGAAAGGATATGGTTGAAACTGTAGAGCTCCAATGAGGTGTAAATTCTAAAAATAAAGTTTCACTTTGGAGTGGAGTATGCCATTATGAGAAATTTTCTGTAGTATAAACCTAAACATCACTATGAAAACTCAGAAAAATGGATTGGATTAAGGCAAGGGAGCACTTCCATAGTCATACTGTCAGTAACATCCCATCTGGCCAAGATATAATTAATCCTATGCCTGTGATTTTTATTGTTTTCAGTAACTCATTGTTAGTGTAATTTATTGCGAAAGACAGAGTACAACGTATATATAATTCCTTCTGCCACGTAACACAGCTTGATGAAAGATGTACCATACATAGACAGAATGTAACTAAAGGAAATACACAATGAAACAAACTGAATGACATTTTTATTTAAAGACAATAATCACAATGAAGTCACCATGATTCATGATGGTCCCTGGACGTTACAAAAGATGAGATATGGTTCTTAATGAGGTGTGTGATCACCATGGATGGTGATGCATGCTCTACTATGTGCTCCTATTGTAATCTTAATCTCCCACACATCATCATTAAATTTCTCTGCCTCCATACGAATTTTGAAAGGTTTGCGAGGTGTAAGATGTACAAAAGAAAAACTTTTTACTTACCTTCATTTACTCTTGTTGTTGGCTCCAAGTCTTGCATCTAGGGGTACATTCTTGTGGCTGAAAATTTGATTTAATGTTGTGGGTTCCTGATGACTTAATAACTGATGAAGATTAGCCTATATATTTCTTGAATTATATTCTTTGTCACATTATTAAACATCGCACTGTTTTTACAATTTCCACTTAATATTCCAAATTACATTGTTAGTGTCGATCATTAAAAAAATATGTTTATCTCCATCCCACTACTCCTAACATTCTGAGGTACTCAACAATTTTCCAAAGAGTCTACAAAGCGAAAGAGTTTACAAACTTTCTTGACAAAAGAAGAATCTTTGCTAAAATATAACAGTATTTTGTAAATGAGTCCAGAAATAAATTTTATAATTATTGCCTGATTGTGAAATTAATAATAGGAATTGTACACTACTGGCCATTAAAATTGCTACACCACAACGATTATGTGCTACAGATGTGAAATTTAACCAACAGGAAGAAGATGCTGTGATATGCAAATGATTAGCTTTTCAGAGCATTCACACAAGGTTGGCACCAGTGGCGACACCTACAACGAGCTGACATGAGGAAAGTTTCCAACCAATTTCTCATACACAAACAGCAGTTGACCGGCGTTGCCTGGTGAAATGTTGTTGTGATGCCTCGTGTAAGGAGGAGAAATGCATACCATCACGTTTCAGACTTTGATGAAGGTCAGATTGTAGCCTATCACGATTGCAGTTTATCGTATCGTGACATTGCTACTCACGTTGGTCGAGATCCAATGACTGTTAGCAGAATATGGAATCATTGGGTTCAGGGGGATAATACAGAATCCCGTGCTGGATCCCAATGGCCTCATATCACTAGCAGTCGAGATGACAGGCATCTTATCCGAATGGCTGTAACGGATCATGCAGCCACGCCTCGATCCCTGAGTCAACAGATGAGGACGTTTGCAAGACAACAACCATCTGCACGAACAGTTCCATGACGTTTACAGCAGCATGAACTATCAGCTCGGAGACCATGGCTGCAGTTACCCTTGATGCTGTATCACAGGCAGGAGCACCTGCAATGGTGAACTCAACGACGAACCTGGGTGCACGAGTGGCGAAACGTCATTTTTTCGGATGAATCCAGGTTCTGTTTACAGCATCATGATGGTCGCATCTGTGTTTGCCGACATCGCGGTGAACGCACATCAGAAGCATGTATTCGTCATTGCCATACTGGCGTATAACCCGGCGTGATGGTATGGGGTGCCACTGGTTACACGTCTCGGTCAACTCTTGTTCGCGTTGACGGCACTTTGAACAGTGGACATTACATTTCAGATGTGTTATGATCCGTGGCTCTACCCTTCATTCAATCCCTGTGAAACCCTACATTTCAGCAGGATAATGCACGACTGTATGTTGCAGGTCCTATACGACTGCTGCCCTGGCCAGCACATTCTCCAGATCTCTCACCAACTGAAAACGTCTGGCCAATGGTGGCCGAGCAACTGGCTCATCACAATACTCCAGTCACTACTCTTGATGAACTGTGGTACCATGTTGAAGCTGCATGGGCAGCTGTACCTGTACACACCATCCAAGCTCTGTTTGACTCAATGCCCAGGCGTATCAAGGCCATTATTACTTCCAGAGGTGGTGGTTCTTGGTACTGATTTCTCAGGATCTAGGCACCTAAATCGTGTGAAAATGTAATCACATGTCAGTTCTACTATAATATATTTGTCCAATGAAAACCTGCTTATCATCTGCATTTCTTTTTGGTGTAGCAATTTTAATGGCCAGTAGTGTAAGTAGCGTATGCCAGATATATCGTAATTTCAAATATTTTTAAAAGAAGAGTGATTTTAACTGCACGCACAGAATCCTAACAAACTGATTTCTTTTTAGATATTTTTGTCCAAAACATAACACATTGTATACAAAAACATAAGAAGTTCATTCAGTTAAACAGCTGATATGTTGTTCACCTATACAAGAATCAATAGCACACATGGTATCGGTTATTTCTAAAAAAAAAAAAAAGGTAATGTTAAAGGAGTGTGTCCTATTATGCCATGCTGGTCTCAAGATTGGTAAGGTGTTCAACAATGCTGGATGTACCCTCATAAAGTCATAAGTGAGAACATGTAATGCACCCAGGAACATTGTCAAACATGATCATTTTGGTGGTCCAGCTGTTATGGTGAGGGAGGTATAATGCTGCAGGGATGTACTGGTCTCCAAAATTTTGAATAAGGTACACTCGCTACTCAGTCTTATTGTGACACTATTCTCCTTCCTTGTGTGTGTATTTTCAAGAGTGCATTTTTATGCATGACAGTGTACAGCGGCATTGAACAGTGCAGATGGAGGAGCTTTTGGAATGAGAGGATATTTGGTGAATCAACCAGTTTCCATTTCCCCGACTTAAATCAAATCAAGCATGTCTGAGATGCATTGGCAAGACATATGGTACCCAACATGTCCACATGCACCAGTGATCATCCAGCAGCTGTCAGATGCGCTTGTGGTGGAATGGAAACCCTACATGAGAACTCCTTATCAACCTCATGACGAGCATGGGAGCACATCACATAGCTGTCATCCTTGGTAATCACATGTCCTACCTTTGTGATGTCCAGGGCACCATCATGAATCTTGGTGACTTCAATTAATTATTGTCTTTGAATAAAAATATCATTTATGTTCATCTCATTGTGTATTTTTTTCAGTCACTTTCTGTACTATACTGTATCAGTTCTTTCTGTATATAATCCAAGTTTCATCAAGCTATATCAGTTGGCGATGACACATATCATGAAAGTTACTTTCATCCTTAAGTTTTGCACACCAGTGTAGTTGAAACAATAGCTTGCACAACAAAATACTGTAACACATACAAATCTGTAGACTTAAAACAAAAGTCATGCAATATATTCCATCATGAATAAGGAAACTTGTATATTGAAGAAAGGATGAAATTCTAAATATCAGAAAGGAAATTAGAAGGACAATTGGAATAGCAGTAGACACACTATGTTTATCAGAACATCACATGGAAATCACTGAAATTGACAAGATTCCTCTATAGCGATAATATCATACTAGTGTAAACAGAAGCAAGAAAATGACGAGTAACTATGTGTAAGAAAATTTTCTACAGGCCCTACAATCTATAGTTTAACATATATTGTGTCCTTGGATGCTATGCTGTAGTGCTGGATCTGAAAACACAAGATTGTGGTAATACTGGGACTTCAGAAGGTAGCAGCAGGGATTATCTTCAGTGTCATTGGGCAGCTGGAGAAAGTTCTGAAGATTCATTATTTGTGCAGGCTTCTATCTGATCATACTGTGCATGGACACTTTAGAGTTTTCAATTTACAGCTTTGGATTGTTTCCCACATTAAGGTCCACTGATGATTGAAGGTCATAGATATAGGAAACTTGTTCTTATTTACAACTACCTTTATGTGATTTCCACAAAGTAAAGGAAAATAGTAAATGGTTTATCTGACAGTGGCAGTTAGTGTAAGACCCAAAGAAATGACACCTCATAGATAAGATTATTAAAAACCTAATGATTTACTGCTGAAGCATTTTTGTAAATGTCCCAAAGTTGGACATGCTCCAAAAATAAAGTGGAGCTTATATAATACTAGGTACAAAATGCTGGTTAAAATCTGAAATTAACAGTAGTGAGATTTTTGCATAAATCTGAGTGTATATTGAAGGGATGTCATACTAGAAATGGAAGTGGTGTGTTTTTCCTAGCAGACAATGAAGTCAAATCCACTGAGATAGATATTCAAGCTGTATGTGAGATTATCTGGGCAAGGCTCAGTATCATGGGTGGCCATCAACATATAACTGCTTCTCTATATTAGCCACCTAGTCACTTATCTGGCGAGCATTCCTTGCTTAGCAAATGTCCAGGTAAAATATTACAATATTATTCCTACTGAACCTCTCGGTGTGGTGTTATGTTTACCTGACTTCCTGGATTGGCCTCAGGTAATGTGGAGATGCTTGTCAAGCTGCCACAGAGAAATTATTCTCCCAGAACGATTGACCTCTGGTGATGTGGAGGTTGCTGTGGAGATAATTATTCTCGCTGCATTTCAGGCCAACATGTTGTCACCCTGTAGTACTGTTGGTGGCCCAGGCCTGTAACAAGGTGATTGTGGGATTGACCCTACTTTGGGTAGAAGGAACTTGCACACTGCCAGATTCTGTCCCACAAAAGCAGAATTTCAATGTCTTTTTGCAGCACCGAGTTAAATACAGCATCAGGAGGCACAATAGCTTTCAGCATTCAATTCTGCACCCTCTGCAGTGTCGAGATGTGTGAATCAGCATTCTTTCTCAAACCACAGCTGCATACTATAGCACTGGGTTTGGGTTGATTTGGGGGGAAGGAAACCAAACTGCAAGGTCATTGGTCTCATAGGATTAGGGAAGGATGGGGAAGGAAGTCGGCTGTGTCCTTTCAGAGGAACCATCCCGCATTTGCCTGAGGCAATTTAGGGAAATCGCAGAAAATCTAAATCAGGATGGCTGGACGTGGGATTGAACCGTCATCCTCCTGAATGCGAGTACAGTGTGCTGACCACTGCACCACCTCACTCAGTGCTATAGCACTGGTCTGACCAGTGTTAGAGCATAATGCCATGGCGCAGAGGCAGCAACAGCTGTGGATTAAGAAGGGGATACAGGATGTGGAGATGCCAGAGCTCTGCTATGTTATATATATGTGGGGTCCAGATGAGCGTTCCGTCAAGGATCTCCCTGAAGTATTTTGCAGTCTTTGTCCATGGAATGGAGCCTCCCACGATGTTGACAAGTGTCAGATCTGGTGGCAGATTCCTTCAGGTGAAGGCTACTGCTTGGCTCTTGGCTGCATTGAACTTAGTTGCCACTTCATTGCTTCTTTTCCAATTGCATCATACCTGACTTGCAGGTAGCATCTCATTGTTTGGACATTTATGCTGCAAGTGAACAGCAATGTATAATCATCACAAAGGGCCTACCGTACATGCACCAACTGTGGTGACAGCAGAGTATAGGGAGTACAGCAAAGTGCTAAGTATAAACCCATGTGATACCCACTCATGTATCCGGTGTTGAGTGGATGACCCATCATCTGCCCTCACATAGAAGGTCCTCTCAGCAAGGCAGGACTGAAGGAGGACCATGTGTGATGTCAGTATCCTGTGCACAAAGAGTTTGTACGTGAGGCCATTATGCCATACAGGATCGAAAGCCCTGTAGACATCAAGGAGCACTACCCCAAGGTACTTCCTTGTTACCAGTGCCCTCATCGCTGGTTTCACCAGTCACAACCGCTAGGGAGAGGTGGAGAGGTCTCTCCAAAACCCAGACTATTTGTCTCATATGATACTCTCTTGCATGACATGTAACATCAGCTTCCTAGTGTACAGTCTCTTGAAACCCTGAGAGGGACAGGAGTAGGCCGACAGGCCAGTACCTGGCTACCTGGTGTGGTTCCTTGTCAGATTTCAGGATAGTTACCACTTCCGCGTGTTTCCATGCAGAGGGGTAGACATCCGACCAAAGTATCTGATTGAAAGCATCAGCTAATGGCTGATGGAATCACAGTGGAAGGTTCTTCAGCAGGTGATTGTTGATGCTGTCACTGCCTCCTGCTCTCCTGGCATTCAGAGAATGAAGTTGAGATGCAATTTCTTCCTTTGTGATTTGGCTGTATGTCATATTCTTCTACCCTGGCAGCCAGAAAGGTGGACAGTTGCTCTTCAGTCTGGCAGCTGTGTTTCTCATTGATGACATCGGCCACCATCATGAAGTTTTCTATGAATGCATCAGCTAGTAGTACACTTGTCTTACCATCTGGCTCACAGATAACGTCATGGCCAACCTGCAGCAACGGAATGCAATGTGGCACAGGAAGCTTTTTGTGATTCTCCAGGTACTGCCATTACCAGAGTTTAGGGTGGACACAGTGTCTGCCCAAACTTGGTTCCTGTGCTCCTCTACAGCTGTCTTATTCTCCTGCCTCATGCAGTAAACCCAGTGTTTCATGTCTGGTTGGCGAGTGAGCTGTCATTTATGGAACAGCCATTTCTTCTCAGTGGTTGTCACTAGTATGAGGGGCAGCAGTTGGTGTGAGAAGTCTCATGGTCATTGTGGTGACCTCAGAGTGGCTGTATCTTTAACTATTCTGCAGTTGAAGAAGTCTAGCACTATGTCAGCCTCCTCTTCCCCTGGGTCAGGTGCATTGTCCAGTAGGTCTATCACTTCTGTTTGGTAGCACTCACTGTTCATGCTACGGCAACTTGGATGGCTGGCAGGTAGCATAGCTCTAGTCACATCCATTTGGAAGATCACAGGGGCAACGTCATATAACAGGATGTTTCTTGTCATAGCAGTAGTAAATTTCCCAATGCCCTTCAAGAAGGGAGGGGGAGGATATTGAACACATCTGACAGGCCTCTGTTGTCTGGAAAGATATGGAGCGTTCAAAAGGATACAGGGTTACAGGACCATTCCAGTGTGCTGAGCCCATTGTAACTGGTAAGGGGTGACTTCCATTCCATGTTCTTTGCACTAAAATCACTGGCAATGAAAAGTCGCCCCCATACACAGCAGAGAGTTGAAGCCCATGTACTGGAGCAGTCCCTTTGGCTGTCGACAGAATGTGATGAAGAAAATCTTTTCAGTGGTAGTGTTGGCAGCCACCCTGTGGCTTCCAGTGTGGCAAGCACTGACAGTATGAGTTGATGGTGCCACAGTTTGGTTTTGATGTAGACTGATGTGCTGCCTCTTGTTGTTAACCTGTCAGTAAAGTAGGAATTACATTGACCCTGGGTTAAGGAAGGTTTCCTTTACTGTAGGAGCTTACAAAATTTTCCTTGCTGTGGCCAGAGATTAAATGTATAGATTGTTAAACCATGTACATAGCTGTTATTCATGGTGCATCTAGTTTCTTGCAGCACTGGCCTAGGGGACTGCCATGAGTGTGTTGACAAGGATTGTAAGTTGATGCATAAATTGGTTCAGTGACTGCAAGAGTGATTTGAGCTCATTTGTGTTCTGTCTTGGGACAGCAGCAGCTGTGGCAGCTACCTCCAGTGCTGGGGTGGCAGGTTGTGACTGGGTGACTGCTACTGGCTGAGAAACACGCTTCATGGTCTTTGGTGATTCTTTTAAATGTCTTGAAGCTTAAAGCAATAGTCAGTTCAGAATGGTGGAAGACAACTCTAACTAGGCTGGAAGCCTAAACTTCCATAGTCAAGATATGGAACTCACTGCCAGATTTTGGCTGGACTGTCCCACCATATCCACCATACAGAACAGAACCTGATGTAGCACCTTCAGGTGACAAATATTTTCCAAGCTCATAAGCTATTGTCAAAGCTGTAAGACAGTGGCTAGCCTCAGTTGGCTCAAGTCTTTATGAGTTCAGCATGCTGGCTATTATTCACCATTAGCAAAGATGGTGGTGAATATGTGGGAAACAGCGGGATGTAGCTGAAATACTACTACTTTTAACTGTGTTACTGTACTGGTGAATCTGCTGTAGTTTCCATTAAAATCAGTTTTTTAATGATCCTGGTATTCATTCATCAGGTACCTGCAATAAGAATGCTTTATTAAGTGGATAGCAACAATTTTGCAGAGGCATCTTCAAACTCCCTGGATTTCTATCTCTTATTTCCTACCTCAGTGCACTTCTTCTTTAATGGTATTTGTTTTTAATAATAAAATTCAGTTTCCCCTGAACTGTGATCTATGCACCACAAGACAAGACAAACAAGTAAATTTCATGCTGACCTAGCTTTCTAATCTAAAATTCAAAGTGAAGTTCTGTATTTTGGTGCAAAGGTGTTTGACTGGCACCCATCTGAAGTAAAGCAAGAAGTTAAAAATCCCAATAAATTGAAAAAAATTAAGAATATTGGTACTTTATTTGACACACCACCTACAAATTATTTCATTGTATAGATTCATAGACTGAAGATTACTGGTACCAGCACTATTAGTAACAGTGCAATGTCTTATTTTGCCGGATATAAATTGATAAAGTATGCACTCTGTGATAAAATGGGTATCAGGAATATTGTTCCTATCAGACATCACTCAGAAAACTAGAATTTTTGCTGAAAAGTGAAGAACAACCAATTGTTGGTGTGGCACTTCTTTCAGCTTTCTTTTATTAAAATAAAATGTATTCTTAAATGATTTACTTTATAAAACAATAGAAAAGGTTAGATTATATATAAAAACAAAGATGAGGTGTTTTATATATAATTTATATATATAATTTATATATATTTTATATATAATTTTTCCCACGTGGAATGTTTCCATCTATTATGTTGAAAAGGTTAGATTGCTATTTGTCACATAGAAGAGGTGTTGAGTGGAAGACAGGCACAATTAGAAAGACTATTAGGTCTGTTCAGCTATCAGATACAGAAACTCACACACATGCACGGCCACCATCATCTATGGGCTGAGCATGCCACCTAACATGATGTTCTTAAATTTGATAACTGTTTTACACCCTGTGCCATGAGGATTATTCCCACCAGTAGCACCTTTTCTCAAGTGCGCAGGTGAGAAATCCCCCCCAAAACATATCTTTTGGTCATGTAACACCTTTGGCCTCAACCTTTGCTAGTCCATGTCCTCCATCTCCTGTCTACTGTCTTTCCTACTCCTGCTCAATCCTCACATATGCCTTCTGTACTCTGAGTGAACCTGCATAGTCCTTCCCCTTCTCTACTTCTCTCTTCTCCCCCTTTTGCCATTACAGCAAAACCTCGCATTGCTGCACCAACCCCACCAGATCACTGCACATGCCTACAGGCAGTACTAGCATCATCCTCCATCCATACCCTCCTATCCTTCACCCTCTCCATCCTATGCCTCATCTCTAGCCCCTACTACCTATCCCAGCAAAATCCTGCCATCTCAGATGTAGTTGCAGTCAGGCCTTAGTGCCTGGAGATGACAGTGGCTGTGTGTGTGAGCTGTGCGTGTGTGAAATTGTGTGAGTGTCTTTGTCTAGTGAAAGGTTAAGTCCAACAGCTGAATATATCTAACAGTATTTTTCAGTGTGCCTGTCTGCCATCCAACACTTACTCTATGTGGTGAGTAGCAGCTTAACTTTCTCTACTGGTGTTATTCAATCTTAGATTTTCCATTGTTTCAAACTCTGTAACACCTATACATAAAAGAAAACAATAACATTCTGTAGTAAAATAATTTATTAAATACTAGATTAATGGGATCACAGCTCAGACAAACTTCTCAAAGAAGTTTTCAAAATATTTACAAAATTCACTTTTTACATAAATAATGAACACAACAAGCATAAGTCCAATGTCACTATATAAAGTAAAAGTTTTAGGCAGCTTCTGGGTATACAGTGACATTTAGGAATATTATCACAAGGAATCTGCCTTTTTTCATGCAAAATTATGCTGGTGAAATGCTGAAGCTATTTTATAGCTTAGTTGGTAATGCTCTTATTGCCTTCAAAATCAACAGGAGGATTAACTATATGATATTTAATAGTGCTCCTGTTGTTGTTATGTTTGCAGTTTTGTTGCACTGCCACTGAATTTGTTACTATTTGTTCACTTATTTCATTTTTTTTCCTTCGCCTCCAATATATGCACATGAACCATGCAGCTGTTGGCACAAGAACCATGATTACAGGAATCAGAAAGAGAAGATGGACAGACCCATCAACTCCTTGCCCAAGAACAGGATCTGAAAGAAACATCAGTATTTAATAAAGTTAGTCATATAATAACTGCTGAACCTTAAGGTTTACATTTGACAAGTTCTATTTTTCCTAACAACTTTATGTGAAAAGCTTATTTATGAGGTCTTCATATACTGATTACTATGACTGTTCACATTCTGTTCAGTGCTGCAGCCCTGTAATTTTGTCCATTGGTCATGTTGGCATTAACTGTGTAATCAGGAGGTCAAAACCCTCCAAAAATCATCTACAATCGATTCAAACAAATTTTCACTCTTATTTTCAGTTTACAAGAAGTTGTTTGTCTAGTGTTACATTTCAGGTCTTCGTCTTTATTCCATTGTTCAATTAGTATAGACATTTATAATTTGAAGGATATCTTTTATATCAAGCTATACTAATGTCTATGTGATATACACAATCAGATCAGTCATAAAAGTTATGGAACTCTCTTATGTGTAAGACCTTTTCTTCAAAGCTGTGGGTTTCTTGAAGTGTCAGAATCTCAACTTACACTGCAAAAACTGTTTGCTGTTTGGAGGGTACTTCCGGTTTTAGAACGGACATATGGTTAATTTTCAGTTGAAGTGAGAATGTGTTTTATTACTTTTAAAAGCCCAATTCTGTAGCTCATTTTAAGTTTCAATTTGCATTTATGCTTGTTGGGGGTGTATTCCAGTGCAAATGTGCATAATTGGTAACATCCATGAGTATTGGGAGTATGTTGGTCAGCATGAACTGCAGCTGTGACATTTCATCATCAGCTGATGTGGCTCAAGCTTTATTATATACCATTGCATACCTGTGTGTTTACAAAGGCAATACATACCATTGAAGCATTTGATTGTGACCAGCTTATCGGTGCCAGACACATGGGACCCACTGTCTCATACAGGCACTGTGCTTCTCATGTGCTACTATGTCAAGGAACTACTGTGAGTACCTTAACTCAGGGAAGACTGCCACTGCCAGAGTCATCTACTGCGGGAAACAATTGTTGCTGACAAGGGTCATTGTTGATTATCATGGATTGTAGTACTGGATAAATGAGCAACAATACGATAGACTGATTTCTTCTGGGTGGGCACCACAGCCTTGCTAAATTCAAAGAAAGAAATATTTCCAGCACGTTGTTTAGTAAAAGTAAATTATTTGTGTAGTCCTATGGGTCAGTGTTGCACTTTGGCTCATTTTCAAGGCCACTGAATAATAAACAGTCAGAAACCACACAATGCAACTCTTCACAGTCCAACCACATATGTAGACATCGTATGGGTCCGCGATGTTGTCTTCACTTGGCTCACCTGGCTGAAGACTGTAATGAACTCATAAATAGACTTGGATCCTTTGTAGCTATGACGAGATGGTTATGGCTTTATGGTGTTTAATTATTTCATGGATTTCCAACACTCGTCCAAAGCCAATTTTCTGCTGTTCAATAGCCGGCCGCGGTGGCCTTGTGGTTCTGGCGTTGCAGTCCGGAACCGCAGGACTGCTACGGTCGCAGGTTCGAATCCTGCCTTGGGCATGGGTGTGTGTGATGTTCTTAGGTTAGTTAGGTTTAAGTAGTTCTAAGTTCTAGGGGACTTATGACGTAAGATGTTGAGTCCCATAGTGCTCAGAGCCATTTGAACCATCTGCTGTTCAATGGACAATCATTATCATTGATCTGATGTCAGCAAACTGAATTGCATTATGGAACCATCATGGTTGATAAGTGTGCTCTTGTGTGCTGGCTACTCTTCTGTTTACAACAAACTGTCCTCCACTGTTATTTTGATAATGTGTGTTGACCATATGATGAGTGAAGATCAAAATTATTGAAACATAATACAAACTATTAATGTAACAGATTTTGGGTATTTTAATATGTCTCTTTTTTAATTATTTACAGATTGTTGAGAACTGCCTGTTGGAAAGTTCCTTTAGACAGTTGGCTGGGCTATTGAAGGAAACTAACATTGCACATTACTCAGTTTTTGAACCTAATGGAAGTTCTAAACCAGAAGCTTGGTTCAGACAATTCTGTGATACTAATTTCTTGACCTTTTCTACTGGATGGAGAATATTAGAGGCCCCCTCAACAGATCAGGTGTGGACAACACCAAGGAAGTTACTACTTGCATAGCAGAGTATGTGTGGTGCGCACATGGGGACCTTTTTAGGTTAGAGGAATTCTTGTGTATTGTCAAAGATGAATCAGTTGCCAAATTTGAAGATGGATCAGCCACATTTTTCTCAGAGGAGAATATTCATCTTTATACACTGTAAAGAGAAAAATTTGTAAGGTGATATCAGTAAACTGCAGGAAGTCTATTTTGAGATCCCACAGTTAGTATTGCTAGTTCAAGGTGATACTGTCCACGTATTATTAGGAAGAAAGTTAACTGAAACCAAAAGGAAACAATAATGAAAACCTAAATTTGGACTGGATTATATACTGCTAACCACTAAAATTGCAGCACCAGAAATGTTACCAAATAACAAAATTTTACTTAATGTGTGTATACAGTATGGACGGAAGAGTACTTGATTAAATTTACAAGGGATTTTGGTTTATAAAGGGTGCAAAATGTAGTAAATACAATTACTATTTCTGGCCGCAACTATGGCTTTAATCCAGCTGGATATTGCATCAAATTGACCTTGGGTGATAGATGTGGGTAAATCACTGCTGCTTCAACTCTATGCTACAGATCATCAGTCATAGTGACTGGTGAGTGGTGGAATGCCAGTCTCTTGACAACCCACAACCTGATATTTTCACTGTATGAGAGATCTGGAGAACATACTGGCCAGGGTATCCATCAAACACCCTTAGAGAGGAGATGACAGGACCGTACAACATGCAGCCTTATGCTGTCTTGTTTAAAGATAATGTCAAGGAGACCTTGAAGATAGATAAACATATAATGGCTACTGTCCAAAATACCAGCCATGGGAACCATGTAGTGTACACAATGCAATTCCATATCATCACACAAGGTTCTCAGCCCTTATGAGAATAAGAAATGCAATCAAGTATTGTTTGTTTGCATCAGAGCTACCAAACACAGGAAAGTCCATCATGATTCTGTATGCAGAAATGGGATTCCTCTGAAAAGATTAGGTGATGCCACTTCTCTGTTCAATGTTGGGACTGAGTCCACCACAGTCTACATCTACATCTACATACTCCACAAGCCATTGTACCACGTGTGGTGGAGGGAACCCTGAATTACTACCCATCATTTCCTTTCCTGTTCCACTTGCAATTAGAGCAAGGGAGAAATGATTGCCTATATGCCTCCATATGAGCCCTATCTTATCTTATCTTTATGGTTATTACACAAAACCTACATTGGCTGCAGTAGAATTGTTCTCCAGTCACCTTCAAATGCCAGTTCTCTAAATTTTCCGAAAAGCATTCTTCAAAAATTATGTCGGCTTCCCTCCAGGGATTCTCATTTGAGTTCCCAAAGCATCTCTGTAATACTTGCATGTTCTTAGAATCTACCACTAACAATTCTAGCATCTCATCTCTTAATTTATTTAATGTCTTCCTTTAACCAACCTGGTGCTGATCCTGAACACTCAAGCAATACTGAAGAATAGACCTGCACTAGTATCCAACATGCAGCCTCCTTTACAGATGAATCACACTGAACCAAAGTCAACCATTTGCTTCCCTTCTAGAATCCTTACGCTTTTCATTTCATATCACTCTGCAACATTAAGACCAGATATTTAAATGATTTGACTATGTCAAGCAGCACACTATTAATGCTGTATTTGAATATTATGAGTTTGTTTTTCCTACTCATCTGCAATAACTTACATGTTTCTACATTTAGAGCTAGCAGCCATTCATCACAAGATCTAGAGGCAGTGCACCTCTCTTTGCTGCTATTTCAAGGGAAGCTACAACAATGCTCATTATGCTGGCAATACAGACATAGTCTCCCTGTCCATGTGGATACTTGTCTTGCTGGAAACAAGTACATTTCATGCCTCAAGGTATGTGACCTGGCTCTAAGATCCCGCACAACCTAGTGAACAATAAGTCTGTCCTTGCGGGCGCTAGTTGTGCAGTGCCACTGAATCCTGCACTGTGTTGATTATGGCTCACTGAACCCCTAGCACAAGTCTTGGGATCCTCATCAAACTGAGCAGCAATACTGCAAATCGATAAACCACAGTCTACATAGGCTGCAATTCTGCTGCTGTCAAATTCTGAAATGTGTTGGTACACATTTCTTATTCTTAAACACAAGGTATAATATATTCTTCTCCCAAAAAACCAATACCCAAATATGATTTCTGTGTGAGAAATCCACTGCATTAACTTTCCTTGTATGGTGGAAGTGTGTTTATTTCTGCAAAAAATTCTATAGTATCTAGTTAGGCCATTACCGATTCTAAATCTGAAATATGAATGAATTTAAGCACCAAAGTTACTTTCATAAACCTCTGTCTCAAGAGTTGCAGTTGCAGAACACTTCATAGAAACCTCATACAATATTGAGAATAAGTTTTTTGTTGATGCTATTGTAATGGGAGAAAAATAAAACTTACCCGTTATAGAATGAGAGAGTAATGTTATTAAAACTGGGTCCATATAATTCAATTTAGGAGAGATTGTACTGGATGCAATGTCAGAAATTACTTTGAGCTGATAGTTGCAGAACCAACTTTGAGGGTGTCTTAGTGTTAGACCTCATCACAACTAAAGTTTTCTGAACAATTAACATGGAGGAGTATATTATTAATCATGAGCCTGTTATAGCATTAACGACTAAATGTATACAAGAATATTAAGAAAATAATTTTCTTAGCAAGAGCAACAAGATACAAATTGTAGAGACAGTTCATTCCAAACAAGTTGGTTAACATATTGCTTTCTCAGACATATATTTCATGAAATTACCACAATAAGAGGTTACAGAGGTTTACTGACAATAATTCTTCACAGAAATCATTCACAAGTAGAACAGGGATTTTGGGGGGATTTGGGGGGGGGGGGGGGGGGGGTTGGAGGAGAAGGATGTAGTGTAGCCACAAGTACACTCTGCCACACACCATTCAGGTGGCTTGTGGAGCACAGACTCAGATATAGATGAAAATAATTTACACTTCTGTTTGTAGACAAGATACATACAACATTAATTTCTTGTCAATGTTTGTTTGCCTCTAATACTAATACAGCATCTTTTATGTGATAGTTAGATGTGCAAAAAATGAATGTCACCATTCACCTGACAGATGAAGTAATCCAAGATTCTACCAGAATATTTAGATGCAGAAATCATTGTGCATGAAATGAAGTTTATTCAAATATACTTCTACATTACTATGCTAACAGAATGTACTCTTACCTTGTCTGTCATTTATGTCATTGTGCCTTGTAATTGTACCTTGTGATTCATTTGATTAATCATGATATTTCTAAAACAAAATTCATGATTCAAGCCCCAATTCAATCCCTTATATTTTAGTCAATTCGAACTATTTCAATCTGTTTCACTGATTAGTTCAAATGAAAAATATAAATTATATCATGATTTGCATTTCAGATTAAACTTATAGCCTTTCAAGGAAATGGCTGGCATAGTCAGTTTACAGAACAGCCTGTGTTACAGGCTTACCATCACCAGTATGATAATGCTCTATTCAGACAAACATTCACCAGGCGTCCTTGGAAAGCAGTCCATCCACTTATCCGTCCATCCATTCCAGTGCCCTATATCCAGCCAATGATAGTATGCTCCAGTTTCACAGAGAACAAAACCTGTATACAGGCTATTATTATGCTGGGGCCACCATTCCCAATGGCAAATCCACTGCCAGCACCCTGCACCCCCAACCCCTTCTTAAGAGGGATCTGTGTACTCCTTCTTTCAGCATCTGGTGTTAAGCAGGTAGTCAAATATGACATTGTTTTTCAGTTTGCACATCATGTAACTGAGGCAGAACCTGGGAACCAGCCTGTATTTATTGAAGTGAATGTGGAAAACTGTCTGAAAACCACACACAGACTAGCTGGCACACCAGTTCCTATCATTAATCATTGAGGCTGAGCTGATCTGGAGCCAACATGCCTCCCTGTGAGCTGGAAGCATGTGCTTTAACACACTCAGGTATCAGGGCAGGTCTTTGGATACAGTATCTAAACTAAGTGAATTAATTGTTCTGTTTAGCCAGATACATTAATTGCTGTTTTTCCAAATGTGGAGCACGCCATGACATGCCAATGGGACCCATTATTACTAAATACAATATTTCAGATTATGTGAATTTACTTTGTCTCTGCAACAGAGTAAAGCTATCTTGAGATGAATGTCATCATAGTAGATGTTAGAATTTTATTCGTTAGATAAAGTCATTGTAAAAATAAATTTTTTATAGATATAAAATATAACATACTATTAGAAGTCCTTGGTAGCACTGTCAAATGAACTTCTCTATAGACAAAACCTCTTGAGTTAGTTACCACACAAGCATAATCACGAGAATCCTTTTGTTGAGCAGCAGGAAGATTGAGCTTACCAATGTAAGTATCTTCTGATATAGCTAATTGTCCACTGGAGTTAAGTGCCTGAAATTGATAGAGAGATAAGATTTTTGTGAACAGTTACACTTGCAAGAAACTTTCGAAGCTTAATATCAGTAATGAATATATCTATGCAGGCAAGAATAATATCTTCCAATGATTTCTCTATTACAACACATTCAGAGGAAAGCTCACTATGTTCCAAACATCCCTTAAGGAATATATGATTCTGGGAGTGCTAACGGCAAGCACCTTTGAGATTTAAGACAGTTCTGGAGGGTTAAAGTTTGAGAAGTTGATGTCCCTCTCAGTGGGTTGCCCTACAATATCTATAAAGTGTGTACATTCCATAGTCCATAGCAAGAACTCTGAAGCAGGATGATGGAACATCTAGCATTACAAAGAGAGGGGAATCTTGTCTTAAATTATTCGCTCACAAAGGTTGTAGAAATGTAAGGGAAAAAGAATAAACTTCAAGCAGTCATAACTGTAATTGCAACAGCATGGTCATCCATGTAGGGCAGTTGAACCCAATAAAAGAACACAAGAATTCAGTTCTTTTAAACAGATGTCAGCATAAATCAGACAGACCAAAATAAAGGAAAATCTAGGAATTGTCAGAATACATTTTCAACTGGAATAGAGAAAAAGAGACATTTGAAAAGCTGTCACCTTCCTTCATAGAACTGTGAAATAACTGAAAAGAAACAGGAATGAGATGAATGTGGAAGCAAGTGAAACTGAAGAAGATGTAGTTTCATAGACCTTCAACATGATTGTGCTTCTGGATTCCCTAAAAATGTGGTATACCCATATGAACCAAATCCTCTAAAACCACAAAAAAAACGAATAAATTCCCAGGCTACAGGCATAATTAAAATTGTGCTGAACAGTCCAAAGAATCCTGTAATTCAGTAACAGACTTGTAAACATATGAGACCGCAATTCTGATTGAGCACTAGTTTGGAAAATAAATGTTTTGAACTTTGTAAAGCAATCAGACAGGGTACTAATAACAATTAGCATAAGTAACTGAAAATAACTGTATGTACAGGTTTCAGTATTGATTTCATCTCAGGTAGTTCTGATTGAGGGTGCCTTGAATTACAGATGTCCAGCTTTGGTTTGATGCCCACAGTAACATTCCCAGTAAGAACAGGATGTAGTGCAACAGCAGAAAAGGATGTATTGCAACAGCAGCTGATACTTTATTTCTAAATCGAACTTTTTTTCATGACACACACATGAGATCCATAATGAATGGGTTATCTGACCATATAGTTAAAATGATAACAATAAAACATATACTCATCAAACATTTTCAACTCAAGAGAGAAAATTAAAATTTCACAGAATTATAAGTGCTGACTCAGTGGCACTGTTCAAGTACAGTTTACAGAATGAAAACTGGGAACAAGATTACACAGGAAATACAATACATGAGAAATTTAGTTACTCCCCAAAAATCTTCTTCAAATGTGTAACAGTTGTGATACTAAATGTAGCACTTCTGCTACTAAATGTAACTGGGTTTTCTCTTTTGATGCAAGTCAATTTTCAGGATGAGCATTCTAAAGCATTCTGTCAGGGTGAAAATATTAAATTAATCAATTTTTCTTTCTTAACAACATGTGGGCAGGGTGGGTTCTTCCTTGGCTCGGGTATGAGGTAGAATGAAACAGCATTTTTACATAAGATAACTTTTATTGAAAGTTTCGTACAACTGTATCTTACTGGATGTTCTGGTTCGGAGAACGGCAGCTGTGTCGTTTGCGTAGCATTCTGCTGCAGCAGCGGCGGCGGCGTCTGATTACGCGTAGCGGTGTGTATCTCGTGTCGATGTCTCGCCCAGCTGACTGGAGACACGCAGCGTGAGATGGCCCGTTTAATTATTGCAAGCGAAGTTGTGCATCGGATGGTGATACCTTGGATGTGGCATCCCAGTGTTTCTCTTCTCTAAGTGGCCGCGTGTGTTGTGCGTCGGCCAGCGGAGCGGCGCGGCAGGGGAAGGCCAGTGTCACGGACTCGAACCACGGACTCCTGCTTGCCAGTCTTCGGCTGTCAGGTCTTCATCCCAGCTCACAGGTGACTGCTGATGTGAGGCCGCCTCCTTCCCATCCTCACGAGTCGCCCGGGTACGTAAAAATCAGACTTCAAATACCTTTTAACTTCTGTCTTCTGGCGCCGAGGCTGCTGCTTGCTATTCCATTACAGCGGCGGACTTGGTGCGTCTGTGCATGATGTAGTCTCTTCTTGCATGACGGTCTTCAGCACCGAAACTGACTGAAAACTACTGCTACTCTTCTCTTCTTCCTTCATCTCTCATCTCTCGTCTGTCGGGCCCACTGCGTCTCACATATTTATTCACTTCAGTTTACTGGAGGTGAACGACTTCACGGTCATTGCCTCTTCTGTCACATTGAGGAGCTTCTCGAAGAATCTTCTTAACATCGGTCATTGGCTCTTGGAATGTAGGCGAGGGCCTTTGATCGCATGTGACGACTGAGAAACATGTGAGCCAGTCATTGCCTCTTCCGTCACATTGAAAAGCTTCTCGAAGAATCTTCTTAACATCGGTCATTGGCTCTTGGAATGTAGGCGAGGGCCTTTGCTCACATGCGACAACTGAGAAACACGTGAGCTGGTCGGGCGATGCCCTGACCGCTGAATCGACAGCGCCCACTTATGTGGAACTCGCTGACTTCACGGTCATTGTCTCTTCTGTTCTGCTGTTCTGCCCACTGTTTGCCAGTATGTAACTCTCTAAACTAAACCAAGTTTTTCATTTATATTCCAATTTCTACTTCACTTTGATTTCACTAATTTATTTACTTAAGTACCACTCAACAGTTACTCACCATAGCTAGATAGCGTGAAAAGTGATCTATAATTGTAAGAACATACTTATTACCAGCAAGTGTTTTATGATATGGCCCGTAGAGATCCAGTCCACAGATCTGAAATGGACATGAAGCCTCGGGGAGCCTCTGTAAGGGTATTTTTGAACGAGAAAGTTCAGCTCGTTGTGCGCACGCAATGCAATTACGAACGTACTGCGCAACATCCTGCTTTCTGGTTTGCCACCAAAATCTCTCTGCTACGTGTCTTTCGGTTGTCTGCTGTCCACCGTCTCCTGCAAGGATATGATCGTGGGACTCTGCCATTATTTCTTGTCTAAGGTGTTGGGGAACAACAATTCGCGGTCCAAGTTTTGTTTTACGGCACAATACACCATCTTCAAGGCAAAATTGTTTTTGAGTTGTGTATTTTTTGCATTCTGTATCCTCATCTTGAGCCTTTCTCCAGTCCTCAGTATCTCGGCCTGTTGCTTCCAAAAGTGCTATTTTCCGACTTAGACAATCTGCATTCGTGCGTTTTTTGCCTGGTTTATGGATAACTTCGAAATCCATTTTGGAAAGACATAGGGCCCAACGGGTGAGACGACTAGATGGATCCTTTAACCCAAGCAACCATTTTAAAGCTGCATGGTCTGTAATAACCTTGAATTTCCTACCATACAAGTTGCATTTAAAGTATTTGATGCCATAAATAACAATTAACAATTCTTTCTCTGTTGTGGAGTAATTTATTTCTGCCATTGTTAGTTGTCTCGAAGCGTAGGCTATGGGGTGTTCCGTGCCATTAATATTCTGACTCAAAACAACTCCTACTGAATGACCATTTGTGTCAGAGGATAAAATAAATTCTTTATTATAATCTGGGTAGGCTAACACTGGACTGTGTGTTAACTTATCTTTAAGGGTTTGAAATGCTGATTCACAATCTTCAGACCAATGAAATCTTGCACCCTTTTTCAATAATTGGGTTAAGGGTATGCAGAGGGAAAGGTAGCAGTTTCTAGGGCTAGGAATGCAACAAATGGGCATCAGGGCCAGTGAGTTGATGCAGCACACAACGAGTGACATGGAGGCATGGATTAGGAGGGTGTGACTAGACAGAGGAAGTGGAGATTGTTTGGTAGAGGGTGTGGGTGCAATGGGTTAGCATAGATTAAGGCCAGGAGGATTATGAGAGTGAAGGATGTGTTGCACAGATAGCTCCCATCTGTGTAATGCAGAAAAGCAAGTGATGCAGGAAAGGATCCATATGGAATGGGCTGTGAAGCAGCCATTGAACTCAAGCATGTTGTGCTCATTAGGATGTGGTCTACTCTCTTCTTGGCCACTGTTTGGCAGTAGCCACTCATTCTGGTAGACAGCTGCTTTGTGGTCATCTCCGCATAAAATGCTGTGCAGAAACTGCAGCAGAGTTTGTATGTGACATGGCTGCTTTCAGGTGTGACCATGCCTCTGATGGGAAAGGACAAGCCAGGATCAAAAAATCTTGCACTAGGAAGAGAAAACATTACTTAATGCAGATTGCTGCCATTTGGCTGTTGTGGACATGAATCCAAAGCTGGCCATCAGTAATTCTAGGTACCCTTACTCAGAACTATGCAAGATTAAACCAACACTGATGCAATTACTTACCAGTTATTCCAATAAGCTTATCCATCTCTAAATGCTTAATGAAGTTGAAAACATTTTCTGTTGGGGCCAACTGACTGTCAGAACTGCTGCATTGTATGTCTCCATGTCTATTACTGAAATACAACACTCAAAGAGCTGTTTCTTGCAGGATTCACTGAAGTCTTATGTCCTAGAACTCTATTCTACTTTGTGTGTATGTTGTCACTCCCTGTGCCTTCACTTATGTGACATTATCTTGTATGCATCTAGGTGTATCTGTCCAGTTTGTGTAATTTCCAAATAACTATCTGTTATGCATAGCATACCTGTAGACATTTCTTTAAATGTTTCAAGTTGTCTAATGGTATGAAATGCTCATCTTCCTTGTTTAATTCCTTATGTCTTGATTGAGAAGTTCATGTACTATAAAAGGACCTCATGAATTTATTGAAAATTTCAGGGATTGGGCAGTTAACACATGTAAATGGAAATCAGTCATGCAAGTAACCTTTTGCCACAAAGATTTAGTGTTACCACTATGGCCAGTCCAAGAACATTTTTCCACAAGCAACTTATCATTTGGCACCTCCTGTACCTCCTTCTCCCCTCGTACATTTTCACTCATGTCAGTTTTTGCTACTAATTGTGATACACACCATATACAGATCGTGCACTCAGCTTGGAGCCCAAATGACTTCTACTAATTGTGATACATCTTGTATTAAAATCTTACAGGTGGGGCACCTCTGGCACCCCTCTCAGCTTGGTGCCCCAAATGGTGGATTGCGTTGCTTGGGCCTTAAACCGGTCCTGGTTACATATCAGTCAGACATATGAGTGATTGCTTCACTCTGTTAAATGACTCCTGAAGGTCTCCATACACATGTTCAATGGAACACTTGCTCTTCAAATTTATCAGAAGAGCAGTCTCAGTAACCCTAGATGTCATCCTTGGAGCAGTCCAGTTTTTCAACCTTATAATAATTTACTCACATGTTCTCCTGCAGTCAGTCTGGAAGAACAGTTTTCGAGCACAGTCACCAATAGCTGAGAGAGCTATGTGCAATGTATTCAAAATTTCAGCAAAAGCAATTGTCTATCTAAGCAAGGATCCAGAGTATACATGGAAATTATTTTTACAATTTGTACTGTTGCGTATGTCACAGTTAAGCTGAAGTTGCTGTTCATAATTACCTCAAATACCATTTAATTGTAAATGTACATGAAAGTGAGTCTAGACATTTCATGATCTTTGAAGAGGTGTCCTTAAGATGTCACCCCCCCCCCCCCCCCCCCTCCCGGGGTGATCTGAAAATGAACAATCATGTAAGGTGGGTGAGCCCTCCTCTGAGGGGGGCCAGTTGGAAGGAACATGCTACTGTAGACACTGCAATCAGGGGGATTTTTTCACAGTGAGCCAGTCACCATCTCAGTTTAAATCTACTAAATGTAAATGACATTCAAGATTCAAAGCCCCTCCCAGCTGCACCTTGGTCTGTCATGGTATCACGTACTAATGACGAATGTTAGTCCTTCCCTATGATTAATCTGTTTATTATTCAGAAAGGCATTGATGCAATTACAGGCCCTGTGAAATCCTCCTCTTGCTTACAGAATAGGACTTAGCTTCAGGAGATCAATTGTGATTTCCAAGCCCAACAACTGTTTACATCCTTTTTCCACCATGGCTAATCTGTTCATGACAAGGCCCATCACAAGCTAAATTCTTTGCATGATGTTATTTACACTCAGCTGCTTGATGGTCTGCCCAATGGAGAAATTCAAAATTATTTCTCTGATCAGGGTGTCACTGCAGTCCATCAGGGAATGAAAAAGATTAATGCAAACTTGGTGGCTACATGCACTTTTTTTTTCCTCACATTTGATCAAGTAGTGCTTCCATCAGAGATAAAGGCAGGCTATGAAGTCATCACAGTCTGACTGTACATTCAAAACATGATTCATTTTTACTAGTGTCAATGTTATAACTACACTCACATTTCATGTCAAAAAATGTCCAAATGTGTTACTTGTGGTAGAGATGCTCATGAAGGCTTTGGCATTTGAGGTCTCTCTGTTTCTTCTTCCTCCCTGTGTGCTCCTGAATTTCATTTCATGGAATGTCCATCTGTCTGACACCTAGCAGGTACTCCCCACTGTATCAGTTGTAATGAGGACCAAGCAGCCTCACCCTGAGAGTGTCCTATGTATCTGGAAGAGCAGGCCATCCAGCAGATCCAGGTGATGGAAAAAGTACCCTACCCTGTCAATCAATAATTGTTGACCATTTGAAAGCCCTTCATTTTACTATACAGACTTATAGTACTGTTCTTACTATGCCTCGCCCCATGAAGGTCATGGCCACACAGACTTGAATCTCCAGTTAAGTACTGCAGTTGTAAAATCACCCAGTATCATGGTAGCATCCCTAACTACTCTCTTGCAGCTGCACAACAAGCCACAAAATCTTTGTTACCCATGGCAAAATCACCTGCAACACAACTGGCAGTCCAAAAAGGACAAAAGGAATACTCCCGTGAAGTACTGTTATGTCCCTCCAGCTAGGAAATGTCAGTCTTTGTCTCCCAACATTAAAGGCTCTAAGAAATCAAACAAAGGGAAACAGCCTTCTCCTTCCCCAACTTGGAGATCCTCTTCAGTAGTGTCGCATCATGATGGATGTGAACCTTCCTCTGCCTTGACTTCATGTGGCAGCCCATGTTCATCTTGGACTTCATTCACTTCTCAAGGACACTACTCCAGATTTGATCTATCACTGTAAGTTTCTCGACCTTAGCACACAGCTTAGCAATAGCACCTTCATGTACATTGCTGGATCTATGACTGACCATGGTGTTGGGTGGGCCTTTGTCATTGGCACCAACTTTTTCAGTATTGACTCCCAGAACACTGCTTGATTTTTACAGCAGAGCTCTTTGCCCTCTATCAGGCCAGTCAGTATATCCAGTGACATAGGCTTTTTAATTGTGTCATACACTCTAATTCTCTCAGTGCCCTTCAGAGTGTCTGTGTGCTGCACACCATCCATCCCATAATGTATAATCACTTTTAACTTCGTTTACTTCTTGATGTTCGAAGGTTATGACGTAGTCACATAAGACCTCAGTTGTTTTTGCATCCTTAAACAAAAACAAACAAAAAAACCTTAAGATGTTCAGTTATTTTACCCAACATTATGATTATTATGTATAGAAATGTTAATACAGCACCTGACAACAGCTATATGGAAAAATGGAGAGTGGAAGTGTGACAAATGTTAATTTTTTCTGCAGATCAAGGCAGTGAGAGGAAATACTTCTAATTGTGAGCACAAAGTGTGCTGAACTTAAGGACTGATAAGAAATGTATATGAAAATTCTGGCAAAATGTAAATATTTACCAGTAAAGGAGACCCTCCGTGGAACAGCAAAGGTCTTCAGCTGTCAAGTGGCACATACAAAAGAGAATAAAACTTCACTACTTCCAGAATAAATCCTTTGATGAGCTGCATTACTCCTAAATATTTATGTGAACACCAAGAAATATTATACATATGGTTTCATTTAGAATGTAGCCATTAATGTATATTTATGCTGCCTGTAAGTCATTGTATTCTGTTAGAAAATATGTAAAATGAATTGCTGTTGAGAATTGAACTATCTGCTATCAATATGTTACACCCATTGTACTGACAGTGCACAGTTAAATTGACTTTGGGTTCCAACACAGTTCCAAAAAGAACAAAAACGAGTTACAGGTAGCTGCAGCACACTAAATAAAACCCCCTTTGTGAAATCCCTAGACCTCCAGACAGATAACTGACAGAGGAAGAACCAGCATATCAATACATTAACTAAAAATCTCAGTAATTTTCTACTTTGTTCTGAGAAATATTTCTCACTGTGTTAACCTACATGCTAACTACTATATGCTACTTTCATCTGATAGTATTGTCTGACATTATCTTTTGGGACAATACAGTTAAGGCCAAATAGGAAATCATTTTACAAAAATATGCAATAAGAATATTATGTGAAGTTGATAACTGATGCAGAAACCTCTTCAGAGACATTGGTATTCTTATGTGATAGCACAGTTACACTCTTATAGTTCACTACCTGACACAAGAAGTGAAGTACCTAGCAGCGGAGGAGAGAATGAAACAAAACTTCGTGGGTTCAGAGGGTATGTTATGTTATTTATTTATTTATTGTCCTCTGAATCAATACTGTATATGACATGCACATGGTGATGCACGAACATACATTTGATGTTGGACATTACGATAATTTGCTGGCATGAAGTAATATGCCGAAAGTTTACACAAACATGAGTTTAGAAACATATTTTCTGAGAAGTTATGAACACACGAATTACATACTCAGTTACACATTTGTATTTTAGTGCTGTATTCCTCTCACACATATACATAACAGTACCTGGTTGGATATTCTTTCTGCACTTAATGTGCTTAGTAGCAGATGATATAGATGCAAGTTTTTTGCACATACTTGCATTAATGTTTTACTCTTTACAAAATTCTTTGCTGCAATTTGTTTCATGCTTCTTTCCACCCATGTGCAGCAGAAATTCATTTGCACTGTAGAAACAATGATCAAGTAGGAATGATTTTAATTTTTTATCAAATACAGTCAGGGATTTACTGTTTTTCATTTCTGATGGCAGGCTGTTGTATATTTTAATGCCTTTATTGAAGGGATAGTTTTTAAGGGCTGCGTATTATCAGTATGACAATACACCTCCTCTGGCCTGGATGCACGCACTAATTTGGTTGGGAGGGTTGTCATAAGGCCATTGTTTCCTCTCTTGAGGCTAGCTGGCCCACAATTGTTGTAACCGTCCTTGATATCCGAGGTACTAGCACTAGAATGGAGTTGACATCGAAACTAATCCGAAACTTGTTCTACTGGGGACAGATCTGGTGACTTGACTGGCCACAGGAATGCTTCAATATCACACAGTGTGTTCGTAGACTCATGTGCTATGTGTGGATGAGCACTGCTCTTTGAAAAATGACACCATGTACTATCACATGAGGAATAACACATCAGGACATGGGATGTCTGTGATGTGCCATAGTGCTATCAGAGGTCCCTCAATCACTACCAGACATGACCTGTAGTCATACCCAATAGTTCCCCGCATCATGATGCCAAGGGTAACATGGTTGTGCCTCTCCAAAACATTTGAAAGAATGGGGCCTCTCCACAGGTCACCATCACCCACCACTGATTGTTATACAAAGTAGTGCAAATCACAATTCATTGCTGAAAACAATGTGACATAATTCATCAGCAATCCATACTCATTGTAATAACACCAGTCCAAATGCAGTTATTTGTGTTGTGGTGTTAATGACAGTTTATGCATGGGACAGAAATTCCCAAGTTTGGCTGTTGGTTACTTGTTCTCAGGTGGAACACATGTGAAGGGGTTACAATGCGCTTGGTGCACAGTATGGTGATCCTCCCTTGTCGTGGTCAGATGTAGTCAGCTGGAAACATTACGATGAGTATGCCTGCCCTCACATTCCCATACAGTGCAACAGCAGGTGTGTGGCACATCCAAATGCCCCACAGATGGATATTGCACGATTTCAAGAGCTGGACAAAGGCCCCTTTCAAACTCTGTCAGGTGTGATTAACGCTGTCTGACACAAATATGCAGCATCTACATGTCCTTCACAGTGATCATTTAACATCTGACACTGTTTCCTCCCACTATATATCCTACCAGGCCAAGTAACAATACTAAACATGAACAACACTAAAGCATCGCGGTGGTCCACTGATCATTTACATACCCACTGATTTTGTGAACATATATGAAGTTGCATTGGTATTTGTATATTTATAAAGTTACTTGATGTTTGAGCATATCTTGTGAGTGCTTTACCAGGTAGTATATTTTTGGTTGACAGTAAGAGTGAATTTAGATAGAAAAGTGAGTTTCACAAATGTAGTTTACCAGCAGACATTAGAAAGGATATCAGAAATCCCCAGATGTAAGCGAAAGAGTATCTTGTTAGCACATAACATATAAGAATATTTACTCACTAAAAGGTGGCAGGAGAACACACGTAGAAAAAATATTAGAGTTTCCAAGCTTTCGGACCCAGTGGCTCATTCTGGTAGAAGGGTTGAAGTGGAAGGGAGAGGGTGATGGAAAGGGAATGGTGAGATATAGGAAAAGGAGTAGAGTTCAGAAAAATCACCCAGAATCCAGAGTAAGGGAGGCTTACTGGTCAGGATGAGAAGTAAAAAATTGATTATTTTCATTGATTTACATAAGATTATTTGTGTTGGGGATGTAAATTTAACCTAAAACTAATTTCCAATGTTAAACAGTTTCACTGATATCAAGTACTATATGAAGTACTAGATAAAAATAGCAGGATTTTCTTTTCTTCTTCTTCTTCTTCTTCTTCTTCTTCCTCCTCCTCCTCCTCCTCCTCCTCACAGTACTGTTTCCTGCTTTGCTACTAATCTACATAAAAACTTAATTTCTAGTGCATTACATATAGTAATGTAGATGTAATCCCCATATTCAACAATGTGAGTAGATTATCACTGGTTGTAAGTATACTTTACAAAAATAATCTGTCATGGGTTCTTCTAAATGTTAATGTAATGTTGTCTTTTATCACAAACTTTAGGTTGTCCTTCACAATAGGATTTATGGAACACAATGTGTAAATAAATGATTAATATGCTTGCTCACCATCACTGATTGTACTCTTTGTTCTTTTGCTTTAACAGGCAATGGAAAACTGTCACTGATTAATCTACACTTTACAAATGTGGACTACAAAATCAGGCTGTGTTATATGTCACAGGAAACTGCCAAAACAAATGCACAGTAAAACATAATGTGTTAATTAGGGCAGGAGAGTTCCTCTGTGGAAAATGAAGGCCACATTACTAGTGTTATTTTCATTTTAATGTAACTGAATAAGACAACCTGTTTATTAATGGAATAATAATACTATTAACATTAAAAACAGCTGAGTAATGCTGCAAAACCTCAAAACTAGAACAATTCCAGCAGAAAAATTCACACATAGAAGGACACATCGCAAAGTTGACCTTATATTTTAAGGAGAAAAAGCACACTTGCTAGATTTGAACCCCAGCAATTGATCCCTTGCAAAAATTTGGGCCATATTTCCCATAATACGCTGTTAATCCTTCATGAAAGTAGGGCTTCTAAACTTTCATGCACACCAGTTGTTTGTCATTTCCTCCACCCCACTGCAGCCACCTAATGCTTGAGCACACAACATTGTACCGTAGAATGAATGAGGTTTGTGGAATATTGTTTTGCCATTTTAACATACTTAGTTCATTGTATCAAAGGGCATAGTTTGTAACCCGTAGCTGGTGCCAGAGATCCCTTTGCTTTGAATATTTTTTTGTCACAATTCAGAAATGTAAACAAAATGAATGAAAGGAATGAGGGTGTGATCAAATAAGTAGGGTAGTGCTAGTTAATTATTTATTAACATCACTGTTGATTTCTCTGTATTTTAAAGCTGATACTATTAAAGTGACATATACCTGAAGAAAGATGAATACTTCATTGCAAGTCACATGATTAAATTGTAAATAAAAAATCATTCACCTAGTTTCATCATAAATTTTCAGTTGCTTAGGTTTTTCATTTTAATTTTGAGGCATATATAGGATGTTTCAGAATTACACTGACCAACTTTGATGGAATGTAGTAGATGTCTTCAGGAACAAAATGTGGATAGGAAGCCATGTCCAAAAATGTCATCCAATGATGCTACAGAGTATTGAAGTTATAAGAGCCAGTGCCTACCACAAGGCCTTCCCTCAAGCAGCAGGCATGAGTCTGTTCACAGAACATGGCCTGACAAACCAACATCAATGCAGTGACAGTGGTAGTGACATAGTGGAATTAGATTAGATTAGATTAGATTAATACTAGTTCCATGGATCATGAATACGATATTTCGTAATGATGTGGAACGAGTCAGAATCAACACATCCAATAGAAACATAGTGCTCAGTTGTAGTTTGACACATGCTGGTGTGCCCCAACATAGAGACATTTACCCCCACTGAGCAGTGTGACACGTTTCACGTACGACATGGTGAAAGGTAATGGGCAGGCAGCATTACCCAACAATATCCCATTAGGGGTCTCCTGCTGCACTCTACATTTGTGCCCGTCCTTCAGCGTGTGGGTGAAATGGGCAGTTTCACAGGGCTTCAACATGACAGAGACCACATGTGAAGCATACGCATGCTACAATTTGCAGAGGACATACTAGAGAGGTTCAACACAGACCCATCCTCGAACACCCACACTGTGGCACATGCAACATAAAGCTCCCATTCGGCACTTTGGCAAATGCTGCATGAGAACAGAAGGCATTCATTTCATCTTGAGGCTTCCTTCACCAATGAGAGTCCATTCAACACTCACAATGGCCATGTGTGGGTGAAGACGAACCCCCATGCCACCTACAACTAAGATAATCAGGAAAAGTTCAACATCAATGTATGGGCTATCATGGGCCACGATTACCTGATTGACCGCTAAATGCTTCCCCCTCAAGTCACAGATGACAGCAATACAACATTCATCCGGGAAGTGAGGCCGGAATTACTGGAGTCCATCAATATATGTTTTTCCAGCACAATAGGGCATTCACATAGTTCAGTCAAGCTTCCAGAACCCAGATTGGACCAATATTTTGGGACTGCTGGGTTGGTCGAGGTGGCCCTGTAACATGGCTACTTCTGTCACCTGACCTCAAATCATTCAACTTATTCCTATGGGTCCATCTGAAGAATGTGCTGTACAAATCCCTGGTGGAGTCAGCAGAAGACGTAGTAATCTGATTATGTCCATTATAAATGGTTTTGTGAAGGTCTGCCACTGAAAACATGGGTTTGTTTATAAATAACGTTTCTGCTACCAATCAAGAATTTCTTTTATTCACATGTTACACCACACGTTTCAGGAAATGATTCTCATTTTCAGGTGTGTTTTCTCTTTGTAATATGCCATTTTTACAAAATGTTTTCGAGGTGTGAGGTTCTACTTCGGTTTGTTGACTTTACTGAAATATATAAAAAGTACACAATTTTTAGTACTTACAGTTTTCTCATGATCTGTTTGTGCAGTTTCACTTATGTTAAACACCACACACCACTTTCAGTGCGCAGTATATATCGAGAATACCTTACATAAGCCAACAGTTACAAAGATGTTCTAGTTTCAGTTGACAGATATAATGTTACAAGTCCTCCACAGAGCATGATACGCTTTTGTACAAAGGGTATTTATCATATCAATATACATATAACTTGCATTTATCTGTTTTTCAATGGTGCTTATTTCTATAAGTTACTGTTTTTATTTAAGCAGCAATGAAGGAAAAGACAGATTGCTACTTACCATAAAGGAGACATGTTAAGCTGCAGACAGGTGCAATTAAAAGTCTCTTACATAACTTTCGACCACGGCCTCCATCAACAAATGAGAAACACTCATCATTGCCCGATTGCATCTTAACGTATCTTCTTGCCGGTAAGTAGCAATTTATCTTTTCCTACATTGCTGATATTCCTACCTGCAGTTTACATTGTCTGTTTTTATTTAAGCATATTCTCAAAGCATCTGAAGAAAATCACTGATTCACTTTCAAGTTTTTCATTAGAGATTTTGTCTACATATTTTCTGTAATGTGAAGGTATTTCTGGTTCCTCTAACAAATCCATTTCATGCACATTATTTAATCAGTGGAATACTTTAAAATTTTATCCTAGTTTTTCAAATAGGTGTCCTGTATTATGTATGTGTGTGGCTGTTGCTGATATTTTGTGTAGGCTTTAAAGTGCTCTGTGTACCTGGCACTGAAATTTTGGCCCGTTTGTCCTAGGCAGAACATACAACATTCCTGGCATGTTATTTTGTATATTCCAGAGTCTGGTTTCAGTCATGATTACGCTTTACATTATTTATTAGTTTTGTTGTGGTTTATTTGATGTAGAAACCCCAACTTTGTGTTTTGAAAATATTTGCAAGCTTCTGTAATATACTGCTGTAATATACTGCAAACGTATGGGATGATATATATACATTTGTTTTTGTCTTTTTTCTCAGTGGTGCATTTTCTGTTTGGGTCTTTCTTTACTTTGTCTAGGACTGTGTCAACCATGGGAGCAGTATAATCATTGGCAACTGCAATCTGTTTCACTATGTTTATTTCTTGTTGCATTTCTTCTTGGTTCAAAGGTATTTTAGTTGCCTGCTTATGGATGTCCAGGTTGACATGAGGTTCCAGGAATTGTGGTGTTGGTCATTGTATTTTCCTTATAAATTTTGAATGTGTGTTGTTTCTTTAATATTTAAGACCAGGTAGTTGATACATAGGTCTTGTTCATGTTCCACTGTAAATGTCATTGTCTCATGTAGATTACGGAAGCAATTTACACTACTGGCCATTAAAATTGTTACACCAGGAAGATGATGTGCTAAAGACGTGAAATTTAACCGACAGGAAGAAGATGCTGTGATGTGCAAATGATTAGCTTTTCAGCTTTTCAGAGCATTCACACAAGGTTGGAGCCGGTGTTGGCACCTACAACGTGCTAAGATGAAGAAAGTTTCCAACCGATTTCTCATTCACAAACAGCAGTTGACTGGCATTTCCTGGTGAAACGTTGTTGTGATACCACATGTAAGGAGGAGAAATGCGTACCGTCATGTTTCTAACTTTGATAATGGTCGGATTGTAGCCTAGGGCAATTGCGGTTTATCGTATCGCGACATTGCTGCCCGCGTTGGTCGAGATCCAATGACTGTTAGCAGAATATGGAATCGGTGGGTTCAGGAGGGTAATACAGAATGCCGTGCTGGATCCCAATGGCCTCGTATCACTAGCAGTCAGGATGACAGGCATCTTATCCGCATGGCTGTAACGGATTATGCAGCCACATCTCGATCCCTGAGTCAACAGATGGGGACGTTTGCAAGACAACAACCATCTGCACGAACAGATCGATGGCGTTTGCAGCAGCATGGACTATCAGCTCGGAAGCCATGGCTGCGGTTACCCTTGACGCTACATCACATACAGGAGCGCCTGCGATGGTGTACTCAACAACGAACCTGGGTGCACGAATGGCAATACGTAATTTTTTCGGATGAATCTAGGTTCTGTTTACAGCATCATGATGGTCGCATCCACATTTGGCGACATCACGGTGAACACACATTGGAAGCATGTATTCGTCATCGCCGTACTGGCGTATCACCCGGTGTGATAGTATGAGGTGCCATTGGTTACACGTCTCGGTCACCTCTTGTTCGCATTGACGGCACTTTCAACAGTGGATGTTACATTTCAGATGTGTTACGACCCGTGGCTCTACCCTTCATTCAATCCCTGTGAAACCCTACATTTCAGCAGGATAATGCACGACCACATGTTGCAGGTCCTGTACGGGCCTTTCTGGATACAGAAAATGTTTGACTGCTGCCCTGGCCAGCACATTCTCCAGATCTCTCACCAACTGAAAACGTCTAGTCAATGGTGGCCGAGCAACTGGCTCGTCACAATACACCAGTCACTACTGTTGATAAACTGTAGTATCGTGTTGAAGCTGCGTAGGCAGCTGTACCTGTACACAGCATCCATGCTCTGTTTGACTCAATGCCGAGGCGTGTCAAGGTTGTTATTATGGACAGAGGCGGTTGTTCTGTGTACTGATTTCTTAGGACCTATCCACCCAAATTGCATGAAAATATAATCACACGTCAGTTCTAGTATAATATATTTGTCCAATGAATACCCGTTTATCATCTGCATTCTTCTTGGTGTAGCAATTTCAATGGGCAGTAGTGTAGAATATCTGTCTTTGGCATCCCTTTCCACTAACAGTAGTGTGTCCTCTAGATATCTCATATAAAACTCGATTTTCTTTAGTCCGGGTTCTTGGCTGCTAAATAGCTTTTGTTCCAAGTGATTTATGTGTGTCTCAGCTTTGGTAGCTGATATACATGATCCCAATGCTAGGCCGTGTCGTTGGTTGTAAATGTTGCCATTAAGGGTGAAGTATTTGTAACTTAGAATTAGCTGGGGAAGTTCCATAAATTCAATGATCTCTGTGTGTGCAAGTTTCTTAGGTTTCATAAGGTTCTTTTGGATCACTGCTACAGCTTCTTGTATGGTTGAGTTTGAGTAAAGGTTGGTAATGTCAAGTGATAAGAGCTTACCAATTTAGGAGACTTTTACCTTTTAGTTCTTCAGCTAGTATCATGCTGTTTTTTTTTTTTTTATAGACTATGTTGTTTTATATGTATAATTTTTCCATGTTATTCAGTTTCTGTGACAGGTTCTATGCCGCACTGTTTATATAGTTTACCAAGGGATGTATCGGATTACCTTCTTTATGTATCTTTTGCTGTGCTCTTAGGTGTGGTGCCTTTGGATTCACACATGTAAGGTAATCCAATATGTCACGTGGTAAATTCTATAAATATCCCAGCACACAAACAGTCACAGAACCTGAAAATCATCAGAAATTATACATATGAAACAACATAGCCTATTAAAAAAACAGTATGATACTAGTTGAAGAACTAAAAGGTAAGAAAAGGTTCCTGTCCTCTCAGAATGTCAGCCATTATTCATGTAATGTGACTGATTGTCGCATCCTTCAGCAGAGTAGATTGCAATGGCTCCTGCATAAATCAACATTTGCCTTTGTGATTTTGACCCTGTCTTTATTTGTCTTGTATACTATACCACAAACATTGGAAACTGTATAGAGAGTTTCAGGAGACAATACTCTATGACAGAAGCCCATGAATGATGCTGTCAGCCACCATGGCATTGGCGCATCGCATTCATATGAGACAAGGCCTGTATAGGCAGCAGGTAATTATTTATTCATTTGCAGCTTGAACAGTTATAAACATCAGTCTCATATTCCTTTTTTTTTTTTTAGACTAGGCTATTCCAGCTAGCATACCCACCAGTGGGCTGCCAGGTGTGCACTTGCACAACGGGCAGGGGTGAGTAGTAAGATGGTGCATGTGCAGTCAGGCAACCAAGTTGTAGGGTATATGATTGTTCTATGCTAGGAGCTCACAGACAGGAGGGCTAGAACATGTGCAGAACACATGTAACAGGACCACCTGGCAGTCAGTCTACCTAAACTGTGCCTGCTCATGAGCGATTTGATGAGGTACCAGTACCCGCACCCCACGAGGCAGCATTGGAACAGCCTTCTTTAGACCAGTAAAATCATAGTGACACCACTGCTGATATTACCCTTGGCCATTTAAATGTATTACAGAAAACAGGGTATCACTACAATTTCTTAAATTAATGCATTACCTAATGCCTTCTAAAAAACTGTGGTTATGTGCCACAAAAATCTGGAAAAAATTAGTTAATCTCTGGCAGTCACTATAATGAAGGATGATACCTTTGAGACAATTTCAATTAATATAGCCTCAATAAAGATAAATCCTCTATGGATACTTCCTCTTGCTCTTGGCCATTAACTTTCTTTCTCTGTACTGAGAAACTTGAACAATGAACCACATGACTGGTTCTCCTCAATGTTTGAGTAACACTTCCCTTCAGGGTGACAAATAATAACAATCCAAATATTCAGCAAAAGTTCAGATTGGTCAAGAAAAGTGACAGAAAACCTGTTATGGCCTGTCCAGAGGAACCCTCCTTGTATTTGCCTTACAGTATGTTATCTAGCAAAACAATGGAGTCCTAAACTTCTACAATTCGCAATGCACTTGAGTCCCTGTGAAATATAAATCTACTGCCTAACCACTGTACTAGGTTGCCCTGTTACTGTTACAGTAAACCAAAGGGATGTGCTTAACTAGAAACTTCCGCTAGTTTACAGGAGACATGGTTAATGATGAATGATATTAGTCTATTTTTGGAAGGGTGTGAAAGAAGAGGAACTTTTAATTTGACGTTTCCGCAGGAAGTGCTTTTTGCTGAAATGTCACATAACGCCTGTAAATAAAACTCATTCGAATTCAATATTTTCCATGTAGTATACACACAAAATGGGCATCAACAAAAATGACATAATTAATGCTGGAAATACATACTTCATATATATTGTCTCCATAGCGTATAGTTTGTGAAGCTGAGCTGCTGTCATATTTCCGGACCCAATGGAACTGTGCAAAAACATTACTTAGTGCTTTGCAACTGAAAATAATTTGTGAGCCTTCCAGAACTGTTACATTCTCTGGAAACACCTCCAAAATTTGTGGACATTCTGCAGTTTCTGAAATAATAACCGAAATTTTCACTGACATTGTTGCGTAACATTATAGAAAAGTTTTCATTGATCGTTTTATAAAGGAGTCCACAATGAGAAACACAACACTTCAATGAAAGTAAATCATACAACTATGCCACACTGTGGTCTGATATGAGATTATGTTTTTGCAATATGTTGTAGTTTGTTATGGTTATTTTTTGTGATAAATATGTAGTATGTGGAAAAGTGATGAAGCATGCTGAAATAAACTAATAAACTTTGGTTACTATATTTCTCATTGTTATTATCAGTCTAATTGCTCATTAATGTACAATATTGCCTGAAAGTTGGATAATTTTACTTATATTTTTCATTAAATACAAGTAATAAATCCTATACTAATTAGTTTGTGAGATAAATGTTAAATACACATATAAAAATGTAAATGCAGTGTATTCCAGAAGAACCTGAAAAATTAGTAACCAGGAAAAATGGATTGTACAAGACCATAAGCAGTTTCCATCACTTTAATTGTCTTCATACCTTCTTTCCTTATGGGAAATGGTATCCTGTCAACATCCAAATAAATATAAACATAACATCCACCTCAGTTTAAGAAGATAAGGGATCACCCATGGCCTAGCAAAAGTGAGTATTTTACTGATGATTATATTTAAGAATACTAAGTTGATAGAATAAAAATAGCCTAACTGCATCTCTCCATACAGTGGAGATGTTGAGTCGCAGATAGGCACAGCAAAAAGACTGTCACAAATTAGCTTTTGGCCAGTATGGCCTTTGTCAAAAATAAATGCCCCCCCCCCCCCCCCCACACACACACACGCAAATGCAACTCATGACTGCAGTCTCTGACAACTGAAGCCAGACTGCAGTCATCTGTGTGTGAGTTTCGTGTGCGTGTGTGTGTGTGTGTGTGTGTGTGTGTGTGTGTGTTGGCATGCACGCGTACCTGTGGCTGGCATCTATTTTTGATGAAGGTCATACTGGCTGAAAGCTAATTTGTGACAGTCTTTTCATTGTGCCTATCTGTGACTTAGCATCTCTGCTATTTGGTGAGTGGCAACTTTCCTTTTCATAATATTGTTACATTCCATCCTGGATTTTCCATTGTTTGATTTCCAACTGCATCTCTTTCATTCCGTTACTACCTACACTTTATTTTGCACCTAGTGTTCTGAGCACTCTAGTGTTCTTTTTGTCTCCAGATACATTGTAGAGAAAGAAACATTTTCATTGTGGAAAGCTTGAATGACCATCAAAATTTCTCCTTCAATTACTCTTATTCTTCCAGCCTTGAATTTGTCCACATCCCTTCCCCTTCCATGCCCGACCTATAAATATACATGAACACAAGAAAGTTATGCCCCTCCCTCCCTTTCAACATATAAAATATGCATAAAAACAATTCCCCAAATACTTTTACAGTAATTGCCGATTACTTCGTTACACTCACATTCTTTAAAGAGTTTCTAATTTCTTTCCACTATCAGAGGAAGAATTGCTGGAGAAAGGGGAAAAATAAAAAAGCAATAATGTTAATTACTATTTCTTGAGTTGCATCAGTAACTTCCAAGATGTTACTAGTTACTTCTATATTAGCTACCTGCATCCATAGCCTGCAATTGCTAACATGCTTCTGTGTGGTAGCACTCAACTCTGAGGTAATCTAGTTCCAAAACTGGTTGTGGATGAAATTTTCAATGCAAGTATTTGGCTAGCAAGGGGGCGGGGGTGGGGCTAGGGGGAGAGGTGGTGATGTAAAGTTCCTGACCACCAGTCTTTCCATCAGCTTTCTGGATTTAATTCCAAGCCTCTCCGCAAATTTTCATGAAGAGACGGCAAATGACACTGTTGGAGCCATCCACTGGATCAGGACATTAAGGTCAGCAGTCCCCTTGGTGCTATTCAAGAGGCTATGTGTTGGCACCAGATTTCTCCCTCTCCCTTCTACCATCATCATCATCAAAAATAAACAACACAAACACAACACTACACTATACATGCACCTATTACACTCATCAACACTCCACATACAACACATCTCCTACACATCCACAACAAAAGGGCCATTTTTGTGGAGGAAGAACATCCTTTCTGACAGCAGATGACCACACCCTGTTGGATATCCAGCCAATGATGCCACTTAACATTTACATTTTTACTATGTTAGCTGTACAAACGCCGCGTGGGATTAGCCGAGCGGTCTAAGGCACTGCAGTCATGGACTGTGCTGCTGGTCCCGGCTGAGGTTCAAATCCTCCCTCAGGCATGGGTGTGTGTGTTTGTCCTTAGGATAATTTGGGTTAAGTAGTGTGTAAGCTTAGGGACTGATGACCTTAGCAGTTAAATCCCATAAGATTTCAAACACATTTGAACATTTTTGAGCTGTGCAAACCTAATATGCCTATCTCATGCAAGGAATGTATTCCATTCCCTTTTATTCTTAGTCTGTACTAGATCACACCCATCAACACTCCTGTTGAGCATCAGTCGATTCTATTGATGTTGCAGCAATATCAGCTGTCTCTGGTAGTTGCTAAAACCAGTTTCAAATTCCTTGTTGACTCAGGTGCTATAATCCCACTTGTGTGTCTCTTTGATTTTTCTGAATATTACATCTGTAATCCTATTAAGCACTTGTACAGCAGATAAATCACAACAGGACTCATGAAGTGCCTGTTTCTGTCATGTTTTCACTTATTATTTCAATGTATTTTCTTAATGGGTGCTATACTTAACACTGTTCTCTGATGCGGTTCAAGAAGCATTGTCACGTATGATCCTTTATGAACAGTTTATCTTCTTGTAGTTGTGTCATATGTGTTGAGACTGAGCCTCTTTATTTGCTGTCTTTATCTAATGTTTGGAAAGAGCTCTTACAATGGTCAACCTACCTTTATTATGAGCTAATGAGGCTGCCAAAATTGCAGTGTACATTGATGAGCCAGACATTATGACCTGTCTACCATGAGAATAAATGCTACCTGGCAGTGTTAACAGCTCATGAAATAGTTACAAGAAGTATGTAAGCAGAGGGGAGACAAATTGGAAAGCATTCTAGTGATAAGATGGGCCACAAATCAGGATATCCACTGGCATAAGCAACACTGACAAAGGGAACCTTGTTATGGCCGACATCCTGGGAATGAGCATTTTGGAAATAGAGAAGCTGATTGGCTGGTTTCATGCTACTGTCATGGGAATCTATGGAAAGTGGCTGTAAAACAGGGAAACCACAAGTAAGGGTCACCTATGCCTATTCACAGGAGGTGGATGTCAGAAGCATGCTGTTCTGTAAAGTAATAAAGGTAGCAATTGATGGTATATCTAATGACAGAGTACAATCTAGTTCAGGTGCAAGTGTTTCAGAGCACACTGTTGAACATCGAGCTCCACAGCAAATGACCCTATGTGTGTTCCCATTTTGACCCAACAACATCATAAGTAACAGCTGCAGTTGGAACATGATCATTGAGATTGGACCATGGGTCAATAGAAATATGTCACCTGGTCGGGTGAACCACCATTTTGTTATACTAGAGTGATCATGCCTGTATATGCTCTTATCCAGGCAAACAGCTGCTTGAAATGTGCTCCTCATCATTACAAGCCAATTGGGACAACCTTGTGCTATTGGGAACACTCACCTGGGCTTCTGTGGGACCTGTGGTAGTAATCAAAGGCTCCATGACAGTTGTGATCTACGGGAATATTTTTGCAGACCACCTAAGTCTCTTCATGACTGATGTCTCTACCGACAGTGATGGCATCTTCCAGAAGGATAACTATCCATGTTAGGAGGTCAGAATCATGCAACAGTGCTTTGAGGAGAATGATACTGAACACAAATTGATGTCTTGGACACCAAATTTGTCTTATCTGAAGCTGATAGAATACATTTGGATGTCATTGGGTACCAACTCCTAGACCACAAACCAGTGGCCCACAATTTACAGGAACTGTATGAACTGTGTATAGACACCTGGTGCCACATCTCCAACAACCTACTAAGGGTTCATCAAATCCATGTTATATAGAATTGCTGCTGTATTGTGCTCTAAAAGTGGAACAAAACACTGTTAAGCATAATGTTATAGTTCATCCTAATACAACTTTAACTGTAATTCTGTTTTATCTCTGTTTTTAAAACACGTTTTTGTTCTATTCAGATATAATTTTTTGCTTCCTCAGTCTCAGACCCAGAAGATAATTAATATAGCTACTGGCATCACTTCTTTTGGTGTGGTTCATAAATCTGTCAAATGCAAAGAAGACAGTGACATCACTGTAATTTATGTGGTGAGCCGTTAATGATACTGTAACAGATCTGTTTTATGTTTTTATAGATATAGCAGTAAGCAAGTGCTTGTTTCCCAGGCGTAATTTGTTTCTCCTCCTATTTCATTCACATAGAGTTTGGTACACTACCATTCAGGGATTAACACCTCAAGATATAGAATAATAGCAGTTGTTATAACAGTAAGCTCAGTTATGTTTCCGATTTTGTAACTGTAAAGTTTATACATATTCAAGAGATACAGTTCAACATAGTTGGCAAATTATTATGCTGTTTTGTATAATTTGTCCAATGAGCTAAGAACAATGTTGTATCCATCTTTACTTGCAGCTAAGGGAATTCAGCTGGCCACAGTTGCTGAGCGGTTCTAGGTGCTTCAGTCCGGAACTACGCAGCTGTTACGGTCGCAGGTTTGAATCCTGCCTCAGGCGTGGATGTGTGTGATGTCCTTAGATTAGTTAGGTTTAAGTAGTTCTAAGTTTAGGGGACTGATGACCTCAGATGTTAAGTCTCATAGTGCTTAGAGCCATCTGAACAATTTTTTTGCTAAGGGCAGGTCATTAGCAAGTACCAGCAATCATTCAGCATCATTTCTTTCTTGCTGTTCTGCTAGTCAAATAATTAGTCACTGTTTGGTAACCTTTCTCCATCATTTTTTACCTGGACTAGTGACTTTGAGATTTAGTATTTATTACTTCATAAAAACTGATATTTTATTTCACATATCCAGCAGAGCCCCTACTAATTTCCTTGATCTACTTTTCTTGGTTCAATGCTCTGTTATTTTAACAATGTGGTGAGGAAGTACTGACTCACCGTTTGTTGACAGGGGGAAGATAACTAGCAAGGCTTCAGTGAACTTCATAACATCACTACCCTACCTCAAAAGGCCAACACCATTTGGAATGTGTTTGTCAGTTCATTTATGGTTTTGGTAAATACAGTGGCACAATTGTGATAAAACTAAGTAGTATGTATAGGCTACATTTCATAACTCATTGTAATATAGTGTGAATGTATGTCTAGTGTATCTGGTACTGTGTTTTCTCAAATTCATATATTTTCTCTCTCCTGGCACTTAGGACAAATTTTGTAACATGTAATTCGTATGATGAAATAAGTGATGAAACAGTACACAAATAATAATAGTAAGAAAACATACAGCAAAATTCTCTAAACCTAGGGATTTGATATACAATAAAATATGATTGTCATCAAGCTAAGTATATTGGTAGTTTCTTCTCATCCATTCAATATATCTCTCCTGATCTGGGATTCTGGGCGACTTTTCTGCAGCTCTCCCCATTTCCTAAATCTTACCAGTCCTTTTCCCTCATCTGTCTTCCTTTCCCTTCAACCCTTCTGCCAGAAGTAGGAGCCACTCACTGATTATGAAAGATTGTGCATTTTCGTATCTTTTATATGTGTTTTCTCGTGCTGCCACTTGGTGAGTAGACTTTTTACCTATTCATATTATATTATAAGAAAATTAAACATATTTTAAGTCAGGTATGACATTTTATGACATTTGTGGATCTCAAAGGCATAGCAAAATATTTGTAATGAGATTTTGAGGCCATTCTAATGACGATAATCACCTTATCTGTGCTTGTTACTCACAATGAAAGCACCATTCTTATGAATTAGAGTACATCAGACTTATTGAATGGAAAGGGTCCTTCTATTCAGATATTATTATTGGCTATGTCTCTGTGACTTTGGTTATCATTTCCTTGTTAGAAAAGCATTCACTTCTCTAATTCCACAGCTACTGTAACAGTTACCTACTTCTTTCAGTGAGTCGAATACAATTTCACTATTTTCCTAATGTACACATCTAGTCACTATTCACTGTCCATGCCATCTTTTTGCATTGTTATTTGAAGTACAATGATGTATCTTATGTATTGTGTGTGCTCTTATTAAACAAATATCTCTGCACAGGAGCTCTACAGATACATCTAGGTGATTACTCTGCTATTCACAATAAAGTGCCTGACAGAGGGTTCAGTGACAAATTAACTGTCCTAATTTTTGTTTTATTTTATCTCAGTGCTTGAAGCTACTCTTCTAGAACTGACCAATTGCCTATGGTGTGTGTATACTCCTCCTCACCCTAACCCCACTCCCACACCAGTTTTTGCTATGACTCCCATAATTTTCTCTGTTTCTGTTTCTCAAGCATGACATGGAAGTGTTCTCTTCTCTCTCCATATCTTGAAAAAGGAATGTAACCACATGAATATGCGACAAATACATTTCTGTTTGCTTTAAATATTGCTCTAGTATTGTTCACTTTGCAGATTAAAGAGTGAGTTTATTGTTATTCATTGTTTATTGTAAGTATAGAATAAAAAAACTGGATTTCACATTAGTTAAAGTGCTTTTATACATGTTCATGTTTCTATATATTAACTTTGTAAATACTTTCTGATCCAGTACATACCAACAACTTCCAAAATATATGAAACAATTGTTTTTCTGTCAGCAGTTTTGTTTCCATAAGGATAAACACACTGGTACATCCCACTGTTTGCTACTGAGACATTATTCATTAACAGATTGCCATGGCACAATTTCTTTCCACAAAGGTGTAGAGGTTTATTAATGTCCCCTTCCTCAATATGCTGTGGGCATGGGTACTGGCCATATCTCTCACCACACTCCTGGAAAGAAAAGGAACATTAAATTTAGACATAAAGGCACAAACAATAATTCTTATCTTAGTCAATAGAATATTTCAAAATACTAAAGAAAAAAATTATAAATCTCTGAAATCAACGGCCTTTAAGCATCTACCAAGAAAACAGAAGACAGGGACTTCACCCAATAACTCCCAACAGAGTTTCAAATAGACCATGTGGCCATTTCAAGAAAGTCCTGTAGATAAGTCCAGAATGTGAGAGTGCTAAGAGGGGCGAGCTTGGACTCATACCACTACCTCTCAAAAACAAAGTTCTGATTTCTACCTAGGAATACAAGAAAGCCTCAAATTCCCAAACTTACCAAGTCTGACTTGGAAAAACTGAAAACCTGCAATATGCATACAGAGAGAATGCAAACACTAGATCATGAATGCATCAACTGGGACCAGGTAAGGGACAAATTAGTAAAAGCCAAAAGCCGCAACAGAAGTCACCCCACTAAGGAAACAGAGGAAACATGAGTGGTGGACAAGTACCTGTGACCAAGCAATCGCAAAGAGACAGGCAGCTTGACTAAGATGGAGTGCACAGAAGTCTGAAACAAATACTTAGAAGTTCATAAAACAGTGCCGGCTAAATGCAAAAACCATCATGCAGGTTAAACGTCAGTACACTCAGAACCAACTGACTCAATTATATGAAGATTTCAAGAAGAATACCACTAGAAACTTTTACCACACTTTCAAGCGAAATCTTAGAAGCTATGTCCCACCCAGCTTACACTTCAGAGGACCAGATGGAAGCATAGCCTATAATGACAAAGACAAATGCCGCATATTGGCCAAATATTTTGAGAATCTTCTCAACTGTGAGTCCCCTAACACTGCCTTTATCTATCAAGACAGTCCCAGACAACCAAACTCTCACCCTCCAACAGAAGAAGAAGTGTAAAACATCATTCAGTCCCTGAAGAATAACAAAGCACCAGGAGAAGACACTATAGTTGCAGAGCTGTGGAAGCAAGCTGGAGACAAAGCAATCAGCAAGGTGACTGACATCCTACAGAACATTTGGGATACTGAGAAGTTACCAGATGACCAGACATCTGCTCTGATCCACCCCTTAAACAAGAAGGGTGACCTGTCTGACATCAGCAATTATAGAGGGATCTCGTTGATACCAGTCACCTGTAAGATATTATCTAAGGCATTACTGAACAGAGCCGAACTTCAATTGGACTCAGAACTTGGAGATTATCAGGGTGGTTTTAGAAAAGGATGTTCTTGTGCTGAACAGATCCTTAACTTGAAGTCAGTATTAAGTCAAATTAAACTAGTGAATAAACAGTATGTACGAGGGCGGTTCAGAAAGTAACCTCCGATTGGTCACAGTGCGGGTTGTGGGGGGAGTAGCGACGCCATCTGTGCGTTCACACACTCAACAGGTCAGTCGGCATCAAGCCATGGTCGAGTGAACGTCGTACCTGCGCTAGTTTAGTTTTTGTGGCAGTTTGAAATGTGTGCTGCAATAGAAAACCCCGCCAAATGTGAAGTGTGTGCTGTCATAAGGTTTTTTACAGCCAAAGGATATTCTGCAGCAGCTATTCATCGTGAGCTTTGTGCCGTGTACGGACCAAGAGTTATGAGTGAAGGAGTTGTCCGTGAATGGGTACGTTTATTTAAAAGTGGACGAGAAAACGTTCATGATGAAGAGAGGAGTGGTAGACCATCATTGGTGACTGACGAACTTGTTCAGACAGTTGATGCAAAAGTTCGTGAAAATCGACGTTTCTCAATGTCGGAGTAGTCTACTGGTTTTCCACAGATTTCTAAGACTCTCTTGTACGAGATAGTGACAGCAAGATTGGGTTACCGTAAGTTCTGTGCACGATGGGTGCCCAAAATTCTTACCGACCACCACAAAACTCAAAGAATGGCCTCTGCATTAGACTTTCTGTCACGTTATGAAGACGAAGGAGAACCATTGTTAAACAGAATCGTGACCGGTGACGAAACCTGGATTAAGTACGTGAACCCTGAGACAAAAGAACAATCAAAGATGTGGGCACATTCAAATTCGCCTACCAAACCAAGAAAAGCCTCGCAAGATTTTTCTGCCAGAAAACTGATGGCAACAGTGTTTTGGGATGCCAAAGGGGTGTTGTTGGTTGAATTCATGGAACGTGGTACGACCATTAATCAAGACGTGTACTGTGAAACAATAAAAAAGTTACGACGGGCTATACAGAACAAACGCCGTGGTATGCTGACTTCCGGTATCGTTTTTTTGCACGATAACGCCCGTCATCTCTCTGCTCGCAGAACAACGGCCCTTCTTGAGTCCTGCAAGTGGGACGTTATCAACCATCCACCTTACAGCCCAGACCTGGCGCCAAGTGATTATCACCTCTTCATGCATTTGAAGAAATGGCTCGGGTCACAGCGGTTTGATGACGACGAAGAGCTCAAAGATGCGGTCACAGGCTGGCTCCAGGCACAAGCGGGTGATTTTTATGCAGAAGGAATTTCAGAGCTTGTGAAGAGATACGATAAGTGCCTCAATCGCTATGGAGACTATGTAGAAAAATAGAGCAAAGATGTAGTTGTAAGATGTATATATTAAAATATTTTTATTTAACTTGGTGTATTTTTTTAAATCAACCGGAGGTTACTTTCTGAACGGCCCTCGTAGTTACTTTTGTTGACTTCACGAAAGCATACGATTCAATTGACAGACATACATTTACAAGAATTTTGCAGGAAATGGGCCCGGACCAGAAAATCCACAGCCTTATCCAAAACACCCTGAGTAACACTAGATCATGAGTAAAGTTAAGGGGAACACTTTCAGAAAGCTTTGAGATAAAGAAAGGAGATAGACAGGGAGATGGTCTTTCACCTCTTCTCTTCAACTGTGCACTGGACAAGGTTATCAGAGAGTGGCAAAAAGAAATGGAAGCACAAAATATACTGAGCAGTATTTATCTGGGACACAAATGGAAGGGACTAGTACACTATTGGCCATTAAAATTGCTGCACCAAGAAGAAATGCAGATGATAAACGGGTATTCATTGGACAAATATATTATACTAAAACTGATCTGTGATTACATTTTCACGCAATTTGGGTGCATAGATCCTGAGAAATCAGTACCCAGAACAACCACCTCTGGCTGTAATAATCGCTTTGATAGCCTGAGCATTGAGTCAAACAGAGCTTGGATGGCGTGTACAGGTACAGCTGCCCATGCAGCTTCAACACGATACCACAGTTCATCAAGAGTAATGACTGGCGTATTGTGACAAGCCAGTTGCTCGGCCACCATTGACCAGACGTTTTCAGTTGGTGAAAGATCTGTAGAATGTTCTGGCCAGGGCAGCAGTCAAATATTTTCTGTATCCAGAAAGGCCCGTACAGGACCTACAACATGCGGTTGTGCATTATCCTGCTGAAATGTAAGGTTTCGCAGGGATCGAATGAAGGGTAGAGCCACAGGTCATAGCACATCTGAAATGTAACGTCCATTGTTAAAAGTGCAGTCAATGCAAACAAGAGGTGACCAAGACGTGTAACCAATGGCACCCCATACCATCACGCCGGGTGATACGCCAGTATGGCGATGACGAATACACACTTCCAATGTGCGTTCACCTCGATGTTGCCAAACACGGATACGGCCATCATGATGCTGTAAACAGAACCTGGATTCAACCGAAAAAATGATGTTATGCCATTCATGCACCCATGTTCGTCGTTGAGTACACCATCGCAGGCACTCCTGTCTGTGTTGTAGTGTCAAGGGTAACTGCAGTCATGATCTCCGAGCTGATTGTCCATGCTGCTGCAAATGTCTTTGAACTGTTCATGCAGATGGTTGTTGTCTTGCAAATGTCCCCATCTGTTGACTCAGGGATCGAGACATGGCTGCATGATCCATTACAGCCATGCGGATAAGATACCTCTCATCTCGACTGCTAGCGATAAGAGGCTGTTGGGATCCAGCACGGCATTCCATATTACCCTCCTGAACCCACCAATTCCATACTCTGCTAACAGTCATTGGATCTCGACCAACGCGAGCAGCAATGTCGTGATACAATAAACCGCAATCTTGATAGGCTACAATCTGACCTTTATCAAAGACGGAAACGTGATGGTACGCATTTCTCCTCCTTACACGAGGCATCACAACAACGTTTCACCAGGCAATGCCGGTCAACTGCTGATTGTGTATGAGAAATTGGTTGGAAACTTTCTTCATCTTAGCATGTTGTAGGTGTCGCCACCAGCGCCAACCTTGTGTGAATGCTATGGAAAGCTAATCATTTCCGTATCACAGCATCTTCTTCCTGTTGGTTAAATTTCGTGTCTGTAGCACATCATCTTCATGGTGTAGCAATTTTAATGGCCAGTAGTGTAGTAGACTGTGTAGCTTTTGCAGATGATCTGGCACTTACAGCAAGCTCAGTGAAAGTAGCAGTAAAGCAGCTCTATATGCTCAAACTCCAGGCTGCCAAGGTACGACTTCAATTGTCACTAGAAAAGACAAAATACCTCACCAACATCAGTGTTACTCTCAGTGAACTACAGTTGAAACAAGGTCAAATTGAGAAAGCTGACAGATTCAAGTCTCTAGGAGAATGGTTGGAACCTAATCTATCAGAAGGAACAGCACTAGCAACTCAGATTAATAAGTTACAATTAGCATATCGATTAACCAAGAACATCTATAATAAGAAATGCCTATCTCGCAATTCCAAACTAAAACACTACCAAACAGTTATCTTCCCTGAAGTCTTATATGTCGCAGAATGCTTGAATCTGAACAGGAAAGGCTTGACAGATAAACTAGAGATTCAGGAGAGGAATATGTTGAGAAAAATTCTGGGACCGGTCAAAACAGATGGTGAGTACAGAAGACAATCAAACCAGGCACTGCACAATCATACTGGGAAAATCACAGATGTAGCCAGGAAGAGACGTCTCACTTTCTATGGACATATCACAAGGATGGACCAAACAAGACTAACCAACCGACTTCTCAACTACAGGAAGAGCAGGAAGACCCTGACACCACGAATGATAGAAGTCAAGAAAGACCTCCAGGAACTGAAAATAACTGAAAATGACATTAGAAACCAAGCACTTCTCAGGAGGATACTAAAAGAAATAAGGTTTCAGGACAGATCACCCCATAAACAGACTGGTGGCCTTTGGACAAAGGAGAGAAGGGAGAAAAACAGCCAGAGAATGAGGGTTTATTGGGGAAACATCAAGTCCCTCTCCAGGCTGAAAAGTTGAATATTGTGGACCTTAGCTGGCCCATTCAAAATAAGAAGAAATCTCTTTGAGGCAAAAGAGTATCGTGTATTTAGTCAGACCCAAAATGGATATTGCTGGAGCAGACACAAATGAAAAGCAAAAGTTAATCCTCAAGGTTCCTGAACATCTTCAGCTGATAGTCACAGAAAGCCCTCTTAACATATTACTTACAACTGTATAAAGCTAAATAGTTTTTCTACTTTAAATGTGCCTTATCAGAAGTACGGTACTTGGAATTATGATACATAAAGGTAAGGACTGTCTTCTTTTAACAGAACTAAATAAAGATAGATCCCTGTCATTTAAATCTTAGACATGGGAAGGAGCTATTGTCATTGTTTTAGTTTTGTCAAGAGTTATGTGTCATGTTGCATTTAGAATTCACTCCTACATACTTTGTCAGTGTCAGAGAGCCAGGTAAGCATCAGTTTGTTGAAAATGCGTTATGGAACTTAATTTCACGAGGTTCTTCTTCAGAAACAATTGCTACCTTTACAAGTCAGTCAGATAGGTCCATATTTAAAATAAATTTATGCCAGTGAGACATGTTGCTTTCTTATTCAAACTGTAACTCTGTCATCATTGAGAATCAGACAGCTAAAGAAGACAAAGAAGTTAACTGTTATTTATAAATACTATAGCTCAATTGATCAGTGGATGATTGAGCTTCTTAGGAAAATAATATTGTGATAGTAAAGTTTATTTAGTGTGTTCTCAGTATGTATTCTAGAAGGAGTAATTTTTTGGGTGAGTGATCACTTCTTAAGAGTAATCGAGAACATAGGGTGGAGTGAGCTGTGGATCACTACTCATATCAGCAGCAACAGTGTCCACTACATGGTATCCAAAACATTCCCAAGTTCTGTCTGAAGATTTGCAGAAGCAGTAAAAAAGTATAGCTAGCAATATTCATTAGGTCTCAGGATTGCAACATTCTCATAATTTACAGGGTTCTTTGCACTGAGGCCAAGATTAATCTCCAAATGTTTGATTAGTTTGATGATGCTCTTAGCTGCACATTTGTTGACATGTACTGTAGAGAGGAGAGTGGCACAGTTTATATGGATCTGCAAAGTGCCTGCTGTAGTAATAAACACAAATAAGTATGTCTAGAATAACCAGTTCATAGTTTATATTTTCAATATGAAATCAATGTACATAGCTATGCTGATGCCAAACAATTAACAAATATGACAAAAATAGAGCCAAGTTAGCACACAGATAAACCATAACAGAATGAAGAAGAGAACCCTCTGCTTTGTAATTATAATAGATACGTTGATAGTCTGAATCGTGAAGTGGTGCAGTCTCTTGGCTGCGTGCGCAGAGCTAGATGTGATGCTGCTGTTGCTATTTTATTGCTGCCTGAAGGCTGGGCTCATGCCACCAGGTGCTGGCATGGGCAGGTTGAATCATAACATGATAGCCAGCACCTTGTATCTTGTTATATTCACTGCCACCATGGTGCTGGTTGGTACAGCACCTGTGAACCATTCAATGCCACTGATTGTTGCTGAAGCTCGTCTATGCCCAGCCCACGATGCTGGTGCAGAGGGCTCGAAAAAATGTTGGAGGAGGTGAAGTAGGCAAGATTGTGCCTGGTGGAGGAGGTAGAGACAAACAGAGAAGAGGTCTCCAAGAATGGAGACAAGGGCTGGACCTGGACCGCTGGAGGGAGGAAGGCCTGGGAGTTTAGTGCAGGGATTGCAGAGGCTGGTTTCTCACCCTTGGGTGGACTTGGTTTCAGCACTGAGTCGCCAGCCATTCTTCACCTGCAGTGTGAGGATTGTCTAACCGTGCTGGCTGTGAATGACTGCCTGGTGCAGCACTCACTGTGACTAAAAGTGAAAATCTAGATGGGGGTACCTGGCGTGCATCTCAGTGACAGAGAAGCCCAAGGAAGGTGCAGGGCAGGAACCAGGAGGTTCAGGACTGTATGTGTCTGATGCCTGTGCAGCAGTTATGCCTCTCATTGACTGCTGTGGCCTTGTAAGAGCTGAGAATGTGTTGGAGTTGTTCTTCCTCTGGAGCGGTGCTGATATATTTACTTATTTGCATCTTGAAAGTCCTTATGAGGTGTATTGCCTGCCCGTTTGACTGAGGGCGAAAGGAGAGCACCCTGACACAATGGATACCATGTTATGCACAAAAATCTTGAAAAGTCTATGAGGTAAACAATGTGTTGTTGTCCATCTCCGGGATGTAGAGAAGCCTTAATGGCAAAAATACAGGGGAGGACCCACATCATATTCTGCTGTCATAGGGCAGCAGTTTGCGATGTATGGAAACTGACAATACGCTTCTATGACTACCAACCAATAAGTGTCCAAGAAGGGCCCACAAAATCTGAGTAGACATGCTCTCATGGCTGTGAATGCTCTGGTCATAGAGAGTAATATTGCTGTGGAGTGGCCTGGTTTCCTGCACACTTAGAACCAGAACAATTAAATGTTGATTCTCACAATCAATCTTGGGGCAGTAAACAAGTTGGTGAGCCAGCATCTTCATTCTTAACACCCACCCAATTGCCGCATTGCAGGAGGCGAAGAATGTCTCACTGGATAGATGCTGGAATGACCACTGTTTCCACAGTGCATTCAGTAGACAGCAAAATGATGCCACCAACAAGAGTTAACCTACGGCACAATACAAAGTAATTGTGGCTGGGACACAAAGCTCTAGCTGAAAGCTGATCTGGCCAACGCTACTGAATATACTGAAGGAAACCAGGACTGGAATTGACAGCATGGGCACTGCAGGACTCATAATGGGGAACAAATCCAATGTCTTTCTAGCTTCCTCATCAAGCTAGAAACAAAGTCCTTCATCCTGATGGAAGCCAGGGTCAGGTCTAATCAGAATATGTTGGCATTAGAGGGCCAAGCCGTGTGGCAGAAGTGAATCTTGGAATGACAACAACTGACAAACAGGGCCCATCTTATGTGACAGTTGTGCCATGGTATTACAGAGAGAAACTAATAGTGTGTGATCAGTAAGTATGTGAAACTTGACACTATATAGAAACATGTGAAGCTTCCTGAGAGAATAAATAAAAGTGAAGGTCTCCTCCTGTATTTGAGAACAACTCTTTTGTGCTACATTAAGCATTTTTGAGGAAAAGCAATGGGCTGCTCTGAACCATCTGTGTTACACTGAGACAGCATGGACCCTCCATGCCACCATGCCATATTGAGATGCATCCAGAGCCATTACAAGCTGGTAACCAGGTTTATATCTAGTCAGGAACATGGTGGAATTCAGATCATCTTTCAATTTTCAGAACACTTTTTGACAGTCAGGCATCTAGAAAAACAATGTGCCTTTCTTGTGCATTGGTTGAGAGGATGTGCCACTGTAGCTGCATGCAGGAGGAACTTATGATAGTACATAACTTTGCCTAAGAAGTCTAGAGCTCCTTCACATTAACAGGACAAGAGAGTACCTCAATAGCCGCAGTATGACCATTGCTCAGCTGTACCCCTTGATGGGAAATGACATGCCACAGGTATTCAACAGAAGGCTGAAAGAAATACAACTTACCCAAATTACACTTGAGACCACCACCCTGCAATGTCTGAAACAGAAGCAACCACAGGTCATTGGCTGGATGATAAGGATTCGATGACAACTAATGCTATCATCCTATATTGTTCTTCTTTCACTTAATCACTAAATGCCAGCAGCACAGGCCCAACTCAAAAGAAACAAGATCACACCGTGAGTTTGAGGGTGATACAGTCTGTGTAATCTGTGGCCCTGTCTAGCCACTGTGCAAAAAGCACAGAACATCCCCTGCAGAGGTCATCCAGTTCTCGATAAAGTATGAAGTCAGCCATTAAATTATCAAATCAGTGAACATGAATCCAAATGCTGTGAAAGCAGACAAATTTTCCAAACAGGCACCATCCACCAAAAGGACCATCAATAGGTGCACCACCACCTTTTATGTCATGTCTGCCATAAACTGTCCAATAATAGGAATTTGTTGCCAGTTATAACTGACAAAATAGCATGAAGCAGCAGACAGTCAAGGCAAATTGAGTTGCACATAAGTGTTAAGAGTTCAGAAGTGTTTTTGCCACACTTGTATCCACTTGCAATTGAAGGAAGGTGTCGTTGACACACACACATTGATAAACAATTAGTTAGAAAGAGTTGCAAGATTGCCGCACACATGGCTAATGGCAGTAACGTCCTTGAATGATTGAGGGAGGACAGGGGGGTTGTCAAGGGCTGAACATGACGTCATCAGTCGCAGAATTCAAAAGTTACTTGCATTAAGGTAGAGGGTCCACTAAAAGTGGGCAGATCCTGTCAGAGGGGTCAAACTATAAAAGGAGGAAGTTAAAACACACTCAATAGAAGGCATATAAAGAGTAGGCAAAATCTATAAACTGAAAAACAAGAGGGATAAAAGAGTAGTCATGGGTTCCAGACATAGAAAATGTGAAGAGATGCCCCAACCACAACCACCCTGCCCCTGCTCCAGAAGTAAAGCAAAATCTTATAACTGAAATTAAAAACTACTTTCATGTAGGAAACTGAGGACCAGTTCAACCATCCATTAATCATCTGCTAATATTAAAGACAAGGAATCTGGAAGGCTATACTTAGTTTGAATGGCCAAAAGAAGAGGACAGTCTACCAATACAAGGGATGCCGTCAGTCTGACAGTTCATTCCCTGGGATGCCCACATGACTTGGGACCTAGAGGAAGGCAACAGAGCAGGCGGCATGGCCAAGGGTTGAGAGAGTAGCATGGGTCTACAGCCTGCAAGCTGCTCACTGAGTCGGTACATATTGAAACACTGTGGAGGGAGGCCTGAGTAAAAAAATGCAGTGCCCTGTTAATGGCTAACAGCTCTGTTATGAAAACACTACATGATCCCAGCAGTAAATGGTGTCCCATGTGAGCAGGAGATGTAAAAGTGTGTCCCACCTTATCTATTGTTTTAGAACAATCAGTGAACTCTTCAAGAATGGAATGTACAAGATGCCAGAATATCACAGGGGTGACAGAGACCTTAGAACTGTGAAATAGGTCAGTCCTAATCTGTGGTCAAGGCACCATCAAAGGAGGAGGGGGTGTGGGAGGAAATAAGTGGGTTTCCAGTGAGTGGAGGAGATCCCAAGGAAGGGAAGTAATATGCACTCCAACTGGCAATCCCACCCTGAGGTCGGGTATCAGGAGGGAGGCATCCCTCGTTTGCAAAAAGAAACAGGTCACGTGGGATGGTCAGGGAATCATTAAATGCTGATCGCATAAGAAACCAAGAGTTGGCTCCATCATATTTATAGAAGGGGAATCTCAGCTTCTGCGAGAAGGCTGTCAACGGGACTAGTGCGGAAGACACTGATAGCCAGACACACATCAGATTGATGAACAGGATGAAGTAGTTTGAGAGAGGAAGGGGCTGCTGAGCCATAAACCTGACAGCACACAGCGCACAGTAAAGATGAAGAAGAGTAGCACAGTCTGCACCCTAAGATGTGTGGGCCATGAGACAGAGAGCATTAAGTTTCCATATGCAGGTGGTCTTCAGGTAGCAAATATGAGACAGCCACATCAGCTTTTTATCATAAATAAGGTCCAAGAAATGGGACTGTGCTACAACATCTGGGCGCTGGTTGCCTAAATAAAGTTCTGGATCAGGGTGTACAATAGATCGATGGCAAAAATGCATAAGCCACATTCTGGAGGGAGAAAACTGGAAACCATGGAAGAGGACCCATGCAGAAGTCCATCAGATGATGCCTTGGAGTTGGCATTCAGCAGATGCTACTGAGTGAGAGCTGCACCAGATGCAAATATTGTCAACATACGATGCTGTAGTAACCAGAGGCCCAACAGAGGTGACAAGCCCGTTGCCAGCAATGAGGAAAAGTGTGACACTAACACAGTACCCTGTGGGATACCATTCTCCTGGATCCAAGGGATGCTGAGAGAGGTGCCAACTTGAGCCCGGAAGAGTGGGTGGGGTAAAAACTCATGGATAAAAATTGGAAGGGGGCCATGAAAGCCCAGTCATGGGTGTAACTAAAATGTGATGGCACCAAGCCATGTCATATGCCTTATGTAGGTCAAAGAAGGCCACAAAAAGGTGCTGGACGTTAGTAAAAACCTGTTGGACTGCTGTTTCCAATCTGAATAAATGGTCAGTTGTAGATCACCCTTCCTGGAAGTCATGCTGATATGGGGACAAAAGGCCCCTGAGATTCAAGTACCCAATATAATTATAAGCTAACCATACTCTTGAGTGGTTTACAAAGTAAGCTGGTAAGGCTAATCAGGTGGTAGCTGTCAAGAGATATTGGGTTTTTTCCGGGATTAAGGACAGGGATGACTATGCTGTCTCACCATTGCGAGTGGAAGTCATCAGTGAGCCACATGTGATTGAAGACCCTGAGGAGATGCTGCCTGTGAGTAACGTTCAAGTGTTGGATCATCTGGTTGTGGATGGAATCCGGGCCTGAGTTGTGTCATGTAAAGAGGAAAGAGCCTGCAAGAATTCCCATTCAGTGAAGGGTTCATTAGAGGATTCAGTTTGGTGGGGGTTGAAACAGCACTTCTTTGGCCAGGGAGCGGGAGCAGCACATGGAGGGGAGGGCATAGGAACCACAGGAGACGGGGAGATGGGAGGTGGATGGGGCTGGGGTAAGGAAGAGGTAGGAAAGGAAAATGATGTACCAGAGGCAGAAGTAGAAAAAATCATTGCTGGTTGGACTAGGTCATATTTTTGGTGAGCCTAAGCATAAGATAGATGATTCAGTGACTTGTACTCTAGGATCTTCTTTTCTTTCTTGTAAACTGGGCAAGTTGGACCATAACAACATGAGCTGGCATCCCACATCTTCTTATGTTCACTCCCACTGAGGCACCAGTGTATCAGATGTGGTAACATACAGTTACCACGTCTGCCTTAGGTCAGAAATTAATGCTTGAGTGACAGAATACATGAAGAAAGATATCACAATCCCGCAGGTTAAATGAAACTCTTAGAGCCATACATGAACACTCATTAGTCTATAAGTGACAGACTGTGAAACAGTGAAGTTTACCCATGGGGAAAAAACTGCTAACCGTGGACCATGAACACATGGAAAAGAACAGATACATCCTCCTGGATTTTGAGAAGATGTTTATTCAATACTGTCAACTCTCAGTGAAGTTAAGGGTATGCAGAATACACCCATCCCATTCCAGGTTTCACAAACTTTTAATATGCACAGTCCAAGACAGTATTCTGAATGTGTGCTTTAGAAACAGAGCTAATATTTGTTGTGCCTTAAGAAAATATCATGGTACAGTTTTACTTTCAGTACACATAATGTACTACATGTCTATATCCACATCTATATCTACACTCTGAAAAACCACCCTAAGGTGCATGGCAGAGGTTTCGTCTCATACCAGTCATCAGGGTTTCTTCCTGTTCCATTCACATATGGAGCATGGGAAGAATGCTTGTTTAAATGCCTCTGTGCATGCAGTAATTATGCTGATCTTATCCTCATGATCCCTATGCGAGCGATAGATAGGGGTCATAGTGTACTCCTACAGTAATCATTTAAAGCTGGTTCTTGAAACTTTGTTAATAGACTTTCTCAGTATAGTTTACATCTGTCATCAGGAGTAGTTCAGTTCCTTCAGTATCTCTGCGACATTCTCCCACAAATTAAACAAACCTGTGACCATTCATGCTGTCCTCCTCTTTGTATGTTCAATATCCCCTGATAGTCCTATTTGGTATGGGTCCCATGAGTGATTTGTAAGCAATCTCTTTTGTAGACTGATTGCACTTTCCCAGTATTATACCAGCTTGAGACTATGTGATCATTCCATTTCATATCCCTACAAAGTGTGTCCACATGATGTGGACATTCTTAATTTTCTTTCTTCAACTAGGTGGAGGCGGCAAAAGAAAATTTCAACACATGGTACCACACAAAGGGGCAAGTATGTCAGTGTGAGGTTAGTGTTCTTTGATCTTTTTACCTACAAAGTAATTGAAGGAAGTATGGTTTTCTTTAATGGAAAACTGTCATTTTTTTAATGAGAGGTATCAGAAAGAGTTTGAAAATAATGATAGTAATAACACACTTGTTCATTTACGTAGCCACACTTCTTTCAAAAATAGTCAAGAAATATGTGAGATATGAAGTGGCAGAACCAATTATGAACTTGAGATTGAGCATATCTATGTAGAAATGTATTTATTTGTTGTAATAGTTATCTAGTATTTCTTCTGTCATCACGCAATAAATAAATAAAACAGCACACTTTCACATCTATTGCCACAGGCAAGAAAAAGGGGTCAGACTGATACCATTATCACATTATAAACTTCTCAGTGGAGTCCTACTGCATAGCCGTAGCACATTTAAAGGAAAACAAGAAATAGCACATATAGACTTTGACAATTACCATGCTTTCCTTGTGATATGTTCCTCCCCCACACCCTTACCACTTGTTGCAATGTATCTGCTTAGATGCTGAGTCCTTGTAAGAATACACTACCTGTCTAATCTCTTCTTTCATGGCCTGTAGTTACCTCAACAGTCTAGTTCACAGACAGACACCATATGCACCCTCAGCTAGCTTTGGAAAGAAAATGACAAAAGAGTCCATGTGTTAACTAACTTTTCTAAGAGCTATGATTTCTCTGAAATAATGCCACACTATTTTATATATTTCCTTCCAGCTCCCTCTGCTTCCAGTTTCCATAACAACCTGGTCAGAACCCAAGTTAGCTCCAACAGCATTTTCCGTAGCTAATAGTTTTAAACCCTTTGAGTTCCAACACTCAAAAACTTAACAGACAGCCTCCTATTGTTACCAACACTTGCTCTATTAATGGCAACAACTATTTAATCAAAGAGATGGGATCCTGAAAAACAACATGTCATGTACCAGTTTTTGTGCAACACTACCAAACATTTTGTGTTGGTATGACAAACTTCAGATTGGCTAATAACAACAGATGGATATACACAAGAGTGTATATACTTCCAAAACACGGTATCCTGCTGCATAGCACTCTCTAGTTGGTGTCTGTTTTATCATACAATACCATCTTCCCTCCCATACACATACAAACATAGAAATCATGGACTTAAGAGGTGAAGCACCTTGCATGCTTCTACAGTACAGACAGCCATACAACAGGTGCAATCACAATGAAGGAATATATTTGGAGAGACCCTTCGTTTGGTAAGTCACATCATCTTTGTTTTTAGAAATTTAGGATTACTTAGCCAAGAAATCCACAAGATATACTTAATGCCAAATTATCTAAATTAGAAAATGAATGCAGTCTACAAACACAAAACACAATTTACTTATTCTTTTTCCAAAGCTGTTTCACAGAGGAACACTGCACTGTAGTTCCTTCTCTTGATTGTTGCACAGATGACAAAATGGTAGATATCGAAATAGATGACACAGGGATAGAACAACAATTAAAATCGCTCAAAAGGGGAAAGGCCTGGACCTGATGGGATACCAGTTCGGTTTGACACAGAGTATGAGAAGGAACTTGCCCCCCTTCTTGCAGCGGTGTACTGTAGGTCTCTAGAAGAGCGTAGAAGTTCCAAAAGATTGGAAAAGGGCACAGGTCATCTCTGTTTTCAAGAACGGACGTTGAACAGGTGTGCAGAACTATAGACCTATATCTCTAACGTCGGTAAGTTGTAGAATGTTGGAACACGTAATATGTTTGTGTATAACGACTTTTCTGGAGACTAGAAATCTACTCTGTAGGAATCAGCAGTTCCCCACAGTCATTCAATGAACAAAGTAAGAGCATATGGACTATCACACCAATTGTGTGATTGGATTGAAGAGTTCCTAGATAACAGAACACAGCATGTCATTCTCAATGGAGAGAAGTCTTCCAAAGTAAGAGTGATTTCAGGTGTGCCACAGGGGAGGGTCGTAGGACTGTTGCTATTCACAATATATATAAATGCCCTTGTGGATAACATCGGAAGTTCACTGAGGCTTTTTGCGGATGATGCTGTAGTATACCAAGAGGTTTAACAATGGAAAATTGTACTGAAATGCAGGAGGATCTGCAACGAATTGACGCATGGTGCAGGGAATGGCAATTGAATCTCAATGTAGACTAGTGTAAAGTGTTGTGAATACACAGAAAGAAAGATCCTTCATCAGTTAGCTACTATATAGCAGGTCAGCAACCAGAAGCAGTTGATTCCATAAATTATCTGGGAGTAGGCATTAGGAGTGATTTAAAATGGAATGACCATATAAAATTAAACGTCGGTAAAGCAGATGCCAGACTGAGATTCATTGGAAGAATCTTAGGGAAATGCAGTCCGGACACAAAGGAAGCAGGTTACAGTACACTTGTTCGCCCACTGCTTGAATACTGCTCACCGGTGTGGGATCTGTACCAGATTGGGTTGATAGAAGAGATAGAGAAGATCCAACAGAGAGCAGTGTGCTTTGTGACAAGATCATTTAGTAATTGCGAAAGCGTTACGGAGATGATAGATAAACTTCAGTGGAAGACTCTGCAAGAGAGACACTCAGTAGCTCAGTAAGGGCTTTTGTTGTAGTTTCGAGAACATACCTTCACCGAGGAGTCAAGCAGTATATCTCGCGAAGAGACCATGAGGATAAAATCAGAGAGATTAGAGCCCACACAAAGGCATACCGACAATCTTTCTTTCCACAAACAATATGAGACTGGAATAGAAGGGAGAACTGATAGATGTACTCAGGGTACTCTCCGCCACACGCCATCAGGTGGCTTGCGGAGTATTGATGTAGATGTAGATATAGATTCTGGGCTGAACTATAAAACTTATTGGATCATTATAAGCATAGGAAAATGAATAGTCCACAAAAAGGATGAGAAACGGAAATGCACAATCTCAAATCGTTAAAGCCAACTAGAAACACACTTAAAATACAGTGTTTTACCTGTAAAATGTAAACTTTCACAGCCGGAATTGTCACCATTAATAAAATATTCCGGGCTATTGTGCTGTGGTCTAAGAGATTTCATTTCAAAAGCCGACGTTTCATCCTTATCTGCAGATGACATATACATTGTGGTGGCATGGCAGGGAGGAACTGGATCGTTTTCATAAACATCTGAACAGGATCAATCCAAAGATTAAATTGTCTTGATGTACTGGTTTTCAAGAAAAAAGATGGTAGCTTGTGCCACACAGTTTACCAAAAACCCACACCCACACACCATTGCCTACACTGGGATTCGAACCACCACCCACAAAAAAAGTGAGGTATTATAAAAACATTGGCGGACAGAGCAAAGAAAATCTGTGAACAAGAGCTGCTTGATGCAGAAATAAAACATCTCACCACTGCAGTGCTCAAGAAAGAGGTGAAAAGAGCGTTAAGACCACTGCATAGAAATCATAGTGATGCTCAAGTGCCAGTGAAATCAAAAGTTTTCCTGCCATTCATTAAGGATGTGACTGACTGCATAGGAAAAATCTTGAGAAAGTGGAGCATCACAGTAATTTACACACCCATACGGAAGATACAAGATCATTTAAAATCAGTCAAGGATGCTCGCCAACTGTTGGAAAAAGCTGGAATTTATAGGATTCTGTGTAGTTGTGGGCAGGTGTACGTGGGTACTACAAAAACAACTGTCAAAAAATGACTTGAAGAGTGTAAGGGCACTTTCAGAAGAGGGGAGACTGACAGATCAGCTGTTGTGGAACATGCTTTACAGTCAGGAGACCACCACATTCATTTTGATAGGACCCAAGTACTGGCAGCCACAAACGGATACCATGAAAGGCTGTACAGAGTGGCCATAGAGATTGTGGAATACCCTAGGAATTTTAATAGGAAGGAGGAGGGCGTGAAATTGAATGAAATTTGGATTCTGGTACTGAAGAAGATGTGTACCAGTCTTCTGTAGTAACAGCGGACAATGGCTTTTGACAACAGCCAGTTGCACTTGCATATTCTAAACGTGACATCACGCCACTGTGTGGAAGCTTGAGGAAGCAGAATTTTGCTGTAGTCAGTAGCAAGCCAGAGTGTGAATTGGACATTCAATAAAGCTGCAAACCCTGTTGAAAATTCCAGAATGAGATTTTCACTCTGCAGCGGAGTGTGCGCTGATATGAAACTTCCTGGCAGATTAAAACTGTGTGCCCGACCGAGACTCGAACTCGGGACCTTTACCTTTCGCGGGCAAGTGCTCTACCAACTGAGCTACCGAAGCACGACTCACGCCCGGTACTCACAGCTTTACTTCTGCCAGTACCTCGTCTCCTACCTTCCAAACTTTACAGAAGCTCTCCTGCGAACCTAGCAGAACTAGCACTCCTGAAAGAAAGGATATTGCGGAGACATGGCTTAGCCACAGCCTGGGGGATGTTTCCAGAAGGAGATTTTCACTCTGCAGTGGAGTTTGCGCTGATATGAAACTTCCTGGCAGATTAAAACTGTGTGCCCGACCGAGACTCGAACTCGGGACCTTTGCCTTTCGCGGGCAAGTGCTCTACCAACTGAGCTACTGAAGCACGACTCACGCCCGGTGCTCACAGCTTTACTTCTGCCAGTACCTCGTCTCCTACCTTCCAAACTTTACAGAAGCTCTCCTGCGAACCTAGCAGAACTAGCACTCCTGAAAGAAAGGATATTGCGGAGACATGGCTTAGCCACAGCCTGGGGGATGTTTGCAGAATGAGATTTTCCCTCTGCAGCGGAGTGTGCGCTGATATGAAACTTCCTGGCAGATTAAAACTGTGTGTCCGACCGGAAGGAAGGTAGGAGACGAGGTACTGGCAAAAGTAAAGCAGTGAGTACCGCGCGTGAGTCGTGCTTCGGTTGCTCAGTTGGTAGAGCACTTGCCCGCGAAAGGCAAAGGTCCCGAGTTCGAGTCTCAGTCGGGCACACAGTTTTAATCTGCCAGGAAGTTTCATATCAGCGCACACTCCACTGCAGAGTGAAAATCTCATTCTGGAAACATCCCCCAGGCTGTGGCTAAGCCATGTCTCCGCAATATCCTTTCTTTCAGGAGTGCTAGTTCTGCTAGGTTCGCAGGAGAGCTTCTGTAAAGTTTGGAAGGTAGGAGACGAGGTACTGGCAGAAGTACAGCTGTGAGTACCGGGCGTGAGTCGTGCTTCAGTAGCTCAGTTGGTAGAGCACTTGCCCGCGAAAGGCAAAGGTCCCGAGTTCGAGTCTCGGTCGGGCACACAGTTTTAATCAGCCAGGAAGTTCCTGTTGAAAATGTCCGCAGATGGGGACAAAATGTTGGGTTTTGAAGTTAAATCCCTTAGACCACGGCATAATATCCCAGAATATTTTATTAATTATGAGTGTTTTACCTGTCATATGTGTGCAGATACTAGCCTTGGTAAAGAGGTGTACATAAAAATTTCAGACATAAGTAGGCAAAAGCAAACTAATCCTGTGCACGTATTTGAGCTCCTGTGTGACAAGGTACATCAAGTTTACTCACTGGGTGTGATTAGTGTGAATGATGAGCTGTTTGAGTGAGTCTGACAAAGTAACCAGCACATGAGTACGGGAGTTTCAACATACCTGAAATATATCCAGCAACTGAAGGAACTACAAGTCAGGGTGAAAATATACCTTCACCCCCAAAAATAAAGTGAACTAATGTGGTATGGAGTACTGATGAGAATATTGGACAATATTTATGTGGGTTACTATAACTGTGGTTACAATTATTATAAGAAATTAATAAATCAGTACAGCTGAATTCTTTCAAAAACTCAATTCAAGGTAATTTCAGATTGTGAGATGCATAAAAGACAAGATTACTTCAAGGGACACAAAATCTGAAAATGAAAGTTTTAAAAAGAGTCCCTAAGCACAATGCATCCATAATCCGGTGTTGACATATTCCAGTATGGATTCTGGAGTTTGTTAGCACAGTTTCTCTGGACAGTTTTAAAGCTTCTTTGGATTTTGTGCATTCAAAGAAGACTAGAACATTTCATCCAGGCATATCACTGTGGTCATGGCTTGCAAAGACATTGAAAAAGACCATATTATTACACAGGCAGCAGAAACATTTGTGGCAGATGTGGACATGTGCATTAAAAATGAAAACATAAGGTATGTGTGCTAATGATCAGAGCCCATTTTTCTATGAACTATGGTCTTCATCAACACTGTCACACCGAGGGAAAACCAACAGCTGCTAGTGTACAATCTGTTCATAGGGCCGCAAACAAATGTGACTGTGCCTAGGAATGGTGTATTAGCAAACAAACATTACACTTAGTAAAATTTGACATAAAATAATCATCTCATGGGTAATCATATGTATTACATAATTTTTAATGTAATTGTCTTAATCACAATTTTTTTTAACATTATTACCGATTTTGGCTATGCAGTAGCCATCTTCAGAATCTCTCATCCTGCTGCATTGCAACAAATCATAAACTTGTGTTATTTCTCATAATGGTAACTTGTTGCAATGCAGCCAAATACAGTTTTGTGTATTTCTCATAATGATAACTTGTTGCAATGCAGCCAAATACAGCTTATGAAGATGGGTATTGCATTGCCAAAATTGGTGATCTTGTTCAAAAAACCTTTGTGATCAAAACAATTTTTTATTTAAGCTTTACAGTTGTTTGCAGGAAATATATGGGACATTGTTCCACAGGTTACAGTGAAACTGGCAGCAGTGTCTCCACAGAATGTTCATATTGAAGTGAGTAAAAATGAAAAATTACTAGAGAGCATATGAAAAAGCTTTTTTATATTCAGTTGTTGGTGAAAATGTTGGTGACAGATGTCTATTACTTTGCATTCTTGGTCAGGACACAAAGACTGCAATCTTATTGAAGAACTGTAATCACAACAAAGACTTTTTCCCAACAAGGTACCATGTTAAAGACAGCGCCACTGAAGACAATCAAATACTGCCAATCTCTTGAAGTACATTTGTTTTTAGATGGTACAAATTCTATTCCAGATATCTTGTTGATTTTGTGTACTAGTAAACTGACAAAGTACAGGTAATGTTACATGACTGCATTTCATCATCCAGCTTCACTCTGTGACCAGTAACCATTTTTCTGCATTGACATACAGATCTATGTTAACCCATGCTTTGCAAAGGTCTGGTTACAAAGTTGATGTTCATGTTGCATCCTTTGATAATGTGATGACTGTGGCTTTTTATACTGGACTTCTGGAGTGAAGATACATCAAAACTGATGTAACATTTCCATATGTTGCCCTTTTCAAATGTGCATACTGTTCCATTCCAACACGTTTTAACCATTTCATTGAAACTCGACAATTACACTTTAATGACAAATAAAAGAAGAATGTAGAACAACATAGCAACTTCTATTTTGGAAATGGAATTTTGTAAGTACTTTGTATGTCAACATTATGTCAGTTGATCATTCAAATGATATTATCAAAAACAAAATGTTAGTTTGAGGCACTTGACACACCATACTGTTGCTCCACTAAACAGCCCTACATCACTATGATTTATTGCAGCAGCCTCAGGTGAAGCAAGAAATTGGTGCAGTGAACACAGATTATGAAAAAATAATTAAACTTTTCATAAATAATAGCAGTCATGCAATCCATAGTTTGTATCTAAAAGTCTGCAAAACAAATAGTAGAAAATGAAGTGCCTAGTGAAACAGTAAATAAACTGCAAGAATTAAATTAATGAACAATAATATTAAACTGTTGTTAATAATGAAACTGCCAATACTTTTCAGATTAAGTGTTAAGGCTGAGTGCGCTCTCTCACGATTCCTAACCTTCCCCCCCCTCCTCCCCCCCACATCCTGCCCCCCACATCTACCCTCCTGATGCTGCACCTAGCAGCCCACTATCCTGCCCCTAGACATCACTGAGTATTCTCACAGCCAGAACCCTTGCTATCCCACCCCCTACTATCACACACCTCCTTACCCACCCTAGAAAAATCTCAGACACAATCACAGTCATGCCTTAGTACCCAGAGACGATAATGGTCATGTGTGTGTGAGTCATGTTTGTGTGAATGTGTGTGAGTTTTGCTGTCTACATCTGATGAAGGGCTTAGACTGATAGTTGAATAACATCTAGCACTCTTTTTCACTGTGCCTGTATGTCACTCGATGCCTCCTCTATGTCGTGAGTTGTGATCTATCTCATCAAACCATAATTGATCTATCCGAAATTTTTCATTCTTTGCACTTACAGGCTCTAAGAAAAACTCTCTGAATTGTAATATTGTTGGACAAAATACAATGTGAAATACTGTGTCCGAATGAACACTGGCTTAAGAAAGAGGACTACATCTTATATATCTCAGATGGCTGGCTATACACCCAAAACTGGTTGCTATAGGTCTCACATGAAGAAAGTTGGTAGTGTAGCTATATTAGTTAAAGGACAATGTCCCTTAAAACCAGAGTGACAGATAGTAAACATTTAAATGTGGAAAGAAATCTGATGCTTCTCCTATCCAGGTCCCTATTTGCAAAGTGATTGAAATGTCTGTATACTGTTCACCCAAAAAATACTTCAAGGAGTGCATGATTGATCTGTTAATCTCATTACTTAAATGTGAGATGAACAGAATATTAAAAGCCCTAGCCATAATCCAGTCCCACATACTGTTCTTGCATTGTTACTTGGCTCATGGAATCCCCCCAAATGACCTTACCCATCTCTGGCTGGCACCCTTCCTTCCACAGTGACTTCCATCTGTTCAGATTCCACCAATCCTTAGCCCTCACCAACATTGTCCTAGGGTACAGCTATGGGCACCTGCGTAGCACTATCCTATGCTCATCTATTCATGGACCATCTAGAGGAATCCTTCCTGAAAACCCAGAATCCCAAACCCATCTTCTGGTCCAGATTCATTGATGACGTCTTCGTGATCTTGATCAAGGGTGAAGATACTCTATCCGCATTCCTCCACAACCTCAACACCTTCTTCCCCATTTGTTACACATGTCCGACTCAACCCATCAAGCAACCTTCCTCATATTGACTTCCACCTTAAAGATGGCTATATTAATACCTCTGCCCATATCACACCTACCAACCACCAGTAATACCTCCACTTCGACAGCTGACAGCCATTCCATATCAAGAATCTCTTCCACACTGCCTAGCTACCTGTGGCCATCACATCTGTAGTGACGAGTGGTCCCTCTTGAAATATACCAAGGGTCGGTCTCACTGAAGCTTTTACAGATCGTAATCCCCCCCAACCTTGAACAAAAACAGATCTCCCATGCCTTATCTTTCCAGTCACCTAACTTCCACAAAACACTCTCTGTCCAGCCATGGAGGAGCACTCCCCTTATGACTCAGTACCACCCAGGACTGGAGTAACTGACTTACATTCTCTGTCAGTGTCTCTCCTACCTCTTGTCATGCCCTGAAATGAGAAATGTCCTACCCACTATCCTTCCCACCCCTCCCACAGTGGCATTCCTCTGCCCATCAAACCTACATAACAGCCTCAGCCATAGCTACACAACATCTGATCCCAGCCCCTTGCCTCATGGCTTATATCCCTGTAATAGACATAGATGCAGGACCTGTCCCATATATTCTCCCACCACCATTTTCTCCAATCCGGTCACAAACATCACCTATCCCATCAATGGCAGCGCTACCTGTAAAACCAGTCATGTGATCTACAAGCTAAGCTGCAACCCTGTGCTGCATTCTACATGGGAATAACAACCAATAAGCTGTCTGTCTGCATGAATGGCCACCAAGAAACTGTGGCGAAGAAACAGCTGGATCACCCTGTTGCCAAGCAAACCGCCCAACACAACGTTCCTCATTTCAATGACTGCTTCACAGCCTGTGCCATCTGGATCCTTCCCACCAACACCAGCTTTTCTGAATTGCGCAGGTGGTAACTCTCCCTGCAATATATCCTATGTTGCTGTAAATCTCCCGTCCTCAACCTTAGTTAGTCATTGTCCTTACCCATCTAGCCCATTCCCTGTTCCCACTGCAGCACTACACAGTCCTGTATTCCACGAATGCACCAAGTCCTTTTACTTCTCTCCTTTTCTGCTACCCCCTTCTTCTTTTGCCCACCCTCGGTGTTATCTCCCAACTGCACCTAGCTGCCCTAGTCTCCACCTAGTACTTGCATGCTCCCAGCAGCACCTCACCATCCCCTACCCCTACCCTACTATCATTCCAACTCCCCAACGCAGCCTCCTCCTTACCCCCTTGCCTCTTCCATAATGCACTGCTGCTCGCAGTCTGGCTCCAGCTGCCAGAGAGTGTGGTCATGTTGTCTATTTTTTATGAAATTCTTGTTGAGCAAAAGATAACTTTCCGACAGTCTTTTTGTTGTACCGGGCAGCAGTCAAACATTTTCTGTATCCAAAAAGGCCCGTACAGGACCTGCAACATGTGATTGTGCATTATCCTGCTGAAATGTAGGGTTTCGCAGGGTTTGAATGAAGGGTAGAGCCACGGGTCGTAACACATCTGAAATGTAACGTCCACTATTCAAAGTGCCGTCAATGCAAACAAGAGGTGACCGAGACGTGTAACCAATGGCACCCCATACCATCACGCTGGGTGATACGCCAGTATGGCGATGACGAATACACGCTTCCAATGTGCGTTCACTGCAATGTTGCCAAACATGGATGCGACCATCATGATGCTGTAAACAGAACCTGAATTCATCCGAAAAAATGACGTTTTGCAATTTGTGCACCCAGGTCTGTTGTTGAGTACACCATCGCAGGTGCTCCTGTCTGTGATGCAGCGTCAAGGGTAACCACAGCCATGGTCTCCGAGCTGATAGTCCATGCTGCTGCAAACGTTGTCAAACGGTTCATGCAGTTGGTTGTTGTCTTGCAAATGTCCTCATCTGTTGACTGAGGGATCGAGATGTGGCTGCACGATCTGTTACAGCCATGCGGATAAGATGCCTGTCATCTCGACTGCTAGTGATACGAGGCCATTGGGATCCAGCACAGTGTTCCGTATTACCCTCCTGAACCCACTGATTCCATATTCTGCTAACAGTCATTGGATCTCGACCAACACAAGCAGCACTGTTGTGATACGACAAACTGCAATCGTGATAGCCTACAATCGACCTTTATCAAAGTCGGAAACATGATGGTATGCATTTCTCCTCCTTACACGAGGCATTACAACGACGATTCACCAGGCAATGCCGGTCAACTGCTGTTTGTCTATGAGAAATCGGTTGGAAACTTTCCTCATGTCAGCACGTTGTAGGTGTGGCCACCGGTGCCAACCTTGTGTGAATGCTCTGAAAAGCTAATCATTCGCATATCACAGCATCTTCTTCCTGTCAGTTAAATTTCACGTCTGTAGCACGTCATCTTCATGATGTAGCAATTTTAATGGCCAGTAGTGTATAAAGAACATTAAAAAAATAGCTAGGTGGTACAATCCTAATGTGTATAAATTAAAAATACTGCTAAGCCATACTATAAAAAATCATGTAACAATAGTAATGTTTAACGGTATATCTCTTTTCGACAATAGGACTGCTGAGGTACATTAGGGACATGCAAGTTGACTAAATAGTTTCCAATCAAAAGATCTGCACCAGGCCATTGAACCATATGGAGTTATTATCATTATGTCTATATAGCTGTGGATGATGCTTCATGCAGCTTGAAAGCTGTCTACAACACCTACCTATTTAGATGATGGTAAGACAGTCTAGCATAGAACCATTATAATTTTGGTAGCTGAGCCTATAAGGGACGTTTCAGCCAACCATTACATAAAACATCCACATAAGTAATTAATGCAGGAGAAGATCTGCAAGAGAAGATACTAACTAACATTCATTTCAGATGTACTGGTTGATCAAAAAGTCAGTATAAATTTAAAAACTGAATAAATCACGGAATAATGTAGATAGAGAGGTACAAACTGACACACATGCTTGGAATGACATGGGGTTTTTATTAGAACCAAAAAAATACAAAAGTTCAAGAAATGGCCGACAGATGGCACTTCATCTGATCAGAATAGCAATAATTAGCATAACAAAGTAAGACAAAGCAAAGATGATGTTCTTTACAGGAAATGCTCAATATGTCCACCATCATTCCTCAACAATAGCTGTAGTTGAGGAATAATGTTGTAAACAGCACTGTAAAGCATGTCCGGAGTTATGGTGAGGCATTGGTGTCGGATGTTGTCTTCCAGCATCCCTAGAGATGTTGGTCGATCACGATACACTTGTGACTTCAGGTAACCCCAAAGCCAATAATCGCATGGACTGAGGTCTGGGGACCTGGGACGCCAAGCATGACGAAAGTGGTGGCAGAGCACACGATCATCACCAAACGACGTGCGCAAGAGATCTTTCAAGCATCTAGTAATATGGGGCAGAGCGCCATCCTGCATAAACATCGTACATTCCAGCAGGTGTTTAACAATCAGGCTGGGAATGATGCGCTTCTGTAACATATCGGCGTACCTCTCACCCATCACGGTACCAGTTACAAAACCAGAATCAAGCATTTCCTCGAAGAAAAAAGGCCCGATGACAGTAGATGTGGTAAATCCAACCCATACCATGACTCTCTTGTCATGCAATGGAGCTTCCAAGACAGTTCTACGATTTTCGGTAGCCCAAATTCTGCAGTTGTGGGTGTTGACAGATCCTCGGAGTGTGAAATGAGCATCATCGGTCCACAACACATTGCTCAACCAGTCGTCATCTTCCGCCATCTTTTGAAACTCCCACACCACAAATGCCCTCCGCTTCACTATATCACCAGGTAACAGTTCATGATGCCGATGGATTTTGTACGGATAGCATCAGAGGGTACGCCTAAGTGCCAACAAAATAGTAGTGTACGGAATGCCGGTGCAATGTGTGACTGCACGAGCACTGACTTCCCCGTGCATAGACGAACCCGCTACAGTCTCCATTTCTTCCTGAACTGTCTCAGCAGCATTACGCCTTGTGCTCGGTCGGCCACTATGGGGTCTATCGTCGAAACAACCCGTGGGTTTGAACTTCGAAATCATTCTTGCCACAGCTGCTTTTGTCAACGGACCTTTACCCATTCAAATCCCCTTCCTATGGCGATAGGATCGTAACGCTTAACTAGCACATTCCCCTTTCTGATAACACAGCTTCACTAAAAGCGCCTTTTCAGGTAATTTCAACATGCTGTGACTGCTGGTGCATCTGATTCTCTCTCTCATTACAGCTCCTTTTATTCACGATTGTCATGTGCAGTCACTGACATTTTGCTGTCCAGTGCCATCTGTCACACATTTTTGAACTTTTGTATTTTTTTGGTTCTAATAAAACCCCATGTCATTCCAAGCATGTGTGTCAATTTGTACCTCTCTATCTACATTATTCCGTGGTTTATTAAGTTTTCAAATTTATACTGACTTTTTGATCACCCAGTATGTGCACACAGACAAATACACATGGTCAAAAGCCAAGGTACTATGTTCAGTTACTTTTTTGCATGCCTATCTGCTACTTGATGTATGAGTTGTTGCTTAATTCTTTCCATGCATTGATTTCAGTTACTGGCAGATCTAAAGAAATAAAGTTTTATTTTATATAGTCAACATAATTTTTTCCCATTTACCTGGAATATCCACGTAGCTTTGTGCTTCTTGAATCCACTACTAAGACCATTTTTCCAATGTGGATGGCATTTCAGCTCTACAGTATCACCCACTTTCGCCATCTTCCGCTCAAATTTAGGATGCATCTGCGACTCTATACATTAAAGAATAAATAATCATATTACCAGTGGATCCAAAACTGTAGAGTAACACTGTTTTTCACATTATATAAAGGTGTCAGAATTTCTGTTTCTGTCATTCACTCCTAGTTTTATTTCAGAAACAACAGTGTCTCTATGACATTGTACAAATTTTCTTTCAGGTACTTAAGAAATAATGATATCACTTGACATTCATTACTTGCTATACTGAAAGTCAGGACAATGTTTGCCACTAAGAAAAGCGGTTCTCATATCTTGAAATGAGATAGGCATCTTATACTGTATTTTTTGATAATACAGAATATTACACAAAGGAAAACTACACTATATGTTCTCTATGAACCAATTACGACATCAACAACATTATTTGAAAAAATATAAACATTTCAATGTCCCACAACATTTTATTTGAAAAAATAAAAACGTTTCAATGTCCCACAACATCAAAAAACATAAAATGGTTTGTTCAAAGCACTGTTCAATAATGTTTAGGTCCTCCACAAACTCTCAGGCACTCTTGAAGGTAATGGGGCTTGCTCATTAGCAACTCATTGCAGGCCTCTTGAGCAATATTGTCCCACTTCTCAATGGAGGATTCCTGAGAGCTTCAATCATTAATGCAGGATGTTGATGACTAGAAATTGCTCTTTTGAGAAAGCTCCATGCTTTTTCTGCACAATTCATACCTGTTAAGCAAGCTGACCAATCAATTCTTCAGATCCCATGTCCTATCAGACACCAACACATTGTGCTTGCACTATGAGGTCAGGTGTTATTCTATAGAATGAACCCCTCCCCTACATACTCTGCAAAACCATTCCCTATGGCTCAGAGAAAGTTGTTTGCATACAATGCAGCAGTCATGTTCCCTTCAATTGGACCAAGTGGTGTGCAGTGGCCATATATGATACCTGCGCAGAATATGATCAAGCCACTGGATTCTTGGTGATGTTCCACAGTCATTGAGGGATGATTGCATTCCCTCCTTAGCTTCCACATGTGTAAAGCATTGTCATCAGCATGCAAGCCTATTCAAGCTTTGTTTGTGAACAGCAATTTGGTCCCATGGTCTTGTATCCAATGTTCATGTGCTCTAGCCCATCTTACACAAACACTCTTGTGATGCTGACAGAGAGGTGGGGGTCTTGAGAGGTCTTCAGCTGTACAAACCCCTGAAGTCTGTTGCGCACAGTTTGGGTACTCACAGTAACCGCTGTGGCTTCTCGAAGTTTGTGGCACAGAGTATTTGCTCTCTTTGTAGAGTGTCACCATGCCGATATCATTACATACCAGTCCTGAGTTACCGTAGTTTTGCATGGACAGCCTTCACAATGTCAATCAGCTACTGAATGCATTTTCTGGAACTTTTTCCACGGTCTGGAGATGACACTTTGATTAACATGAACAATATTCACAACATCACTTTGTCTCTTGTTTTGTCCCATCAGTGTGTTGATTTTGATATGGTCTGCAATGCAGAGCCTTTTCCAAGGCATTGTGTTGCACTATGAGGTACATGGACAACTGTGCATCACCTTCCAGTTTAGTAAAAATGAGTCTGTTGTGTTTTCAAATGCATCACATGCTGATAACAGTTACTTCTCCATGATCTGCTAAAACTACTGTCTACCGTATAAATTGCTTAGTCTTATTGTATTTATTTTATTGTCTTCCAATTTAATCAAACTTATAACATGCAGTAAACCAAAATACTCTCTTGTGGGTTATCACGACCACAATATTTCTATGATAAATCCTATCATCTTCTTCATGCACTGTGATATTTGCTGTTATGTGTGCTCACTGCCTGGATTCCCAATTAGACTGAACTATTGTTGATCTTGCACCATTATTGACTGCTGAGTTCAATTCCTGAACCCCTTACGCCCTTTGATGTTCTTTTGTTCTTCAGAGCACACAATCACATTCTAAGACATCCAAATTCTGTCACTGCTTCCCAGCTCTGGTGGCTGTGATAGCCAATGAGATCTTAACAAATTGCGTGCCACACCCCAAGCCCTTGTGTAAATTGAAACCTCTAGCCCTATTTATTAGGTCTCCTGACATCCTTCTTTTGATACACGCCTTCACTGTGCTATTCAAGAAATTTAGCATTCAGAGCATAAAACTGGTCTCATCATATTTTATTTCATTATTATATTTGAGGCAGTGTGCAGGGATAGCTGATTTTCTTGGCTGTTTTAGTCAGTTGTGTTGCTGAAGTTCCTTGCATCTCTCTTTGACATTTCTGATAGTCTGCCCCACATAAGACAAGCAATACCTATAACTTTTGGAGATCTAGATCATATTTAACATTACAAAGAGGACTTTTTGTCTTAGTTGATGGTTGTGAGATGCACTTGATGCCATGTTTCTGTAGGAGTCTAGTAATCTTTCCGGAAATTGGGCCAGCATAAGGTGGATAAAGATTCTTGGGTTCTCTTCCTCTGTCTATGTCTCCACCTCTTTCTCAGGTGTTCATGATTTTTGATTGCAATACCCATCCAGTATGACGATCAGAGTACCCATTCCTTCTGGACATTATTCAGAGGTGTTGTAATTCTTCAGTGAGGCTCCCCTTGCCTAAAAGTGTTCAAGCTCTATGGACTATGGTCTTTAGCATCGAATTTATTTGTGATGGATAGCGATAACTTAAGATGTGGCCAATGATGTCAGTGAGCATAGGTTTTTTTACACCGTATTACAGAAAAAATGAAGCACTCATAAGGGGAGAAGGAAAAAAAAATGAAACTTCACGGGTTCAGAGGACATGTGATGTTATTTCAGTGATTACAAAGTCAAGTCAAATTTATAAAGAACTAGGCAGTATGAGCCTACTTATCACTACTATGTTGCACTTCCTCTGACCTAGATTCATGCACTGGTTTGCTAGGGATGGGCATCAGAAAGCCATTGTATTCTCTCAGGAGGCAGGCTGGCCAACAACTGTTGTAACTGGTTTCTGATGTCCAAGATACTGGCTCTGGGATGGAGCTGATATTCAAGCTGGTCCAGTACATGTTCTATAGGGGATACACCTAGTAATCTTGTTGGCCATGGGACTAACTCAACATCATGCTCACAATTTACATAAACAAGTGTCATGTGTGGAAGAGCATTGTACTGTTGAAAAATGGCTTCACAATAGTGCTACATGAGTAGTAACACATGAGGATGCAGGATGTCTGTGACATACTGTTGTGCCATCAGAGTTGCATCAGTCACTACCACTGTGACCTGGAGTCAAACCCCATGGCTCCTATACCATGTCATTAGGAGTAACACTGCAGTGCCTCTCCAAAACAGCAGAAGAATGGGATGTCTTCCCAGGTTGGTGCCATGGTCACCTGTGACTTGCGATAGTGTTCAGACACAATTCATCACTCAACACAATTTGATGCCATTTATCAGCAGTCCATACTTCCTTATCAATGAACCTCTCCAAACACAGCCGTTTGCGTTGCAGTGTTAACGGCAGCCTGCGCATAAGATGGTAATTCCCCAGACCAGCTGCTGCTAGCCTCCAACCCATGATGTGGGACGACACAGAAGAATTTGCTTGGTGTTTATTACTAGGTCTTGGAGGGCAGCCAGAGATGTGAATGGGTTACAATGTGCTTGGTGCACAATATAGTGATTCTCTGTTGTTGCAGTCAGAAGCTGTCAACTGGAACCTTGATGACGAGTGTGCCTATGCCCATGTTCCCATGTAGTCCAACATCTGGCTACTGTCACATTAAAATTTCTCAAAAAATCTAGGTATTGTGTGACTTGACCAGCCAGCCAAATGGAGAATTGCAATGATGCCCCTTTCAATCTGTGTCAGGTGTTACTAACACTATCTCAAATCAGTAAGTGACTCCTTTGCATATTTCACAGTGATCGCTCAAGATTTGACAATATTCGTGCCCTTTCTGGGCCTTAGCAAGCCTTATAATAACATTAAACACAAACAACACAAATACAGTTTGGTAGCCTGTAATTGTAATTCTAATCATTTATATACCCATCAATGTTGTGTGTATGTGTATAGAGATACACTAACATCTGAGGATGTCATCTGGGTGTTTCATCTTTTTTGTCAGGCTGTGTATACATACTGCAACACAGGGATTTGACCATTTTTCTCTTAAATAACATGTCAAGGAAAGGTTCCATCCTCAATTTTATATTGTGAGGTATAGAGTTCAAATGTTCCAGGAACTCATTATGGTTTGTTTGCTCCATGCAGACACACCACAAATGTGTCATCCACTTACTAATGTAAAAACATTGGTTTCATCTTTCATTCCTTCAATTAAGATGCAAAGTCTTCTTTGCAGTTTTAAAGACAACCCTGGTTATTGAAAGCCAAGTGATTATCACAGTCCATGCAAATGTGATTCTCCTTACTTGGTGCGAACTATCAGAGTAGTCAAACAGAGATTCAAAGTGCACCATTTATACACCTGACTAAAATAACCAAGCAATACCTTACACGCAGCCAAGAAATGAAATATGATGGATCCAGTATTGTAAGTTTCTCGAACAGCATAATTAAGTAGTCAGCTGAAACAAAGATATCAAAAAAACAAATAAACAGGGATAAATATTTCAACCTAAAAAGAGCTTGGCGTCCAGCATCCAGCACTCAGTCTATAATGGATATGAATATTGACAATGAATGGGATAAACTAACATGTTCATTCATAAATTATAGCCACTACAAAATGATAGAAGTGCTGGAAGGAGAGTATTTCACAAGTGGCGTTTGCATTAAATAAAGCAAATTTTCTTTGTACACTGTATACTACCAGAAACTTATTAAGTATTTACAACAGTCAACTACTTTATATTTATGGGTAGTGTACTACCAACTAATCTATGTGCAAAACAGTGCATGTATTCACATGGAACACTTTGTAAAATGTGTTTCTGCATGCTTCTTTTCAGGTGTAGCCCAATTATGTGATGACAACAGTGCTGCTAAGAATTTCTGCACAGTACATATTTTTCTGCCTATATTCCCTGTGCCTTACCTCTCTTAAGTTTTCTTCAAGATTATGGATAATCACAATAACTTTAGTTCTGAAGCATATCCCACTACATGAGTCAGCTCTCCCAAGAAAGGCTAAAATAAGCTACTATGTAAATGAATCTACCACTGCTACAAATTTTGCGAGCACTGTATATTGGAGTTTAACACTGTTTTTCAATGGCTAAGACCATTGCAGCATCAGTACTGGCCATGGTAAATTGTTGGAATCGAAGAGAGTGCATAATTCATGTTAATAGTGAAGTAGAAGACTATGGTGAATTATACCATCTTTAGATGAACTGTGGTGCTGTGAAGATTATTTCTTCAGTTATTTTTATGTATATTGCAGCATTTAGAACATTATAAAAGCCCGTTTCAGTGAAAATATTGACTAACTGTTGTTGTGCACCACTAATTGTCTAGCCAAAATCTGGAAAAGAAAAAAAGTGAAACCTGAGAAGTTTAATAAATGATCTGCCAGAATGATACCAAATAATCACTAATACACTGACTAGTCTCTTAATGGAATAACTGCCATAGAACTGTCAGCTCTGGAAGTTAGTGCAAGTATTTATATATCAATTGAACTATACACAATATATATGTGCTTGTACATATTAACCAATGATTTATTTGCTTATAAGCATATGGAATAAATCAATTTGTGTTTATTCAGACTTGTGCCTAATTCCTTCCACATTGCCACCTTTCCCAGTACTTCCTCTTTTTTTTTGTATGGATTTGTACATTATACAAGACACATTAATTTTGCACACCCCAAATCAACTAATCCTTTGGTTCATCCAAAATTACTTACATTTGTCTGCACTATAGAAATATACAACCTGTCAGTGGGCTCAGGTTCAAGTGGGGGAACAGGGTGAGGTGGGAGGAGTGGGGAACATGGAAAAGAAGTAGACAGACTTAGATTTTTACCTGTATCGATTTCTAAATGTCAAACCTAAATTATAGAGAATGAAGCAGCACGAAAACTAAGAATTTTAAAAAATGTCCCAAAATTCTAGACATTACAGTGAGCACGGGTCATAAATCCTGCTTGGGTAGCCCAGTTGGCAGGACATTTGCCCACAAAGGCTATGGTCACAAGTTTGAGTCTCAGTCTGGCATACAGTTTTAATCTTCCATGAAATTTCAAGCAAGAAAGTTACTAAGTAATGATTCCAATATTAAAACAGCATGAAAACTAAGAACTCTGAAAAGTCACAAAATTCTAGGCATTACAATCTATGTATGACACAGTATACCAAAAAATATGTGATGCATAAAGGAAGAACTTCAAAAACAGTTCTACACTACTGGGTGGACGACAGATGAGAAAAATCATTTGAAGATTTGTTTGGCTAGATTAGTACAAAACCATTCAAACAGGGAAATTGTGACTTTCAAAGTTAGTGACACTGTCAGTTGGTTTTTTGTTCCTTAAATGTCAGATCCCTTAATCGGGCAGGTAGGTTAGAAAATTTAAAAAGGGAAATGGATAGGTTAAAGTTAGATATAGTGGGAATTAGTGAAGTTTGGTGGCAGGAGGAACAAGAAATTTGGTCAGGTGAATATAGGGTTATAAATACAAAATCGAATAGGGGTAATGCAGGAGTAGGTTTAATAATGAATAGGAAAATAGGAGTGCAGGTAAGCTACTACTAACAGCATAGTGAACGCATTATTGTGGCCAAGATAGACACGAAGCCCACGCCTACTACAGTAGTACAAGTTTATATGCCAACTAGCTCTGCATATGATGAAGAAATTAAGGAAATGTATGATGAGATAAAAGAAATTATTCAGGTAGTCAAGGGAGTTGATAATTTAATAGTCATGGGTGACTGGAATTCGACAGTAGGAAAAGGAAGAGAAGGAAACGTAGTAGGTGAATATGGATTGGGGCTAAGAAATGAAAGAGGAAGCCGCCTGGTAGAATTTTGCACAGAGCATAACTTAATCATAGCTAACACTTGGTTCAAGAATCATGAAAGAAGGTTGTATACATGGAAGAACCCTGGAGATTCTAAAAGGTTTCAGATAGATTATATAATGGTAAGACAGAGATTTAGGAACCAGATTTTAAATTGTAAGACATTTCCAGGGGCAGATGTGGTATTCTGACCACAATCTATTGGTTATGAACTGTAGATTAATACTGAAGAAACTGCAAAAAGGTGGGAATTTAAGGAGATGGGACCTGGATAAACTGAAAGAACCAGAGGTTGTACAGAGTTTCAGGGAGAGCATAAGGGAACAACTGACAGGAATGGGGGAAAGAAATACAGTAGAAGAAGAATGGGTAGCTTTGAGGAATGAAATAGTGAAGGCAGCAGAGGATGAAGTATGTAAAAAGACGAGGTCTAGGTGAAATCCTTGGGTAACAGAAGAAATACTGAATTTACTTGATGAAAGGAGAAAATACAAAAATGCAGTAAGTGAAGTAGGCAAAAAGGAATACAAACGTCTCAAAAATGAGATCGACAGGAAGTGCAAAATGGCTAAGCAGGGATGGCTAGAGGACAAATGTAAGGATGTAGAGGCTTATCTCACGAGGGGTAAGATAGATACTGCCTACAGGAAAATTAAAGAGACCTTTGGAGAAAAGAGAACCACTTGTATGAATATCAAGAGCTCATATGGAAACCCAGTTCTAAGCAAAGAAGGGAAAGCAGAAAGGTGGAAGGAGTATATAGAGGGTCTACACAGGGGCAATGTTCTTGAGGACAATATTATGGAAATGGAAGATGAGGTAGATGAAGATGAAATGGGAGATATGATACTGCGTGAAGAGTTTGACAGAGCACTGAAAGACCTAAGTCAAAACAAGGCCCCCGGAGTAGACAACATTCCATTAGAACTACTGACAGTCTTGGGAGAGCCAGGCCTAACAAAACTCTACCATCTGGTGAGTAAGATGTATGAGACAGGCAAAATTCCCTCAGACTTCAAGAAGAATGTAGTAATTCCAATCCCAAAGAAAGCAGGTGTTGACAGATGTGAAAATTACCGAGCTATCAGTTTAATAACTCATAGCTGCAAAATACTTACGCGAATTCTTTACAGATGAATGGAAAAACTGGTAGAAGCTGGCCTTGGTGAAGATCAGTTTGGATTCCATAGTAATGTTGGAACACGTGAGGCAATACTGAAACTACGACTTATCTTAGAAGAAAGATTAAGGAAAGGCAAACCTACGTTTCTAGCATTTGTGGACTTAGAGAAAGCTTTTGACAGTGTTGACTGGAATACTCTCAAATTCTGAAGGTGGCAGGGGTAAAATACAGCGAGCGAAAGGCTATTTACAATTTGTACAGAAACCAGGTGGCAGTTGTAAGAGTTGAGGGGCATGAAAGGGAAGCAGTGGTTGGGAAGGGAGTGAGACAGGGTTGTAGCCTCTCCCCGATGCTATTCAATCTGTATATTGAGCAAGCAGTAAAGGAAACAAAAGAAAAGTTCAGAGTAGGTATTAAAATCCATGGAGAAGAAATAAAAACTTTGAGGTTTGCCGATGACATTATAATTCTGTCAGAGACAGCAAAGGACTTGGAAGAGCAGTTGAACGGAATGGACAGTATCTTGAAAGGAGGGTATAAGATGAACATCAACAAAAGCAAAACGAGGATAATGGAATGTAGTCAAATTAAATCAGGTGATGCTGATGAAATTAGATTAGAAAATGGGACACTTAAAGTAGTAAAGGAGTTTTGCTATTTGGGAAGTAAAATAACTGATGATGGTCAAAGTACAGAGGATATAAAATGTAGACTGGCAATGGCAAGGAAAGCGTTTCTGAAGAAGAGAAATTTGTTAACATCGAGTGTTGATTTAAGTGTCTGGAAGTCGTTTCTGAAAGTATTTGTATGGAGTGTAGCCATGTATGGAAGTGAAACATGGACGATAAATAGTTTAGACAAGAAGAGAATAGAAGCTTTCGAAATGTGGTGCTACAGAAGAATGCTGAAGATTAAATGGGTAGATCACATAACTAATGAGGAGGTATTGAATAGAATTGGGGAGAAGAGGAGTTTGTGGCACAACTTGCCTAGAAGAAGGGATCGGTTGGTAGGACATGTTCTGAGGCATAAAGGGATCACCAATTTGGTACTGGAGGGCAGTGTGGAAGGTAAAAATCGTAGAGGGAGACCAAGAGATGAATACACTAAGCAGATTCAGAAGGATGTAGGTTGCAGTAGGTACTGGGAGATGAAGAAGCTTGCACAGGATAGAGTAGCATGGAGAGCTGCATCAAACCAGTCTCAGGACTGAAGACCACAACAACAACAACAATTAAAAACATCAGCTGTGGCACTGAATTTACTTACTTCAAACTTTATTTGTAAGTATCAATCTAAATAATGTTGTTTTAATTTAAGTACATGTTAAGCAAATCTGCAGGCCCATTTCATCAACCAAAAGTTCGGTTTTAAGGTATACTATAATCTGACTTGTGTTTTGACCGACTGAAAATTAGGGTTGTGTTTCTAGAATTTGTGAGATTGATAGAAGTAGTAAGTGTTTCTTCAGAATAAGACCAAGAATTAAAAAGAAAAATATTGATACCTTTTTCGATATATCAAGAGCGGGTAATGATATTTTTATAATATCTATTCATCAGAATCCAAATATTTCTATAAATATCAAGTCCTAGTGTGAATAAGGACATGTAGAAACCTGTTTTGTATCTAGGAGAATAAGAAACAAAATCTGTCTGGTTGAAAAAAAAGTTTTATTCTGTACAGTAACTAAAAATATTGTATGAATTGTGTTTTTATTATTCTGTTTTACTAATAAAAGTTAATTATGTTATTGTAACATTAAATTGTCAAGTCACCCCCCCCCCCCCCCCCCCTCCAGCCAAAAGTAACGAAGAGCTTTAAAACATCTCTTTCACCAAAAGGGGACAGCCGCACGGACCGTGACAAGGCGCCGGAGACCAGGCGGCTGTTGGGAATAGATTCGGTAGTAAATAACTAAAAAATTAAAATGTAATGCCTAAAGCTGATGTCTGACTGATAAAGAACGAAAATGTAGTTGGCGATAAACTCTTTCTCCTTTCATCATTTCGTGAGTGATGTCAGCAAGAAAAAGTTTCGCAAACGTTTTAAATTACATGTAACATTTGTTGAAAGTCACTAAGTGCTCTCGTTCTCAAAAACGGTTCTACACGAATTTTCTCTGGGCATTTGCCGCAAGACAAATAGACAATGTATAACTGTCAAAGCTAATTTTTTACACATCTAAATGTCTGTGAAGTATCTCCTCAGCTATGTGCCATACCAGTACAATGATATAATTTTGCAGGTACATTCACAAGTATATGTATATACTGTCTGCGAACTGCGTTGCGAGTAGAGTCGACAGTAAAGTAGTAATAAATTAAAATGACATGTCTGACGCTGTGGCCGCGAGGAGCTACGGGCCCTGCCCATGCGCACTCGCCACTCCCTGTTTGACCAAGTCTAAATTGGTTCAAATGGCTCTAAGCACTATGGGACTTAACATCTGAGGTCAGCAGTCCCCTAGACTTAGAACTATTTAAACCTAACTAACCGATGGACATCACACACATCCATGCCCGAGGCAGGATTCGAACCTACGACCATAGGCAGCAGCGCGGTTCCGGACTGAAGCCCCTAGAACCACTCGGCCACAGCTGACCGAGCCTATACAACCTCTACGCCGTGCGGTGGGCCTCGGGAGCTCACGCGAGCTTATCAATATGAATCCCAAAGCACCTAAGATGAGAGGTCAGTTTAAGATTCACAAATGTAATCATCCGATCCGCCCGATAGTAGATAGTACCGGGAGTGCCTACCACAAGTTAGTTAGATTTCTGCATCAGAAAGTAAAAGATAATTTTGTGTTTGCAAAGAATTAATCCGTTAAAAATTCTACGGAGTTAGCACATCGGTTGGAACACGTAACGTGCTCTAAAAACGCCAAGTTCGTGTCTTTCAATATAACAAGTCTATACACCAATGTTCCGGTGGACCAAACCCTCTGGATTTTAGAAGGTAACTTGCATCAATATAAGAAAATGTCGGAAAATGAAATAGATGAGTTAATGAATCTTCTGCGTATTTGATAAGTGGCAACGGCCTTGCCGCAGTGGATACACCGGTTCCCGTGAAATCACTGACGTTAAGCGGGCGTGGTCGGCACTTGGATGGATGACCATCCAGGCCGCCATGCGCTGTTGCCATTTTTCGGGGTGCACTCAGCCTCGTGATGCCAAATGAGGAGCTACTCGACCAAACAGTAGCGGCTTCGGTCAAGAATACCATCATAACGACCAAGGAGCGGTTTGCTGACCCCACGCCCCTCCTAACCGCATCCTCCACTGAGGATTACACGGCGGTCGGATGGTCCCGGTGGGCCACTCGTGGCCTGATAACGGAGTGCTTTTTTTTTTTTTTTTTTTTTTTTTTTTTTTGATAAGGATAACCTCCTTAATGATCAACTTCAGTTAAAAAACAAGAACTTTTTTGAATGTTTTATGCCATTATTTAGAATATCATGACCAGTTAATGATTGGTTGGCAGGAGCCGAGCAGTACTTCTGTGGCGGTGTGACACAGATGGTTGGTTTTTGATGTACTTTATTTTAGACATCCCTTAAGGTATCGGCTAGCATGGATGCATTTGAGCACGTGACATTTTGGTATATTATTCCCATCAGGTGGTCTTTCCACATATGGTGCTTACATAATGTGGCACACATGGTTTTTAAAGAATTAAGATGCCAGCATCTATACCATAGACAATAGTCATATTCATAGAAGTGGTTACCAGCCCGTAAGGGGCGAAATGGAGCCTCAGGTGACAAGATGAAGTTTAGCTGGTCCGTCTCAAGCTTTTGGGATTTAATTCCCTTTACATTTACTTGTAGCTGCAATTCAGAGACGACTTCATCCTTGTCCATTTATGGCATGCACATGGGCATATTAGTAGCTGTCTTTTATTTCTTTTTATTCTTCCCTGTGAAGAACATGCCCTTTTCCCATGTCAAGTGTCCATAAAATTTTCCTATGTGTCTTTTTCGGGTCAAGCACGTTTTATCATATCATATCTATTTAACAATAGCCTTTAATATAAGAGGCGATAATTCTCTTTTGTAGAGCGTAGTGAAATTGACCTCTGTCGGTTGATAGAGTATAAGGGCGATGAAAGGGCGTTGCACGTCCGTTCACGCAATTACCATATATTTTACACGTAAAACATAATTTGACCTATGCTGGTCATCTGCTATTACATGGCGATGAAGTGGCGCTGCTCGTTCCCTCACGCGTTATTTTTAGTAATAAGATAAAAATTAATCTTGATAATATTCTTCATTCAGCGCGTGTCAGCAATGAGAAGTATATGTACATCAACTAATAAAAACACCCACTCGACCATCTGTGTACAGGTTAACCGAGACTATTGCATTATGGCGTTTACATACTACAGTTTCGCTGTTTTATGTCCTATGTCATCTTTCATTAATAACGATGGGCGCGTTATGCAGCATTCGTTGTGAACGGGCCGATATTTCTAATCGTGTAAGTCGGGGTAGTGTGTTCGAACTTACATAAATCCATTAATAGTTTTTTACATGTTAGTCATAACCTGGTGCAGAGGCTTTATGTTTAAGAGTCTCAACCTTCCTATAAGTTATTTGTTTTAAGATATAACTGCGTCGGTCTTTTGTCTTTGGCAGTCATGGTCTCAGACATGCGCAATGTTCCCCGCCATGTTGATTTGCAGCGCGTTATCTAGTCCTACTTGGATTCATGTGAGCTCCCGAGGCCCACCGCACGGCATCCATGGAGACGAGGCGCACGCCAGAGCTTAAGTCAAGTCTTGGTGTTGACTTAGTAAGTATGTACCACATTTTTAAAATGTGACTACGCCCATCTAGGCTGTTTTACTTTTATTTCTAGACCATGCCCTCTTAGATAAATTATATGGTTCAAATGGTTCTGAGCACTATGGGACTTAACATCTGAGGTCATCTGTCGCCTAGAACTTAGAACTACTTAAACCTAACTAACCTAAGGACATCACACACATCCATGCCCGAGGCAGGATTCGAACGTGCGACCGTAGCAGAAGCGCGGTTCCAGACTGAAGCGCCTAGAACCGCTCGCCCACACCGGCCGGCATAGACAAATTATAGTTTCAGGTATATCTTCTGAAGAAGGCTCAATTATTTGAGCTGAAACCTAGGTAAAGGTTGGTTTCATTACCGCAATCGAGGCTGACTGGGCTGCAATGTTGAAAGTACAAAAACTCTGTCATTTTGTAGTAGGCTCGTACAGGTGACACTAAAAGTCCGGTGACTTCTGATGGATTCATGCATCGTTGTTTTTGTTCGGATGCGAAGGTGTGCGGGACAAAGTTCGCAAACGCTTTTCTCTTCTTCAAAATACACTACTGGCCATTAAAATTGCTACACCAGGAAGAAATGCAGATGATAAACGGATATTCATTGGAAAAAGATATTATACTAGAACTGACATGTAATTACATTTTCACGCAATTTGAGTGCATAGATCCTGAGAAATCAGTACCCAGAATAACCACCTCTGGCAGTAATAACGGCCTTGATACGCCTGGGCATTGAATCAAACATAGCTTGGATGGCGTGTACATGCAGCTTCAACACGATACCACAGTTCATCAAGAGTAGTGACTGGCGTATTGTGACGAGCCAACTGCTCGGCCACCATTGACCAGACGTTTCCAATTGGTGAGAGATCTGGAGAATGTACTGGCCAGGACAGCAGTCGAACATTTTCTGTATCCATAAATGCCCGTACAGGACCTGCAACATGCGGTCGTGCATTATCCTGCTGAAATGTAGGGTTTTTGCAGGGATCGAATGAAGGATAGAGCCACGGGTCGTAACACATCTAAAATGTAACGTCCACTGTTCAAAGTGCCGTCAATGCGAACAAGAGGTGACCAAGACGTGTAACCAATGGCACCCCATACCATCACGCCGGGTGATACGCCAGTATGTCGATGACGAATACACGCTTCCTATGTGCGTTCACCGCGATGTCGCCAAACACGGATGCGACCATCATGATGCTGTAAACAGAACCTGGATTCATCCGAAAAAATGACCTTTTGCCATTCGTGCACCCAGGTTCGTCGTTGAGTACACCATCTCAAGCGCTCCTGTCTGAGATACAGCGTCAAGGGTAACAGCAGCCATGCTCTCCGAGCTGATAGTCCATGCTGCTGCAAACGTCGTCGAACTGTTCGTGCAGATGGTTGTTGTCTTGCAAACGTCCCCATCTGTTGACTCAGGGATGGAGACGTGGCTGCACGATCCATTACAGCCATGCGGATAAGATGCCTGTCATCTTGACTGCTAGTGATACGAGGCCGTTGGGATCCAACACGGCGTTCCGTATTACCCTCCTGTACCCACCGATTCCATATTCTGCTAACAGTCATTGGATCTCGACCAACGCGAGCAACAAATGTTGCGATACGATAAACCGCAATCGCGATAGGCTACAATCCGACCTTTATCAAAGTCGGAAACGTGATGGTTCGCATTTCTCCTCCTCACACGAGGGATCACAACAAAGTTTCACCAGGCAACGCCGGTGAACTGCTGTTTGTGCATGAGAAATCGGTTGGAAACTTTCCTCATGTCAGTACGTTGTAGGTGTCGCCCCCGGCGCCAACCTTGTGTGAATGCTCTGAAAAGCTAATCATATGCATATCACAGCATCTTCTTCCTGTCGGTTAAATTTCGCGTCTGTAGCACATCATCTTCGTGGTGTAGCAATTTTAATGGCCAATAGTGTATTTGGGAAAATGTCTTGAACAGTTGGTTTAGAGAAGTTGCTCCGTCATCACAATAACGGTGGTGATGATGATGATGATGATGATGATGATGATGATGTTGTTGTTGTTGGTTTGTGAGGCGGTCAACTAAGCGGTCATCAGCGCCCGTACAAAGTCCCAATTTTTACACAGTCCAAGTTTTACACAATCCAATCTAGGCATTGTCACGAATGATGATGATGAAATGATGAGGACAACGCAAAGACCCAGACCCTGGGCAAAGAAAATTCCCAAACCGGCCGGGAATCGAATCCGAGACATCGTGATCTAGAGGCAGCAACGCTACACAATAACGGAGACTCTGCGACCGCACGTTCCCATTTAACACTGCCTGCTCCCAACTGACTGGTCGAAAGTACATCAGTAACCGGCTTAGCGCCCGCTGCATCGCTCGCGTAGACTGTATGGCCTGCAGGGATTTTTTATTGCTTATATTAAATATAATTTTTATGTTCACAAATTATCTTCTAAGCTTTTTAGGCTACTTAAGACCACATAAGCATGGTCTTTTCCGAATGTACTTCTGACCAAAAAGCGATTCTGGTAGCTGGAGTCTGGAGTTGTTGTTAATCATGCCTTTTGCGTTCTTTTGGAGATATTTCCACAGCAGCTTTTATTCCGTAATAAATATTTCTTTGTGTCTAATTTCCTTATATCGAATCTAGAAGTGAAATACCAGTTTTCATTAATTTAACTTTAAAATTTTTTTAATGCAATAAAATATTTTCTTAAAAATTTTCAACCCCATATTGCTCTCCCTTAGGTGTTGAATTTTCAGAAACACTAAAACACGTAGGTTTTTATTTCTAACCGAGAAGTCAAATACCAAGTGTCATAAATGTAGCGTTAAAATAGTTTATTACTTCTTTAGTAGTTATTTAAAAAAAAACTTTCACCCACTGTTACCCCCTTAGTGTTTGAATTTCCATAGATGCTGAAAGATGTATTTTTTATCTTCTGACTGAGAAACCAAATGCCACTTTTCGTAGTTCTACCTCCAAAATTGCCTTAATAGCGACATTTTTTTTAAAAACCCTCTTAGGGTTGGTATTTCGAAAAATCCCTTCTTAAACGACGCCTACAGTAATAAGATCCACACTTCCCCCAGATTTCAAGTTTCTATCCTTAGCGGTTTGGACGGGGCGATGTGGAGTCAGTCAGACAGACAGACATTGCCTTTTATAAATAACGATTAGTTCAAGCTGTCACGATAGTTACTGCACTGATGTCGCTTATAAGCCAGAAATAAAATTAATCTCGGATATTTTTGGACGGACGGCGTACGTTAAAACACCACGGAATAGGTTCCATTGCACTAGAGGGAGCTGTAAAAACTGCAGGACAAGACAGAGACAGGAATATATCTAACAGTTATTGAGGACGTTGGAGGTAAATTCTGTTCTGATTTGAAGAAGTTGGCCTCATGAAACAAGTCAAAAGACAGAAGTGTTTCCGCCATCCTCCGCAAAAAAGTTTGTAATTATGTTGTTAAGGAGTGAAAAGAACGGGGAGGCGTGTCTGCACAGAGCCTACGGCTCTCGACTAATAGTAATGGGGGAGGAGAGCAGCGCCAAACTCAGGTCTCGATCCTACAGACGGATCACTACCAATTATGTCATATGTCCTCATCCTATGAAGCTCCGTGGAGGTATTTGGTATGTAATACAGAACGTTGGTGAATGATCTGGAGCTGAAAAATTGTACGCTGCCATTTCCCCTCACCATGCTGTTCACACCTGGTTACGAAAATTCCCTTCACCATCAATATTCGAATAGGCTACCGCTAAATCGAGCGCCGTTGCACTAGCATGTGTCGGCGATCGCGGCTAGAAACACGTGTAATCGGTAATCATCAGTAAATTTGGTAACAAGTAAAGCAGCACGAGGAACGGGTTGCACTATATGTGACGAACAGCAATAATGGCACACAGCGGTGACTAGCGTAAAATTATCCCACAATGTTCAGTAGAAGGATAGTCCGCCCCCGGTAGCTTAGTGGTCAGCGCGACAGAATGTCAATACTAAGCGCCCGGGTTCGATTACCAGCTGGGTCGGAGATTTCATCCCCATCGAGGCCCAAATCGCCGAAGTGGCGTCAAATCGAAAGACTTGCACCCGGCGAACGGTATACCCAACGAGAGGCCTTAGTCACACGACCTTTACACTAGAAGGATAGACTACATGCTTTATTTAGGAAAAAAAATGTTGCGAACAACTAAGACTCAAGAGTGAAGAAAGATACGAAATGACGTAGAGAATAGCAATATGTGACACAAGGGGACGAAAAATGGTTCAAATGGCTCTGAGCACTATGGGACTTGACTTCTGAGGTCATCAGTCCCCTAGAACTTAGAACTTCTTAAACCTAACTAACCTAAGGACATCACACACATCCATGCCCGAGGCAAGATTCGAACCTGCGACCGTGGCGGTCACGCGTTTCCAGACTGAAGCGCCTAGAACCGCTCGGCCACAAGGGCCGGCCACAGGGGACGTTTCTAGAAACAAAACATTTAAAAGTGTAAGAGTACCAGGAAGCAAAAGAAAACTGTCGTAAACTGGTCTGCGGGTCTGCGGAAATGAGACAGAGGGGTAGTGGAAGCATGGATGAATAGTGCTTCAAAAGATGTTCAAATGTGTGTGAAATCTTATGGGACTTAACTGCTACGGTCATCAGTCCCTAAGCTTACACACTACTTAACCTGAATTATTCTAAGGACAAACACACACACACATGCCCGAGCGAGGACTCGAACCTCCGCCGGGACCAGCCGCACAGTCCATGACTGCAGCGCCTTAGACTAGTGGTTATTGAGAAAGGAGGAACAAAGTACTGAGAACTGGAAAAGTGATCTCACGAAGGCTCTAATGCTAAAAAAGAGCAAGAACTCGTGGGAGTGCCGCGTTTGTTCATCTGAAATATAAAAATATTGTTGACACTGATTACCGAGCGTAGGAAATGGGCCATTTGTGAAGGAGGAAAGTAGAACAGCTCTGGCGTTTGTAGCCCTCTCACTGTTACGGAAGCAGTCTTCCTGCTTTCATGTTGACATTTAATAGCACGCGTTTTCATCGAGATGTGTACATATGTAGATGCGGATGATGACGGGATGATCATTTGAAAACCAATTAAAGAGGCGGCCATTGTGGCCGAGAGGTTCTATGCGCTGCAGTCTGGAACCGCGCGACCGCTACGGTCGCAGGTTCGAATCCTGCGTCGGACATGGATGTGTGTGATGTCCTTAGGTTGGTTAGGTTTAAATAATTCTAAGTTCTTGGGGAGTGATGACCTCAGATGTTAAATCCCATAGTGCTCAGAGCCATTTGAACCAATTAAAGAATCACCATGTCTGTCACAATAGTGTTCATCGTAAAGCAGAAAAGAACACATTTTGTTTCAAAGCCGTGTCCGTAAAGAACTTGATTATAACTACATCATAATTTTGCAGCACAAGTGAATTTTTATCTACACAAGAAAGTAAGGTTAAACCTCTCGACTGGTAATAACGTGGCGCTGCAGAGTATTCCAAACGGCGAGCTAGTGTCCTGGATACACAGTTTCTTAACTGCGTTAACTTAGGTGCGTTAATTAACATTTTACACTACACTTATTTTACGGGGGTTATAATTAAACTTTCGCTACTTAGGTCAGTGTATACGGAAAACTATTTACCGTATGGCTCTCCAACTTTAAAGGAATGTGTTCGGATTGTGTACTGCAGGGTTTGCCTTGTTAGTGCTATTTGTGTCATGACTTGTCGCTAGGCGCCGGCATTGGTACGGCGATATAGGTTTGAAACACTGGAATGGGTGTGCGTTACAGTTGTGGACGGTTAACACGGGTCTGGACAATGTGAGAAGGCTTAACTCATAGAGCTGTTTTATCAAAACAACAGTAATAATGATGCTGCTCTTCGCGAGTATCGACGCATTAAAGGAATACGGAGAGGTTGTCTTTCCGCACCGAGATTGAAGAACACGATTCGGAAGTCCGAATTAACTGGCTAATCGGGAATTGCTCCTGGAAGAGGACGACGGCTAACTGCACCACATATTATTACTGCTGCCACTGCTGAGATGTGCGATCTTCAAGCAGTGCACGAGCTGTGTCTCGACAACTGAACATTCCACTGTCCACGTTGTTTCGAGCAGCAGTAGAGCAATCTCTAGTGCGATTCCAGGCTGTCGTGGATGCAGATGGTCGTCACACTGAGGTGCGTTTGTAACTTGGAAGGTAAGCATTGTACGCAATTAACAACTGTTACCCTCTCACGTGGAAATTAAAATGTGTTTCTTTCAATGGCTTGTTCGATAGTTCTCTTCCGCATGTCCTTACAAATGTCTCCACAAAGTTTCATTGCCCTACAACCACCAGTTTTTCATGAGAAACCTCTCAAGTGGCGAAAGTTTTATTCATAATCACCTTGAACTTATTTTTGCCACCAGTGACAACTTTTAAGGTGGCTTGCGGAGAGTGGATGTAGTTGTAGACAACCCGGGTGATAAGAGACTTCGAGTCTATAAGAAAAAATACCAAGATGACGTACGTGTTCACAAAAGTGCTTTCACATCGGTAAAACTCGAGGATTTGATGTATGAACTGCTGCAACATCCACCATATTCAAAAGATTTGACATCCTCTGACTTGCACCTGTTTCAACATCGAAAGCAACGTTTTGAGGTCAATAAATCGATTAAAACAGCCGTGAAGGGGCATTTTACAGGCCGTGAAGGGGCATTTTACAGACCATCCTGAATCAAATGGTTCAAATGGCTCTGAGCACTATGGGACTTAACTTCTGAAGTCATCAGTCCCCTCGAACTTAGAACTACTTAAACCTAACTAACCTAAAGACATCACACACACCCATGCCCGAGACAGGATTCGAACCTGCGACCGTAGCGGTCGCGTGGTTCCAGATTGTAGCGCCTAGAACCGCTCGACCACCCCGGCCGGCATCCTGAATCATTTCAGGGTTTTAATCCATTACCTGTAATGACTGAAAAAAGTCGCTATGTCGAAAGAAGTGGATTTATAGGGTTACGTATCTCAATCTGAAAAACGGAAGCCTTAACGGATCATTTTGTTGTCCGCTTGTCTGTCCGTCCGTCCGTCCGACTGTTAAGAACCCATTCTCTCAGGAATGGACAGATGTATCTAACTGTGGTATAAAAAAGTTAAGCTTCTAAATTAATGCAACCAAAAGAAACGGCCGATTATGTCACATATTTTGATACTCGCAAACTCACTCAGCACAAACTATAGAGTGCTTCCCATCGACCTAGAATCAAGAAATTTGGCAGGGTTTTACAGTACATATACAGGAGGAAATAACTGGTGTTGCTAATTACAACAGTGACATGTTACTATAACCTCAAAATTAATAAAATAAATGATAAATGACAATATAAAATGCGAAATTACACAAAAACATCAATCCTAAAATTAAAGCATTCTCGAAAAAGTCTTGGTATTCCCGGTGACCAATATCTTGCCCTTATCGATATCGAGTGGAACCAAAAATTTTCGAGATTCTCGGTTCCTGGGATGGTGGTGTTAAGTTCCTATGGGACCAAACTGCTGAGGTCATCGGTTCCTAGGCTTACACACTACATGAACTAACTTTCGCTAAGGACAACAAAAAAACACACACACACGCATACACACACACGCACGCGCGCGCGTGCCTGAGGGAGGATTCGAACCTTCGATGGAGGGAGCCGCGCGAACCGTGACTAGGCGCCTTGGACCACGCGCCTACACCGCGCTACTACTGGGATGGATCAACTGTCTAAACTCATAATTAATTTTGTATGGAACCCTCAGAGCGCAGTCCTACTCGCACTTGACCAGTCTTTCTCTTGGGAGGGCCTTGGATCCCATAAAAACAATACAGAAGGTACAGAAATTATTTTTACTAAAGTCACACTTTCACCGCCAGACCGAGAACTTTTCACCCTGGCCTCTTATTCACGCAATGATAGTTGCAATCCAGACTTAGTACAGTAATCTGTTTGTGGTGCTCGGGATGAATTTACTTCAGAGTGTCGCCTGTCAGCGCTAATGAGATCCCAGCGGGCAGCGCGCATCTTTCTCCGTTATATTACCATCGGGGGCCCAATGAGTGTACTTCATCCCCGGCTCCGGGAACTAAAGGCCGTGGCGCCTGGTGTTCAGACAGCTGGTGACATGATCCGCATCTTGTTTTTGCTTGTTGGCGCTCGTCGCGTAGTTTTTCTACTGGGTTTTATCGTCGCCGGAATACTCTGGTACATCAGCTTCGCCGAACGGTCGATGTCCGCTGGCGTATCAACAGACAGTCGTCGGAACTGCGAGCTCGCATACAAGAAGCACTCATCGGAGACTAAGAGCATTCCGATAACGCCACTTCAGAACTCGAGCAGCTGTGAGCGCGAACGGATCCCATAGAAGCTACGGCGTAACGGCGCCGATAAAGGGGTACTAAGATACAGAGTTGCTATCTTGGACGGTAGCAACGAGGTTGCAAACTTACTGTTCGACTGATGACGCAGCATACTGGAACCCTGTTATCTCACGTTTGTCTGCCGCTGGAACTGAAATGGACGACTTGCTACAGTTAGCTGGTGCTTGGTCTGAACGTTTAAGTTGCCAGTGAAATGTCATAAACGCGTCAACAGCAATATTTTTAGGTGTCCTCTCAGTAAATTTGTTGGCTGGAAAGCATACAGTTAACTCCAAGGAAGATGACTTACTCATCCATAATAGTTTCGAGAGCTTATTTTTTCCCCCCCGTAGCTCAGTCGTCACTTGGCATGGATGTGACAGACAATTGTCTCGGTAACATGCCTCATTGTCATCCATAAAAATATCATCGTTGTTTGGCAACATGAGGTCCATGAATGGATGCGAATGATCTCCAAGTAGCCGAACATAACCATTTCCGGTCAATGATCGGTTCAGTTGGAACAGAGGACCCAGCCCATTCCGTGTAAAGACAGTGCGCACAATCATGGAGAAAACAGTGCCTTGTTGAAAAATTGGCTCCATGGGTACGTGCGGTCTGCGTCACATTCGAACTCGACCAACTCTTACCAGTGAAATCGGGGTCCGTCTGACCAGATTACGGTTTTCCAGTCGTCGACGGCCCAACCGATATGGTTACGAGCCCAGTATAGGCGCTGCAGTCGACTGTTGCCATAGCCCATTAACGCCACATTTCGCCGCACTGTCCTAACGGATACGTTCGTCGTACGTCCCATATGGATTTCTGCTGTTATTTCACGCAGTGTTGCTTGTCTGTTAGCACTGACAGCCCTACGCAGACGTCGCTGCTGTTGGTCGTTAAGTGAAGGCCGTCGGTCACTGCGTTGTCCGTGGTGAGAGGTAATGCCTGAAATTTAGTATTCCCATCACACTCTTGACACTGTGGATCTCGGAATATTGAATTGAATTCCCCAACGATTTCCGAAATGGAAGGTCCATGCGTCTAGCTCAAACTACCATTCCCAGCTCAGTGTCTGTTAATTCCCGTCGTGCCGCCACAGTCATGTCGGAAATCTTTTCACATGAATTACCTGAGTGCAAATGCCAGTTCCGCCAACGCGCTGCCCTTTTATACCTTGTGTACGCAATACTATCGCCATCTGTATATGTGTATATGTAAACGACCCTCCATCTAATGTATAACAAATAGAATCAGTTCTTTTTACGGATGACACTAGTATTGTAATAAATGAAAGCTTACATACAGCAACAGGCGCAAAATTTTTAGGTGTCAAGACTGATGAGAATTTAAGGTGGGCAAAACACTTTTTGGAACTCCCAAAACAAATTAGTTCGGCCACACTTTCACTTCGAATCACTACAAATCTGGGGAGAGACAAATCAAAAAGTAACATATTTTGCGTATTTTCGTTCCAAAATGTCATGTGGAATAATGTTCTAGGTTAACTGATCCTTCAGAACGGAACTCTTCATTACTCAAAAACGTGGTGCAAGAATAATATGTGGTGCTCATCCACGATCATCTTGTAGACGTCTGTTCAAAGGCATTTTGACTACTGCTTCATAGTCTATTTACTTCCTCATTAACTTCAAAGGGAATTACAATGTTTATAATTACGAGGGGATGCTGAAAAGTAATGATTCGAATTTTTTATATGAAAATTCTTTAAGCATTTTGAACAAAACTACGTTATAGACATTGTACATCTTTATTCTTCATGTCTACATATTTGTTTCTCAATATAATCATCCTGGCGACGAACACGTTTCACTTGACGAGAAACCAGTTTCTTGACTGCGTGACTGTAGAATGTTTGACTTCGTTGACGGAGCCACAACCGCATCTCTGTTTGCACCGCTTGATTACTAATAAAGTGAAGTCATCGAAGGTGTTCGTTAAGTTTTAGAAACAGATGAAAATTGGATTGGGCCTAGTATGGGGGATGATCGATGGCCGTGTACCCAGGGTGTCAGATTGTTGCAGATGTCGCAGCATTCGCGTGTGTTCCGACATTATTACGCTGACAGAGAGGGTGCTCCATGTGTGGACGAACTCTTCAAATTCGAAACTCGATTACAGCTCGCTGTTTCTCACGTACCGACAGTTACTTTACACACCACCATGTTACAAGCTAGAATTCGGAGTCCTCTAAAGGGAGAGGGCTGCAAATATGTAGACATAAAAATATATAGCGTGACAATAACGTTTGTTTTATTTAAAAAGCTTTAAGAGTTTTCTCTTAAAAACTTCGGGGGCTTTACCTTTCAGCACGCCCTCGTGCAAGACAGTAAGAAAAAATGACAATCAGTACGCCATATTAAGGATGACTTCAGCAAAGAGAGGGTACACAGAGCCGTCATTAAAATTTTAGATCAATTGCATAAAAGTCTGACACACTGCAAAGATAAGTTAGAAAACAAAGTGAAAAAGTTTCTCCTTCACAACGTCTTCTATTTCGTACGAGAATTTCTATTTTTATAACGTGTAAAATCTGGCGGACAGAAACTACTAACGTAAATCTGTATTTAAAAATGCTTGTAAATGATCAACATGTACCTATACTTACATATGAATTTGTAATGTGAATGTAAAATGACTCGTTCCACATCATTACGATTAACCGTACAAATAGTCCATTGAACATGAAACTAATTAACTAACAGATTCTGACGAGGATCCCCACATTTGTTGCTTCGTAACTCCACGTAATACCCAACATGCTTCCATAGCGCCACATCTCAAATCGTTACTGGTCTTCTGTGATGCTCCCACTTCCGTACGATTCTGTGCTCCAAACGAACATTCTCAGAAATTTCTTCCTCAGGTGAAGACCTGTGGTTAATACAAGTAGACTTCTTTTGGCGCAGAATGCTCTGTTAGCCTGTGATAGTCGACGTTTCATAGCCTCCATACATCGACGTCCGTAATCTTGTATGAAAGGTAGCAGAATTTCTTTGCTTCGTCTACTTCGTGATTATCAATTTTGATATTAAGTTTCTCGCTGTCCTCATTTCTGCCACCTCTCATAACTTTTGTCTTTTTACGGTTGATTCGCAGTCTATATTGTCCAGTCATCAAATTGTTCATTCCATTCAATAGATCCTGCAATTCTTTTTCACTTCCACTGACGATATCAGTCTCATCAGTGAATCTTAAATTGATTTTCTTTACTCAGAATTTTAATCGCACTTACGAACCCTTCCGTCATTGTTTCTTCGATGTATCAATTGACCAGCAAGGGGCCGAAGTCAACATCCCTGTCTTACATCCTTTCTAGTTCGACTACTTAGTTCTTGGTCTTCAATTCTTATTTTTAATAGGAGCTAGGCACCTGGAGTTAAGGAAACAGAGAGTGTGAAACCTGATCTTCTTACATAGTCTATTCTTTTAGAATTACACACAGCAGACTGCCCAGCTTAACGCCACCATATGAAGGACGGATCATCAACAGCACCTCGTGCGTCACTCCATGGGACATTACGAAGAGGTTTGTAATTTAACGCAGGATTCTGCGGCACAATATGCTGATCAGTGGTATCACATAATCGCACTAGCGTTCGTTAGCGACCTCGGCCACGCACCCGGAGTAACGAGGTCAAGAATAAAAATAAACCATTCTAAGACAGAAACTCGAAGGATTGTCTTATGGGTGCAGAATAAACTCTGCGTGAAAACCAGAATTATGGAACAGCTTCGTAAATGTAACGGAAATTTACGTAATATCCGGTGATCGAGGAATGGAAGTGGCCTTTCTTAGGTATGGTGGTCGAATGGAAATTAGATGGTCAAGTCGGCCGCTCTTTGTATAGGACACTGTCGATACGGGTCTATATCTCACTGGGTATAGCTTTCATCGTAAAACTCAAAACAGAGCTAACGCCCTAATGCAGGGAACAAGGACTATTTTAGACAAAGCCTACTTCAACTCAGAAGTTAATCACCTGATCACAGTGTTAAGAACGAACTGGTATTTAGCCTGTGATATTAGTTCATCTCTGTCGAGGAAACCAAGACGCGATGCCGCTCAACCAAGGGAGGAGAACAAACACATATCGCGGCTGCTACTTTTCTGTGCAACAACAATTATTATACGTAGACTGTTAAACAGACAAGGAATCAAACCTCTTTTCTGGCCACATTGGAATATGAAAGAAATGTTACGACTTTTAATATTCATTGCTAGTGTGGCAACAGTTACATGGGGCAACCTATAAGCACACTTGTCGACCACTTTGCTGAAAACGTCACCTTGAGTACATAAATTTCCAAACATCAGCAGTGGTAGAGCACAGTCTAGTCAAAAACCCAAGACAGTGTTTGAACAGACGAGAATTCTGGCACACGTTTCAAACTACTGAGAGGCTGTGATTAAGGAAGCCGTAGAAGTGTGCAACTTCAATACGGACACAAGATATACACTGTACAATGCACACAAGGGTGCGCTTGACACAAAAATCGTAGAAGACTTCATAATAGTTTACCAACTGGTGCGAGTAGTGGCGCTACAAGCGTAATCTATGGACGTACAGGGCGCCGCCTCAGAATTCATCTCGGTGATGTCATCTTGAGAGCATACAACTGGGAGCCTTGAGAGTTACACGGCGGTCAGACCCAGCCCATGCCTTAACGACGATGATGGAGGTACTTATCGAAAGCTTGAGATTTTGTCCCAGTCCGCGACAAAAAAAAGGTCAACTGAGAGCTTTTTAAATTACTCTGTCGCGAGAGGCTTCGTAGCCATATCCTAAATCCGATTACAATTACCACGAAATAACTACAGCAGCCGAGGTTCTACTTTGCAACAAAAACATTCGTCGGTGCATAGCAATGAGCAAAAACAGCATTGCTGATAATCTATCGGAGTAATTCCAGATATATGAAGTACTGACTGGGCCAAAACCACAGGTAATGGCAGAGTGGGTTGAGCGTTCCAGTGTCCAAGTACGGGTTGCAAATAACTGATTTCGCTTGCTAGTGAGAGTTCTAGATTTTCTACCGACGCCACAACTGCACTTACAGCTTTTTCGTTGCAGCCGGCTGCGGTGGTCTAGCGGTTCTGGCGCTGCAGTCCGGAACCGCGGGACTGCTACGGTCGCAGGTTCGAATCCTGCCTCGGGCATGGGTGTGTGTGATGTCCTTAGGTTAGTTAGGTTTAAGTAGTTCTAAGTTCTAGGGGACTTATGACCTAAGATGTTGAGTCCCATAGTGCTCAGAGCCATTTGAACCATTTTTCGTTGCATGCAGAACCTCCCACCAAAAAAATATTTTTATTTTGACGGATTGTAGGAGCTAGCTCCAAATTAGAGATGGGAAAAACTGGCCGGTTAAAACCGAAACCGGTATTTTAATTCTGAATAACCGGTGTATTTCGGTACCTGTTTGGTCTCGATTGTAACAGGTTTTTTTTATTTCTTTACTAGTAAACTGGCATAACAATTTGTCATAGCACCACCGCACAAATTTTTGGATTTTAAACAAAACAGTTTTTAAAAAAGAGTAACGGTTATTTGTAAAATTTTCATTGCTTTGAAATACTGAGCTGTTCTAGAAACTGGGAAGCGCTATCAGTACTATCTGAATAACAACGCCTACAGTAAGAAACAGCAAACAAAATTGATTAAGAATCGGTACAGCATTTCAGAGACAATAGTGTACCTTTTGCTGTCTGGTGTGGGCTATTAGAAGGTAGGCATTTACTTGCAATATCCAAGATCTGTCTCCTGTCTACGGGTAGTTACTCGCTGTCATCCTTGGACATCAGTTGTATTGCAGAATGTTACCATTTCTTATTTGGAAGTATTTTACACAGTGGTGTAGCAATGAAGCACAATGTTCCACTTCCTTAGAAGATTAAAAACGGAAGGAAACACAACAAACCTGTGACATAATATAAGGAGGAAACATTTACACATTCCTAAGAAGAGAGGATAAATTTTATTGGTGTACCTATAATTTTATGAACGTGCTATAAACTAGGGACAGTAACCAGACCATTAATTTTGTGGTTTCCGCAGGGTGAAAAACAGATGCCATTCAAAAGTGATGAAGCAAGTCATCAACTTGTGATCCATCGTTCTCACTGTCCCCCCGCCCATCCCTTTCATCTTTGCTGGAGAAAATGAGACCGATTTCTGCCGCAGCCTCAACCCCATATCGATAGTGACCCCATACTCCTTACCTGCATCAGAATTTTCCAGTCTTCGTTCGAAGTCAACTGTTATTGCTGGAAGTAATAGCAAGAAAAAAATCGAAAATGGGTATTTCAGAAACGGGTTATTTTGAGTGGTTTTAACAGTCAGGTTAAACTGGAGACGAAAAGAACCGGTGTAACGAAAAACTGGTTGTTTCAGCAATAACAGCTACCCTACTCCAAACACACAGATCCCAGACATTCTCAGGAATAGCAACCCAATGGTAATGGGCGTCATTGAAGCTACCAAGGCAATCGAAAGTCTCGGGAAGAAGGTTAAATTTATGTGGATCAAGGAACACCAACATTACGTATTACGTAATTGTCGACGTTTTGGAGAGAACCGTCACTTAAATCGGCTCATTTAAAAACATCGAACTACCGTCATCATATATGAAGATAACCAACACGCTAATGGGAAAACGAATATCAATTATCGAAATGCAGTAAAGGCACAAATTATGGACAAATACAATGGAAAATTCACTGGAAGCCCTGGTTCCAGAGACTAAAGCGAATAAAAATTTTTAATTTCTATAATCCGCATGAGGTATAATCACGGATCATTCTCCAGCCATCTTCACAGAATAAATGTACGAAAAAATCCTTACTGTAAATGTGATGGAGTAACATTAAGAGATATAAACCTTATTTTCTTCGACATTAAGTTTAACTTCGTGCGATCCTAAGTTTCCATCATTTTCCTCGCATGTTGGTTGTATACAGAAAACAACTACTCAGATGTCATCAACCCGCCGGCCGCGGTGGTCTCGCGGTTCTAGGCGCTCAGTCCGAAACCGCGCGACTGCTACGGTCGCAGGTTCGAATCCTGCCTCGGGCATGGGTGTGTGTGATGTCCTTAGGTTAGTTAGGTTTAAGTAGTTCTAAGTTCTAGGGGACTGATGACTACAGAAGTTAAGTCCCATAGTGCTCAGAGCCATTTTTTTTTGTCATCAACCACAAACCACTAAAACTCTCCTTCATCAAAATAATTCACCAAAACACTGAGAGATGGCTGTATGGTGTGCAGGCCAAAAGCCAAACAATCAACACGACCTTATGGAGAAATTGGAAATCTGTGGTAAGATCTTATGGGACCAAACTGCTAAGGTTATCGGTCCCCAACCTTACGCGCTACTTAATCTAACTTTAACTTACGCTAAGGACAACACACACACCCATTCCCGAGGGAGAACTCGAACCTCCGACGGAGGTAGCCGCGCGGACCGTGACAAGACGCCCCAGACCGTACGGCTACCCCGCGCGGCCCTTATGGAGAATAAGCAATGCTTCTCATCGATTAGTCGTTGTTGTGGGCACCAAAGCACGAAAAGAACAATAGGAGTTAATGTATTTTGGACGTTAATGACATTAGAGAGGAGAGCAAGCTGACAGTGGAGAAGGAAACGGCCGTGTCCCTTTCAAAGTAATCATCTTTGCCTTACTTGATTTAGATAAACAACGGAAAAACAGTCTTGAAAGATGGAGCAGGAATGTGAATCCACTGCCTTAACGACTGCTCGGTGTACGCTCTTAGGAGCCCAGGTGACAAGCGACAACATCTCATAAATATTCGTGAAGCGAAATGCCTCGTCAAAAGGAAGGTCGTGGAGGAAACTCTAGAAGGTGTCTTCAAAAAGCAACGAGAATTTTGAAATCCCTCGTGCCCGTATAAGTCCAATTCACGCGATTTTTTGTTGTTATGTTGGTTAACATGTCTGAAAGGCATCTGTACGGTGTTAGCCACATTGGATAGTCAGTCTGTTGTCAGCTGTCAAAAAAGTTACATGTGTTTTGGTAGCATCGGCGACTGTTTATCTCCTTGTCTGTACATGCAGTTCCTGTCTTTATGGTCAGGCTAAACGCAGGAACTATTGTACGGATTTTGATATGGTTTTCACTACCAGATAGGTATTTTTATACTGTCCAATAAAATTAATCGGCACACCTGTTAGAAGTTTAAATAACCACCTTTTTCAGCACGGGCCGCTGCGAGATGTGAAGGTAGAGATTCAATGAAGCTCTGGAAGGTATCGACAGGGATGTGGAGCCATGCCGACTTCAGTGTCATGGCCAGCAGCTCTAAGTTTCTCGGTTCAAAGGTTCCGTGGCGCGAACAGACTGATCCAGATGGTCCCACAGATTCTCGACTGGGTTTAAATCCCAGGCGTTTGGTGGCCTGGGGAGTACTGTAAACTCATGCTGGTGCTCTTCGAACCACGGACGTAACTGCGAGCGGTGTGGCTCCTTTGTATTGTCCTGCTGGTAGATGCCGAGGAAGGAACAAACTGCATATCTGAAAGTTCCCGGCAGATTAAAACTGTGTGCCGGACCGAGACTCGAACTCGGGACTTGGTAGAGCACTTGCCCGCGAAAGACAGAGGTCCCGAGTTCGAGTCTCGGTGCGGCACAAAGTTTTAATCTGCCAGGAAGTTTCATATCAGCGCACACTCCGCTGCAGGGTGAAAATCTCATTCTGGAAACTGCGTATATGGTGGGTCCCTAAGGACAGATGAATACTTGTGTTGATCCACTGTGCCTTCCAGAATGACGAGATCACCCAGGGAGACACCAGGAAAACATTCCCCAAACCTAAGCCTCCCTCCTTCGGCCTGGGCCCTTCCAACGATTCGTGCAGGGTGTTTGCTTTCATACGTTTCGCGCCGTTCACGCCAAAGGCTATATGACAGTTGGAGCGTCAGATGGAGCTGAAAACGTGATTCGCTTTAAAAGGCCGCCTGTTTTCAGTCAGTCGACGTCCAGTTGCGGTAGTGGCGTGCCAATTCCAGCCTTCTTTCGCAGACAGCACCGGTGTATGAACCAGTTGCCTGCTGTGGAATCCCAAACCCAACAACTTTCACTGAAGGCTCGTTGAGGAGACACTGTCTGTATCCCCTTGGTTCACCTGGACGGTCAGTTACTAACAATTTTACATTTATTCGCCAGTATACGTCTCCACAACCGTTCTTCACCCCAATCACCTACGGCTCATAGTGCACCGCATTTACCTGGGCACTGGTTTCAGACGGCACCGTTTTGCCATGGGTGGTATACAGTGAAGAGCCAAATAAACTGTTACACCTGCCTAATATCGTGTAGGGTCACCGAGACCACGCTGAAGTGCCGTAATATAGCGTGGCACTGACTCGCCTAAAGTCTGAGGTAACACTGCAGAGAACTGACACCATGAAACCTGCTGAGCTGTCCATAAATCCGTAAGAGTAAGACGGGGTGGAGATCTCTTCTGAACAGCACGTTGCAAGGCATCCCAAAAAAAAAAAAAAAAAAAAAAAAGGTTGAAATGGCTCTGAGCACTATGGGACTTAACATCTGAGGTCATCAGTCCCCTAGAACTTTGAACTACTTAAACGTAACTAACCTAAGGACATCACAGATAACCGTGCCCGAGGCAGGATTCGAACCTGCGACCGTAGCAGTCGCCCGGTTCCGGACTGAAGCGTCTAGAACCGCTCGGCCACCGTGGCTGGCGAAGGCATCCCAGATATGCTCAATAATGTTCATGTCTGGGGGGTTTGGTGGCCAGAGGAAATGTTTACACTCAGAAAAGTGTTCCTGGGGCCACTCTATAGCAATTCTGGACGTTTGGCGTGTCGCTTTGTCCTGCTGGAATAGCCCAAGTCCGTCGTAATGCACAATGGACATGAATGGAGGCAGGTGATCAGACGCGATACTTACGTGTCACTTGTCACAGTCGTATCTAGACGTGTCAGGGATCCCATATCACTCTAACTGCACACGCCCCACACCATTACAGAGCCTCCATCAGCTTGAACAGTCCCCTGCTGATATGTAGGGTCCATGAATTCATGAGGCTGTCTCCATAACCGTACTGTTCATCCGCTCGATACAATTTGAAAGGTGACTCGTCCGACCACGGAACATGTTTCCAGTCATCAACAGTCCAGTGTCGGTGTTGACGGGCCCAGGCGAAGTATAAAGCTTTGTGTCGTGCAGTCATCAAGGTACATGAGCGGATCTTCGGCTCCGAAAGCCCATTTCGATGGTGTTTCGTTGAATGGTTCGCGCGCTGACACTTGATGGCCCAGCAAGGAAATCTGCAGCAATTTGCAGAAGTGTTGCACTCGTGTCACGATGGATGATTCTCCTCAGTCGTAGTTGGTCCCGAACTTGCAGGATCTTTTTCCGGCGCAGCGACACTGGAGATTTGATGTTTTACCAGATTCCTGATATTCACAGTACCCTCTTGAAATGGTCGTACGGGAAAATCCCTTCATCGCTACCTCGGAGATGCTGTGTCCCAAAGCTCGCTCGCCGACTATAACACCACGCACAACCTCACTTAAATCTTGATAACCTGCCATTGTAGCCGCAGTAATCGAGCTAACAACTTCGCCAGACAGTTGTTGTCTTATATAGGCATTGCCGACGACAGCGCCGTATTCTGCATGGTTACAATCTCTGTATTTGAATACGCATGCATATACCAGTTTCTTTAGCGCTTGCGTGTAGCTTAACAGGGTGGCACGTGATCAGTTTACAAATTTCTCCGTTTGGAATGCATCCACCCTTGGCCCGAAAGCCACTGGTCATGCCTTTTGGACGCCAAATAAATCGCTCCGGTTCAGCATTACGACCATGACTGAACTCTTGTCCGAGTCCTCCCCGACACGCTTAATATTTCCTCCACTGCTAGTGCTGCCTGCAGCTGTTTATTAATGTCGATGTCGATCATAGGCGGTGGTCACATTAATGTGACTAGACCGTGTAATATTTCGTGCAAATCGGCTGAACTATGATGATTTAAAGTGCACCACTACTGTGAAAACACTGACATTGCCATACAGCGGTTAATTGTAGGACTCCTTGGAATCATCCACGATATAGGAGTAAGGTCGTCCGACTGCAGCGTCATGCCGGCGCGAACTAGTGCTACCGGAAGCCTAGCGTGGGATACCGCTGACTTCCTAAACGACCGGCGATGCAGCAAGTACCAGATACGAAGCTGACAAGAACAGATTCTTTTGTACTGAATTAAAGTTTAAGGGATGTGAAGAGTAATTCTGGAAGAGGTCACACAGGTAATATAGCTCGCGCTGGACTGATGTTGGAATCAGGTAGCCGGCAAAAGGCCGTACCTCGTGCTGAACTCCGTACCGGCACGGTAGCTCAGCATGTTCGGTCAGAGAGTGGGCTGGTCTCTGTTATAAAAAAAACTGAGTGAAGGGATCAACAACGAACTTTAACGGATGTCATGTGACGTCCGCTACGATCAAAAACAACGAACAATGTCGAACAAAATGCAAAAACACTCCGTTGTGGTCGGGAGGGCGTACTTTTCTGTTGCTTAGTCGGACGACCTGGAAGTGACTGAAACTACGCTGAACTCGTGCGAATCACGTGGTGCGGTACATCGTAGAACCCGTAATTGCCACGGGATATTAGTCCAAACGCAAAATAAATATGGAACAGATAACATTCGCGCCTCCTGAGAACTTTCCTGGCTTGCGCGGCTTAGATCGTTTAAATGATACGAAAGTCACGCTCTATTACCTAACGTTGTTCTTTGAATTTTAATCACAACTCCGCGCAGTGATCCGTAGAGAAAATTATCAGTATGCCAGACAAGTCGTTCCGGCATAGATACTTAGTGTTATCCATACGGAGCCTGGGCTGGTCACTAGTTTTGTGTAAAAATGTAACAGGCAATTTGTATTAAATCTGGCTACCAGAACAGTCCTAACACAGTCCTAACACTCCCTAATGTTTGGCAAAATTATATTTGTATCAGCACGAATAAGGTTTCGTCTTCCTACGCCTTCTTCGAGTGGTGGTGTTGTCACATGAAGACGGGTTAGGAAGCCGAAAGCCGGTTCATAACGATACAAATATAATTTTGCAGAACATTACGAGTGTTTCCTACCCTGTTCTGCCAAGTACCGATGGAAAATTCAGTTAATGTGAAAAGCTGTTACAGAAAGAATCAGTATGTCTACATGCGACACACCCTCCGAAAGACGAAAACCGAATTTCGGAAACTGTTTTTCAGTGTCGTGTTTAGATGTTACGGTCTGAATCGGATTTGCTAGCTCAGTTAAATACAGCGTCTCGAAAACAGCAGTTCCAGTTTCTAATTTAGTCAGCACAATCGCTATTTTTCTTCATTTAAATAAAGGTAAACAGTTTCACGCTCAGACTAATATTTCTGCTTCTCCTTCACTGCACAGTGGGTCACTGCGTCCACACTACTCGAAAATTTTGAAAACAAGATGTAACATGACAATCGAAGCACGTTACAAAGACGATTGTGCGTTTACATGAGAGCGAAAATTGATTATGGAAGTGGAAAACTGGTGGCTAGAAACGGCTTTGCAGATTCGATTTTGGAGTGTTCGCAGAACCAACTAGAAACAGTACCGGTACTGTTGAATCGGGTTAGGAAATCCGTTTTTGGGAGCCCCATGTAAATATACTGTATGAGAGGCGGCAGTTTTGTATGCGATGTTGTTCACAGAGAATAGATTTCCTGAATACATGTATGAAAGAGGTTCTCTGGATTCCAAAGTTTAGGCTGTGGTCAAGTATTCAGTGTGTGTGTGTGTGTGAGAGAGAGAGAGAGAGAGAGAGAGAGAGAGAGAGAGAGAGAGGGAGAAAGAGGCTCGGTTTTTGAGTTTCGTTGGAAGCAGCGTTGTGTATTGATAATGAGGCCTGTTGCTGAAATTTGGAAGATGCTAAGAAGGTAATTTGCTGTGGGCGCTAGCTTAGTAGATAGTTGGACGTTGCGTATGGGGAACATTTTCAGTATGGGTTCGTAAATTTTCGTACCTCACACTGTTTGATTATTATAGTACCTACGTTTCATTGTCCGCCCCCGGTAGCTGAGTGGTCAGCGCGACAGACTGTCAATCCTAAGGGCCCGGCTTCGATTCTCCGCTCAGGGACTGGGTGTTGTGTTATCCTAATCATCATCATTTCATCTCCATCGACGCGCAAGTCGCCGAAGTGGCGTCACATCGAAAGACTTGCTCCAGGCCAGCGCTCTATCCGACGGGAAGCCCTCGTCACACGACATTATTATTATTAATGTTTCATTATCTTGGAAATGCATGAACTCAGGAAAGGAACACATCACTCTTTACCACATTTCATTTTCTAATGTTGGATGTAAATATTGTTTGAAGAGTCCGCCTCGGTAGTGTAGCAGTAGCGTTACCGCCTACAACGCAGGGGGCCCGGGTTCGATTCCCGGCAGGGGACGGGATGTTGTGTGTCCTTCATCATCACTGACACACAAGTCGCCGATGTGGCGTCACCTAAAAGGACTTACAATACGGCGGCCGAACTCCCCCGAATGGGGCCTCCCGGCCAACAATGCCATACGTTCATTTCCATTTTTTTCCCATTGTTTGAAGAGTTAAATTCTATGTATGTTTGAAGTTTATCCCAAAGTATTAATTAGAAGAATTTTATTTTGGATGTTCAAATTATAGTAGCAATGACCAGTAATTTAGTCTTGTTGATACCTTTTAATTTCGATGATTAGAACATAAACCTAAAGTGCACTTGGCTTGCAAATTATTTGACATTAATTATCCACATCCCACTTGCTATCCAGAAGACCGCATTGGAGTCTGCGAGATCCGATTGTTAACTTCACGTGGTGCAAGATCTTGCATATCACATGGCAAGATTAATTAAGTAATAGCAAGCAGCGTGATTTATTACTAGTAGGCAGCTGCAAGACAACCAGTTTGTCCATTTGCTCACAAGGAACCCAAATTGTTTATTAGGGAAAGAACTGAACATCGTCTATTTAGATTATATTCACATTCTGATGTTATTTAGTTCAGTAGCTGTTTAAATGTCTTTAACTGTTAGAGATCAAAATATTGAGATTATTCACATGTGATAGCTAAGATGCGTTTTGTCCAAGAGGATTGCCTACAGGGTACGTAATAACGCACGTTGCTACTTAGAATACAGTAGTTTTATATGCAATCCAAGTAATGGTTACACATTGCGACTAGTGAGAGTAAAACTATATTACGTATACAGTCACATTAAAGTCTAGAGATTTCTTTGAAATCCAAGTTAAAAGTGTCTTTTCAAAAGTTATACAGATAAGAAGTTAAAAAACATAACACTCACACTGAATACTAGTCTCTTTAGAAATGTCGCTCTTATAAAGCTGGAAAGTTGCATCTGAGTAAAGGCATAAAACTTTCAAATGTTTACAAATCGCAGAAAGTTTTAGAAATTTTAATATTCCTTTTAGTGGGAAACACAAGCATGAAAATAGTGAAGGAAATGATTCTAAATGATCGGTGGTTAACAATCAGAAAAGTCACTGATGATAATGTGATATTAATTGGTTCGTACATTGTAATTTTTTCGGATGGTTTGGGCATGAAATACTCGACAACAAATGTTATTTCAAAACTGTTAAATTTCGAACAAAGCAGCGCAAAAATCAAGTTGCTCGGCAGTCTTTAGATGAAGTGAACAACGACGCAGAACTACTGCAGCTTGCTATAACAGATTATGAAGCACGGGTTTCCTGATAAGCCGTAGAAATTACGGTTACGTCGTCCGCAATGGAAGCACTCTGGATCGTTAAGGCTGAAAATCTCGGTAAGTGCGATCAAATGTGAAGATTATACTCACTGTTCTTTTCGATTTTAACCTGATACTGGACCATGAGTTCTTGTCACAACGTCGATCAATAAACAGTATCGGTTACAAGTTAAATGCTGATTGCTTGAAGCAATCTGAAGAAAAGAAAGCTGCCCGGTATAATCCGAAACAATCTATCGCCAGCGCATCGCGATATTGCACTAGCTCACACTTCATTAGTACTGAATTTTTGGCCAAGAACCATAATGATTGCCCAGTAATCAAATTTGCCAGATGCGTTTCCATGTGACTTTAGTCTGTTCCCAAGAATAAAGAAAACGTTAAAGGGCAGTCGTTTTACCGAGCGAGGTGGCGCTGTGGTTAGCACACTGGACTCACATTCGGGAGGAAGACGGTTCAATTCCGCGTACGGCCATCCTGATTTGGGTTTTCCATGATTTCCCTAAATCGCTTCAGGCAAATGCCGGGATGGTACCTTTGAAAGGGCACAGCCGACTTCCTTCCTCTTCCTTCCCTAACCGATGACCTCGCTGTTTGGTCCCTTCCCCCCAAATTAAACAACCAACAGTCGTTTTACAAGCACAAATGAGATTAAAAATGGATCGCAAGAAGATCTAAAATCTATCCCAAACAAGCGAGATTCAAAAGTGTTCCCTGAATGGGACAAAGCTTTGGTATAAATGGCTCTGAGCACTATGGGACTTAACATCTGAGGTCATCAGTCCCCTAGGACTTAGAACTACTTAAACCTAACTAACCTAAGGACATCACACACATCCATGCCCCAGAAGGCTTTGGTATAAGCATGTAATACCTAACTGGGACTATTTCGGAGAGGAAAACATCAACCTAGACAAATAAAATTCTTTCAAAAAATAAGTAAATAGATAAAAATAAAAATTCCGTTATTTCTTGAACACATCTCGTATGTGATGTATTCCGTAGAAAGCTTGTATATTCATTGCAACATCTCGCTGGATCATACTCTTGTCGCTTTATGAAATCTGGGGTATACTGCGACCATGACATCAACTTCCTTAAGATAGTGAGGGACTGCCGTCATCTGCACCAGCCAAGGTTACAGCTGATACCCAGTGGCCTTGCAAAGCATGGCATCAGCCTGATACATTGAAAACCGTGACGAATGCTAACCACGGCCACTACGGCCTCTTCCCCTGTATTCCTAGTTCGCAAGTAATCATGCAGTGTGTGTGCCAGAGCATATTCCCTCATTTCTTGTTTCTTCCGCGGACGGTACTCAGGAAGAACGAATGTCTGTACGGCGGAGGTTCGAGTCCTCCCTCGGGCGTGTGTGTGTGTGTGTGTGTGTGTGTGTGTGTGTGTGTGTGTGTGTGTGTGTGTGTGTGTGTGTGTGTGTCCTTAGGATGATTTAGATTAAATAGTGTGTAAGCTTAGGGACCTTAACAATTAAGTCCCATAAGATTTCATAGACATTTGAACATTTTTTTGAATGTCGGTATCTTCAATACTGTTTGCGAAAATCGCGACCCCAAGAATAAGACGTGATTATAACAAAATTCAGTCCACATAAATGGTCAGAATTACAGAAACTGTACACGCACTTTGATCGTGATAATTCGGTACGGCCTGAAGTCCTCCGTAAAGCAGTGAGAATCTCTACACGTCGCAACGGGGAATCAAACAGGATCCCCACAAGCTGCTGGGGAACAGATTGCTATGCGGTTTGTAGGTGCGTCCGTAAAGCATCGACGACGGTTGCAGGAGGACCAGAATGAACATGCTGCCGACTGGCCTCACCGCAGACATGTTCGTTGGACAGCATGTCAGTCGAACTTGCAGGGCAGGGAACTGGTGGTACCCTCTGTTCTTCGAGTCAGGCTAGCACATTCGTCACCACATGAAGCAGGTCATTGTGTTATTGCCCAGGCCTCTAAAACCTGCCTGATGGAGCATACGAGACGAGATCACATGTTATAGGCAATGGGACACAGTACCTTCACACCTGGCGTTTGTCAGCTACACGATCCTCAACAGTGCTGTATGCCCGGCTGCTTTCACCACGGTAGCGTCTAACACGGGCACGGCCATCAGTGTGGGACAAGTTGAAGCGGCACTCATCCGAAAACACAAGATTTTGCTACTCACATTCCATTCACAGCGTTCATGTGCCCATTTAGCGTGAGGCGTTGGTGGGTTTTGATGAATGGAAGCAGACGCAACGGTGCATGTGTCACCAGCCCAGCCTTCAGCAGGCAGCATCGAACCGTCGACGTAGACACGCTTATACACGTTGCAGTGCTGCACCGTCGAGCTAACACTGTGGGCGAAGCTGTTCTGTAGGTTACGGCCATGCAAACAAGATGGCGGTCATCCCGCACTGCGATCACATTGTGTGCTCCAGTAGCTGCTCGTCGCTGTTGACGACGCTCTTTTATCCATTGGTTTCACACACGCATCTATGTCGTAGCAGCGTGTTACGCACGATCCGCAATGTCGCGGTAAGACAAACCAGTTCTCTGGAGTTCTATCACTACTTTCTGTTCGAACTCAATTTCAGCCTGATATTGCGTCTTTTGACGTCGACAAGACATACCGATACTGTCTTGCAGGTTTCCACTTAATTTGAGGGCTCAGCACCGACTCGACGTGGTGCAATATCGACCTGTCCAGTAATACAATAGAGGACCCTGTGGGCCTACGTGTACACCACCTCTCTGCAGTCTTAATCATTTATTATGGTTGCATGGCTCTACACGTCTGCTGACTAGAGTGATTCAGACCGTTCCTTCTGGGTGCTGCAATTTTCACAAGCAGTAGTGTATATCTGAATTTCTCTAATTTTTGCCGTCGTGAGCAATGTTCGAGACGTATGTTTAGAGGAAGCAATACTTGATTCCCGAAAAGTGTCTGAAACGGTGGCCCGTTGCAGACTGTTAACGAAGATAAGAGCATACGGAATATGTTCAAAGATATGTGAGTGACTGAAAGAATTCTTAAGTACAACAGAACCCATTACGTTGTCCTCGACGACGAATGTTCATCAGAGACGAGGATATCGACAGGAATGCCCCAGGGAAGTGTGATACGATTCCTGTTATTCTCCAAATACATAAATGATCCAGCGGACAGGGTGAGCAACAATCTGCGGCTGTTTATTGATGATTCTGTGGTGTAAGGGAAAGTGTCTCGTCGAGTGACTGTAGTAGGATACAAGCTGACAGACAAAATTTCTACTTGGTGTGATAAATGGCAGCTAGCTATAAATGTAGAAAAATATAAGTTAATGCCGATGAGTAGGAAAACAATCCCGTAATGTTATACATACTAGTCATTAGTAGGGTGTGCTCCTTGGTACAGTCACATCGATTAAACATCGAGGCGTACCGCTGCAAAGTGAAATGAAATGGAACAAACATGTAAGGATTGTAGCAGGGAAGGTGAATGGTCGACTTCGATTTATCGGGAGAATTTTAGGGAAGTGTCGTTCATCTGTAAGGCCTTGTACACACTAGTATCCTAAGGCGAGCGATTTTTATGTCTAGACAGTGCCTATAGACAGTCGATTGTACACGGCAATTGAGAGAAATTTCTTGTCTGTAGCACGCTTTTGCAACAAAAGCGCGGGACTTTTGACTCCCATCTGAACTGGGAGACATTCGACAGTTCCTAGACAATATTGCGCCACACTTCGTAGTGTGGACATGTTGGTAGCCATGCCCTCCATTTACCGTCACTGCGCCGTGGAAAACGCTTTGCAACATTTTATTTATTTATTTTCTTATTGTTAAACACCACGTATCACGATATGTACAATGGAGAAAGTGTTGTACCTGACAAGATTTTCATGTGGCATCGTGCTAGTGGGAAGTTAGTAATCACTACAGTTACAAAGGAAAACGTCCTCACTGAGTAACTCCACCGCTCAACCCGGACGACAACTTATAGAAACCACAAATTTGGAAAGCGTGTTGATATTACACTGTAGATGTCGATTATGAAGGGATTTTTTTGAATTCTATCCCTAAGGGGGTGACATAACAGATGAAAGGTTTTTTGAAAATATGTTGCTATTAAGGAAATTTTGAAGCTAAAACAACAAAAACTGATATTTGCTGTCTTGGTCAGAAATTAAGATATGCGACATACGTGTTCCAGCGTTTTGGAAATTAAACCCCTTCTGGAGGGGGGGGGGGGTGAAATAGTTGAAGTAAGTTATTAAAAATTACTGAAACATTTTTAAAGTTACACTATGAAATTTGATATTTGACTCTCGGTACAAATTAAAAAAATCGTGTTTTACTGTTTCTGGAAATTCATCCTCTAAGGGGATAAAATAGGAGATGAAAGTTTTTATGAAAATATTCCATTACGAAAGCGGTTTGGAAAATATCTGAAAATCTGTATATGGATTGTCTGTTAGAAATGAAAAAAAATCGTGTTTCAGCGTTTTTTTGGAAATTCAACCCCTTAAGGGGAAGAGGGGATGAAAATTTTTGAAAATACTTCGTTATATTAAAGCAGATTTAAGGCTGTATCCATGAAAATCGGTGCTTGACTTCTAAAGGAATGTGTTAAGGTGTGAAACTCCAACTACCAGGATCGCTTTTCTGTCAGAAGTGCATTCGGAAAAGACCATGCTTCTAAGGCCTTAATTAGCGTCAAATGTTTAGATGTTGCAAATTGTGAACAACATAAAAATTCCATTAAAGAGAAACAAATAAAATCTGTGCAGGCCATAGAGCTCGTTCAGAAGACAAACATCGCAACAAGAATAACTTGGTTATCGAAGAGCTGGCCAAAAAATATTATGTATCAGTGAGTGACGGTGAAAAAAAATGCTGTCTTCTACTTTCAATGCCGAAAGTAAATTATAGCCGAAACGAGGCCCGCTCCACAAACAGTTCCCGTTTCAACCACCGTCTGCTTTTTGTCCATTATTATCACTGCACAAGCTACTAATTCCAAGAAGGTTCGCTATATTGGCAAATTTCGAGGAAAAAGGCAGTCAAGTGCGTACACGACACAAAATATCTACACTGCCTATAACATTTTCTAGCTACATCTTTGTAGACAGTCCCTCTACAATGTCTGTAGACAGTCGCTCGTTTTGTATGCAAGTGTGTACTTACCTTAAAGGAGACCGCGTATAGAACTCTAGTGCGACTCGTTCTTGAGTACTGCTGGAGTATTTGTGGTCCCCGTCAGATCAGATTAAAGGAAGACATCGAAGCAATTCAAGACGGGCTGCTACATTTGTTACCGGTTCGAACAAATATTGTGGAGATGCTTCACGAATTCAAATGAGAATTCCTGGGAGGAAGGCTGCGCTCTTTTTGAGGAACACAATTGCGAAAATTTAGAGACCTGGCCTTTGAAGGTGGCTGCAGGACGAATCTACTGCCACCAACGTAAATTTTCGTAAGGACCACGATGATAAAAGAAGTTATGGCTCGTGCGGAGGTATATAGAAAGTAATTTTTTCCTTGCTTCATTTACGACCGGAACTAGAAACGAAATGACTAGTAAAGACAACAGGTATCCTCCGCCACGCATACTGCAATGGCTTATGGAGTATGTATGTAGATGTAGATCCGCATCAGAATGGAGGGACGAAACTTTATACCACAGTAGGAATGTTACGAGGTCTCGCTGACTGCTGCACCTGCCAGTCCGTCTTCGTTGTTCCAGACAAACAAACTTTTCTCACGGTACAAAAGATAAAAAAGGCAATGGATGTCGACATTATATTACGTTTTTCCTATCGGGGGAGGCAACAACTCGCAATATAACATGACTGATCCATAGTGTAGAAACATAAGGCTTCAATGAAGTGTTGGCGTGCGTGTCTCCATGACGTGGGCTCCTCAACAGTAAGAGATAATAAGGTACCTCAAGATGAAATGCTACCGGGAAGCGTCGTCGCAGTGAGGACGTGCAGTAGTTAACCCACTGGGCCTGTACGCGAAAGGAGCGGGTTTCAAATGTCATCCTGACAGTTTTCATGATTTGACTAATTACTTGCGGCCAATGCCGGCTTAGTTTCTTTCAAAAGACGCGACCGATTTATTTCCCCGTCCTTTAAAGACCGAGCTAATGCTCCAACTGCAATGACCCCGTCGTTAACGGGGGCTTAATTCTAATTTCGTTCCTTTATTTTCATACAATTATCGGGATAAATGATATTGAAGCATAAAATGCGTGCAGCATTCTAAATTACGAACGAAGGCCGTTTCTTAATCTGTGATAGCTTCAAGTACCACTGGGTTATATCGGGCGTAGTCACTCAACACTTGGTGTATTAGTTTTATGTAGTAGTGGACTGCGATTAAAAGAGTACAGCAGTACGAAAATATCAGCGAGCCCCACTGCAAAGCTCTAGGATTACTTGACCGTGCTGTTTCTATTACAATTAATGCCATCTAGCTCTTCTACATAATCAGTCATTTTTTTTATAGTTTCTGGGTCTGTAATTACCCTTCAATGGCTACCTTGCGTGTCTGCATAATTGATTTTTCCTCCATACATATTTTCTCCATCTTGACATTTGACATGTATAAGTTTTTTCTTAAAGAATTTTTCAAACTTCAGAAACAACCGCAAAATAATTGAGGATACACCGTGTGGAGCTACCTAAAGTGGACTGTCCAGGTGAAATTAGCTGTAGCAAAAGCAGATGCCAGGCTGAGAGTCAATGGAAGAATCAGAAGGAAATGTAGTTCACCAGTTACAGGATTCATGCTAGACATAGAGAAGATGTTAAGAAGAGTGGAAAATCTTGCCATGGGACGAAATGGATCAGACAAGGCATAACTGAAAACAAAGAATCATAGGAAGAAATGTAAGATTCTAAATGCAAATACTGGAGGGAAACAATAGAATAAACTGAACAATGAAATGAGAAGGATACTAAAGAGCGTGAATACTAGATAGGAGCAAAATGTAAACACAGAGTAATAGGAAGCATAGGCGAAGATTAAATAAATCTGTACGGAGGACAGAAATTTGCAAAGAGAAAATAGAAGTAAATCAATTATATAGAGACTTCAGATAGGTAAGCTAAGAAAAGGCTTATTATACTAAAGAACTATATGACTCCAAAATGAATTTTCACTCTGCGGCGGAGCGTGCGCTGATTTGAAACTACCTAGGCGATTAAAGCTCGAACCTGGGAACTTTGCCTTTCATGGGCAAGTTGCCTACCGACTGAACTATGCAAGCACGACTTACAACCCGTCCTCAGTGCTTTACTTCCGCCAGTATCTCATCTCCTACCCTCCTTCCTGTATTGTATGCAGGAGAACTTCGATGAAAGTTCGAAGTTAGGAGATGAGGTGCTGGTGGAAGTAGAGTTGTGAGGGCGGGTCGTGAATCGCGCTCGGATAGCGCAATTGGCAGAACACTTGCCCGCGAGAGGCTCAAGTCCCAGGTTAGAGTCCAGGTCCGGCACACAGTTTTAATTTGGCAGGCAGTTTCAACTATAAGACTTTCAAAATTATTTTAATCAGTGCAGTGAATTCAAGGGAGAACTTTAGGAAACCACAGCAACTACCAGGAAAGCAAAGACTATGAACAATGTGTGTGTGTGTGTGTGTGTGTGTGTGTGTGTGTGTGTGTGTGTGTGTGAAATCCTAACGTACTAAACTGCCGAGGTTATCGGTCCCTAGACTTACACACTATTTAAACTAACTTACGGTAGGGACAACACACACACCCATGCCCGAGGGAGGACTCGAACCTCCGGCGTGGGGAACCGCGCAATTAGTGACATGGCGCCTCAAACCACGCGGCGACTATGAACAGTGACAGGATCCCAAATGAGGTGTTGAAGGAAGTTTGAGAAGGTGTAGTTCAGAGACTAAAATTACTGTAAACAAAATATACAGCATAGGAGGAACGTCGAGAGGATTCACTTGGAATATTCATGGCCCCACACGAGAGTAACAAAAGGCAGAGGAGAACAAAAGACTCCAAAACTATTAGCCTTATATCTCACACTACCAACCACTGATCGTATAACATTGGGGGAAATAGGCAACACATGTCAGAGGATAAGTTTGGATTCAGGAGAAGTCAGGAAGATGAGACGCCATTGGATGTGTGAGATTACCGATGGAAGTCAATAGGATGATGTATGTTTCATGGTTTGGAAAACGCTCTGCTCGAATAAGATAGGCTACTGAAAAATCTAAAAATGTACTGAAAGAAACAAAAATAGACTGGAAGGACTGGAACTAATGAGGAACTGCATCTAGCAAGTATGACGGAGAACAGTGGCGAAACAGTATGAGAAAGAAACAGATAAATTGCTATTAATTGTTAAAAGAGGTGTAATACAAATTGTTAGATAGCTCCGCTCTGTTTTTATCTTTATCGTGACACACTTTTGAAAGATACTTTGAACACTACTGGCAGAATATAGGTAGGGTGTGAGAGAAAGTACTAAAATTTCAAAAAAATCAAGAGATTTTAAAAGAAAATGAAGAAGATATGCAACCGACGGAGGTAATAACAGTACTCAAGGGACAGGATAACATGTATAAAGCAAATATTCATAAAAAAGAGTATGAGAAAGAGGTTCACAAAATATTTCATTCAGCGTGTGGTCATTTATGATTGAGAAATTTGGACAGAAACCTTTAAATCTGACTGGAGAAGAAATGAGATAACTACACAGGTTCATAGAGTAAGGAATGGTCATGTGATTGAAAGAATGAAAGAACCAAGATCTCTGCTCCAGTATACAGAAAGAGTAACCTGACTTGGGTAGATTTCAAGAATTTGCCTCTCAAAAAAACACAAAAGGTAGAAACAGAGCTCCAACACTACTGGACTGAGAGTAGTTGAAGCTTTACAACAGTCCGCATAGACTTTCAATTCAAAGCCGCAATGCTTATTTGTAGAAAAAATGGCGACACTGCAAGAACGATCATTTTGTTGGTGCGTCCATTGTTAATGCGCAATGTGCGTTTCGGCAATCCTACAAAGAGCCACCTCGTCGAAAGCATATTTGTGAGTCGCTTCGAAAATTCGTGGAGAGTGGCTGTATCTGAAAATGGAAGAGCAGCGGTCATCCAGGCACATCGAATGTAAATGTCGAGAGTATCCGTGCAACTTACGAAAGGAAACCAAGGAAATCCACAACTCGACCAAGCAGTGAACTTAAAATCCTTTAATCAAAGGTACGGGAGTTCTGAAACACAGTCTACATCAGTATCCATACGTCCATCAGTATCCATACAAACTGCAGTTATTGCAAGCATTGAGTTCGTATGATCACACCAAAACATAGGCATTTCGTACACCAATTCTAGAGGACATAGATGATGAAAATTTTTCTTAACAAATATTTCTTTTCGGATGATTCCACTTCTCACGTTTCTGCTAAAATTAATCACCATAATATTATATTTTGGCTGATTGAAATTTCTATGCAGGTTATTCAATGTGAAGGAGACTCACCAAATGTTCTAGTTCTGTGCCATTTATGAAAACAAAATTCATGGTCCCTTATCTTTCATTGAAACATTGCCACAGGATTATCTTATCTAGAGATGCTAGAGACTGACTATTTTCCCCAGTTTCGAAGCGATTTATATAACTTCATATTCATGCAAGACAGCGGACGCCACACTACACCAACCAAGTCCTAAGTTATCCTTGCACCACTGTTTCAATATGTATTGCAAGGCGAGTGGCAGAAGATCAGTTTCGTCGTGGGCTGCGTCCCGGCCCTTACTCCCTACGACGTATACCTATAGCGTACATAAAAGACCGTGTTTTTGTTCCAACCATGCATGTTACTCTTCAAGATCTATGGCATCAAATTGTTGAAGCTGTGAGATCGAAAACTAGAGACTAATTGATTCATGCGAGGCAAGAAATGAACTACTGTTTGACCCTATCCAGGAAAGTAGGAGTTGTGTTTCTAACCTTTGCAATTTGAGAGAAATGTTTGAACTGCTCCATCTTTTTGGATAATCATGTACAACTGAAATAGTCATTTAACACACATATATACCATTAACTGAATTTTCCGTCGGTGCCGGCGGGGGTGGCCGAGCGGTTCTTGGCGCTTCAGTCTGGAACCGCGCGACCGCTGATAATACACTCCAAGACAAAGAAAACAACGCACCACGAAGCAATTATCAGAAATGGAAATAAATGGGTAGATGTGATGTACATGTAGAGACAAACAAATTATTACAGTTTTAGAAAAAGTGGATAGCTTATTCAAGAGAAACAGCTTCACAAATTGAAAAATTCAGTAATGGTCTAATCCACCTCTGGTCCATATGCAAGCAGTTATTCGGAATGGTATTTATTGACAGAGTTGTCGGATGTCCTGTTGAGGCACATCATGTCAAATCCTGTCCAATTGGATTGTTAGATCGTCAGAAACCCGAGCTGGTTGGAGGACCCTGCCCACAATGTTCCAAACGTTCTCATCTGGGGAGAGATCTGGCGACCTTGCACGCCAGGCCAAGGTGGGTTTGTCAAGCACCACAAGAAACAGTAGAAACTCTCGCCGTTTGTAGGTGGGCATTGTCTTGCGGAAATGTAAGCCCAGGATAGCTTGCCATGAAAGGCAACCAAACGGGCTTAGAATATCGTCGACGTACCGCTGTGCTGGAAGGGCGCCGCAGGTGACACTCAAAGAGGTCCTGCTGTAAAAAGCAATAGCACCCCAGACAATCACTTCTGTTTGTCGGACCATATGGGGGGGGGGGGGGGGTGACAGTCAGATTGGTAACACACCGCTGTCCAGGGCAACTCCAGACATGTCTTCACTGGTCACCGGAGCTCAGTTCAAAACGATGTAAGGTGGCTATAACATCGCACTTTACAAGCACTCATCCACATACTTTGCTGTGATCTACAAACACAATCAGGTGTCATGTGATAGGTTGTACATCGTATATATGAATATATGAAGGAGACTGACATTGTCACGTACGTCTCGTAAATAATTGTTAACGCTTATTGTATGAAAGGTGACGGAGTGTCTTTATTATAAAAACGGCATAATGAATGATAGCCTATACTTGTAGAGGTTGGGACGCCAGTGGAGATGAAACGGCTGACGGAGCTGAAGCCCTGGGTGGAAGGCCCACACACCCTGCTTAAACACAGGAAATAGCAAGACGGACGTCGTAACACCTAAGCACTGGAGCACAATAGAGTTGCGAGCGGCCGGTGTTGTAGACGAACCTGAAGGATTATACTTCGGAAACACTGAAAATCTTGGACGCAGGTGAGAAGAACGAAGAAGCGGCACCTCGGAAACCACGCAGACTGGGTTATTTCTAAGGATTTTTACTCAGAAGCATACCATTGTACGAGTGTAGGGTTTTCCTCGCAAACTTTTCGCGCTGGACGGCAAAAGACTAAAATATGGTTGGTCGGTGTTCGAAAGAATCTGTAGTGAGGGGGAATATTCCGTGGTTTCGGGAATATAATTCGTTTTCGGAATTATGAGGGTGGAGAGCCAAGCCTTGCTGGGAAGCCAGCGCTGGGGAGAGGTGGTCTTCCGTTTTGAGCTCCCGTGTGTGACGCTCGCTCAGTATCAGCTTCTTGTTGGTACGGACAAACTTGCTGTCTTTCCTCTCACGAGATTTTATAGTTAGAACGGTTAGGCACTGTGCTGTTGTGCACTTATACGATTCTGGACTTCCCCTCCGGGTTGGAAGTCGTAAAAAAAAATGGCTCTGAGCACTATGGGACTTAATATCTGAGGTCATCATTTCCTAGAACTTAGAACTACTTAAACCTAACTAACCTAAGGAGATCACACACATCCATGCCCGAGGCAGGATTCCAACCTGCGACCGTAGCGGTCGCGCGGTTCCAAACTGTAACGCTTAGAACCGCTCGGCCACACCGGCCGGCTGGAAGTCGTCGTCGAGTACGCAGCGTTCAGTGATTGAGAGCACTTCTTCTGCCTATACTTACGTTGAGATGTTATCTGAACTCCGTCCTTGTGGTTGGGAGTTCGCGTTTCTCGTATATAGAACATAGAGAGGAGAAGACAGTATTAGAATATATTAGTCAGAGGACCGCCTTCTGCCGTCCTAGTGTTTGACAGAGTTTTTATTTGTGGCTGGAGTTCTTCCGTCGTCGCAGACGAGTACGAGAATCATCACTTCGACGCACCGGACACTGTACTTAATGTGATATCGCAAATTGCTTCGGCTTATTAGGGCTATAAAAGCTAAACAGCTCTGATCACGTTAGTCTATTTCCACTGAGGTTCCACACCAGTGTAGATCATGTTTGAAAGTAATGTCTTCTAGTGTTTGGTACGCTGATGATGTCAATCATTTCGCGTTATTGATTTTATGTCGCGCAGTCATAATAAAGGGAAGAGTTGGGCAACTGATTAGTAATTTTACTTAGGGAATGTAAACTTTATAATATAAGGGTCTTTTTAATCTAAAATAAATATACAAGCAGGAACAACGTTTATCATTTCGTAGGATTAGTTGCCTTCATTATTCATTTATGTTTAGATTGTAATTTATAGAATTAAGAGCTCCTAAGATCTGCTTCAGGGAGTAGTCAGGCAGGGCCAAATCTTCTTTTTAGCGTTTATTGTTCTCCGTTGCGCACATTCATTTTACACCCACCTGGAGTAGCATCATGGAACGAGACTCCACTGAAGACAATTCTAGTCTACGGGATCCCAGACCGAAGACGTGTCTGGAGACGCCTCCAGACAGTGGTGGGCCCGACAGCCAGGAATAATGTTCGGGATGCCATTTGTTTTCAGAGCAGGGCCCCTTTGGTTGTCATACGCGGAATCCTAACAGAATAGCTGTACGTCGACGAAATTCTATGCCTCGTTTTGTTGCCCTTCATGGCAAGCCATCCTGGGCGTGCATTTGGCGAGATTATGCCCGCGCGCACACGGCGAGTGTTTCTAGTGCTTTTCTTCGTGCTTGACGAACCCTACCTAGGCCAATATAGTCGCTGGATCTCTCCACAATTCAGACCGTTTGGAGCATTGTGGGAAGGGCACTCGAATTGGTCTCGTGATTTTGACTATCTAACGCGCCATTTGGGCAGAATTTGGCACGATTTCCCTCAGGAGGACATCCTACAGCCTAACAATCAATGCCAAGCCGAATAACTGTTTGCATATGGACCAGAGGTAAAACAACGCGTTATTGATTTGCTCACTTTGTGGAGCTCTTTCTCTTGAATACATCATTCAGTTTTTCTGAAATTCTAATCATCTGCTTGTACATGTAGATCCCATCTACTGATTTCCGTTCCAGTCGGATAATTCCTTTATGGTTCATCTTTTTTTTGTCTTAAGAGTGTACTAAGAAAGAAGACAAACACATTAGGAATTCAAATTCTTGTCGGGTTTTCAGCCGGATCAAACTGTCATCTGAGCACAATATTTCAGCGGTCCGCCTGGCCGCCATCATCAGGTGAGAAAAGCTCCTCTGCTCTCGCCCATAACTGATTCCACTCGCAATTGACAGCACCTTTATATGCATCGGAAGTACAACAGCGCATGCGCTAGATACAGTGCGCACGCGCTCAATCATTCCTTCTGCCCCCTGGCGCAAAAAGAGATGCAGCACCTCCGGTGGCGAATACTGTTGAAAACTATATATCGTTACAAATAGACGGCCGATTGAGATTCCGTTGTTTCTTCGTATCTGATAAAACAGGATTCCACGTTTTACTTAGCGGGTATCCATTATCACGATTAATGATATTGTCTGCTAGTCTGATTTCGACAGATTCTTTTAAAACACAATCCCAGTACCGCGAAGCATAGGCAACTACTTGCGTCTCATTGTATAGCATCCTGTGTCCCTCTGTAAGGCAATGCTCAGACACAACAGATTTATCTTGTTGTAATAATCGCGTATGGCGATGATGTTAAATACACCTGTCGTTGACGGTACGAATAATTTGGCCAATGTAAATTTTCCAGCACTCACACGGTACTTTGTAAACGCCAGACTTCCTCAAACGTAAATCATCTTTAACAGAGCCAAGAAGTGATCGAATCTTAGCTGGCGGACGAAAAACACATCTGATCTCATATTTCTTCAAAAATCTACCTATCTTCGCGGACACTTTCCCAGCATACGGAAGAAAAGCCACCGACCTAAAGGTGTCTTCAGAAGGTTCTGGTAGAGGTCCAAACTCAAAAGCACGTCGAATTTGTCGGTCCGTATAGCCTGTGAACAGCTCCTGTGCTAAATTCTTTGCATCCGAGACAGCATATGCTCGTTTAACCAAGGTCCGAAGGACTCCCGTACGTTGAAAAGGTGGATGGCAACTGGTAGCATGTAAATACCTGTCGGTATGAGTCGGTTTCCTGTAAACATTGTGTCCAAGAGTTCCGTCTTCTTTTCTATAAACTAGTACTCCAAAAGAGGTAACTTTCCCTCCTTTTCAATTTCCATCGTGAATTTGATGTTCGGATGAAGACAATTAAAATGGTACAATAACCGGTACAAAGAGTCTATTCCATGTGGCCAACATATCTCGGTCACACATTAGGAAGTGTTTTTAAGACTGTCGTGATGAAGTCTTCGTTGTTACAGCGTACAGCGTGGGGAATAGTGTGACCGGCTGTGTCTTTTGTTGTGTCTTGACAATATCAAATTTACATCCGCTTTGAAAAATGATCCTGAAATGATCGGGTGAAACACTGATCCCAGACTCCTTTGCGCATGCATTTTATTGGAACGAAACACTAATACGTCTGCCTACTGCTTAGCTGCGCCCATCTCAGCTGCTTCCAAGTAAAGTTATTCGCGCGTATCAGAACGCTTTGCTCGTATGCTGTACAGCGTCCAGTGGTCATTGTAGTTTCCTAGCACCTGCGTAACACGTGTCTGTGAATACTAATGCTGAATTCGAATAAAGGCGATGAGGTGTTCTACAAAATTGGCGACCTTGACGTCTGTAGAATGTTAATTAATAAAGGTTCCGGTACAGACTGTCAAAGAGTCACCTTCGCTTTTAAGTAACAATGACTGGATGAGAATCACTGGAGAATGAAACGAGCAGGCCACTGTACTGTTACAGTTATCTAAAAGATGTATCTTTCTTCTGTTGAGAAGCAAATAATGTTCATAGCATAAGCAAACTTAGTATCAAGAGTTTAAAATTACAGTATCTCCGTCTGAACAAAAGCAGGAAGAACTATACATTTCTTAAGAATTTTATTGTACCTCGATCGCGCGAATACGAATCATTCTCTTCTCCTTGATATCATTAGAGGGAGCTATCTGGTCCCATTATTCAGGTTTTCGTTGCAATCAAAGTGTCATAATATTTCTAGGCTCCTGCTTTGCGCATATACCGCCACTACATCATCCGTCTGTTACACGATGGCAATAAACTTACCCACAACAAGACCTAACAAGTCAGCAGATTAACCAAAATTATCTCAGTAGGTGTCCATACAGAGGGCCGTCGTGTGTGTCGCTTCTAGAGAACGTCTAACTAATCTACAAAAGTAGCTAAGTTAGTTTTAAATAGTTTTCACTTTCAGGTGGTTTTCTTTCACAAACAGTTATATGTTGTATATTTTTAATTTTATATTTGCAGTTTAAGAGTTACCAGCATTATACTTTTACGTAGTTGTATTCAAACAATTAGGATGTAGATATGGTTAAATTGCGAGCTTCTCTCAAGGGTTGTTATTTTGTAGACTTTCTATGCTATTACTCAGCCTATTCAAAGATGTGTGCTGTGTATAAAAGTTAGTTTCATTTGTAATGTAATTTCCTAGTGTTAATTATTGTAGTCCAGATTAAGGTAATTTCTCGACTTGATAAATGACAGGTGTCCCGTATTAAATTTTTCGTCTCGACTTCCTCTACACCACTGTGATATGTTCTTGACAGTTATTGTTTACAACATGTATATTAAAGAGGAGGTGAAATAGCTATGCTCCTGTAAATACTTGATGTATTTGTGGCATTTTACTTGAGCTGGTTCCTGTTTTGATTTGTATTATATTACCTTATTTTACAAACTTTGAATAATTCTTAAGAAATCAAACAAGCAACAAAGCAAATAGAACCATTAGTTAGCTTTAGCGTACTTGTTGCTCCTGTATTCTCAAAATTTCTTCATTCTACCCCTAAGTGTATATAGCTTTTCTAATGTCTATGTATTTAAATTTCATTGTCTTTTCTGTCAATGTTGTTTGGGTTTGAGCCAGTGATTAAGTGCAAACCACGCGAAAGCAAGCAAACAAAGCGGTTAGTAAAATCCAAAGAATCACGACAGGTGAAAGTCCAAGCAGGATTTTTTTCTTTTTTTTCCCAACTTCCACCAACATCTAGCACTGGATTCAGAACAAATAAACAAGAGGAGAAAACGCTGTAACTTAATTGTATGCCAAGTTTATAAGGAAGAACTGTTTTTAAGCTATCGATAGTAAAATGTAGGAACATTATGCTTACCGCATTTCCAGATTGATCACCAAAGGTGCTTTGTAAATAAAAGCGAAATGCGTCTGGTGAAAAATATTCTTAAATGGTACTAAGCTTTACAATAATAATTAACAAAAAATGGCTCTGAGCACTATGGGACTCAACTGCTGTGGTCATAAGTCCCCCAGAACTTAGAACTACTTAAACTTAACTAACCTAAGGACATCACACACAGCCATGCCCGAGGCAGGATTCGAACCTGCGACCGTAGGGGTCGTGCGGTTCCAGACTGTTGCGCCTTTAACCGCTCGGCCACTCCAGCCGGCAATAATTAACACTAGGAAATTACATTACAAATGAAACTAACTTTTATACACAGCTACACATCTTTGAATAGGCTGAGTAATAGCATAGAAAGTCTTCAAAATAACAACCCCAGTTAAGCTACAACGCATGCAAATCGCTTGAGATTTACAATAATCTATCGCTCTCTTCGCGAAAATTATTAGTCTCCGAGAAATAATGAATAGGAAGATTCTTGTATGATATTTAATGTAGTTTAATTTTATACTGAGACAAGTTTTAGCTATAGGCCGCGGTTTTTGAATTATTCAAGAAAAACAAACTAACCCCCATCCTAACTCTCACTTTCCACCGTCAGAATTTTTAGTATGTTGTTCATGGCACTAACGCCATACAAAAGCATATGACAGCACAAATTATTTCCGATATTCGACAATTTTTGGCCTTCATTAACAAGGGTATTACCACCCCTTAGTTGGAAATTTCGTTGCTGTCGTGGTCCTCAGTCCGAACACTGATGCAGTGCCCCAAGCTTCTCTATCCTGTGCAAGCCTCTTTCTCTCCGAGTAAATACTGCCACCTACATCGTTTTGAACCTTCTTACTGTATTAATCTCTTGTTCTCCTTCTACATGATTACCCCTCACACTTCCCTCCAACACTAAATTTGTGATCCTTTAATGCCTCAGCCGATCCCTTCCTATAGTCAACCTGTGCCACAAATTTCTTTTTTTCCCCATATCTATTCAGTATTTCCTCATTAGTTACGCAATCTACCGATATAATCTTCTGCATTCTTATATAGCATCACATTTCAAAGCTTCTATTCTCTTCTTGTCTGAACTGTTTATCGTACACATTTCACTCCCCTCCCATGCTAGGCTACACTCCAGGCAAATATTTTCAGAAAACACTTCTTCATACTGAAATCTATATTCGATGTTAAAAAAAAATTTTCTCTTCTTCAAAGACGATTTTCTTGCCATGTTCAGTCTATATTTCACATCCTCTACTTCGGCCATTACCAGTTATTTTACAGCCCAAATGTCAAAACACATCTGGTACTTTTAGTGCCACGTTTCCTCAGCACAGCCTGATTAATTAGCCGGCCGGAGTGGCCGTGCGGTTCTAGGCGCTACAGTCTGGAACCGAGCGACCGCTACGGTCGCAGGTTCGAATCCTGCCTCGGGCATGGATGTGTGCGATGTCCTTAGGTTAGTTAGGTTTAATTAGTTCTAAGTTCTAGGCGACTGATGACCTCAGAAGTTAAGTCGCATAGTGCTCAGAGCCATTTTTGAACCTGATTAATTCGACTACATTCCATTACTCATGTTTTGCTTTCGGTGATGTCCATCTTATATCCTTGTTTCAAGACACTGTTTATTTCATTCCAACTGTTCTTTAAAGTCCTTTGCTTTCTCGGAGAGAATTAACAATGAATAACATCGACAAACCTCAAAGTTTTTATTTCTTCTCTCTGAACTTTAATTCCTTCTCCAAATTTTTCTTTAATTTTCTTTACTGCTTGCTCAGTGGATTGATTGAATAACACCGAGGATAGACTACTATCCGACTCACTTCCTTCTAATGCCCTACTTCCCTACTACTCTTATAACTGCCGTCTGGTTTCTGTACAAGTTGTAAACAGTCTTCCGCTCCCTGCATTTTACCGCTGCTACTTTCAGAATTTCAAAGAGTGTCTTCCAGTCAACATTGTCATTGTCTTCTAAGAAGTCGTACGGTTAGTACTACTTCGCGGTCACCGGACATAACACCACTGGAATTCTTCCTTTGGGTTTATGTCAAGGACCATGTTCAGATGATGTCCGTGATATCCTCCGAACAACGAAATTTATTTAATGTGTGTGTGTGTGTGTGTGTGTGTGTGTGTGTGTGTGCGCGCGCGCGAGTGGGTGGGTGGGTGAGAACGCGCGCGCAAAACCCTGTCTTACCCATGTTTGTAATCAGAGAAATATTTCTGGGACACCCTGTAAAATCAATCTGTAATCTTCCGATGTCTCCAGGTCTCTTCCACGCATACAACCTTCCTTCATGATTCTTCACCGATGTGTTAGCGTTGATTAAATTATCCTCAAATGGCTCTGAGCACTATGGGACTTAACTTCTGTGGTCATTAGTCCCCTAGAACTTAGAACTACTTAAACCTAACTAACCTAAGGACACCACACACATCCATGCCCGAGACAGGATTCGAACCTGCGACCGTAGCAGTCGCGCGGTTCCGGACTGAGCGCCTTAACCGCGAGACCACCGCGGCCGGCAAATTATCCTCTCTGCAAAATTCTACCAGGCGTGTTCCTCTATCGTTCCTTTCCCCAATCAATATTCACATACTATTTTCCCTTCTCTCATTTTTCCTGTTATCGGATTTCAGCCCCATTACCATTAAATTTTCATCTCTGAACTAAACGAATAATTTTTTTACATCATGACACATTTGTTCAATCTGTCCATCACTTATGGAGCTAATTGGCATATTATCTTGTACTGCAGTGTTGCGTGTTGGCTTCGTGTTTATCTTGAGTACGATAATGGATTCACTATTCTGTGCATTCCTATTTTCTTATTCATTATTAGGCCTACTACTGTATCACCCCTATTAAATTTCGTATTTATAACTCTGTACTCACCTGATGTGAGGTCTTGTTCCTGCCACCGAATTCGCTAATTGCTATTATATCTAACTTCCCTTTTTAAATATTCTAACCTACCTGAACTATTAAGGGTTCTAACGCTACACGCTCTGACCCGTAGAATGTCAGCTTTGTTTCTCCTGATTACGACATTTTCCTGACAAGGCCCTGCCCAAAGATCCTAATCGGAGACTATTTTACCTCCGGAATATTTTACCCAAGAGGTGCCATCGTCATTCGGCTATACAGTAGAGCTACAAGAGTGAGGTTAATGAGAGAAAGAAGACTTTTGTAAACGTTATGAAAAAAACTAATTACAATTACAATTCGATGTATATTTAATCTTTAAAAGCACTGTAGTTTCGTACTAAGAAGACCCAGACAAATAAAACGGTTTAGTTGTTAACTTGGTGCAGTTAAAATAACAATGCTGTGAAGAAAAATTTGCATAAACGTCAATTTTACAGCTTTTAATTGCACAACTTACCCGGTGGTGTGTTAGCCCAGTCAGTGAAGACCAAAAAAGGTCGAATACGGGAAGTAATTCGCGGAGATGCAAAATTAATACGTAACAACATACTAAAAATCCTGACCGGTGGGGTATGAGTGTGGCGGTGGTGGAACAAGGGAAGGTCAGTTTTGTACGTTTCCTGTAGCAAGAACTTATTCCAAAACAAAATTAGAGTACATCAAATTTCCTACAAGAAAAGGTAGTATTAATTTTTTCTCTAGGACTAATGGTCTGTGCAAAGACGGGGTGAGAATACTGAAAACCTCGCGCGAGGCTCATGTGCTGTAGCTTAGATGGTTTTTGTGGGCCAGTTTGAGGTAGTTTCCCGACTTGATAGACCAAAGTGTCCTACATCAAACTGTTCGTATTTCACGGAATAATGTAGATTAGAGAGATAAAAATTGACACATACGTTTGACATGACATGGGATTTTATTGAAGCAAAGTGCGCGATACGATCAAAAGATGGCGCTTCATGTGAATACAAAAGCAATAATAGCGTAACAACTGATTTCTAGTAAAGACGGTGTTCCTCAAAACAAATACTCAACATGTCGGTCGTCAGTCATAAAAGATACCTGTAGTCGAGGGACAAGTTGTGAACAGCAGCACTATACAGCACATCGAGGTAGGTATAGTGAAAAATATTGCCGTCGAGTGTTGACTTTAGCATTCCCGGACGATTGTGGTAGACTTGCGACTTCAAGTAGTGCCACAGCCAATAATCACATCAATTTGGGTCTGGGAACCCGAAAGGCCAAGCAAGACGGACGTGGCGGCTCAGCATGCGATCCTCACGAAAAGATGTGTGCAAGAAATATTTCACACGTGTAGCAATACGAGATGGAGCGCCATCCTGCATAGAAGCTAGGGTCGATCTGACTCTCTTTCTCACTGCAGCTCATTCTATACATGATTCCCGTGCGGCTTCACTGACGTGTTACTATCCCTGTGGGCCAGCTTTTGCACTCGTTTTTTGTTTGAATACAACCTCTCTGCCTACATTATTCCGTAAATTAGTGCATTTTTAAATGTTAAGGGGCTTTTGGGTCGCCGTGTATATGGATGTGGGACTCGAGAACTGAAATTTAGAGACAAGATTCAAAGCCATTGGTACTGTTAATACTTTTATTCTGCAGTTTAATATTTGATACTATCATTAGCATGGTTAGAAATGCTATTATTTGAGATGTATAAAAGTTCTAAAAATTTTATGACATTTCTTAATCATGAAATATGCCTACTTATGATGCTTTAGGCTATACAACAGAATCAGATACTTGTATCATTAAAATTTGTGCGTGTTCTGAACTTTATTCTTATCCTGTACGTTGATTCAAAGAGAAACAATGTTAAGCAATGCTGCATGTTATAGTAATTGAAGATATTTTCCGTATGAAATCGTCACTGTGTGTGTCATTCGATACGAGGGAGAGATAAAACAACTCTTTAAAACTCAAATGAAACTTAATTTTCCCGATGTACCTTTATTCAGCATAACTTTCGTAAGTTCTCTATTGTCTCCAGGGCGGTCCATTAGTAGATCTACTCCGCGGACGAACAAAGTGCATAAATAACTGTAGGACTTTGACCTTTTGTGCAGATAATCGTTTAGGTGTCGTGTAAATGGGTTGCAAGTCATGATTCACGGGATGCTTGCCTCTTATTGTTAGATTTAACATCCGAATCTCCTCTTGCGGACTCAAGGAAAATTTATAGTATACGTTTCCAAGTGATTTGCGCCCATGTTGCAACCATTTTATCTACAGTTTACTCTCAAAACGTTTCTGTGAGCGTAACTTCGATTAATAAGTTCACTGAAATTAACAAAACCGTTTTGCTCGAGTTTTCTAGCAACTAATCTGATCAAATTAGCCCTGTCTCACGGCGTATCAATCTTTGCAGTTGTATTAATTTTTACTTTATTTTATTTTATTTTTTACTTTTTCGATAGCTGTGTGAATGGAATCAGCCTCAAGGTTCAAGAGAGTTATGATTAATAGCATACACCTTATTACTACAGTGTTTTTCTTCATGAAATATATTCATAAGCATTACAGAGAAATTAATATTCCTGTTCTGGCCACTGCAGGAGTCGCTAAACGTATTGACCTCAACGACTTCTTCAGATAATGATAGCAGTGCTTGCGAATACATGAAGCTACTTCATACTCTCCGTGGCCAGCAATAGCTTCATTCCAAATATAGCACTGAACGGATTTGTGCTTGTTGGGTACAGACAACACAGTTAAACAGAGCGTTTACGGTGACAGTTTATGGAAAGCTGTTGCATTGAATAAAAGGAAGCTCCGTTCTGATAAGGAGATGTTTATTGGTTAAGTTATTTTTTGTTTCAAGTGTAATTTATTTTTCATATCGTATCTACAGTTACATTAGCCAAAGTTGAAGCTGGCTGTTCTGGCAGTAAAAACCATGAAGGTTCTTCATCAATGTACGCACTGGTTATTGTTGTGTGAACGACTTTTTTATTATACAACATTGGTTTTCCGGAAGCCATGTTCTCTCGTTGACTTTAAAGCTAGACTTTGGTCATATAAAACTGTAAATTTCTTAGACGACTGCACAATGTATCTCACTTTCGTGAAAACTGACCTTAGTTGTCCTTGCATTAAGCCACAGATCTACAGGGTGGTGAGAACCAGCTTGAAAAGTTTGTGTGTGTTGCAGGTTGGGCTGCGCTGAGAAATAACTGTTAAGGAAAAAATCCGATTCGTTGGGCCGTTCCAATGCTCCAGTTCTGAAAGGTTCGCAGGAGAGCTTCTGTAAACTTTGGAAGGTAGGAAACGAGGTTCTGGCAGAAGTACAGCTGTGAGGACGGGGCGTGAGTCTTGCTTGGGTAGCTCAGATGGTAGAACACTTTCCCGCGAAATGCAAAGGTCCCGAGTTCGAGTCTCGGTCCGGCACACAGTTTTAATCTGCCAGGAAGTTTCATATCAACGCACACTCCGCTGCAGAGTGAAAATCTCATTCTTGATTCCGGATTTGTTTCCTATTCAGATCTCCGGGAGGGGTCTGTCAACGGCAGGTGATCATGACAAAAAGAGTGAATACCCAACTAAAGGATAGAGTTCTGCGAGTCGGGGCGTGGAATGTGAGAAGTTTGAGTGTGGTAGGGGAAATAGGAAATCTGAAAAGGGAAATGCAAACGCTCCATCTAGATATTGTGAGGGTCACTGAAGTGAAGTGGAAAAAAACACAAATAATTCTCATCAGATGAATATAAGGTAAGAACAACAGCATATGTAATGGTAGTTGGATTCGTCATCAGTAGGGAGGTAGGACAGAGAGTTACTTAGGACAGTACAGCGATACGGTTGCTCTCATTAGAACCGACAGCAAACCAAAGTCGACAGTCGACAAGGTTGTTCAGATATACATGCCGATGCCAGAAGCAGAAGATGGACAGAGAGAGAGAGAGAGAGAGAGAGAGAGAGAGAGAGGAAATATATGAAGAGATTACGGACAATTCAGTGTGTAAAAGAAGATGACAATGTCCAAAAAATGGTTCAAATGGCTCTGAGCACTATGGGACTCAACTGCTGTGGTCATAAGTCCCGTAGAACTTAGAACTACTTAAACCTAACTAACCTAAGGACATCACACACATCCATGCCCGAGGCAGGATTCGAACCTGCGAACGTAGCGGTCGTGCGGTTCCAGACTGTTGCGCCTTTAACCGCTCGGCCACTCCGGCCGGCGACAATGTACACTACGGGCCATTAAAATTGCTACACCAAGAAGAAATGCAGACGATAAACGGGTATTCATTGGACAAATATATTATACTAGAACTGACATGTAATTACATTTTCACGCAATTTGGGTGCATAGATCCTAAGAAATCAGTACCCAGAACAACCACCTCTGTCCGTAATAACGGATAACGGCCTTGATACGCCTGGGCATAGAGTCAAACAGAGCTTGGATGGCGTGTACAAGTACAGCTGCCCATGCAGCTTCAACATGATACCACAGTTTATCAAGAGTAGTGACTGGCGTATTGAGACGAGCCAGTTGCTCGGCCACCATTGACCAGACGTTTTCAATTGGTGAGAGATCTGGAGAACATGCTGGCCAGGGCAGCAGTCGAACATTTTCTGTATCCAGAAAGGCCCGTACAGGACCTGTAACATGCGGTCGTGCATTATCCTGCTGAAATGTAGGGTTTCAGAGGGATCGAATGAATGGTAGAGCCACGGGTCGTAACACATCTGAAATGTAACGTCCACTGTTCAAAGTGCCGTCAATGCGAACTAGAGGTGACAGAGACGTATAACCAATGGCACGCCATACCATCACGCCGGGTGATACGCCAGTATGTCGATGACAAATACACGCTTCCAATGTGCGTTCACCGCGATGTCGCCAAACACGGATGCGACCATAATGATGCTGTAAACAGACCTGGATTAATCCGAAAAAATTACGTTTTGCAATTCGTGCACCCAGGTTCGTGGTTGAGTATACCATCGTAGGAGCTCCTGTCTGTGATGCAGCGTCAAGGGTAACCGCAGCCATGGTCTCCGAGCTGATAGTCCATGCTGCTGCAAACGTCGTCTAGCTGTTCGTGCAGATCGTTGTTGTCTTGTAACGTGGCTGCATAATCCGTTACAGCCATGCGGATAAGATGCCTGTCATCCCGACTGCTAGTGATACGAGGCCATTGGGATCCAACACGGCATTCCGTATTACCCTCCTGAACCCACCGATTCCATATTCTCGTAACAGTCATTGGATCTCGACCAACACGAGCAGCAATGTTGCGATTCGATAAACCACAATCGCGGTAGGCTACAATCCGACCTTTATCAAAGTCGGAAACATGATGGTACGCATTTCTCCTCCTTACACGAGGCATCACAACAACGTTTCACCAGGCAACGCCGGTCAACTGCTGTTTGTGTATGAGAAATCAAGTGGAAAATTTCCCCATGTCAGCACGTTGTAGGTGTTTGCAAATTACAGCATCTTCTTCCTGTCGGTTAAATTCGCGTCTGTAGCACGTCATCTTCGTGGTGTAGCAATATTAATGGCCAGTAGTGTAATAAACATCGGGGGGGGGGGGGGGCTGGAAAGCGGTGGAGGGGGAAGGAATGGAAGGCACAGGTACTGGATGATACAGGATCATTCGCAGGAATGAGAGAGTAGAAATATCAGTTGTGTTTTGCAACGAATGTCAGCTATTACCAGCTAATTCATTGTTGAAAAACCAGAAGAGAGAGAGGTATATTTGGAAAAGGCTCACAGATACGGGAAAATTCCAGCTAAACTAACATCATGGTCAGACAGAGACTCCGCATTCAGATATTGGATTGTAAGGCATTCCCAGGAGCAGATATAGACTCAGCTAACAATTTTTAATGATAAAAGGCAGGCTGAAGTTTAAGACACTCGTCCGGAAGGATCAAGATGAAAGGTTCTGAGGAATCAAGAGATACCCTCGAAGTTCTCTGAAGATGTAGATGCTGCCATAATGAATACCGCAGTAGTTGAAGAGGAATGGACATTTCTAAACAGGGCAATCCTAGATGTCGAACAGACAAACATAGGTATAAAGGAGCTAACTACGAAGAAACCTTGGGTAATAAAACAGTACTTTAAATGATCGACGAAAAGAGGAAGTACAAAAATCTTTAGGAATATAGAGGGTAGACATATAAGTCACTTAGGATGAAATAAATAGGAAGTTAGGGAAGTCACGGTGAAAAAAGGCTGCAGGAAAAATAGGTAGTGCGATGGGCATTCCACTGTTATACGCAGAGAAGAGAACGGGTAGATGGAAAGGCTTTTGCGAGGGGAAGGTAATTGTCTGATGATACAACAAATTGGAGTCGCAACTGAAGAGAGAAGGGATCAGTATTAGAGTCAGAATTTGAAAGAGCTTTGGCAGACTTAGATCAAATAAGGCAGAAGAGATAGATAACATTCCCTCGGAATTTGTAAAATCTTTGGAGGACGCGGCAATCAAGCGACTATCAAGTTACGTGTGTAATCTGTGAGCCTAGATTAAAGATATAACATAAATTTCAGAACAGTATCATCCACACAATCCTGAATATAGCAACAGCAGGTGAAGTGCGAGAACCGCCGCACGATCAACAAGACAGACAAGACCTCTCCCCTCAATGTACTGTTTCCATCTATCCCGTCTCTCGCCTGCACTTAACAGCGGGATTCCTAAAGCATTCTTAATGCTGATACCTTTGCTTTTAATTTCATCGAAAGTTGTTTTGAGTTTGCTATATGCTACATCAGCCCTTCCGACGACCATATCTTTTTCGATTTCCTCACATTTATCCTGCAACCTTTCCGCCGCGGATTCCCTTACTTTCTATTTATTTCATCCTAAGTGGCTTTCAATATTTTCCTAAACTTTTTGTACCACCATCTTTCGTCGATGAACGGCTCATGCATACAAGTTGCTGACAAGAATAATATACTGAAGAATGAAAAAGAAAAAAATTGAGTATTTGTTAGATGACGACGAGGAGAAGAGGATGGCACATGAGAGGAATCCGTGACGAGCCGTATCGAAGCAAATCTCCACAAGAAAATTTAAAAACGCATGCAACTTTCAACGTCGTCATCTCTAGGACACGTTTCGCGAACTTCGTATTATAAAAATATAGGGGAATCTTTCGTCGATGAACGGCTCATGCATACAAGTTGCTGACAAGAATAATATACTGAAGAATGAAAAAGAAAAAAATTGAGTATTTGTTAGATGACGACGAGGAGAAGAGGATGGCACATGAGAGGAATCCGTGACGAGCCGTATCGAAGCAAATCTCCACAAGAAAATTTAAAAACGCATGCAACTTTCAACGTCGTCATCTCTAGGACACGTTTCGCGAACTTCGTATTATAAAAATATAGGGGAATCTTTCGTCGATGAACGGCTCATGCATACAAGTTGCTGACAAGAATAATATACTGAAGAATGAAAAAGAAAAAAATTGAGTATTTGTTAGATGACGACGAGGAGAAGAGGATGGCACATGAGAGGAATCCGTGACGAGCCGTATCGAAGCAAATCTCCACAAGAAAATTTAAAAACGCATGCAACTTTCAACGTCGTCATCTCTAGGACACGTTTCGCGAACTTCGTATTATAAAAATATAGGGGAATCTTTCGTCGATGAACGGCTCATGCATACAAGTTGCTGACAAGAATAATATACTGAAGAATGAAAAAGAAAAAAATTGAGTATTTGTTAGATGACGACGAGGAGAAGAGGATGGCACATGAGAGGAATCCGTGACGAGCCGTATCGAAGCAAATCTCCACAAGAAAATTTAAAAACGCATGCAACTTTCAACGTCGTCATCTCTAGGACACGTTTCGCGAACTTCGCATTATAAAAATATAGGGGAATCTTTCGTCGATGAACGGCTCATGCATACAAGTTGCTGACAAGAATAATATACTGAAGAATGAAAAAGAAAAAAATTGAGTATTTGTTAGATGACGACGAGGAGAAGAGGATGGCACATGAGAGGAATCCGTGACGAGCCGTATCGAAGCAAATCTCCACAAGAAAATTTAAAAACGCATGCAACTTTCAACGTCGTCATCTCTAGGACACGTTTCGCGAACTCCGTATTATAAAAATATAGGGGACACCGAGGCACACTGACACTGGTTCCATTTCGGTATTTTTAAATTATTTTCGTTAGAATCATCCTATTTAAAATTATTTAGTCCTATAATATGATTACTGAAGTATAACTTGGTATGCGTACTTTTAACTCAACATTACATTTAAAAGCGCAAAATAAGTTTATATAGGCACAAGTCGAGGGTCTAAATGTAGCCTGTGTATGGGGCAAGTTTACGCGCTTACGGGGTCTCATTTATGCATATCATAGAACACAAAAATGAGTAAACAGAACACACTACTAAAATTTTGAAAATGTTTTATTGGGAGTAAATAAAATTGCAGACTTACTTACACCAATTAGCATGGTAAAATACAAATATTTTAGCGGCAGTAAACTTTTTTTTTCCGAGCTTCCACATACACATCAGAAAACCTGGAATAGAGATCAACATAAATATCATTTCCGCCCTTTTTATTGCTCATGAAAACCACACATTGCATGTTGTACCACCATAAAGCGAGAACTTCAGAGGCGCTGGTCCAGATTGCTGCAAACACCGGTACCTCTAATGCCCAGTAGCACGGCCTCTTGCATTGATGCATGCCTATATTCGTCGTGGCATACTATCCACAAGTTCATCAAGGCACTGTTGGTCCAGCTTGTCCCACTCCTCAACGGCGATTCGGCGTAGATCGCTCAGAGCGGTTGGTGGATCACGTCGTCCATAAACAGCCTTTTTCAATCTATCCCAGGCATGTTCGGTAGGGTTCATGTCTGCAGAACATGCTGGCCACTCTCGTTGAGCGATGTCGTTATCCTGAAGGAAGTCATTCACAAGATGTGCGCGATGGGGGCACGAATTGTCGTCCACGAAGACGAATGCCTCGGCAATATGCTGCCGATATGGTTGCACTATCGGTCGGAGGATGGCATTCACGTATCCTACAGCCGTTAAGGCACCTTCCATGACCACCAGAGGCGTACGCCAGCCCCACACAGTGCCACCCCAAAACAGCAGGGAACCTCCACCTTGCTGCACTCGCTGGACAGTGTGTCTAAGGCGTTCAGCCTCACCGGGTTGCCTCCAAACACGTCTCCGACGATTGTCTGGTTGAACGCATATGCGACACACATCGGTGAAAAGAACGTGATGCCAATCCTGAGCGGTCCTCTCGGCATGTTGTTGGGCCCATCTGTACGGCACTGCATGATGTGATTGTAAAGATGGACCTCGCCATGGGCGGCGGGAGTGAAGTTGCACATCATACAGCCTATTGCGTATAGCTGGAGTCGTAACACGATGTCCTGTGGCTGCACGAAAGCATATTCGACATGGTGGTGTTGCTGTCAGGGTTCATTCGGGCCATAATCCCTAGGTAGCGGTCATCCACTGCAGCAGTAGCCATTGGGCGGCCTGAGAAAGGCATGTCATCTACAGTTCCTGTCTGTCTGTACCTCTCCATGTCCGAACAACATCGCTTTGATTCACTGAGAGACGCCTGTACACATCCCTTGTTGAGAGCCCTTCCTGGCACAAAGTAACAATGCGGACGCGATCGAACAGCGGTATTGACCATCTAGGCGTGGTTGAACTACAGCCAACACGTGCCGTGTACCTCCTTCCTGGTGGAATGACTGGAACTGATCGGCTGTTGGATGCCCTCCGTCTAATAGGCGCTGCTCATGCATGGTTATTTACATCTTTGGGCGGGTTTAGTGACATCTCTGAACAGTTAAAGGGACTTTGTCTGTGATACAATATTCAGAGGCAACGTCTGTCTTCAGGAGTTCTGGGAACCGGGGTGACGCAAAACTTTTTTTGATGTGTGTAGGACCTGTATAGAAATCTGAATGTTATGGACGAATTATTCATCGTCACTGTCCGTGTTGTAACTTAAGGCCACAATAAATGTGTTTTCTGTGGCACAATCGTTGTTAGGCCACCTTTTACACCAAAGACACAGGACCAATTTTCTGTTTCTTTTAGACTGGTTGTATAGCTTCAAGCAGTAAATAAGAAGACCATTTCCATTCTCTTCACAAGACTGCTGCTAGTTGTAAGAGAAAGGAACAAGAATTGGGAAGAACATTCGTTGAGACGTGAGTGCTTCCTAATAGATGCTTTGGAAAGACCAGTATGTGAGAGGAGATTGAAAAGAAGGAAAAGATACAAGATGATAGACGACATAGTGTAAATTGGAAATTGCGCGGACCTGAAGAGGTTGGTAGAAAAATCTGCCTTTTGGCAGAACACTGATATGAAACACTGATAAACTACGTGATCCAAAGTATCCGGACACCTGAGTGAAGATGACTTACAAGTTCGTGGCGCTCTCCATCGGTAATGCTGGAATTCAATATAGTGTTGGCTCACCCTTAGCCTTGATGACAGCTTCCACTCTCGCAGGATGACAGCTTCCACTCTCGCAGGCATGCGTTCAATCAGGTGCTCAAACGTTTCTTGGGGAATGGCAGCCCATTCTTCACGGAATGCTGCACTGAGGAGAGGTATCTATGTCAGCCTGGCACAAAGTCGGCGTTCCAAAACATCCGGAAGGTGTTCTATAGGATTCAGGTCAGGACTCTGTGTAATCCAGTTCATTACAGAGATGTTATTGCCGAGTAATCACTCCGCCACAGGCCGTGCATTATTAACAGGTGCTCGATCGTGTTGAAAGATATTATCGACGTCGCCGAATTGCTCTTCAATAGTGGGAATCAAGGAGGTGCTTAAAACATCAATGTAGGCCTTAACACTACCGCCTCCAGATGACGTTCACCGGGCATCCGCCATAACCACACCCTGCCACCAGATCGTCACATTGTGTATCGTTATTCGTCACTCAACACAACGTTTTTCCACTGTTCAATCGTCCAATGTTTACTCTCCTTACACCAAGCGAAGCGTCGTTTGGCATTTAACGGCGTGATGTGTGGCTTATGAGCAGCCGCTCGACCATGAAATCCAAGTTTTCTCACCTCCCGCCTAAGTGTCATAGAACTTGCAGTGGATCCCGATGCAGTTTGGAATTCCTGTGTGATGGTCTGGATAGATATCTGCCTATTACACATTACAAACTTCTTCAACTGTCGGCGGTGTCTGTCAGTCAACATACGAGGTCGGCCTGTACGCGTGTCCCTTCAACTTTCCACTTCACTATCAAATCGGAAACAGTGGACCTAGGGATGTTTAGGAGTGTGGAAATCTCGGGTACAGACGTATGATACAAGTGACACCCAATCACCTGACCACGTTCGAAGTCCGTGAGTTCCGCGGAGCGCCTCATTCTGCGCTCTCACGATGTCTAATGACTACTGAGGTCTCTGATATGGAGTACCTGGCAGTAAGTGGCAGCACAATGCACCTAATATGAAAAACATATGACGTTGGGGGTGTCTGTATACTTTTGATCACATAGTGTATATGTTGTCCTTATCAGTTCTTGTTCTCAAAGCATCGTTCTTTCTCTTTGAGATTCATTACCTTCAAATAACTTTCTTATGTATTTCTACCTTTCATTCTGCTGTGCCTTCATTTCTGACTGCGTTACCAACTGCTGTTGCCTTGCGGTTTCCTCGATGGGGGGGGGGGGGGGGGGGTATCAGTTAGGACGCCGCCAACGCAAGACAGTGCGTAAACGTGTCACAACACGTGCGTATATGTGCCCCGTCGCCATGTTTGAATTAGTTTCGAAAGCACAGTAGTAACTTTCAAGGTTTTAAATTATACAAATGTACCTTCTAAAGTAGGATACTCGCCTGCAAACGAACATGTGTTTATCTATTTTCAGTTCTAAAACAGGTGTTCCCTTGGAGCTTCTCTATTTATCTTGCACGAAAACACCAATACGCTCTTCACGGTTCACTCAACTAGTGCCGTGAAGTTTGTGAGAGCCAGCAGCAGATGGCTGTACTGATCTTCCATTCTCGGTAGAACGTTTCCCGAGAAAATAGTGTTCTCCGCAGACGTGCCCCGAGCGCAAAAGTATCCCTGTATCCACTGTGTATGTATGTTCCAACTCGCCTCCTAAACCACTGCATCGATTTCTGCTGCACATGGTACACATATTACTTACTGCCTGGAAAGAACCACTGTGAGAGTAAGAACCAACTACCTTCCATAAGGTTTGAGTTGGGAGGAAAAAACAAACGTAGCTCACGACGCGCCAGTACCGTGAATGTATTAACCCAGTAGTTGAGAATGAGAGCAGTCAGGGACTTAACACTTCATTTCAAACCCTTGTTAAACTATTTTTGGCTGACAGTCCACAAAATGATGAAAGGAAAATGTTTATCGCTTGTTACATTTTCGGTGCTCGTGCAGTAAAATTGCCGCATCGGGCGTGACGTTTTAATTTATTACTTCATTTCCTATCTAGTCTACTCGAAATATTTCGCAGAAAGTAACCATATATACAACTGAATGTATCGGCAAAATAATATCATTGCACGACACATAGTTCAGCATTTGTGACGTCATAAACACTTAGCTGCGTGAAAACAAAACTGCAGGGCGAAATTCGCTAGAAATACAGGTGAAATATGTGTACATGTGAGAAATATGTTAAATATACATGAAATTCATGTGGAATGTGCGGACGTCGGTGCGCCCGAAAGTAAAAACTTCCCACGAAACTCCTGGATAGATTCCAACCAAATATGCACCCCATATTACTTACTGTCTGGAAGGATAAATTGTAGGGTGAGAACCACCAACCGCCCATTGGAGTGGGGATCTATATAAAAGTGTATCTGTGGGGGGGGGGGGGGGGGAGATGAACAGAGAGGGAAAGGAGGAGAATGACAGAGAGCGGGGAGGAGAACAGAGAGGAAGAGCTGGACAGACAGAGGTGAGAGGAGGAGATGGACAGAATTAGGGGGGAGAGGAGATGCACGGAGTGATTTGGGGAGGGGGGGAAGATAACAGAGACAGAGAGGGGTGAGGCGGTAGTGGACAGAGAGAGGGACATGAGGAGATAGACTATTGGAAGACTGGAATAAATACTCAGGTAGTCCTCTATAATGTAGTTTTTCGCGGCCGGTATTGTCTTCACTTAAAACTTCCGGGTTGATAGGCCGTGGTCGATGTATAGAACTCTCCCCTGACGGAGACGAAACGTCAGGGGAGAGTTTTATACATTGACCACGGCATATCAGACAGGACGTTTTAAGTAAAGAGTCTTCTATAATCAGATTGGCAGTTGATGACAAAGAGCTCCTTATAGCAACTCCATCCGTCTGTTCGCAGCACTAATAACTGAATAAGAAGTATGTGAGGGCAACCCTTGTAGAATTAGGTTAGTTAATTCAGCACCAAACTATGCTGAATAAACAGTGCGAATCAGGGGAAAGCGAATGATAAGAGAGACCACATCAATACTGAAATATCAATCATTCAAATGCAGTCCGTCTAAACGACGTAAGTATCCGTGGAGTTCTTAATGTGACGTACACCCCAATATAGTAGTGAAATCAACGGAGAGCGAGGTTTCGGATGACAAAAATATTTACTGTCAGTATGCCTAAGAGGAACGCCTTCTTTGAGTATGTAGAGGGGACAGGGCAATTCGAGTTAAAAACCATTTTTGTCGGGTCAGCACTGACTGCGATACGCTGGATCAGATGGACTCTTATTTTGGCAGTGTTCTATAAATTTCCACACCCTCCTTCACTACAGGAGAGTGTCGAAACCGCGCCCGCGTCCAGAAGGCGCAATTTTCCGTGAACAGCCTGACAACCAAATAAACCTAATTTACACAGTGATTGCCAAAGACACAATATTTCCCGCCCCAGTCAGCAATGCTAGATCAGCGGTTTAGTACAACCACATCTAGAAATGTGTGAGAATTCTGTAAGACATAAACCTTAGATTCCACGTGGAGCCAAGTGTCCCCTAGTTGTGCACTTTTGCGGACGTCTATGCAGCCGAGCAACTGCATTCTTTTGGTAACGTCAGTGCTGCCGAGCAACAATATCGTCTTGGTGAAATATTTCGACAAACTTTTCTACTCGTCACAATCAGCCAGTAAATGTCTAGTCTTGACGCAACGTGTCAACGTGTCCCACAATCCGCCTCAGCAGTTGAGGTTGCCAACTTGCCACCTGTGCGGTGGCGCTCGACTCGAAAGTAATCCTGACAGGGTTGGGGGGGGGGGGGGGGGGGGGGGAGGTGACGTAAATTTCCTGATTAACAGACTTCGTGTCATGTCTACGTTATGAAGTGAGGGCTGTACATGGTGATATGTCCGTCGAACGGTGACGTTAAACCTGTCGGCACTTTTGATGCTATTCGAGAGAAGCAGGCCATGGGCCAACGTCGGGTTTCATCCTCTCCCTCGTCTCATCATCGCACAACAGAAACATGGAACCACTCTAGACACACCCATTACTGTCACCAACTCACCAGATACACACAACTCTAACATTTCGCAACGTACTGTGTGCCAATCTGCACAAAGAAAAATATTGTTTCTCAATTATGCGGCTGAACCTACCTCTTTGAGCCCCTCAGTCAACAATGCTATACGATAATCATTCAGCAAGTTCCACATCCAACATGCCCCTGTTACGTTTGAGAATCACGGGCCAGAAATTTGTGAAAAATATCAAGGCGATACTGTCGCCCGAAAATGATTCCTCGGGAATTTGTCACGTGCCCCGCTTTCCGTGGGATGACTCGATTTTTAGGGGTGTCACGACTCGCCCCGCTTAAGCTTTCCAGTGAACTGAACGGACACTCAAAGTCACCGTAAAAGAGCGATGTTTGGCAGGGAGGAAAACTCCCATGCGCGCTTAGCCTAACTGTTGATTATGCATGTTAAAAGATGATTATTAATATTTAAATACCTTACTGAGTTTTTCTGAAGCGTAACGGGAATTCTTTATTGCTAGCATAATGTTGGAACGTTTGATGAACATAACAGTACCTTTGAATACAGTTGTACCGATATACCAACGTTGTTCACAACCCATTGTAAGGAGATGCTTATACACTGACTGGAAATATGCACTTTTATTTTATGTCCTTTTAGGTCCTTGTCCCGCCGACTTTTTTAAACCACAAGTCGCTAAGCCCTGACTTCCGAAAACTGGATCTAGAAACAGTATTCATCGGTGTAGGTTGTGATGTAATCAAATGCGAAACTTATTCATTATATGAATGCAAGGTTTGTAGAAAACTATACACACTCAAATTTATTGTTTCGTTAGTAATTATTTATATATAACGAGAATTTTTAAAGTTTGGTTAAGGGTATGTGAATTTAAGGCTATCAAGCCTTGCTAAATGTTTATCAGTTCATCTCTTTGACAATGATGTAACCTGTCTGCTTCAAATGTTATCTTTGTACTTTGCCTGTACACACTTGGCAGTGTGTTGAGAAGTGATGGAGGCAAATGCTGTTTGTAATGCGCTAGAAAGTAGACATTGCAGTTGGAACTGATAGCTCAGGGATGCGAATGAAGTCATATTTTGTTATTCCGATGTTTGAAGAGTTAAAATACAAACATGTAAAAGCGCCGCTATATATTTAATTTGTAGTTTGTGGTTCATCACAGTTTCAAAGTGATAGGACCAGTGGATGTTCTTCTTACGAAATATAATTGCAGATGTTATCAAGCCTGTCTAAGAATCCAACTTCAGGACTACCAGCGAAGTAAAAAACTTGTGTTTTATTAAAGTGAATATAACTTCTGCGAAACTCTATTCGGAATAATGACAAACGTCCGCTCCATGGATAAGGTCACTGCATAGACCAGAGTTGCCCAACCCGCAACGCAAAACAAGAATCAGTGCGGCCCAGTGAACATTTATCCCACGGTCGGTAAAAAAAAGAAAAAAAAAAACCACCACATTCCGATTATGTAAAGTTGTGATAAAGTGAAGCACAGTCCTAAGGACGGGATTAAATACGCAGCCATAGATCTGTCGCAAGAATTTTAAAATCGATTTCTGAATTTTCGACAAAATAATCAAAATTTTTGTATTTATGCGATAGCTTTACAAAAAGATCTTCAGGTGTAATGCATAGAGTTGCCATCCAACTAAAATTTGATCGTGTATGTCTGTTGGCCTTTTACAAATTATACCTCCCCAGAGACAAATATCCCTTGCTGCACAGTGATGGGGTAAACACTCAGATGACAAATGTCAAGGGATAGCTATGTGCACATGTACAGATGGCCGTAGTATCGCGTACACAAAGTATAAAATGGCGGTGCAATGACGGAACTGTCATTTGCATTCAGGTGACTCACGTGAAAAGATTTCCAACGTGGTTATGGCTGCGCGACGGATTTTGACGCGGAACAGTAGTTGGAGCTAGATGCAGGAGAGGACACTCCACTTCGGAAATCGTCAGAGAATTCAGTATTCCGAGATCCACAGTGTCAAGAGAGTGGTGAGAATACCAAAATTCAGTCATTACCTCTCACCACGGAAAACGCAGTGACCAACGGCCTTCACTTAATGACCATGGGCAGTGGCGTCTGATGAGAGTTGTCAGTGCTAACAGACAAGCAACACTGCGGGAGAGAACAGCAGAAATCAATCTGGGTCGTACGACGAATGTATCTGTTACGACAGGGGGGGGGGGAGGCGAAATTTGGCGTTAATGGGCTGTGGAAGCAGAGGACCGACGCGAGTGCATTTGCTAAGAGCACGACATCGCATCGCTTCCAGCCAGTGTTTTTTTTTCTAAAAAATGTTTGAGGGTACTCCGACATGGGATATAATGCAGCGAACATTAGTTATAACTGAAGAATGGGATACCACCCGTCTGCTTTTAGCCATGACGTCAACAACATGTCGATCTAAAAAAAAAAAAAAAAAAAAATCGGACTCTTCAGTTGAATTTAATACAGCTCAAATGAAGCAGGCGATACCGAGAAACACACATACAAAAGCGAACGCTTCAGCTTACATCACTTCAAATGAAGCATGCGATTTGAGCGTACGCATATCCGTTTAGCACTACCATCGCCCACTATTAGCGGCCGAGGGCACTACATACTTGTCGAACTGGCTACCAGCGACTCAGTTGTCGAGAACGGTTGCCGCAGCTTCGAAATGCTTGAAACAGTCAATGACATCGATTATCCCAACAAAAACTGCACTGGTATTGTTCGTATTGCAATTACCAACACGAAAAACTGAAATAAAAAATTTACATCCGTGAAATAAATTTTTGGCACACTTCCAAGTTCTCAGCATCGTAAAAAAATTACTTTGTCGACGAAAAAGTTTAGGGGTACGCATCCCCCAGCGTTCCCCCAGAAAAACAGCACTGCTTCCAGCGCCTCTTCTGGGCTTGTGACCATATGGTTCGCGTCCTAGACGACTGGAAAACCATGGCCTGGCCAGATGAGTTCCGATTTCAGTTGATAAGAACTAATGGAAGGTTTCGAGTATGGCGCTGACCCCACGGAGCCTCGGACGCAGGATGTCAACAAGGTATTGTGCAAGCTAGTTATGGCTCCATCATGTTGTGGGCTGTGTTAACATGGAATGTGTAGTGTTGGCAGAAGAGCCAACACCGTGTTACTAGAGGAGGCCGAAATGCACGCGTTTAGCTCACGCAGGCTGGCGTGAGGAGGGAAGAACTATACTGACGTGAGGTCTGGAACATGACAAGGAATGAGAATTCAGAAAACGAACGTAATTAGTTTCATACATAACTTTAATCCATTAGTGATGAACGTCGCTCTTGACGGTACATGATTCACAATATTATCTGTTCAGATTATAGTAACTGAATATGGCGCCTTGCTAGGTCGTAGCAAATGACATAGCTGAAGGCTATGCTAAACTGTCAATTCTGCAAATGAGAGCGTATGTAGACAGTGAACCATCGCTAGCAAAGTCGGCTGTACAACTGGGGCGAGTGCTAGGGAGTCTCTCTAGACTAGACCTGCCGTGTGGCGGCGCTCGGTCTGCAATCACTGATAGTGGTGACACGCGGGTCCGACGTATACTAACGGAAAGCGGCCGATTTAAAGGCTACCACCTAGGAACTGTGGTGTCTGGCGGTGACACCACAGAATGGACTGGGTTACCTGGTTCAACTGAACCAATTATCCACTGGAATGAATGCTGCTTGAAGATCATTTGCCGGCCGGTGTGGCCGAACAGTTCTAGGCGCTTCAGTCTGGAACCGCGCGACCACTACGGCCGAAGGTTCGAATCCTGCCTCGGGCATGGATGTGTGTGATGTCCGTAGGTTAGTTAGGTTTAAGTAGTTCTAGGGGACTGATGACCTCAGATGTTGAGTCCCATAGTGCTCAGAGCCATTTGAACCAGCCAAGACCATTTGCAGCCATTCATGGACTACGTGTCCCCAAATAAACGATGTCATTCACGGACCGGAGTTGTTTACGATTGGTTTAAAAAACGTTCTGGACAATTCGAGCGAATGAACTGGCCACCCAGATCACCCAAGATGAATCCCATCGCACATTTATGGGACATAATTGGCAGCTCAGTTCATGCACAAAATCCTGCACCCTCGACACTTTCTCAATTACGGACGGCTATCGAGGCAGCACGGTCAGTATTTCTGCATTGGACTTCCAACGACTTGAGTCCATGCCAAGTAGAGGTGCTGTACTACGCCAAGCAAAAGGAGGTCCGACACGATATTAGGAGGTATCCCGTGACTTTTGTAATCCGAGTGTATTACGTACTTCGTGCTCCGTTCTAATCATCGGGTGAGGATCTGAATCCCGTTCGCAATGTCTTCCCACAGCATCGTCTCGTCCTGTGTTGCAACTGAAGGCTCAAGGAGGTGTCCTCGGCGGAGACCCACCTGGCAGAACGGCGGAAGGCGAAGAGACGCAGCAGCAGAGGCAGGCGGTCGCGGCCGCGAGCGCGAGGACGGGCGCCGGCAGCAGGCGCATCCTGCGCGGCGCGACGCTGTGGGGAGCGCCCTCTGAGCTGAGCCGTGCTGCCCTGGCAGGCCGCTGGACTTGACTGCGGCCGCCGCGTGCCGCGCCGGGCCGCCGCGCTTATCGCGCCTGCGCACTGGGCGAAACCTTATCTCGCGCGCCCGCCGCGGCCGGCTCCTTCGGCTGATACGCACTTCTCGAAACCGATGCGCGGCGCTGGCAGATAAAGCACCCGCGCGCTCGCACGTGGGGCCGGATGTCGCCGCCGACCAACCTTCAGCTCTGCAACAGAAACAAAGATACGGTGGGCGTTCCCAGAAAGGTCCCTGAATAACAGTGGATGGCGTTCAAGTGTAACTTCGACGCTGACGGCAGCGGACCGATTTTACACACGTATCCGAGGAGGAATGGTCAACATTCGGGGATATGACAGGAACGAACACGCGAAGCAAAACAGTCTAGTAATCGTGAGCTCTAAAATGCATACCTTCAAGGGTTCAGCTTCCTCAGTCAGCCTATACAATAAGATATTTTTACGATTTTTTTATAGATCATAACTAAGCAGTCGACACAAATCTTTTGCACAATATTTATTGATTCTTGGACAATATTTTCAGATTTTTTAAAGAAATTCAATCATTAAGGACCTCCCTCCCAACCATTCGTGAAGTTAAATTTGCTCTGCCCAAAATGAAGTGTGTCAATGAAGCGAGCACTACAGTCTGCAAATCTTGTCTGAAATCAAACAACAAACAATTTTCTTAATATACAGGGTGTACATTAAGTCCGGGAACACTTTCAATGATTTGGTGCACAAGAAACAGACACTGTACAGATATCATACATACGTCATTTTGAAGAGAAACCCCGAAAGTTTTTTTCTTTTTTTTTCTTTTTTCATGTATACCACCACAGCGTCGTTTGCTAATTTGCCGATAGCGCTAGTCGCAAACATGGCCAGTTCAGGTGCGGTGCGAGCTTTCTGTGTGTTGGTTCAAAAATGGCTCTGAGCACTATGGGACTTAACATCGGAGGTCATCAGTCCCCTAGAACTTAGAACTACTTAAACCTAACTAACTTAAGGACATCACACACATCCATGCCCGAGGCAGGATTCGAACCTGCAACCGTAGCAGTCGCGCGGTTCCGGACTAAAGCGCCTAGAACCGCTCAGCCACCGCGGCCGGCTCTGTGTGTTGGAGTTCGACAAAAACAAGTGTGCTACAGCTGTTCAGCCGGCCGGTGTGGCCGAGCGGTTCTAGGCGCATCTGTCTGGAACCGCGCGACCGCTACGGTCGCAGGTTCGAATCCTGCCTCGGACATGGGAGTGTGTGATGTCCTTAGTTTAGTTAGGTTTAAATAGTTCTAAGTTCTAGGGGACTCATGACCTCAGAAGTTAAGTCCCATAGTGCTCAGAGTCATTTGAACCCTTTGAACAGCAGTTCAACGGATGTTTAGAACCAGGTACGGTAAGGAGCTACCAACAAGGAAGGCCATTTACCACTGGCACAACAAATTCGTTACGACGGGCTGCTTGTACCCGGCAAAGAGAAGCTGATGTCCCAGTGTGAGTGAAGTGAATATGGAGACATTCAAAAGGAGTCCATAGAAATCGCTGTGTCGTGCATCCTCTGATCTCGAAATGGCTCCAATGTTGGTAAAAATACTTTCAAAGTTCCTCATCAAAATGCAGTATGTATGACATCTGTACAGTGTTTAGTTATTGCGCAATAAATAATTGAAAGTGTTCCCGGACTTTATTTACACCCTGTATTGGACGTTGCGCACGGAGGTAATGGCACATTTTTCTGTAACTTGACAAAATAATAAAATGTCGGATGTTTGAAACAAAGCTTTAGTTTTGTCGTTTGTTTTTACTCACCCTTTAATGAAGTAACTAATGAATAAATTGAAATAACAAACTTTGCCTGTTACTCCTTGCAGGCATGCCCGAGGAGTAATTCAGCCAAATTTCACAAGGATGTCTCTATTAGTTTGCCCGGAATCCATTCCGTCAGCTTGAAGTACACGGTATCTGTTCTCAGCTAGCAAACATATGCTCTAAAATGCGTCCCTTCGAAACTACGAGCACTTTTCTTTAGTAGGAGAAATATGTCCCACAGCAGTAAAAATGAAAAAATGCTCACATCTTTCAAGACATGCAGTGTAGAGCCCTTGTTCGCTAACCCTCTTTGAGTCGCATAACCGTTCCTGTCGTATTCTTCAGTCTTCGTTGCGATGCTCGATAGCTGCGATGAATTTTTGAATGATTTCGTGATGCCGTCAGCTGCCATTCTCTTTATTTGATGTACGATTGTACAATTTCGGCCTTAAGCCATTTTTAGGTGTCTAAAGCGGAAACATTACACATTGGAAGCGTTAGTATCACTTTTGATTTTAACATAGGAACAAGTCATATCTCAAGGTGTACTAGACGCATTGTAATAGGAGCAAGGACGTAACAGCATAATGTATCATCAAAGGCTCTTCCATAAAGTCAGTTATAATGCGTCTAGTATACCTTAAGATATGACTTGTTCCTATGTTAAAATCAAAAGTGGTACTAATGCATCCATTCTAGATACTTGAAATTAGTCCAAATTGTACAATAGCGCATCAAGTAAAGAGAATGGTCGCTGAAGTCATCGCTCAATCACTCAAAAGATTCGTCGCAGTTGCAGACCACATCGCAATGAAGTCTGAAGAATATGGCAGGAACGATCGTCCGAAGCAAAAAAGACTAGTAAACTAAAATGCATGCCTTGAGAGCTATGAGCCCTTGTTCACTTTCGCTAGCGTGATACTCATCTTTCCAAGTGAACAAGCGCTCACAGCTCTGAAGGTATGCGCTCTAGAGCCCATGTTACTAGACCAGACTAGATACAGTGTATTTCAAGCTGATAGAATTGACTGAGGTACATTAATAGAGATATCTTGGTGAAATTTGTCTGAGCTACTCCTCGGGCATTTCCACAAGGAGTAATATGCTCTCTTTTAATTTTAATTTATTCATTAGTTATTGCAAAAAAGTGACCAGCAATATTCGACAAAACTACATGTTTATTTCAAACGTTCACCATTTTATTATTTTGTCAAATTTGAAAGAAAAAAAATGCCACGACTCCGTGAGCAATATCCTATCTACTAAGAAAATTGTTTGTTCTTTTGATTTCAGATAAGATATGCAGACTTCAGAATTTTCGTCATGGACACACCAGATTTGGAAAGAGCAAATTTAATTCCTCGTAAGGGAAGGCTTCATGATGACTGAATTTCTTTAACCAATCAGAAAATGTTGTCCAAGAATCATTAAATAATGTATAAAAATATATGAAGATAGTAACTGCACTCGAAAGAACAGCTACCATTAATGAGCGTGCAGCTTCTCTAGAATAAATGATGATTAATTGAAACCCTCATTTGCCGACAGGTGTTGTTAATATACCTTGACGGGGTAATGAGTGGATGGGCAAATATCTATTAGGTACATCACATATGTAGATTGTGGACAGTTGAGAATTTGGGTTTCGCGGGGGGAGGGGGGGGGGGGGGAGGGGGGCGTGCAAGTGATATGTCCCTGCAGTCTCGCTATTCATATGTGTCCTCGTTGGCTCAGATGGATGCCGGCACGGTAGCTCAGCGTGTTCAGTCAGAGAGTTACGTGCCCTCTGTAACAAAAAACTGAGTTAATAGGTCAACAACGAACATAAACGGGTGTCTTACGACGTCCACCCCGAGCAGATGCAACGAACAAAAGCGAACAAAATGAGATTTAAAAAAAAAAATGATAGAGTGTCTGCCATGTAAGCAGGAGATCGTGGGTTCGAGTCCCGGTTGGGGCACTCATTTTGAGCTGTCCCCATCGAGGCATATCAACAACACCTGTCGGCGGATTAGGATTTCAATTAATTATAATGTATATAAAGATTTACGTTCATTGCTTCATTAACTTTTCAAGGAAAAAATCTTAAAAATAGCTGACGCGAGTGGACCCTTAAGGGATGCATTTTAGAACACATGATCACTAGACTTTTTTGGTCCGAATTTTGGTGCCTTTTAAATCCATTAATATCGACCGTTCCTCCTAGGACACCCTGTATTCGCGGTTGCGATTGCTGCTTCGAACACATTTACTCTGCCTCATTTAACCATGTTCTAACCGGGAAGAAAATGCCTGCTAGAGTCAGATACTCGATCACACTTTTTGAAATTTTGAAGGAAACAGGGATAAAAATACAGGAACCGAAGAGTTACTACAACCTGTACAAAAACCAGACTGCAGTTACACACTGTCCAGTCACATTAATGTGACCACCCGTCAAAAGCCTGGATAATCATCTTTTGCAGCGCGGAACGCTGCGAGACTTGCAGGAGGAGTGTCAGTAAGGCTCTGGAAGGTACCGACCAGAACGTGGAGTCATGCCGACTCCAGTTCCATGGCCAGTTGCGCAGGGTTTCTTGGCTGAGCATCCATGTCGCTAAAAGCCCGATCGAGGTGGTCCCACAGATTCTCAGTTGGGCTTAAAGCCGGGGTGTTTGGTGGCCACGGGAATTCGGTACATTCATCCTGGTGCTCTTCGAAACACGCATGTAGAGTGCGAGCTGTGTGGCAACTTGCATTGTCTTGCTGGTAGATGACGTCATTCCGAGGGAAAACAAACTGCATGTAGCAGCGGACATGGTCCCCGACGGCCGGCCGCTGTGGCCGAGCGGTTCTAGGCGCTTCAGTCCGGAACCACGCGGCTGCTACGGCCGCAGGTTCGAATCCTGCCTTGGGCATGGATGTGTGTGATGTCCATAGGTTAGTTAGGTTTAAGTAGTTCTGAGTCTAGGGGACTGATGACCTCAGATCTTAAGTCCCATGGGGCTTAGAGCCATTTGAACCATTTGGTCCCGAACGATAGATGCATACTTGTGTCGATCCTTTGTGCCTTCCAGAATGACGAGATCACCCAGAAAAATGCCATGAAATCTTTCCCCAGACCATAATCCTCCCTCCTGCGGCCTGAACAAAAAAAAAAAAAAAAGTTCAAATGTGTGTGTAATCTAATGGGACTTAACTGCTAAGGTCATCAGTCCCTAAGCTTACACACTACTTAACCTAAATTATCGTAAAAAACACACACACCCGTGCCCGAGGCAGGACTCGAACCTCCGCCGGGACCAGCCGCACAGTCCATGACTGCAGCGCCTGAGACCGCTCGGCTACTCCCGCGCGGCTGGCCTGAACCCTTCCGACGATTGTTACAAGGGGTCTGTTTTCAGACGTTAAACGCCGTATACGCCAAGGATCGATCATGTGTTCGGTGGAGCATAAAACGTGATTCATCTGAAAAGGCCAGATGTCGCCACTCAGTGGTCGTCCAGCTGGGGTACTGACGTTCAAATTCCAGCCCTCGTTGCTGATGAACAGCAGCTAGCGTAGGTGTATGAACCAGGATTTATATACCATCCACTGCTGGTGTTACCACTTGCCATGTGTGATTGGTTATTGTATGTTGACGTCGAACGTAGGCGGTGGTCAATTTGATGTGACTCGATCACGTAATAGTCGAAGAGCATGCAAGGGAAGCCATAGCTGAAGAGGAAATGACACAGGGTTGTAGCCTATAGCAGAGTTATTCAACGTCTATATTGAACAAGCTGGGTAAGAAACCAATACGAAATTTGCAAAGGGAATTAAAGTTCTTGCGGAAGAAATACAAACTTTGCAGTTTGCCGATGACATTGAAATACTGACAGAGACGGCTGAGGACACAGAAGAGCAGTTGAACGAAATGGACAGTATCTCGACAAAAGACTGTAAGACAAACACCAATAAAAGTAAAACAATGGTCTTGATAGTAGATGTAAATCAGGCGATGCTGAGGAAATTAGATTAGGAAATGAGAAACTAAGTAGTAGATGAGTTTCTTTTTAGGGCAGCAAAGTAACTGATGGTGCCGAAGTCGGGAGGATATAAAACGCAGGCCGCCGATAGCAAGAGAAGCATTTCTAGAAAAGATACATTTGTTAACATAGTATATAAATTTAACTCAAAAATGGCTCTGAGTACAATGGGACTCGACATCTGAGGTCATCAGTCCCCTAGAACTTAGAACTACTTAAACCTAACTAACCTAAGGACATCACACACATCCATGCCCCAGGCAGGATTCGAACCTGCGCCCGTAGCAGTCTGGACTGAAGCGCCTAGAACCGCTCGCCCACCGCGGCCGGCTATAAATTTAACTGCTGGGAAGCCTTTTCTGAAGGCATTTCTGTGGAGTTAAGACGTGTATTAAAGTGAAACGTGGACGATAAGCGACTGAGACAACAAGAAAAAAATGTGAAATGTGGTGCAATAGAAGAATACTGAAGAATTGATGGGTACATCGAATAGCAGATGAGGACACACTGAATCGAATCGAGGAAAAAATAAATTTATGACGTAACTTGAATAAAAGACGGAATCGATTGATAGGACAAATCCTGAGGCACAAAGATATCGTCAGTGTGGTAAAGGAAGGAAGTGTAAGGGGTAAAAATTGTAGAGGGAGACGAGGAAGTGAATACAGTAAGGAGGATAAATTAAATATAGATTGCCGTAGTTATGCAAACCACTCTTCGGACTGAAGACAACAACTACTCATAGTAATAGGCATTCATATTTATTTATTTATTTATTTGAGATTCCGTGGGACCATCCGAGCCAGAGCTACTTGCTCATGGAAGGAGGCAGTACACAGTTTCCAAATTAAGATCAGAAAATTTATAAACAAAAGAATTAAAGAATTAATAAAACACGAAAATAATTGCGAGAGACTCGGAGAATGAATAATACATTGCAGATAAAAGTTAAAGACTACTGCGACGACATCCTACGTGTAATAAAAGGTGTGCGCCTTAAGGAAATTTTTCAATTTGGATTTGAATACTTCGGATTTATCAGTTCAACAGGCAGCCTGCTGAAAATAAAACCTGCCGGATACTGCACACATTTCTGAACAGTGCTTACGCAAGTATTGTCCAAGAGCATGTTGTTTTTCCGTCTATCGTTCACTGAATGAATGTTGCAGTTTCTTTTGAATGAGTCAGTATTGTCAACAACAAAATCCTTGATAGAATATATGTACAGGGATGGCAGAGAATTCCGAGACACATGAACAACGGCCTACACGAAGTTCGCAAACTGATGCTGCAGATCAGTCTTACAGAATGGGACAATATTTGAAAACACCAGCAAGTGGTTCGAGGCACAGTCATGTTGTTGAATTTTGTGAAGTCAGTACATAAAATGCAGAACTTCTTATAGAACGCGCCAAAATTTAGAGCCAAAATATGTCCAAATAAAGCATATGTTAAGTTTTTTGCACTGGTACAGATTACAATATGCATCCTTATGTATATTTAATGAAGTTATTTAGTCACCCGTGAAAGATTTATAATCAAGAAACTGGTTTATTCTGCATGTTTCCTTTTGTGTATGGAATCATTTTTGTGGTAAAGTGCACTTAAAGTGGAAAAGTATTGAGAATAAAGAAGTTACTTGTAAGTACTACGTCTCATGCCAGACGCTGTACGTTCAGCAGACACCTATTTAACAAAAAATTGTCGAAACAAGGCCCCGGGAGTAGACAACATTGCATTAGAACTACTGACAGCCTTGGGAGAGCCAGTCCTGACAAAACTCTATCTGATGAGCAAAATGTATGAGACAGGCGAAATACCCTCAGACTTCAAGAAGAATATAATAATTCCAATCCCAAAGAAAGCTGGTGTTCACAGATGTGAAAATTACCGAACTATCAGTTTAATAAGTCACGGCTGCAAAATACTAACGCAAATTCTTTACAGACGAATGGAAAAACTAGTAGAAGCCGACCTCGGGGAAGACCAGTTTGGATTCCGTAGAAATATCGGAACACGTGAGGCAATACTGACCCTAGAAGCTATAGGCAAACCTACGTTTCTAGCATTTGTAGACTTAGAGAAAGCTTTTGACAATGTTGACTGGAATACTCTCTTTCAAATTCTGAAGGTGGAAGGGATGAAATACAGGGAGCGAAAGGCTACTTACAATTTGTACAGAAACCAGATGGCAGTTATAAGAGTCGAGGGACATGAAAGATAAGCAGTTCTTGGGAAGGTAGTGAGACAGGGGTGTAGCCCCTCCCCGATGTTATTCAATCTTTATATTGAGCAAGCAGTAAAGGAAACAGAAGAAAAATTCGGAGTAGGTATTAAAATCCATGGAGCAGAAATAAAACTTTAAGGTTCGCCGATGATATTGTAATTCTGTCAGAGAGAGCAAAGAACTTGGAAGAGCAGTTGAACGGAATGGACAGTATCTTGAAAGGAGGAGATAAGATGAACATCAAAAAAAGCAAAATAAGGATAATGGAATGTAGTGAAATTAAGTCGGGTGATGCTGAAGGAATTGCATTAGGAAATGAGACACTTAAAGCAGTAAAGGAGTTTTGCTATCTGTGGAGCAAAATAGCTGATGATGGTCGAAGTAGAGAGGATATAAAATGTAGACTGGCAATGGCAAGGAAAGCGTTTCTGCAGAAGAGAAATTTGTTAACATCGAGTATAGATTTAAGCGTCAGGAAGTCGTTTCTGAAAGTATTTGTATGGAGTGTAGCCATGTATGGAAGTGAAACATGAACGATAAATAGTTTGGACAAGAAGAGAATAGAAGCTTTCGAAATGTGGTGCTACAGAAGAATGCTGAAGATTAGATGGGTAGATCACATAACTAATGAGGAGATATTGAACAGAATTGGGGAGAAGAGAAATTTGTGGCACAACTTGACAAGAAGAAGGGATCAGTTGGTAGGACATGTTCTGAGGCATCAAGGGATTACCAATTCAGTATTCGAGGGCAGCGTGGAGGGTAAAGATCGGAGAGGGAGACCAAGAGATGAATACACTAAGCAGATTCAAAAGGATTTAGACTGCAGTAGGTACTGGGAGATGAAGAAACTTGCACAGGATAGAGTAGCATTGAGAGCTGCACCAAACCAGTCTCAGGACTGAAGACCACAACAGCAACAACTCGTTAACGTAGTTTTAAGCTACTAATGTTTCTAAAGAAAAGCCATAGCAGAAACCATCCTCACACAGACTTCAAATGTTAACGTTAGTACAGAAACTTGTCGCACACATGGGTATTCAGTTATTCCACAATCATCACGACTATATAAGCATTTTATGGAAAATATAACAGAGTTTGTAGAGATCACCTAGAAAGGGTACAAGTATGAAGCCGAGACTAAACTAGTATACATGCTCAAGCTTTTCATAACATGATGACTCACCGACCAAGGGGAGCTCCCTTACGAAGCCATCACTTCGCTCCGCCCAGTGGCGGCAGAGTCACCAGGAATGCGTTCTCCGAAGAGCCCATACGTTTTACATTGCTCAAGCTGTAGATTCGGCATCGTAGCGAGCTTCGGTACTCGTACTCGCGTTTCCTAGAAGGCAGAACGGGCTGTTGGAAATCTCTGTGCGCTGGTGGAAAACGGCTCGAAAGCAACGGAAACCGCTATCGAATTCCACCACAGGCAGAAGCTGCAGCCAAATGCCAGCAACGCAATAGATAGTAATAAAATACGGAATCACTCCTTGACGACGTGAAATGTCGCTTCGCCAATCGGAAGAGGAAATCCGGACGGATGGCCTTTAGTTGAAAGGCGCCTGACGAGAGATGGGGACGAAGTGACGATGTGACGTGATGAGAGAATATTTCGGCACCCCGTTGCAGGATGTGGAAGTGAAGAATGGAAATTGTGACCTCGGACTGACTACATTAAGAGCCGCGGACAGCGCGGAATGGCGGAACGGTCTGTATCCGGGGCGCTGAGAGAGATGCAAACAAGCCGACGGACGAGGAAGAATGCGCTAAACAAGCGCAGCGGTAGCGGTCCAATTCTTTTCTCTAACCCCAGTAATATGCACTTTGGCCACCTTACGGCATGTGACGGAAGGCACTCAATAAGGCACAATGCCTCTTTTGTAGCGTTTTCCACTGGAATTTGTTGAACAGCTACGTAGCTATCGCGCGCCAACTAGGCTATCCCTTGACAAAGCGCGCCCTTCTTAATTGGATCTTGTCTGTTATTTCTATAAATCCAACCTAGTAAGGGTCGCAACATTCAAGAATCGCTGGAACAAGTGTTTTGTAAGCCACTTTTCTTGTGGAGGAGTTACATTTCCTTGAGATTCTTCCAGTGGTGGCTCGTGCAAAATTTTGCCGATATGCTACAATATAGTGGCCTAAAGCCTTTTGACTTACAAGGTGGTAGTAGTAATATTAACTAAACTGAATATATCAATTTTAAATATATAAACTGAACTGTTTAAATACATATAAATTTTGTAATTAATCGTTTAATATTGCGAGGAATAAAATAAAATGAAATAAAATTATGGTAGCAGCGGGTATCGAACACGAGCCAGCGAATTGCCAGTGTGTATGACCGCCATGTATCTTTGATCATGCTTGAATGCATCCATTTTCATTTCATGGACGATGAATTTACTGATGCTGTTGCAGCTTATTTGACTCAAAGCACTTAATTTGAACACAATTAGCAGTTGTTTAAAAGTTCACAACGTGTATGCTTATTGATCCATTTACAGGGAGCCCATTCCGTTGGCGTCCAGCGTGGAGCCTACGTAACTAAAATCATTACGTTTCATTGACGACCAACGTGGTACATAGCTAAATCCATCAGCACATCTCAAGTTAAAGAGTGAGGTGCTGAATTTTCTGTCTTCATCTCCTACACCAATGTTCCAATCATTGAAGAATACCTTTACACGAATTCTTAAAACTAGCGTATTTTATTATACTAATCTCACATGAGCATAGTAGTATTACAACATTTCATCACTTTAAGTCATCCAGTTACATAGCACAGCAATAAATTAATTTGATGTGCTAAGTGAAAGATCCAATTGTATCATGTATCACTGTCCATTCAGACTCCCTGATGTGTTATCGTTATTCAGTTTAAAAAGTTCAGTTTTTCTCCTTCTGTCCTTCATGTAAGGATACCTTTTCTTATTACATAAGCTAGTACAAATAATAATAGTAGTATTCAGATGCAATTAAGTGTTTATTTTATAGTAGTCCAACAGAGATCGTGTTACTAATGATATGTCCAGACTTTATCTCTGTTTCAATTTGTAATTGCGTTGGGAAGAGACTGCTTTGGTGGCGTGTCGATTTAGGCGCCATCCATGAGCCATTACAATAAGCAGATTTGCATTCTCTAAAAGTCGAACCTTGTAGTATAAATTACTTGTCACGATGTCCAATCAACTTTTTTTGTGTAATAAAAATATTGTGATTCTTGAGTTTCTCCCGGCGTATTCGATAATCAAAATATCCACGGGTGTGCTGCCGGTCTATAGTGTCCAACGGGCACAATATTTCGGAGATGATACATGTCGCCATCATCAGGTGAACTGACGGACTGAGCTCCTGTGAACGTGCCGGCACGGAGATCCGTACGCTATGGCTGCTCTGCTCTGCTCTGAGCAGCCATAGCGTACCGATCTCCGGTGCACCGACGGTTCAACGATGCGTTTCATTCGCAGTTTGTGGAGGGTGTAGTTCAGGCCGGAAGTGGTTCTGTTAAGTTTTACTTTTTCTTTTTGCGTACCGTAAATTAGGCTTGCTCATTCAAGTTACTGTCAACATTAACCACGATGTCTATTCCAACATTATCTATGTCCAAGTGTTGCCCGTATTTCTACATCCCCATGACGAGTGCTGTGAGCAGTCCCGTCTTCTAAAATGACAGCAACGGCTTTCACGAGGCTGCATGAATACGTTGCTATGCTGCCTGTCTTCGACAGTATAAGCGTGATGGCTCCGGGAAGAGACAAATTTTGTGCCCGATTTGATTATTAAACATTAGTTACCAATGACTTTAACGCACATATTACGAAAGCCCATAAGGCTTGGGTCAGTATACTGAGGCGTCACAGTAGTGGAAAACGTGACGCAACGGATATGCCCTCTTTACACTGTGTGCTTAAATTATCAGCAACATCAGTTCATGAGTACGTCTTATGAGGCAACGTCTTCTCACGATGTTTCTTCCATCTCATCGAAGTTCTTCCCTGTGTGATCACCCTAGCTTCGAATTCACTCTGTTTCGACTCTCTTCTCTCTTCCTTAGAAACAGTACAAAAGAAAACGGTTATTAACACTTAAATTCTGCAAATTATGCATAGCGCTAGCTAATAGGGGATCACAGGGAAACTGCAATAGACATATCTTTCATTCGATTCAGGAAAGGCATTCAAAGGAGCCTTTTTTTCCGTCCTGATTTTCGGATTTTGAAATGTGGCAGTTATTTAAATTTCCTATGATGTTCCTGGATATCACCACTTATTTCGGTTTTTCCGCTAGCCTATTGTGATGCCTAGAACATTTATCCTCCAGGCAGTTTTCATTTTTCCTCATCAGTCTACTGAGTAGCACTTGCAACCTACGTCCTCAATTATTTGCTTGACGTATTCCAATCTCTGTCTTCCTCTACAGTTTTTGCCCTTTACAGCTCCCTCTAGTACCATGGAAGTCATTCCCTCATGTCTTAGCAGATGTCCTATCATCCTGTCCCTTCTACTTATCAGTGTTTTCTACATATTCCTTTCCTCTCCGATTCCGCATAGAACGTCCTCATTCCTTACCTTATCAGTCCACCTAATTTTCAACATTCGTCTATAGCACCACATCTCAAATGCTTCGATTCTCTTCTGTTCCGGTTTTCCCACAGCCAATGTTTCACTACCATACAATGCTGTACTCCAGACGTACATCCTCAGAAATTTCTTCCTCAAATTAAGGCCGGTATTTGATATTAGTAGACTTCTCTTGGCCAAAAATGCCTTTTTTGCCATAGCGAGTCTGCTTTTGATGTCCTCCTTGCTCCGTCCGTCATTGGATATTTTACTGTCTAGGTAGCAGAATTCCTTAACTTCATTGACTTCGTGACCATCAATCCTAATGTTAAGTTTCTCGCTGTTCTCATTTCTACTACTTCTCATTACCTTCGTCTTTCTCCGATTTACTCTCAAACCATACTGTGTATTCATTAGACTGTTCAGCAGATCATTTAATTCTTCTTCAATTTCACTCAGAATAGCAATGTCATCAGCGAATCGTATCATTGATATCCTTTCACCTTGTATTTTAATTCCACTCCTGAACCTTTCTTTTATTTCCATCATTGCTTCCTCGATGTACAGATTGAAGAGTAGGGGCGAAAGGCTACAGCCTTGTCTTACACGCTTCTTAATACGAGCACTTCGTTCTTCATCGTCCACTCTTATTATTCCCTCTTGGTTGTTGGACATATTGTATATGACCCGTCTCTCCCTATAGCTTACCCCTACTTTTTTCAGAATCTCGAACAGCTTGCACCATTTTATATTGTCGAACGCTTTTTCCAGGTCGACAAATCCTATGAAAGTGTCTTGATTTTTCTTTAGCCTTGCTTCCATTATTAGCCGTAACGTCAGAATTGCCTCTCTCGTCCCTTTACTTTTCCTAAAGCCAAACTGATCGTCACCTAGCGCATTCTCAATTTTCTTTTCCATTCTTCTGTATATTATTCTTGTAAGCAGCTTCGATGCATGAGCTGTTAAGCTGATTGTGCGATAATTCTCGCACTTGTCAGCTCTTGCCGTCTTCGGAATTGTGTGGATGATGCTTGTCCGAAAGTCAGATGGAATATCGCCAGACTCATATATTCTACACACCAACGTAAATAGTCGTTTTGTTGCCACTTCCCCCAATTATTTTAGAAATTCTGATGGAATGTTATCTATCCCTTCTGCGTTATTTGACCGTAAGTCCTCCAAAGCTCTTTTAAATTCCGATTCTAATACTGGATCCCCTATCTCTTCTAAATCGACTCCTGCTTCTTCTTCTATCACATCAGAGAAATCTTCACCCTCATAGAGGCTTTCAATGTATTCTTTCCACCTATCTGCTCTCTCCTCTGCATTTAACAGTGGAATTCCCGTTGCACTCTTAATGTTACCACCGTTGCTTTTAATGTCACCAAAGGTTGTTTTGACTTTCCTGTATGCTGAGTCTGTTCTTCCGACAATCATATCGTTTTCGATGTCTTCACATTTTTCCTGCAGCCATTTCGTCTTAGCTTCCCTGCACTTCCTATTTATTTCATTCCTCAGCGTCTTGTATTTCTGTATTCCTGATTTTCCCGGAACATGTTTGTACTTCCTCCTTTCATCAATCAACTGAAGTATTTCTTCTGTTACCCATGGTTTCTTCGCAGTTACCTTCTTTGTACCTATGTTTTCCGTCCCAACTTCTGTATTGGTCCTTTTTAGAGATGTCCATTCCTCTTCAACTGTACTGCCTACTGCGCTATTCCTTATTGCTGTATCTATAGCGTTAGAGAACTTGAAACGTATCTCGTCATTCCTTAGTACTTCTGTATCCCACTTCTTTGCGTATCCCACTTCCTGACTAATGTCTTGAACTTCAGCCTACTCTTCATCACTATTATATTGTGATCTGAGTCTATATCTGCTCCTGGGTACGCCTTACAATCCAGTATCTGATTTCGGAATCTCTGTCTGACCATGATGTAATCTAATTGAAATCTTCCCGCATCTCCCGGCCTTTTCCAAATATACCTCTTCCTCTTGCGATTCTTGAACAGGGTATTCGCTATTACTAGCTGAAACTTGTTACAGAACTCAATTAGTCTTTCTCCTCTTTCATTCCTTGTCCCAAGCCCATATTATCCTGTAACCTTTTCTTCTACTCCTTCCCCTACAACTGCATTCCAGTCGCTCATGACTATTAGATTTTCGTCCCCCTTTACATACTGCATTACCCTTTCAATATCCTCATAAACTTTCTCTATCTGTTCATCTTCAGCTTGCGACGTCGGCATGTATACCTGAACTACCGCTGTCGGTGTTGGTCTGCTGTCGATTCTGATTAGAACAACCCGGTCACTGAACTGTTCACAGTAACACACCCTCTGCCCTACCTTCCTATTCATAACGAATCCTACGCCTGTTATACCATTTTCTGCTGCTGTTGATATTACCCGATACTCATCTGACCAGAAATCCTTGTCTTCCATCCACTTCACTTCACTGACCCTTACTATATATGGATTGAGCCTTTGCATTTCCGCCGGCCGCGGTGGTCGTGCGGTTCTAGGCGGTCCAGTCCGGAGCCGCGCTACTGCTACGGTCGCAGGTTCGAATCCTGCCTCGGGCATGGATGTGTGTGATGTCCTTAGGTTAGTTAGGTTTAATAGTTCTAAGTTCTAGGGGACTGATGACCACAGCAGTTGAATCCCATAGTGCTCTGAGCCATTTCTTTGCATTTCCCTTTTCAGATTTTCTAGTTTCCCTACCACGTTCAAGCTTCTGACATTCCACGCCCCGACTCGTAGAACGTTATCCTTTCGTTGATTATTCAATCTTTTTCTCATGGTAACCTCCCCCTTGGCAGTCCCCTCCCGGAGATCCGAAAGGGGGACTATTCCGGAATCTTTTGCCAATGGAGAGATCATCATGACACTTCTTCAATTACAGGCCACATGTCCTGTGGATACACGTTGCGTGTCTTTAATGCAGTGGTTTCCATTGCCTTCTGCATCCTCATGTCGTTGATCATTGCTGATTCTTCCACCTTAGGGGCAATTTCCCACCCCTAGCAGACAAGAGAGTGCCCTGAACCTCTATCCGCTCCTCCGCCCTTTTTGACAAGGCCGTTGGCAGAATGAGGGTGACTTCTTATGCCGGAAGTCTTCGGCCGCCAATGCTGATTATTTATCAAAATTTAGGCAGTGGTGGGGATCGAACCCGGGACCGTAGACGTTTTGATTACGAATCACAGACGCTACCCCTAGACCACGGGTACCTTCCCTCAATCCTCGCCCGAAAAGTGCTATCAGGTGATATATCGGAAGTTTCTGAAATTTCCGTGATACCACCAGAAGTTTCGCCAGGGAGCATCAGCAACATTTAGCATGCCATAAAAGTCTTAATCAGCAAACTTGCTATACTTATTACAATACAACATAATGAGAAAGCCCAACATAGCTCCTTCCCCGTTTTTATTTTAAGAAGTTATGTGCTGCAACGTAAGAAGTTGTTGCAGGCCGAAGATGTGGGGCGGGCGCCGTTACGTTCCAATGTGATGAAACTATTGTTTGTTCACACTTCGACTTTTGATGAAGACCTAGCGAGCGTATCTGTTTCGGAAAGGATTGTTTTTCTGTCAATCGGTTACTTAACGTCTGGCAGTTGCGTCGGTAAACAGATTCTGGTCAAATTGATAAACAGTCGCCAATGACGTCAAGATTTCTCCGAGAGCGTTGGTCGCGAAGTAAACATCTGTCCAATGGTGGACACCCTTCACAAACTACAGTTTTCGAAATTAGCACACGCCTTCAATGCTTCGTACTTGAAACACCGCTAATGTATTTGACTCTTATCAGTAGATAAGCGTTCTATTTCCGCTCTGGACGGTTTGATTTGGTTATCAGAAGTTCTCACAAAGCAATCAATGACGATGCAGTTTTTTATTTGTACGGTCACAGTTTGCTTCTCCAGCTTCTGCAGCTTGGAAAATAAGATCACTAATTCAACAAAAAACAAGTAACTACTGGAACTGCTATTACGCCAACAATTCATTAATTTGCATACTGAATACGGCTGTACAGTTCGAATACTGCCACCTTTGTTGAGCTCTCGCTGACCAAGGCTCTGTTCTTTTCTTGATATGTTGTTATAAGTATGTGGATGACCAATTATATTCTTATAAGAAACCATCAAGAACAAATAACACAAATAGAAACTTTAATAGAGGAAGGAGACCTTGAAAAAGCAACAGACAAAATAAAAGACCTCCTAAAAATTTAGTGATACAAACAAAACCAAAAACAAGGACGGCAAAAATATGCTTCGATGCTGAATGCTATAGGAAAAGAAACCCTTCTCTAAGAACGCTCCACAGATTAAGAAACCAGCACGGTGAGGAAACATGCAAACTATACGCAGAAGAGAGGAAAATCTGCAAAAAACTAATAGAAGAGAAGAAAAAAGAAGACATAGAAAAAGAGAAGCGGATGAAGCAGCGAAAGACCCATACGTAGCAGCAAGACCAACAAGACCGGTTCATACACCAAATATAGACATGAAGGAATTGGAAGACCACTTAAGCCGGCCGATGTGGCCGTGCGGTTAAAGGCGCTGCAGTCTGGAACCGCAAGACCGCTACGGTCGCAGGTTCGAATCCTGCCTCGGGCATGGATGTTTGTGATGTCCTTAGGTTAGTTAGGTTTAACTAGTTCTAAGTTCTAGGGGACTAATGACCTCAGCAGTTGAGTCCCATAGTGCTCAGAGCCATTTTGAAGACCACTTAAGTAAGATACTGAAAAAACGAGGAATCCAAACACCTCGAAAAAAAGAGAAACAATAACAAAGGAAAAAGACCATGTATGGGAACCTCTAAATGAAGAAGATGTAAAAGAAGTAATGAAAACACTGAAGATCAAGAAAGCAGCAGGACCCGATAATACATATATACGTATAATGAAAATATACAAGATGCGAAAGAGGCTCTCCAACACGCGTGGATCAAACTATTCAACAAATGCCTAGAATTCGGAAGAATTCCGACCCAATGGAGACACTCGATAATAAAAGTTCTCTACGAAGGTATAGGAGACCCAACGGTCACAAACAAGTACAGAGGCATAGCTCTAAAAATTCTCAGTTCAAGATGTTTTCAAAGTTAATTAGACAAACAATCAAAACCTGTGTGGGCAGTCACCTCCCAGAACCACAAATGGGCTTCAGATCTGGAAGATTAACACTTAAATAAAGGCAGTCAGACTTCTTCTAAACAACATCAACGAAGCGCTACAAAAGAAACAAATGTTCTACACAGTGTTCATAGACTTCACCACAGCCTTTGACCTACTGGAAAGAGATCACATAGTCCGAAAACTGGAAAACACAATGGAAGAAGATAGCGTATGGGCAAGAATAATCAAGGCGGTCGGAGTGGCCGAGCGTTTCTAGGCGCTTCAGTCTGGAACCGCGCGACGCTACGGTCGCAGGTTCGAATCCTGCCTCGGCCATGGATGTGTGTGATGTCCTTAGGTTAGTTAGGTTTAAGTAGTTCTAAGTTCTAGGGGAATGATGACCGCAGAAGTTAAGTCCCATAGTGCTCAGAGCCATTTGAATAATAGTCAAGAAATATCCTCGAATACGACTTGATCACAATATCAGACAACCTCTCTTTTTCGAACCTCATTTTGCAATCGAACGGAGTCTTACAGGGTGACCCAATGAGCCCTTTGATGTACATTCTTGCCAATGAAGAGGTACTGCGAATTGGAGAAAATGAATATGTATACATATATGCATACGCTGACGACATAGCCGTAGGATCAACAGATATAAAGAAGCTGCAGTAAATCATTGAGAAAATAGATAACTGCAGTGAACACAAACTACACATAAACATAACAAAGACCGAAATGGTGATTTTCAGAAAAGGATGCAAAATACCCAAGAATGCGGATCAACATCAGAGGACAAAAAATTAAAAATCTCATCAGACTAAATACCTAGGGGTGACATTGCAACCAACAACCAAATGCTTCACAAAAGTACAATAGAACGTGCATCCCAAGCAATAATAGCAATACAGGACATCAAAAACATCCGCCTACTCAATTTAGAAACGGCCGTGAAATTATTCAACGCAAAAATCTCGCCAATCCTGGACTACGGGATAGAGGTTATATGGAGCCAACTGACAGAAAAAAATCTGGAAACACTAGAAAAGCTAAAATCGACTTATCTAAAATGGGCACTAGGTCTTTCAAAGACAACAAAATCTAGACTAGTGTACCTGCTAGCGAGAGAGACATTCCTAACTGAAGACGTCAAACTGCGATATATGACGCCACACACCAAGGCTTCCAGAAATCAACTGAAGATCATGGAGGACAAACGAGAAAAAGTATGACCGGTGTTCTATGGCACCGAAGCAATGACGAACCGCTCATGGACAGCACCTAACTTCGAACTGCGACATGTCGTAAGTAGATTATCTATTCACAGCTTTCATCATCTAATTGCAAAAACAAAAATTATCACGACCCAAACACAACATGTGTGTGTGAACTATGTAACGAAGTCTGTGAACGATATCACATAGAACTGTGGAGTAAAAGAATGAAATCTATAAATGAATATGCAACAATGTAAAATGTTAAGCAAAGTAACTATATATGGCTATTTGGCTGCAATTTTATTAAATAAAATATGAGTATGTGGATTATGTCATACAGAAATGTCACGTCTTTGCAATAGAACAATCGGAAACTTACTGACAGATTAAAACTTTGTGTCTAGGGGGACTTAAACCAGTAACCTTGTGTTTCGCAGGCAATGCTCCTATAACAAAAATAATGGCTGAGCTACCCAGCTAGGACTCACGGCCTTTCGTCAGTAAGATATGTAGGAGACGTTTAGAAAGCAGAATTGAAACTGTGAGGGCGCGCTGAAATCTTGCCTGAAGAGGTCAGTAGCTAAAAGCATTACGCGCGGCAGGTGACGTTCCCCGTGAGAATTCTTGTTTAGTACACAGTTTTAATCTGTCTGAAAAATTAAAAAAAAAGTTCACACTACGCCGCAGAGCGAAAGAATCATTCAGAAGCCTACCTATAATAAATAATATCAGATATAGGTGACTGCTTCTTCTTCCACAGGTTGTTCAAGTGGTGAAACCTTCAAATAGGCATGTTAACACACGTTCATTGCCTCACAAAAACGTGAAGCACCCAGAATCGAAAGAGGAAACGAAATGAAACTCCATGGAAGGAAAGGATATGTGATGTTGTTGGAGTGATAATAAAATCGAGTCAAATTTACAAAGAACTTGGCAGTATGAGCCCATTTATCAACATGACTTTGGGAAGTGTGCCATAAAGCAATTGTATCCTCTCCTGAGGTAAGCTAGGCCACAATTGTAACAGGTCCTTGACATTATGGTTGCTGGCGCTAGAATGTGTTTCACTTCCGGACTGGTCCCATACATGTTCAAATGGGAGCAGATTTTAGGATCTCGCCAGCAACGGAAGAACTTAAACAACAAGCAGATGTTTCATAGAGACACATGTCATGTATGAAACACCATCGTACTGTTGAAAAGTGGCAGCATGAGAGGCAACAATGATATCCGTGACATCGTTGTGGCGACATAGTTCCCTCAGTCACTGCCGCCAACAATGCCGAAGTCAGACCCGGCAGCTCCCCACCCCCCTGACACCAGCCGTAACACAGCTGTGCCTCTCCAAAACATTGGAAGGGACACCATACTCACCAATGATGGTAGGTATCCTGGCTAGTGCAGGAACACGATTCATTGCTGAACACAATTTAACGCCTTTCATCAGCAGGGCACACTTCCCGATCACATCACCACTCCAGACACTGCTGTTTGAGTTGTGGTATTAACGACAGCCTACACCTGGAGCAGCTATTCCCGACTCCAACTGCTGTTAGTCTCCGACCAATGGTGTGGGATGACACAAAAAGTTAGAGGGAGTCCATTACCAGTTGTCGTATGGCAGCCACAGATGTGAAGGGGTTGCCGATGTGCTTGGTGCACAATACGACGATCCTCCTTTGTGGTGGTCACACTCGGTCAACCGGAATCCTGACGATGAGTCCGTCTGGCCTCACGTTCTCAAGCATAAAAGCAACTTGAGAGTTTATGCTCCGTCAAACATTCAGAGCTTTAATTTAAGACGAACCCCTTCGGAGTCAACGACCAGTTCTTTTAAATTTCCCTCGCTTAACGAAATGTATCCTGTGACTCTCGTCAGTTGTAAAATAAGTAGTTTTCATCTGCAACGAAAAGACTCGTCCATAAATACACTCTTTCATGAAGTACGTTATTTGAAAATGAAAAACAACACTTGGACCAGTGTCTGAGTGGGCGAGTCCAGTGTGTTACCAGCGCTCGAATCGCAGACTACTGGGGTCTGGGATGCAGATCGACTGGTCTGAAGCGATATACGATTTGATTGGAAATTACAATTCCTGAGCCAGCTCTAAGTTCTGCTTTATCGCTAGTTTAAGTCCTGCATTTAAAGCTGTAAATCTGTGTTATGGAGTGGTTTCCCTTGTCGATCCTGAATTCGCCTATGACGTACATTTCCTGTATCTCGGAACCATGATCAACGTCTCGAAATACACAGTTCACGAAACATGTTAATTAAAATTATTACTAATAAATTCATTCGCTGATTGCGAATTCTTTGACATTAGCTGTATTAGGTATAGATAAACTATCTATCGTGCCGGCCTGGGACTCGAAAACTGATTTCCCGCTTATCGCGAGCGGTCGCCTTGAACACTTTAGTATCGGTGTACGCTGCCTGGAAAGATCCAAACCTCCATAAGCCACATTGTTTGCAAGCCGGCCGTTGTGACCGAGCAGTTCTAGGCGCTACAGTCTGGAACCGCGCTGCTGCTATGGTCGCAGTTTCGAATCGTGCCTCGGGCATGGATGTGTGTGATGTCCTAAGGTTAGTTAGGTTTAAGTAGTTCTAAGTCTAGGGGACTGATGACCTCAGATGAAGTCCCATAGTGCTTAGAGCCTTTTGAACTATTTTGTGTACACCGTCCAAAGCTCGCAACATTACTTGGATTCCCACAATAGGGACAATGAGACGACAACGTGTTCAACGTTATTACTATCGTCGCTTCGTCCATCTAGGCACGTATTACAAAGTTTATTTTACAATGTGTAAGATTACGTCTTACCTAATTCTTATTCTGCAAAATCGCTTTAAAGATAGTCACCTGGGGAGAGAGAATACGTCACCCCTTTCCTTTCACAGTCGGTGTTTACGTCAGCTGAGGCTTCCGGGCTGAGAGGCCGTGGTCGATATATAAAGAAAACTATTCCCTGACGTTGGCTCTGAGTTCGGGAGACAAAACGGCATTTTACCCCCGAAGATGTGTTCCGCAGTCGGAGACTAAACGCCAGTGTATAGTTTTCTCTATATACATCGACCATGGCGTGTCAGGCAGGGAGACTTAAATGAAGGAAATGTCACAGTATTAAAAGTCAAAAATTTCTGAATACTGTGAGTCGCATGCGTCCTTCCCTGGTGACGAACCTTTTCAGCTAATAAACGTTTATCCAGTGACGCTAAGCAACACATTCGTGGAATAGCCTTTAGCTGCGATAATAATATTATACACTATCTGAATAAAAGTAACCGGAAGGCTATTAGCGGACATTAATAAGGGATGTGTTCATCCTTTACGTTCAGCACGGCTTAGACTTCAGTGAGGTACCTGAATGTCTGTCGAGGAATGCAGCCCATTCTTCCTCGACGGCCTAAGACAGAAAAGGTAGTGATGTTGGACCATGAGGTCAGGAGCAAAGTTGGCGTTCAGACTCATGGCAAAGGTGACCTCCAGGAATTTGCCAAACCAAAACCCTTCTGCCGGACTGCCACAGGGTACAGCTTCACTGATCATCCCAAATCATTCGTTTCTTCCACTTCCCTGCAGCGTCGCTCTTTACAGCACCTCAAGCGTCGCTTAGGAACGACTATAGGAGTGTTTGGTTTATGAAGAGCTGCTTCACCGTTGTACGGCGTTCTTTTTAACTCCACACGCACATCCATGGCGCTAGATAGGCTGCTGATAGCACTTTGGACCTCAAGAGTGATTCCTTCTGCCGATTTAATGCGAAATTTTACAGCCACTTGAAAGAAGCGCAAAGGTGAGCTCTTGTGCTTGAGTGAATAGTCATAGTAGTAATAATAATAATAATAATAATAATAATAATAATAATTTTTCACGATAAAGGATGACAGCCAAAAACAGTTGCAGGATAAAAATTTATTAAAATTCTTGACCAAGGTTTCGGTACATATAAATATACCTTCATCAGAAGTAAAAAATCCTGAACAGGAAGACACTTTCATTAGAAAAGCCTTAGCACCGGAAGTGATTTTTTTTTTTTTTTTTTCTTTATTGAATTTCAATTCCCCCCAAAGGGGGGCGGGCTGGCAGCAGCTTAGGACGCCGCTCTGCAGCCTACAGATTTTCTGACAAAGAGCAGGAGAATAAATAATAATCAAAAACAGGCGATAAAATCGGGGACTTAGTGAGTAACAAGGTGAAAAGAAAATGGGGAAATTAAAACAAGCAACAGAGGGATGATGAAGCGAATAAAAATACATACGGAGCAGACAGGGAAAACAACAGACAGTTAAAAAAACACGGCGACAGTCTGGATTCCGTTCGCAAAGTATATAAAATTCACACCCAGCGACAGCATGGTGTCTGTTCGCAACACAACACTGAATAGGCACTAGAACACAGCACGAAAAAGTCGGCAAAGGTGACACCACAGTCGAGAGCAGGTGGGGGAAACTGGACAGGAGATGGGAAAACAAAAGGGGGGAAAGGAGAGTGAAAGCGAAGGGGGGGGGGAACCGGGAAAGGAGCTGATGGAGGATGAGGACCCATAAGAGGGGTAGGGGGCAGACGCGACATGGAGGGGGGTAGGTAGAGGAGGGGAATACAAAAGGACTGGGGGAGAGAAGGGAGGTAGGGAGAGCCGTAGTGGGGAGGAAACAGGACAGAAAGGGGGGGGGGAAGAGGGAGCCCAGGGAAAGGACAGAGGAAAGGAGGGGGAGGGAGGATCAGAGTTGATAGGAAGGATAAATGGAGGGAGAGAGGGCATCATCCGGGAGGGGGAGCTGACGGAAGCCACCTTGGGAAAGGAGACGGAGGGTGTAGAGATGGAGGGTAGGGGGGACACAACGGTGAAGACGTGGCAGGGGGCGAGGATGGGAGAGGAGAGGAGCAACCAGGGGGTGAGGGGGTTCAAGACGGCGGGAGGTGTAGAGGATGCGGATATGTTCGAGGAAGAGGAGCAGATGGGGGAAAGGAATGAGATCATAGAGGATCCGCGTGGGGGATGGGAGGCGGATACGGAAGGCGAGGCGGAGTGCATGACGCTCAAGGATCTGGAGGGACTGATAGAATTTGGGGGGGGCAGATATCCAGGCAGGACTGGCATAACAGAGGATGGGACGGATTAAGGATTTGTAGGTGTGGAGGATGGTGGAGGGGTGCAACCCCCATGTCCGGCCAGAGAGGAGTTTGAGGAGGCGGAGGCGGTTGTGGGCTTTGGATTGGATGGATCGGAGATGAGGGATCCAGGTGAGGTGACGGTCAATGGTGAGGCCAAGGTAGGTGAGGGTGGGGGTGAGACGGACAGGACGTGCGCAGACAGTAAGGGAGAAATCCAGGAGCCGGAAGGAGCGAGTGGTACGACCTACGATGATTGCCTGGGTCTTGGAAGGATTTAGTTGCAGGAGCCATTGGTTACACCATGCAGAAAAAAGGTCAAGGTGATTCTGGAGAAGGCGTTGGGACCGTTGGAGGGTAGGAGCGAGGGCGAGGAATGCGGTGTCATCAGCATATTGCAAGAGGTGCACTGGAGGGGGGGGTTGGGGCATATCGGCCGTGTACAGGAGGTAGAGGAGAGGGGAGAGGACAGAGCCCTGGGGCACACCGGCAGAGGGGTAGAAGGTGCGGGAATTGGCATGATGGATGGTAACGTATGAGGGGCGGCGGGAGAGGAAGGAGTCCACCAGACGGATGTAGTTGATAGGAAGGGCGTAGGTTTGGAGTTTAAACAGGAGACCGGGATGCCAGACACGGTTGTAGGCCTTTTCAAGGTCAAGTGAGACAAAAATGGCGGAGCGACGGGAGTTAAGCTGGAGGGAGAGGAGATGAGTGAGGCGGAGGAGTTGGTCATCAGCAGAGAAGGAAGGTCGAAAGCCACATTGGGTGTTTGGGAGGAGGTGGTTTTGGTGGAGGTGGAGATGGATGCACCAGGAAAGGATGGATTCCAAGAGCTTGCTGAACACCGACGTGAGACAGATAGGACGATAGGAAGAGGCATCAGATGGAGGCTTATTGGGTTTGGAGAACATCAGGATACGGGAGGTTTTCCACAGGTCGGGATAGAAGCCAGTGGCAAGGATGACATTGTAGAGGGCGGCAAGGAGGGAAAGGAAGGAGGGAGGGCAGTGTTTGAGGTGGCGGTAGGTAACACAGTCGTGGCCGGGAGCAGTGTTGCGTTTAGTGCGGAGTGTGAGGCTGATGTCCTGTGTAGTGATGGGAGTGTTAAGTGCAGATGGTGGGGTGTGGCCCAAGTACTGGAAGCTAGGAGCAAGGGGAGGAACAGAGGTGTCCGTACGGTCCACGACATCAGGGAAGAGGGAATAATCAAAGTGGGGATCATCTGGGATGGAAAAAACATCAGAGAGGTGGGAGGCAAAGTGGTTGGCCTTACTGAGGTTGTCAGGAAAGGGATGGTCATTAAGGAGGAGAGGGTACTGGGGGGTGGGGCGGTTCCCAGTAAGGCGGTGGAAAGCAGACCAATACTTGGAAGAGTTGATGGGGAGCGTGGTGTTGAGGTGTGTACATGCCTGGCGCCAGGCTCGGCGTTTCTTCGCAACAAGCAGGTTGCGGATGTGTCGCTGTAATTGCCGGTGGCGGGTAAGTGTATCCCGGTCACGAGTGCGGAGAAAAGAGCGGTAGAGGCGGCGGGACTCCCGAAGGAGAAGGACGGCCTGTGGAGGCAGGGCAGGGCGGTGAGGGTGGATGGCTTTGGTGGGGATATGGGTGGCGACGGCGTCAGACAAGGTCTGGTGCAGGAAGGCAGCAGTGCGAGAGATGTCATCAGGAGACTGGAGGGTAAGGTCGTGGCTGTCAACCTGGGTGTGAATGGAATCCCGGTAGGCATCCCAGTTGGCACGGGAGTAATCATGGACAAGTTTAGGAGGGACGTCAGGGCGAGGAGTGTGGCGGGGATGGCGACCGTTAGAGATAGTGAGGAGGACAGGAGCATGGTCACTGCCAATGAGGTCAAGGACATCCGCGGTGATGCGCCCAAGAAGGTTGGGAGAGGCAAGGACTACATCAGGAGTGGTGTTCGATTCGGGCCGGGAGTGCTGGGGCAGGGGAACCAGGTCTCCCTGGAGAGTGGTGAAAAACTGATGCCACCGCCGGAGGTCGGCAGGATCACGGCTGTGGATATTGAGGTCGGCGGCAATCACGTAGGTGGAGAAGGTGCGGTCAATGTGGGCCAGGAAATCGTACGGGATGGGGGTGCGAGGGCGGACATAAATGGTGGCACAGGTGATGGTAAGGGCGGGGAAGAAGAGGCTGAGGGTGAGATGCTCGGCAGGATTGTTAAGGAGAGGTTGGGGCAGGACTGGGAGGTGCTTGAGGTGGCCTATAGCAACTCCGCCACGCGCCAGAGGGTACGGGTTATCGGTGCGATGTAGGTTGTAAGGGGCAGTGGAGACGGAGATACGGGGCTGAAGGAAGGTTTCATTGAGGACGAAGGCATCCACGCGGTGCTGACGTAGGGTGTGGAGGAAGAGGAGTTTGTGGGTGGGCAGGGAGCGAATGTTGTGGTACAGGATACGGTACGGTTGTTGTACCATGGGAGTGGAGAGTTAGACGAGGGTGGTGAGGGGGGTGAAGGTGAAGTGGGCCTGGTTGTGGGAGTAAGTGGCATAGGTGGTAAGATGGAAGATGGAGCGGGCAGCGAGGGCGATTTGGGAAAGAGTGTGGGAGCGCTGGAAGGGGTGGATGTTTTGGAGCACAATGGTGGTGAAACGGATGATGTCCTCAGCAGTAGGGGGAGGGCTCGGAAGTGAGAAACACAAAAGCTTAAGTAATAGTGAAATTACCAAAGTAATACAGGCATAAAATCTTTAGTTACTTACTAAAATTACGTCATGCAATGGAGATTAATAAAACAATTGTGCCAAAAGCGTCGTCAATAATTAAGACATCTTCTGCATTTCTACAACATGACTATAGGCACAGGGTCAAAGCGAACAGTTCAGCACCATTACTTTGCCTATGAACTATCGAGACAAGAGTGTGAAAGCACTAAGGCAGATGGTTTCGCCGAGAGAGGGCACTTGTATGTGCCAGGCACTCACGCATATTAAAATCCATGAATACATACATAAATTTTTATCCTGCAACTGTTTTTGGCTGTCATCCTTTATCGTGAAGAATTTCAACAGTTGCTGTTGCAGCCATGTTTAAAATCTTGAAATAATAATAATACCACAACAGATAAATGCAGACTTTGCAAACAACAAATAGAAACAGTAGATCACATCACAAGCGGATGTACAATACTAGCAAATACAGAACACCCCAGAAGACATGACAATGTAGCAAAAATAATACATCAACAACTTGCCTTACAACATAAACTTATAAAACAACACGTTCCCACATACAAGTATGCATCACAAAATGTACTGGAGAGTGATGAATACAAATTATACTGGAACAGAAGCATTATAACAGATTAAACAACACCACATAACAAACCTGACATCATACTCACCAATAAAAAGAAGAAATTAACACAACTAATTGTAATATCCATACCCAATACAACAAATATACAGAAGAAAACAGGAGAAAAAATTGAAAAATATACCCAACTGGCTGAGGAAGTCAATGACATGTGGCATCAGGATAAAGTTGACATTATGCCAATTATACTATCAACTACAGGAGTCATACCACACAATATCCACCAGTACATCAATGCACTACAGCTACATCCAAACTTATATATACAACTATAGAAATCCGTAATTATTGATACATGTTCAATTACCCGAAAGTTCCTAAATGCAATATAACATATACCGTACAGTTAAAAGGAAGTCACGCTTGATCAAGGTCCGCGTCACTTTCCATTTTTGACCAGACATAACGTCTGAGGAAAGAAAGAAAGAATAATAATAATAACGTGAAGTGGTTTTCCTGCTTATGGATTTGTATGTAATGATTCCTAATGTTATTTCAGTAAAAATATTTGCGGAATTCTACATCTACATCTACATTTATACTCCGCAAGCCACCCAACGGTGTGTGGCGGAGGGCACTTTACGTGCCACTGTCATTACCTCCCTTTCCTGTTCCAGTCGCGTATGGTTCGCGGGAAGAACGACTGTCAACTACATTGAATGAACAGAGATAAATTATTTCTTTTATCTTTATGTATGAATAAGGTAAGTTCAAAATGGCTCTGAGCACTATGGGACTTAACATCTATGGTCATCAGTCCCCCAATAAGGTAAGTATTCGGGTAATTAACATCTATAAATCTCTTACATAATGCTAATCTTTATTCTTCGAAGTTGTAATTACTTTATATATGAAAAAAGCGACATTAGATTATTTCCTTCTTCTCTTGCGGCAGCGGTTCAAATGGCTCTGAGCACTATGGGACTTAACATCTGAGGTCATCAGTCCCCTAGACTTAGAACTACTTAAACCTAACTAACCTAAGGATATCACACACATCCATGCCCGAGGCAGAATTAGATCCTGCGACCGTAGCGGTAGCGCAGTTCCAGACTGAAGCACCTAGAACCGCTCGGCCACACGGCCGGCGCTGGCAGCGGCACTGTCGGGTGAGTCCTCATTGAATCTTTTTTTTTTTTTTCAATAATAACTAAACCATTATGTTTCGCACCTCTCAGCCCTCTTGTTTTAATCACATAATGCAAGTAATTTCTAGCCATTTAAATTAAGCTGGAAGTGACTTGCTTCCTGATGCAACGACCAAGCGCAATATGATCTCAATCGTTAATTATTTTATTATTAAAAAGTCGAGCCAGCATGTTAATTCGAAGTCCGATTAATTTTTTACAAAATAATCTCTTGAGTATGAACATTAACTGTGTACACGGTCATTCGTAACCAAACACACCGTTGACCAGAGTGAGCAGTCTGGCCTGAATTTAATTTTTATTCAAGCTACAAATGCTAACCTGTTTTTATTTAAAGTAAAAACAATCAGTATTTACAACCATTTTAGTTGCAAAAGACAACAACGGGGTACCCTCTTTCTTGCCGCCTTTGAAGTGGATCCTTTCGTTTGAGACTATATGATACACTTGAACAGGAAACTTAACGAAATAATGCGAATGGAACCATTTCAGACCGTCCGCAATGCTCTACTGCCTCAGCCTGGTCTTTGTTTAACAGTAGTTGTTCCTTCGCGTTCCCACCTCACAGTCAAGTCCCCAACAATTGACTTTGCAACTTTAGAAGGGTTGAAATGTCCTTGATAGATTCGTTACTCAGATGCCGTCCAATGTCCAGCTCACGTTAGAGATCACTGAGCTCTCCAGTCGAACCCATTCTGCTGCTGCTGTTTCTCCACTGACACTACTACACTACACGCCCCTTTTTACTCGTGCAATAGCGGGTCCGCTTCTCGTGACATCCAGTGGTCAGTTCCGCATTACGTCGGGGTGTTCGGATGCTTTTGATCAGATAGCGTATGATTAAGAATTTGTCGCTTACATTTTTTTGTCAAACAAAAGAACATTCCTAGAGAGTAACATACCGCTCTGTCATAGGCTGGTTGTTGTAGACGTGTGCGTTTGTATGTCCTAGCGCTAGGCAGCATATTTACACAGTGAAAAAGCAGTTAAAAATGGTTCAAATGGCTCTGAGCACTATGGGACTAAACATCTGAGGTCATCAATCCCCTAGAACATAGAACTACTTAAACCAAACTAACCTAAGGACATCACACACATCCATGCCCGAGGCAGGATTCGAACCGGCGACCGTAGCAGTCGCGCGGTTTCAGACTGAAGCGCCTAGAACCGCTCGTCCACAGCGGCCGGCAAAAAGCAGTTATCGTCCTTCAAATAGACAAGATGATTGCATAGCAGTTTTTATTTACTAACTATAAATACGCCGGATCACGATCTACATGAACTTCTCTGCTTCCTAAGTCTTAGCACCAGCAGAGAGTAGAGCCTAACCGAATATTTCTTGACAAGAAGGAGGCGACGTCAACGAGACAAGAGGCAAAACTTTAACTCATTTCCACGGAAGCTCGACTGCCTTCATGCAGAAAGAAATCCACAGCCCCCATCATCGTAAAACCACGAGTTTCCTTCTCATGTCTTCCTTAAAACGCATTAGAATATCGTGATGGAACTTTTGGCTGAACGTGAGATGAGGCGAGATGAGCTCTTTATGAACAATCCTGTCAATACACGTTACCGGAAAACGATCAACAAAGAATTAGTGTTACTTTTGTCGAGCTGTTTTGGACGACTGGTTATAAATCATTTTATTTCTAATCAAATTATGAAGTAATTCAGGTTCTACAGCGCGAACTATCTGCAATATGGACAAGGCACTTTCGTGACATACACTGACGGAAAAGAATCACAACACCAAGAAGGAGTTATGCGACATAAACGAAAGTTGGCAGACGTGTTTCTACATCTGAAAGATGTCTATTCAAATTTCACGCCGGTTGCAAGAATAACGCTAGTAGACCACTACGAGGCTGCAAATCAGGTTTGCTTCAAATACATGCTGCAACGGTCGTGAGCTTCAGTTACCTTTTAAATTGGACGTGGTAGGTTTTTGTTAGTCAAGAATGTCTTTAAGGCGACAAAGAATTCATTATCAACATCTGACTGAGTTTGAACGAGGGCGTGTAATAGGGCTCAGATACGCTGGTTGTTTCTTCTGCGACGTTGGAGAAAGACTTGGTAGGAATGTAGCCACTGTACATGATTTCTGGCAGCGGTGGACACATGAGTGTACGGTTCCAAGAAGACTGGGCTCCGGCTGGCCACGTGGTCCACACTTACAAATCAGTTACTTCAAGGACAGCTCCAAGCCAGGCGCCCTGTAGCGTGCATTCGACTTATACCAAAGCTCCACCTTTGCCACTTCAGTGGTGTCAAGCGAGCACTCATTGGAGGGGAGGGTGGAGGTCTGTTGTGCTTTTCGATGACAGTTGGTTCTGGCTCGGTGCCAGTGACGGCCGTGTGTTGGCTATCAGGAGGCCAGTTGATGGCCTCCAACCAACCTGTCTGCGTCCAAGACCCACTGGACCTACACCTGGAGTTATGGTCTGGAGTGCTATTTCAAATAACAGCAGGAACACTCTCGTGTTTATCCCACGCATTCTGACTGCAAATTAGTACGTCAGTCTGGTGATTCGACCTGTTGCGCTGCCACTCATGAACAGCATTCCAGGGGGTGTTTTCCAACAGGATAACGCTCGCCCACATGCCACTGTTGTAACTCAACATCCTCTACAGAGTGTAGACTTGTTGCATTGGTGTCCTCTATAACCAAATCTATCTCCAATGAGGACATACATGACATTATTGGACGACAAGTCCAGCGTCATCCACAAACAGCATTAACCGTTTCTGTATTGATCGACCAAATGCAACAGCCATGGAACTCCTGACATCCGGCACCTCTAAAACACTACGCATACACATTCGCATTCAACATACCGATTATTAATGTACCAGCATTTCATATGTGATTCTTGAGTTTCTCCCGGCGTATTTGATAATCAAAATATCCACGGGTATGCTGCCGGTCTATAGTGTCCAACGGGCACAATATTTCGGCGATCATACATGTCGCCATCATCAGGTGAACTGACGGACTGAGCTCCTGTGAACGTGCCGGCAAGGAGATCCGTACGCTATGGCTGCTCAGAGGGAACTGGGTTCGGTCGCGGCGGCGGCCGATTTAAATACCCTCCGCCCGCGGCGCGCTCCCTCCGCCGTCCGCGCCCCGCGCCACGGTCGCGCGGTGGAACAGATTGCGACGGCGTCTGAGATGACGTCGGTGTGATGGCTCTGTCCGCCGTGGTCGTCACAACTATACGTTTGCTCGATTTACTCTTGATTAACCAGATCGCTGGTTCCCCACAACTCACTCCACCTACCCCGAATCGGAGACTCCATTACCAGCGACCACCTACCCATCCTCTTTTCCACATCCGCCAACCTCCCCCCTCCACCCCATCCCCACAGAAGAACAATAAGCCAGTACAATAGAGCAGACTGGGGAAAATACCAGGACACTATCAATCGTGAGCTATCCATTCCCATAACAATCACTGACGAAGACGACTTACATCTGGTCACCAACAAACTTGAAACGGCTATCACGAAAGCGATCCAGGAAGCAATCCCCACCAAAGTAGTAGAAAATTGGAAACCCACCATCCCAGAAGCAGCACTACAACTAATACGACAGAAAAAACGACTACAGAGACAGATGAGACGAGACGACAATCCAGACCTAAAAAGACAATGGAACAGAATAAACGCCAGAATTAAAAGACTAATATCTCAACACAGACAACGACAATGGGACGACACATGCAGCAAACTGGACTACAGGAGTGGGGGCAAGTTCTGGAAGAGCTTCAAAACTCTCACAGGGCAACGCCAGACACACGCCAACACCCTGACAGTAAACAATGAACCTTCAACAGACCCCCTCGAGCAAGCAACAGCCTTTAAACAAACACTGCAAGACGTATACTCATTCCCGACCGACAACAGATTTGATGACATATTCAGACGACATGTAGACATACAACTAGGAACCCTGATAAATGCCCCAACAACCGAAACCGAAGAACAGCAGGCCCTCACCAAAGACATCACAGACATGGAAATAAAAAACGCAATCTTCTCAGGACGCAACTCCGCCCCCGGACAGAATGAAATTAGACGTATCCACCTACAAAAAGCCCCCCTCCACGTCATAATTCCCCTCCTATCCCTTATCTTCAATTACTGCCTACACAATGAGACAATACCAACAAACTGGAAGACAAGCAAGACTATCATGATACCTAAACCTGACAAACCTAGGACAGACCCAAAATCATACAGACCTATATCCCTACTGGACGTGATAGGGAAAACATACGAAAGAATAGTAACGGACCGCCTAAGGACTTATGTCGAGACGAAAAACCTACTCCCCCTTACACAAGCAGGATTCAGACACAACCATTCGACCAATGACCCCCTCCTTAAACTGACAGACAGCATCACCAAAGGGTTCAACCAGGGACACTGCACACTCGCAGTGTTCCTGGACATAGAACGGGCCTTCGACAAACTATGGCACCAGGGCCTGCTGTTCAAACTAATCAGTATCGGCATCCCAACTAAAGTAGTCAGGATTATCCAATCCTATATCACCAACCGGACCTGCAGGGTTCACGTCGCAAATCAGGTATCAGAAGCCTTCACCCCACAAGCTGGCGTCCCCCAAGGTGGCATATTGTCCCCACTACTGTACACACTATACACTGCTGACATACCTACCGTAACGACTCCCCACGAAGAAATGGGACTATATGCAGACGACACAGCTTACTGGTGTACGGAACTACGCACAACGACACTGCAACGAAAAACGACCACATACCTCCACCGCCTAGAAACCTGGATGGCAAAATGGAGGATACGACCTAACCCAACAAAGACACAGACAGTCCTCTTCAGACACAGACACTTAACAAAAAAGAAACAACAGAACGAACATGACATCCGACTAACCCTTTGGAACAGCCCCCTACAACTAAATGACACAGCTAGATACCTCGGAGTATACCTTGACAAACATCTCAACTGCAAAACCCACCTGACGTACCTCCTTAACAAAACCCGACTCAGACAAAACCTAATACGACAAGTGCAAGGACGCTTCAATGGCTGCAACACCCAAACGGCACTCCATACCTACAAAACCTTCATTCGTCCAGTTCTAGAGTATGCGGCAGCCCCCCTGGGAGGCATACATGCACCGATTGCAAAAAGACTGTACAGCACAGAACGCAGACTAATACGAAGCATCGCAAGGCTGCCGTATCAGACACCAAGCAATGAAGTATACGAGACAACCAGAATCGAACCCCTACAAACCAGATTAGCCAAAATGAGAGCCAGATACGGAAACCATATCCTAAACAAAAGACCGGACATGGAGGACCTAATCACAGTGAACCACAGAACAAAAAGGAAACCCAAATACAAATACGCAACACCCACCCACACAATCGCCCACAACACAGCTAAGATGTACCCCGATCTCGCCCCAATCCTAGCACCACTAACAGCAAACACCACCATCCCCCCACACCTAGACGAAAGGACCCAAGCATAAAACGCAAACACCACCAAACACAAACGAACATGGCCCAAAAAGAACCACCAAAATACACCTAACCCAACTCCCTCTACTCCCCCTCCCTCGCTCTACACTAAATAATAAATACAAAACAAATGCATATGTACAGTAGAATAAGGTATTGCCTATATTATAAGATATTTCTAATTATAAACTATTAACGAATAAGAATAAATGAATTGTAAAATAAACTGATGAAAAACGAAACTGTAATATAATATTAACCAAATTGTTAAAATACCACTGAAATTGCTAAAATATTATTGTAGTTGTCCAAATCTCATTGTATTCGTTAAAATATCACTAAAACTGCTAAAATATCACTGAAATTGTTAAAATCCCAAAGTAAATGTTAACATATATAAAAATCATTGTAATTGTTAAAGACCAAAAGGAAACTTGCACTATGTAGCAAGACAAATGTAAAAATTGTTTAAAAATAAAATGTACAAACCCATGGCTGAAAAGGGCAAATAGCAAGCCCTAAAACAGCCCGCTCTGCCCCCTCTGGGCAGAGAATGAAAAGTGCAAAAAAAAAAAAAAAAAAAAAAAAAAAAAAAAAAAAAAAAAAAAAAAAAAAGCGACCGAACCCAGTTCCCTCTGAGCAGCCATAGCGTACGGATCTCCGTGCCGCCACGTTCACAGGAGCTCAGTCCGTCAGTTCACCTGATGATGGCGACATGTATGATCGCCGAAATATTGTGCCCGTTGGACACTATAGACCTGCAGCATACCCGTGGATATTTTGATTAGCATTTCATATTTTCTGTACCTTATCTGGCACTTACATTAACCTGTGATCTTGCAATATTAATCACTTAAATATGTTACCTAGACAAATGTATTACAGAAATTTCATTACTCTACATTAGCTATTTTTTGTGTCATTTTTTTTCGCTAGTGTATTTAAACACATGCGACGTGTGTGTCTCAGTTGTACTGTCGTAGACGCACGGCACTAAGTATGTGTGTAGTGGGTGGACTTTGTGAGGAATACATTCGTATCACAAGCTGTAACCTCCACAACAATGTGTCACGCATTAATTAAAAAATTATTGGGTACGTTTATAATCAATATTATGGTCTTATGAAATAGTAGTAATAGTAATGGTCTTTTAAAATAATTTAGTTTCGCGACCTAAACATAATTCAATATTTTTGTTTTAACTCCTGAACAATATAGATTTTATCTCCTAGGGTGTTAATTACCCCAGACTGGGAATCGCTCGTCTAGAAGCAGTTGTGTCATTGCCCTGCAGACTTCCATGTTGCTTCTTATCGTCTTGAAACAGTCGTTGCACAAGCTTCCATGCAGTCCTTCACATGTTCAATTCTTCTCAAGGTGATGCAAACGTTTTGGTTGTTGCGTCTACAGTCCCTACTTTCTAAACATTTTCTTTATTGATTCCAGGTGACGGCCGATTGGAATGTTCGTCATCATCATTCGATGTTGACCCGCTTTTGAAACTCTTATCCAGTCGTGAGTCTGTATCTGACCTTGTCTCCAAGAGCTTGCCTCAACATTTGCTGGTCTTCTGCATCGGATTCCTCAAGTTTAAAACGTAACTTTGTACATCGTGCTCCTTCAGGTCAGGCATTGCAAAACCAGAAACTCTCTGAATCACGAAATGGAAAGAGGCTCATCTACAACTAACCAAACCTCTCAGGTAGCGGCCAGTTACCACACTGAGGCATGTGTGGGGAGACACCTGCCAGCTTCTCCGTCTCCTCGGAATCACTAGCGGGCAAAATAAAAATTTCACCAACATTCGGACATCACCTCGTACTTTGAGGAATGTTACACACAAGCAAGACGACGATTTGTGTGAAGTGTTTCACAGAATGCGACGTTTCTACCCTGTGAAACAGAGCCCAAAAGGGAAGCTTGTCCTGTTGCGTTGTAGATTTCAGCACATTCTGTTAATATCTGCACTGAGGTGACGAAAGTCATGGGATAGTGATATGTGCACATACGGATGGCGGCAGTATCATGTACACAAGGTATAAAAGGGCAGTCCATTAGCGGAGATGTCATTTGTACTCAGGTGTTTCACGTGAAAAGGTTTCTGACGTGATTATTTCCGCATGGCAGGAATTAACAGATTTTGAACGTGGAATTGTTCGCGGTTGGTTTGAAGAACATTCTGGACAAGTCGAGCGCATGATTTGACTAACCAGATCGCTCGACATGAGTCCCATCGAACATTTATGGGGCACAATCGAGAGGACAGCTCGTGCACAAAATCGTGTACCGTCAACGCTTTCGCGATTATGGACTGATACAGAGGCAGCATAGCTCAATATTTCTGGAGGATACTTCCAACGACCTGTTCAGTCCATACCACGTCGAGCTGCTACACTACGCCGGACAAAAGAAGGTATGACACTATATTAGGAGGTACCTCATTACTTTTGTCACCTCAGTGTAAAGCCTATGTAGAGGGTTTGATGGTAATTTACAGAGACTGTCCTTTTGTGTTCCAGTTTTCTTCTTCTTACAAGGATAGAAGTGTAATGCACAACGGTATTTAAATTTGTCTATTATCGATATGACACTTTAAAACTTATGTTGCTTACACTTAGCCCAGCTGAGAAAGGTATATGAATTGTGACCTTCTACTAGTCAGAAAGGTATGTGAGTTATGACCTCCTACTAGTCAATGTGCAAACTCAATCCTGTGTCAGGTGCAGCTCGTGATGAACCAAAACGCAATCCTTATCACATAGCTAAGGGTTTTTCAGTTGACTGTGAACGTCAGAGTTTTCGTGCTTGGAGGGCCGACGCTCAAGAATCACAGAAGCAGCTATCTTTATAGGAGGAAGGGGGACTAAATCGTGAGCTGCTATAGTTACACTGTATCAAACGTGGGGGCCTGGACTGAGCAACGAAGGGGACGAAGATGTAGGGGACAAATTGAAAAAATTCAAAAGCGTCGTTCACGACGCCTTACACAAGCATATTTCAGCAAGGTTTTATGCGATGGGGAAGATCCACTGCGGTTTTTTAGCCGTGTTAGGAAGCTGCCACAACAAAGAGTGCTTCATCAAAGGTTCAAGGGAAGTCAAAACCTAGCTGGCAAACAAAAGTCGAACGAAGCAAAAATGAGCGTTAAGCAGAGAAATGAGAGGCGCCTTCAATGGCTTTAAAAGCGAACTTTTGACAGCCGATCTGACTAAAATCCTAAGAGATTTTCTTCTTACGTAAAATCAGTAAGCGGAGCGAAATCATCTGTTCAGACACTCAGTGAGCATAATGGCACCGAACCGGAAAATAGAGAGAAGGCTGAAATACTGAACTCGGTCTTCCAAAGCTGTTTCATCGCGAAAGAACGTAGCACAGCCTTTTCACGGTCCTTTCAATCATCGTACGAACTTCGAAATGACAAAAACTGAGATAAACGATCGCGAAATAGAAAATCAGCTACAGTCTTATAGTAGTGGAGAGGCATCAGGACCAAATGAGATACCTACAACAATGTTAATTATATTCCGTCTTGATTGCAAAAATGTTTATTCACATGACGGGTTTCAGTTCCTCTAGAACCATCTTCAGATCTGCAATTTCGGTTACAGGGGTAACCTGTCATCACACAACAACCTTCACATGCTGCGTCACGTAATGTGAAGGTTGTTGTGTGTGGACGGGTTACTCCTGTAACCGAAACTGCAGATCTGAAGATGGTTCTAGAGGAACTGAAACCGGTCATGTGAATAAACATTTTTGCAATAAAAAAATGGTTCAAGTGGCTCTGAGCACTATGCGACTTAACGTCTGCGGTCATCAGTCCCCTAGAACTTAGAACTAATTAAATCTAATTAACCTAAGGACATCACACACATCCATGCCCGAGGCAGGATTCGAACCTGCGACCTTAGCGGTCGCTCGGCTCCAGACTGTAGTGCCCAGAACCGCACGGCCACTCCGGCCGGCTTTTGCAATCAAGACGAATAATAATTAACACTGTATAACCACTGATTGCGGTTTTCCATCAGACATTATGTCTGTTTTTGCATACCTACAACTATTTACAAATATTATGCGAAATAACTTACTCCCTATCCTTCTAGCACCAGTTTATCGTACTGCTCTGGAGCAACGAACGGTACCTAGCGACTGGAGAAAAGCACAGGTCATTCCCGTTTTTAAGAAAGGCCGCAGGCCAGATGCACATAGTTATAGCAGTACATCGTGGATGTCGATCTGTATTAGAATTGTGGGTTTTATCCAAATTAATTATGGCGTTTTTGGATAATGAAAGTCTATAAAAATCAACATGGATTCCGCAAACAAAAGTCTTGTGAAACTCAGCCCGGTCTCCTCCTCCACGAGATCCACAGCGCAGTACTCATCGACGCTCTTGTTGATGGCGTCGTCCTCGACCTCACGAAGGCATGTGACACTGTTCCGCACTGCATTTAGTGACAAAAATACGAGCTTGCCGAGTATCAGACCACGTTAACGACTGGATTCAAGAGCTCCATGGAACATGAACTGCCGACCGGAGTGGCCGTGCGGTTCTAGGCGCAACAGTCTGGAACCGAGCGACCGCTACGGTTGCAGGTTCGAATCCTGCCTAGGGCATGGATGTGTGTGATGTCCTTAGGTTAGTTAGGATTAATTAGTTCTAAGTTCTAGGTGACTGATGACCTCAGCAGTTAAGTCGCATAGTGCTCACAGCCATTTTTGAACATGAACTTAATGCGTCGGCCTTAATAGAACAAAAGGTAATTTCGAGGGTACCCCTAGGAAGTGTGATAGGAATGTTACTGTTTGCAGTGTATGTAAGTGACCTATTAGTACGTAAGTGACCTATTGGAATGCGTCGCCACCTTTTTAATGCTGTTCGCAGATGATGCGCTTGTCTGTACGAAGCTAGCAACGCCAGAAAAAACGATTTGAAGAAGGACCCATGGAGGATTAATGAATTGTGCACAGACTAATAGTTGACACTGAACGTAAGTAAATGTAACATACTGCGTGTATGAGTACATAGGAAAAATAATTTACTACTTTGCAACTACACTATTGACAGTAAATTACTGGAAACAGTAAACACTCTAAAATATCTAGGAATATGTATCCGTACGACCTTAACCCGTGGTCTAGAGATAGCGTCTTCGACTTATAATCAAAACGTCTTCGGTCCCGGGTTCGATCCCCACCACTGCCTAAATTTTGATAAATAATCAGCATTGGCGGCCGAAGACTTCCGGCATAAGAAGTCACCCTCATTCTGCCAACGGCCTTGTCAAAACGGGCGGAGGAGCGGATAGAGGTTAGGGCACTCTCTTGTCCTAGGGGTGGGAAATTGCCCCTAAAGGCGGAAGAACAGCAATGATCAACGACATGAGGATGCAGAAGGTAATGGAAACCACTGCATTAAAGACACGTAACGTGTATCCACAGGACATGTGGCCTGTAATTGAAGAAGTGTCATGATGATCTCTCCATTGGCAAAAGATTCCGGAATAGTCCCCCTTTCGGATCTCCGGGAGGGGACTGCCAAGGGGGAGGTTACCATGAGAAAAAGATTGAATAATCAACGAAAGGATAACGTTCTACGAGTCGGGGCGTGGAATGTCAGAAGCTTGAACGTGGTAGGGAAACAAGAAAATCTGAAAAGGGATGCCAAGAGGGAGGTTACCATGAGAAAAAGATTGAATAATCTACGAAAGGATAACGTTCTACGAGTCGGGGCGTGGAATGTCAGAAGCTTGAACGTGGTAGGGAAACTAGAAAATCTGAAAAGGGAAATGCAAAGGCTCAATCTAGATATAGTAGGGGTCAGTGAAGTAAAGACCAGGATTTCTGGTCAGATGAGTATCGGGTAATATCAACAGCAGCAGAAATTGGTATAACAGATGTAGGATTCGTTATGAATAGGAAGGTAGGGCAGAGGGTGTGATACTGTGAACAGTTCAGTGACCGGGTTGTTCTAATCAGAATCGACAGCAGACCAACACCGACAACGATAGTTCAGGTATACATGCTGACGTCGCAAGCTGAAGATGAACAGATGGAGAAAGTGTATGAGGATATTGAAAGGGTAATGCAGTAAGTAAAGTGGGACGAAAATCTAATAGTCATGGGCGACTGGAATGCAGTTGTAGGGGAAGGAGTAGAAGAAAAGGTTACAGGAGAATATGGGCTTGGAATGAAACAGGAGAAAGACTAAGGGTTAAAGCAAGTTTCAGCTAGTAATAGCGAATACCCTGTTCAAGAATCACAAGAGGAGGAGGTATACTTGGAAAAGGCCGGGAGATACGGGAAGATTTCAAGTAGATTACATCATGGTCAGACAGAGATTCCGAAATCAGATACTGGATTGTGAGGCGTAATCAGGAGCAGATATAGACTCAGATCACAATATAGTAGTGATGAAGAGTAGGCTGAAGTTCAAGACATTAGTCAGGAAGAATCAATACGCAAAGAAGTGGGATACAGAAGTACTAAGGAATGGCGAGATATGTTTGAAGTTCTCTAACGCTATAAATACAGCAATAAGGAATAGCTCAGTACGCAGTACAATTGAAGAGGAATGGACATGTCTAAAAAGGGCCATCACAGAAGTTGGGAAGGAAAACATAGGTACAAAGAAGGTAGCTGCGAAGAAACCATGGGTAACAGAAGAAATACTTCAGTTGATTGATGAAAGGAGGAAGTACAAACATGTTCCGGGAAAATCAGGAATACAGAAATACAAGTCGCCGAGGAATGAAATAAATAGGAAGTGCAGGGAAGCTAAGACGAAATGGTAGCAGGAAAAATGTGAAGACATCGAAAAAGATATGATTGTCGGAAGGACAGACTCAGCATACAGGAAACTCAAAACAACCTTTGGTGGCAATAAAAGCAACGGTGGTAACATTAAGAGTGCAACGGGAATTCCACTGTTAAATGCAGAGGAGAGAGCAGATAGATGGAAAGAATACATTGAAAGCCTCTATGAGGGTGAAGATTTGTCTGATTGTGATAGAAGAAGAAACAGGCGTCGATTTAGATGAGATAGGGGATCCAGTATAAGAATCGGAATTTAAAAGAGCTTTGGAGGACTTACGGTCAAATAACGCAGAAGGGATAGATAACATTCCATCAGAATTTCTAAAATCATTGGGGGAAGTGGCAACAAAACGACTATTCACGTTGGTGTGTAGAATATATGAGTCTGGCGATATTCCATCTGACTTTCGGAAAAGCATCATCCACACAATTCCGATGACGGCAAGAGCTGACAAGTGCGAGAATTATCGCACAATCAGCTTAACAGCTCATGCATCGAAGCTGCTTACAAGAATAATATACAGAAGAGTGGAAAAGAAAATGGAGAATGCGCTAGGTGACGATCAGTTTGGCTTTAGGAAAAGTAAAGGGACGAGAGAGGCAATTCTGACGTTACGGCTAATAATGGAAGCAAGGCTAAAGAAAAATAAAGACACTTTCATAGGATTTGTCGACCTGGAAAAAGCGTTCGACAATATAAAATGGTGCAAGCTGTTCGAGATTCTGAAAAAAGTAGGGGTAAGCTATAGGGAGAGACGGGTCATATACAATATGTACAACAACCAAGTGGGAATAATAAGAGTGGACGATGAAGAACGAAGTGCTCGTATTAAGAAGCGTGTAAGACAAGGCTGTAGCCTTTCGCCCCTACTCTTCAATCTGTACATCGAGGAAGCAGTGATGGAAATAAAAGAAAGGTTCAGGAGTGGAATTAAAATACAAGGTGAAATGATACGATTCACTGATGACATTGCTATCCTGAGTGAAAGTGAAGAAGAATTAAATGATCTGCTGAACGGGATGAACAGTCTAATGAGTACACAGTATGGTTTGAGAGTAAATCGGAGAAAGACGAAGGTAATGAGAAGTAGTAGAAATGAGAACAACGAGAAACTTAACATCAGGATTGATGGTCACGAAGTCAATGAAGTTAAGGAATTCTGCTACCTAGACAGTAAAATAACCAATGACGGACGGAGCAAGGAGGACATCAAAAGCAGACTCGCTATGGCAAAAAAGGCATTTCTGGCCAAGAGAAGTCTACTAATATCAAATACTGGCCTTAATTTGAGGAAGAAATTTCTGAGGATGTACGTCTGGAGTACAGCATTGTATGGTAGTGAAACATTGGCTGTGGGAAAACCGGAACAGAAGAGAATCGAAGCATTTGAGATGTGGTGCTATAGACGAATGTTGAAAATTAGGTGGACTGATAAGGTAAGGAATGAGGACGTTCTATGCAGAATCGGAGAGGAAAGGAATATGTAGAAAACACTGATAAGGAGAAGGGACAGGATGATAGGACATCTGCTAAGACATGAGGGAATGACTTCCATGGGACTAGAGGGAGATGTAGAGGGCAAAAACTGTAGAGGAAGACAGAGATTGGAATACGTCAAGCAAATAATTGAGGACGTAGGTTGCAAGTGCTACTCTGAGATGAAGAGGTTAGTGGGTGACCAGATACAATAAATAGTAGAAAAAGTAGACGCCAAACTGAGATTCAGAGGAAGAATCTTAAGGAAATGTAATTCATCCACTAAAGAAGTGACAAGGCACTTGTTCGATTGATTCTTGAATATGTTTTATAAATCTGGGGCTTTTACCAGTTAGGACTGACAGTAGAGAGAGCGTGAAAATCCAACGAAGTGCGGCGAGTTTCGACACGGGATCGTTTAGTCGACGCGAGTGCGTTACAGAGATGCTCAACAAGCTCCAGTTGCAGATTCTACAAAAGAGACGTTATGCAGCACGGACAGGTACTATTGAGATTTCGAGAGTCGAACAACATATTTACTTCGTCCAACATACGTCTCGCGAAATGACGACAACGAGAAAATTCGAGAAATTAGAGCTAATACATAGGTTTCCCGACAGTCATTCTCCCCACGCGCCAGGATCAGTTATTGGCACCAGAAGTACCCTTCACACACCGCCAGGTGGCTTGCGGAGTACTGATGTAGATGTACAACTACAGTATATTTGCAGGAAAGCGAAAGACGAGGCAAACGGAACAAAATCTACAGATGTAAAGGTGATTTCTGGAGAATCGCAGGGAAGTGTCATTCGATTCACACTGTTTATAATATACAGGGCGAACTAGAACTCCATCGACAAACTTCCAGAGGTTATACAGGAATACCATCGAGTATTTTGGTATGAGGGACCCACGGTCTCCAGCGGCTCATTACAGAGTTACTGCATTTCGTCTTATTTCTTGATTCAGTTAGCTGTGTGTTTATATTGCACTGGAGTGTCAAATACTGCAGGTGTCGACTGTTTTTCCATTTGTTCACGGTACCTGCTGTTGACAAGAGCTGCAATCGATGCCAGGAACCACACTGAAGTACAGTTTGGACGCCAATGGATTGGTCTTGGAGATCCTGTTCCATGGCCAGTTCGGGTCAGCAGACATGACACTAATGAACTTGTTCTTCTTGGGGCAAGTGAAAGTCTAGTTTACGACACTACGGTTGATACTCGCAAGGATCTAGTTGTTGGGTTATCACAGACGCGGAGATAGTACGCCATTCTCCTGGAATTTTTGAGCATGTAAGACAGTCGATGGTGCGTCCTGCACTGATCATGATGGTCGACATTTTGAACAATACTTGTAATGGAACAGCTCTGCAGTTATTACGTGCTGTACTGTAAACCGACATAAGACACTGACACAAAAGATTGCCTGTTTCGTCTGAGGGTTGTTGCTTTATCCCTTGATGTGTGTTTTGTGCTTTGATTATAGCATACAGGTTTTTTCACTGTCGTGAAGGTATTTTCACAAAAAAAGGTGGGCTGCGGTAACAAACCGAAACCGAATAAATCATAGATTATTACTCTGAAACAAGCCGCCGAAGATTGTGGGTCCCTTACACCAAAATACTCAGAAGGGATTCTGAAGAATTGTGAAATTTTGTTGATGATGTTATGGTTCACTTTGCATATAAATGTTTTAGTGTATAACTCCGGAAAATCCATGAGGTTGTTCGTATACGATGCGGTTGTCTAAAGAAGATTCATATAAATAGTTTGTTCAGATTTTCATAGTGATGCTATCCACAGATGTCTGCTGGCAGTGTGGCTGTCCCGTATTTCGTGACAAACATAAATAATACACTTCGGCTCAAACACAGAGTTCAGGAAAGTGCATGCATACTTCACACGTCCACGGGAGTTCGTTTATTATTGGATAAGTGATTTCAACACGGACATACAAAGACTTCATATTTGGTACTTTCCGGACTCCCGACTGAAATCTCATTTCAAGAAGTTGTCGGTAAAATTTATATAATTGCGATAGAAGACCGTCGCGCTAAGGTTCCACAGACCATTGAGATGAGAGGCATATCATACTAACGACAATATAGCATCCCGAATGAAGCAGCGCATATGAAGAAACCGGATGCGCGAAGCTGTTGCATTTATTGATTCCATGCTAAACACATTTGAAGGGCTACGTTTCGAAATCGTGTTTGGAATAGCTGAAGCGTAATCTGAAGCTCTTCCGGCGTCGTTATGTAACTGTGAACGTTTGGTGGTACCATTATAAGGTAGAAGGAACAAAACTACACTTAAAACAAGGAGCTGACTATGAAGGAGATACATCTAAAAACGATGTAAGCGCTTTGGCAGTGAGTATCGTTATTATTGTTTGCAAAACGGTCAGATAGCAACACATTATATGGCTTTCTTTGTCCGTGACACAGTGACTAGAGGCAGAAATTACGAAAATTATAACACAAAAGTGCGCATAGACCTGAGTAATATGGTGCGAGCGCACATCATCCGCTGAGATGGCAAAAGAACGCGAAATATTTTCCCGTCCTTTTCATTTTCGATTTGGCATTACACTGAGATCTATAATTACTTGCACAGACTAGGATAATGCCTGCTGAGGAGCACATAATGACCAGCTTGTAAAAAAAATTTGTACTCGTATTTTGGTCTCAGGTCAGACAAATGGAATCACCTGATGATGACTTGGCGATAAGTCGAAACCTCTAATAATACAAAATTCGTGACGTGAGAATGAAATACATGATAAAAATTATTTCTGTTATGGTGAATTAAAAAAGAAATATTTAGATTGCTGCCATAAAAACTGACTCAACTTAATATCAATCATTTTGAGAAACAAATCTTTGATCTCACATTAAAATATTATTTAGCTTGGTTTTTATGCAACATTTACTTATATATTCCGCACGCTGCCTTGCGGAGTATGACGGCAGGTATTTTGTGTACCACTTTAACTTCCCCTCTTTCCGGTACCAGTCGTCAGTGGTTCGCGGGAAGAACGATTGCCGGTAAACCTCCATGTGGGCTGTAATCTCTCTAATTTTATCTTTATGGCGTTTTCTCTAGATATACGTAGGAGGAAATATATGTGTCGACTCTTCTAGAAACATACGCTCTCGATACTTGAACAGTAAACCAAACCGTGATGCAAATCGCCTCTCTTACAGTGTCTGCCATTTGAGTTGGTTGATCATGTCTGTGATGCTTTCGTGCTTACTAAATGAGCCTTAACGAAACACGCTACTCTCCTTCCGATCTTATCTATTTTTTCAATCAATCTTACCTGGTGTGGACCCCATACTAACAAGCAATACTGGAGTACTGGCCGAACGATGGTTTTCTAAGCTACCTCCTTTGTTGCATTCTACTTTTCCTGGGGATTCTCCAATGAATCTCGGTCTGGTATCTGCCTATCCTACTATTAGTTTTATGTGGTCGTGTTACTTCAAACCTCCGTACACACACACACACACACACACACACACAAACACACACACACACACACACACACACACACACACACACACACACACACTTCGTTATTTTATGGAAGTAAATGTTTCCAGTGATTGTTCTGCCTATGTATTCACAATACGTTACATTAGTTTATGTCGAGGGTCAATTGCCACTCACTGCACCAAGGACCGATCCTACGCAGTTCTTCCTGTATTTCGTTACAATTTCGTAGCGTTGAGACTTCACTGTATGTAACAGCCTCACCCAGAAAATGCCTCATGGAACTTCCGATGTTGTCTCCTTTGTCATTCATACATATTGTGAAAAGTAATGGACCTATAACAATCCCTTCAGGTACGTAGTAAGAGGTCACTTTTACTTTTCTGATGAGCATGATATGCTGTATTCTGTCTGCTAGAAACTCTTCAACCCAGTGACACAATGGCTCATTGGGCGGCAGTGCAGAGTGGAACTGTATCGAATGCCTTACGGAAGTCATGGAAACTGCATCTACTGGGTGCCGGTATCTTCCGCCTTCCATGTCTCGTGGACGAACACGACCGTTGTTTTCGAAACGCATGTTGGTTGCTACAGAGGCGATTTTCGGTCTCCAGAAGCGTCACGATAACCGAAACTACAGTACGCTCCAGGAGTGAACAAGTCGTGCACACTGCACGTACACGCGTAGCTTAGGGGCTCGACTCTTTTCTGTCGGCATTGTTATTAAAATTACACTATCACTTTTTCTATTTTCTATAATAACGCAGTATTTCATACCAATACAAATGTTATGAGTAAAAATTACTCCTTTTTTAGAAGAAGATTTATTTAAAAATTAATAATTTTAGCACGGCTGCAATGACTAATTGACGTGGCGGTCTGAGGCGCCTTGCCACTCTTCGTGCGGCTACCCATGTCGGAGGTTCGAGTCCTCCCTCGGGCACGGGTGTGTGTGTGTGTGTTGTCCTAAGAGCTTGTTAGTTTAACTTAGATTAAGTACTGTGTAAGCCTTGGCACCGATGATCTCAGCAGTTTGGAGCCATGGGAGCCTACCACAAAATGTATCGGTGTTTCACTCGGTTGCTGTTGTTGTCTTCAGTCCAGAGACTGGTTTGATACAGCTCACCATGCTACTCTATCCTGTGCAAGCTTCTTCATCTCCCAGTACCTACTGCAACCTACATCCATCTGAATCTGCTTAGTGTACTCATCTCTTGGTCTCCCTCTACGATTTTTACCCTCCACGCCGCCCTCCAGTACTAAATTGGTGATCCCTTGATGCCTCAGAACATGTCCTACCAACCGGTTCCTTCTTCTACTCAAGTTGTGCCACAAATTTCTCTTCTCCCCAATTCTGTTCAATATTTCCTCATTAGTTATGTGATCTACCCATCTAATCTTCAGTATTCTTCTACGAGGTGCATTCAAGTTCTAAGGCCTCTGATTTTTTTTTCTCCGGCTGGAAAGAGATAGAAACATGCGCATTGTTTTAAAATGAGGCCGCGTTCATTGTCAATACGTCCCAGAGATGGCAGCACCGTACGGCAGATGGAATTTTACCGCCAGCGGCGAGAATGAGAACTGTTTTAAATACTTAAAATGGCGACGTTTTCCTTACTTGAACAGTGTGCAATCATTCGTTTTCTGAATTTGCGTGGTGTGAAACCAACTGAAATTCATCGACAGTTGAAGGAGACATGGGTGCGACAGTTTAATGAAGGCAGAACATCGTGTGACAACAAACCGAAACAACCTCGGGCTCGCACAAGCTGGTCTGACGACATGATCGAGAAAGTGGATAGAATTGTTTTGGGGGATCGCCGAATGACTGTTGAACAGATCGCCTCCAGAGTTGACAATTCTGTGGGTTCTGTGCACACAATCCTGCATGACGACCTGAAAATGCGAAAAGTGTCATCCAGGTGGGTGCCACGAATGCTGACGGACGACCACATGGCTGCCCGTGTGGCATGTTGCCAAGCAATGTTGACATGCAACGACAGCATGAATGGGACTTTCTTTTCGTCGGTTGTGACAATGGATGAGACGTGGATGCCATTTTCCAATCCAGAAACAAAGCGCCAGTCAGCTCAATGGAAGCACACAGATTCACCGCCACCAAAAAAATTTCGGGTAACAGCCAGTGCTGAAAAAATGATGGTGTTCTGGGACAGCGAGGGCGTAATCCTTACCCATTGCGCTCCAAAGGGCACTACGGTAACAGGTGCACCCTACGAAAATGTTTTGAAGAACAAATTCCTTCGTGCACTGCATCAAAAAGTCCGGGAAGGGCTGCGCATGTGCTGTTTCACCAAGACAACGCACCCTCATATCGAGCTAACGTTACGCAACAGTTTCTTCGTGATAACAACTTTGAAGTGATTCCTCATGCTCCCTACTCACCTGACCTGGCTCCTAGTGACTTTTGGCTTTTTCCAACAATGAAAGACACTCTGCGTGGCCGCACATTCACCAGCCGTGCTGCTATTGCCTCAGCGATTTTCCACTGGTCAAAACAGACTCCTAAAGAAGCCTTCGCTGCTGCCATGGAATCATGGCGTCAGCGTTGTGAAAAATGTGTACGTCTGCAGGGCGATTACGTCGAAAGTAACGTCAGTTTCATCGATTTCGGATGAGTAGTTAATTAGAAAAAAAAGTCGGAGGCCTTAGACCTTGAATGCACCTCGTATAGCACCACATTGCGAAAGCTTCTATTCTCTTCTTGTCCAAACTATTTATCGTCCATGTTTCACTTCCATACATGGCTACACTCCATACAAATGTTTTCAAAAACGACTTCCTGACACTTAAAACTATACTCGATATTAAAAAATTTCTCTTCTTCAGAAACGCTTTCCTTACCATTGGCAGTCTACATTTTATATCCTCTCTACTTCGACCATCATCAGTTATTTAGCTCCCCAAATAGCAAAACTCATCTATTGTCTCATTTCCTAATCTAATTCCCTCAGCATCACCCGACTTAATTCGACTACATTCCATTATCCTCGTTTTGCTTTTGTTATGTTCATCTTATATCCTCCTTTCAAGACACTGTCCATTCCGTTCAGCTGCTCTTCCAAGTCCTTTGCTGTCTCTGACAGAATTACAATCTCATCGGCGAACCTCAAAGTTTTTATTTCTTCTCCATGGATTTTAATACCTACTCCGAATTTTTCTTTGTTTCCCTTACTTGCTAAATATACAGATTGAATAACATCGGGGATAGGCTAGAGCCCTGTCACACTCCCTTCCCAACCACTGCTTCCGTTTCATGTCCCTCGACTCTTATAACCGCCATTTGGTTTCTGCACAAATTGCAAATAGCCTTTCGCTCCCTGTATTTTATCCCTGCACATTCAGAATTTGAAAGAGAGTATTCCAGTCAACATTGTCAAAAGCTTTCTCTAAGTCTGCAAATGCAAGAAACGTAGGTTTGCCTTTCCTTAATCTATTTTCGAAGATAAGTCGTATGGTCAGTATTGCCTCACGTGTTCCAGCATTTCTACGGAATCCAAACTGATCTTCCCCGAGTTCAGAATGCTCAAATGTGTGTGAAATCTTATGGGACTTAACTGCTAAGGTCTTCAGTCCCTAAGCTTACACACTACTTAACCTAAATTATCCTAATGACGAACACACACACCCATGCCCGAGGGAGGACTCGAACCTCCGCTGGGACCAGCCACACAGGCCATGACTGGAGCGCCTTAGATCCCCGAGTTCGACTTCTACCAGTTTTTCCATTCGTATGTAAAGAATTCGTGTTAGTATTTTGCAACTGTGACTTATTAAACTGATAGTTTGGTAATTTTCACATCTGTCAACACTTGCTTTCTTTGAGATTCGAATTATTATATTCTTCTTGAAGTCTGAAGGTATTTCTCCTGTCTCATGGTATAGTTTTGTCAGGGCTGACTCTCCCAAGGCTGTCAGTAGCCCTAATGTAATGTTGTCTACTCCCGGGGCCTTGTTTCGACTTAGGTCTTTCAGTGCTCTGTCAAACTCTTCACGCCGTCTCATATCTCCCATTTCATCTTCATCTACATCCTCTTCCATTTCCATAATACTGTCCTCAAGTTCGTCGCCCTTGTATAGACCCCACATATACTCCTTCCACCTTTCTGCTTTCCCTTCTTTGCTTAGAACTGGGTTTCCATCTGAGCTCTTGATATTCATACAAGTGTATCTCTTTTCTCCAAAGGTCTCTTTAATTTTCCTGTAAGTAGTATATATCTTACCCCTAGTGAGGTATTCCTCTACATCCTTACATTTGTCCTCTAGCCATTCCTGCTTGGCCATTTTGCACTTCCTGTCGATCCTTTTTGCCTGCTTCATTTACTGTATTTTTATATTTTCTCCTTTCATCAATTAAATTCAATATTTCTTCTGTTACCCAAGGATTTCTACTAGCTCTCATCTTTTTACCTACTTGAGCCTCTGCTGCCTTCACTATTTCATCCCTCAAAGCTACCCATCCTTTTCCTACTGATTTTCTTTCCCCCATTCCTGTCAATCGTTCCATTATGTTCTCCCCGAAACTCTCTATAACCTTTGGTTCTGTCAGTTTATCCAGGTCCCATCTCCTTAAATTCCCAGCTTCTTGTAGTTTCTTCATTTTTTATCTACAGTTCATAACCAATAGATTGTGGTCAGAGTCCACATCTGCCCCTGGAAATGTCTTACAGTTTAAAACCTGGTTCCCAAATCTCTGTCTTACCATTATATAATCTATCTGAAACCTTCTAGTATCTCCTGGTCTCTTCCATGAATACAACCTTCTTTCATGATTCTTGAACCACGTGTTAGCTATGATTAATTTATGCTCTGTGCAAAATTCTACCAGGCGGCTTCCTCTTTCATTTCTTACCCCATTCCACATTCACCTACTACGTTTCCTTCTCTTCCTTTTCCTACTATCGAATTCCAGTCACCCATGACTATTAAATTTTCGTCTCCCTTCACTATCTGAATAATTTCTTTTATCTCATCATACATTTCATCAATTTCTTCGTCATCTGCAGAGCTAGTTTGCATATAAACTCGTTCTACTATGGTAGGCGTGGGCTTCGTGTCTATCTTGGCCCCAATAATGCGTTCACTATGCTGATTGTAGTTGCTTACCAGAACTCCTCTTTTTTTATTCATTATTAAACCTACTCCAGCATTACCCCTATCTGATTTTGTATTTATAACCATGTATTAATCTGACCATAAGTTTTGTTCCTCCCGCCACCGAACATCACTAATTTCCATTATATCTAACTTTAACCGATCCACTCTCCTTTTTAAATTTTCTAACCTACCTGCCCGATTAAGGGATCTGACATTCCACACTCCGATCCGTAGAACGCCAGTTTTCTTCCTCCTGATAACGACGTCCTCTTGAGTAGTCCCCGCCCAGAGATCCGAATGGGGGACTATTTTACCTCCGGAATATTTTACCCGTCATCATTTAACCATACAGTAAAGCTGCATGCCTTCGGGAAAAATTACGGCTGTAGTTTCCTCTTGTTTTCAGCCGTTCTTAGTACCAGCACAGCAAGGCCGTTTTGGTTAGTGTTACAAGGCCAGATCAGTCAATCAGCCAGACTGTTGCCCCTGCGACTACTGAAAAGGCTGCTGCCCCTCTTCAGGAACCACACGTTTGTCTGGCCTCTCAACAGATACCCCTCCGTTGTGGTTGCGCCTACTGTACGGCTATCTGTATCGCTAGGGAACGCAAGCCTCCCCACCAACGGCTTGGTCCATGGTTCATTGGAGGGGGGGGGGGGGGGGTTACTCGGTTATTAGTAGAAAATTAAAGACACTGTTACAACCGTGATAAAATAAATACCGAAAAATACCCATTAGGTCTAAAATAACGGCATCGCTTTTTCCCATCCATAATTCGGAATCTGTATTAATCTCATTAGATATTATCGTACCTAAATGGTTCAAATGGGTCTGAGCACTATGCCACTTAACTTCTGAGGTCATCAGTCGCCTAGAACTTAGAACTAATTAAACCTAACTAACCTAAGGGCATCACACACATCTATGCCAGAGGCAGGATTCGAACCTGCGACCGTAGCGGTCGCTCGGCTCCAGACTGTAGCGCCTAGAACCCCACGGCCACTCCGGCCGGCTATTATCGTATCTATTATGGCTATAAAGACGTCTCGACCACCAGCGTTCAACCTATATTTGTGATATACATTCCAGTCAGAATTTAGAATTTCGTTGATGTTGACACAGTTCAGCAAGCTTTCCGTCCCCGGTACTACGTGCGCATCGGTACCGTTTATAAGCAAGACTAATTCCAGGATCTTACCATAGGTGCTCCTGACCTATTAAGGATGGGAGGGGGGGGGGGGGGGGTTCGTACAATTCTGTAACTGATAGCGAACGTCGAGAAATCCACATCCGAGATCGTCTCAGAGTCGCATGAGCCCTTTCTACTCGGCTCTACATCAGAGGAGCATGATCGGTTCTGGGAATGGCGCTGCACAATAGCTTCCACCCCAGGAGAGATGACGCTGTCTCCACCAAATCAAACACCTATAGCAACCAAGGGTGGCCTCTGAACCCAGGTGGCAGGCGTCGTTCGTGCCTGCATGAGCCATGATTTGCAGTCGGGAGCGCTTGCTGCGCTCAGTCACTGACAGCAGAGCCTACTCCACAGGCCCGACCAGACCCCCCCCCCCCCCCCCCACCTCCCCCAATCACACAGAGTCAGCACTGGCCTTCTTTCCCCACCTGCCCACTATTTCCCTGAGGGGCTCCAACATTTCGCGTAACACTGGAGCTCCCAGTGACACGCAAACCTACTCTCTGCACATGTCCGCACCTCTCAGGAAAATCCGGCACAGTTCCAACAGGCCAGGCACCTCACGCAGGCTCAGATGTATTTTCAGCAATAGGCAATACCTCAGACCTGTTTCTAAGACGCGAGGAGACAGCCGTGTCACGGGTACACAATTTCGTCTTCTGCCCAGAGATTCGCGACACTGCCACTGTTCGCCAGTCGACTAGCCAGGACGTGCAAATCGGAAGGAACAGCGTCATCAGGGGTCTCAGGCGACGATTTAGGCTCCAGAGGTGCCAAACCAATTGTCTCAAGACGCCCCGACGCCACCGCAGCCCAGGGTAACAGCCTGAAACCTGTCGACCATGGCCAACACAGTTTCCAGCTGTTCACAGACAGTGTAATGTTCCCCCTGGCTCTGTACACGGCAGATGCAGTCCCTGCTGCTGTTGTTGTGATCTTCAGTCCGAAGCTTGGCTTGATGCATCTTTCCATACTACTCTATCCTGTGCGAGCCTTTTCATCTCCGAGCATTTACTGCAACATTCATTCTTTTTAACCTGCTTACTGTATTCATCTCCACGTTTTTTTTACCCCACACAGTCCCCTGCAATACTACATTCTAAGAAAGATAGCCTCATCCTCAAAAAACAGCTACAATGGCGTAAAAAAATTTTTTCAATGACATCATTCCACTACACGCGGAATTTTGATCCCTTTATTTTTTACTATGTTTTCCTGCCTCTAGTTCCGACACATCTTTCTCTTCAAATCTCATATAGATATATACTACTAAAGTTCCCTTCATACACATTTTAGACTTTGCAGCTCTTTGTGTAAATATTCTACAATATTCTGTTCTTTACGTAATGGGCATTTGTGTAAAGCCTAAAAGATGGCTCTTACTTGTACTTCATTTACTTGGGTACTTTATGATTTCAAAAATACATTTAGCTGCCGTCCTTTGAATTTTTTTTTTAATATAATAAACTTGTATCCTGTTTTCGCAGTCTGAAGTTGTTCATTACAGGGCAAAGGCTGGAAAATTATTACATAATTTAATTTGTAACTTTGACTATTGCCTTCTCGCATTGTAACTTTACGTAAGTAACCTTTCTACGTTACGACATTTTTCATCTTTGTTAATGTTTCTGTCAAACTTATTTCTCTATGTATTATTTTATAGGGTTGTTAAAATTTCATTCTGATTAAGACATCCTTAGAGATGTCTAAATCAATGTCAACGTGTTAAAAAATTATTTGCAACCGGTTGGCTGTATCATTTCTCCGTTGAAACTTATGTACGGTTGCTGAAAGACAGCTATGTTCAAAACTGTAAAGTGGGTGATACCTTGATGCCTCAGAATGTGTCCTATCAATTGACTCTTCTTTTGGTCAAGTTGCGCCTTAAATTTCTTGTCTCTTCGATTCTATTTAGTACCTCCTCATTAGTTACGTGGTCTACCCACCTATAGTCCGTGAGACGAGTGATTGGTACTGACAGTTCCGGCGGGCAGACGGCGCTGTTGCCGAACGTGGCTCACAGCACGCGGCGCCCTGTCTGCTACACGCATTCTCTAGCAGCAGAAATAAAAGCGAGACAAAATACAAGTCGTATTGGTACGCGTGAATTTATTTAAAGTTGATGCTTGAAATATATTAACTCGAAAACTGATAAGAGCTATTTAGTACAAGTATCTAAGATGCTGAAACATAATAAAGTTATTTGTTAAACTTCACAACTGAAATGAAAACTATTTTCGCAAGTTGTTGAACATTAGCAGTTTTGGTTTCCATTGTTAAGTATTAGCATTATTAATTTGTTCTACTACAAGCTACAGAATAATTGGTCAGTGTATTAAGAGTTATAATCTGAAGAAAGTACTCACAATGTGATGATCTGGTTGTAGATCGATAGCAAACTCCCTCCTTACATTCCTGAATACGTTGTAGTTACTGTAATGGAAAAACACCACTCACATCACTGTCAGAATCTGATTTGACATTGTCTTCCTCAGCACTACTCGAACTATCACTGCTCTCTCCCAGATGTATAATTAAATTTTCGATGCATTCTTCCACAACCCCTTCGGTTTTGGCCGCCTCTCTGATGGCACTTGCAGTGCTGTTTACAATTTTAGCCCACGTCTCGCTTGTCACTTTATAGATAGCTGCTGGAATGAGAGTTTCCACTTCAGAGATCGTGAATTTTTTATTGTTTGCAGTAATGTAATTTTTTATCTGCGCCCACACTCCTTCAATTGCATTGAAGTAACAGTGGTATGGAGGAAGCCGAAAGATTTCATGCCCGTGCCTTTTAGCAATCTCGTCAATTACATATGTTGGAAATTGGGGTTTCTTTTGTGCCACAATTTCGAGCAGTTCCGCCTTCCTTAAATCTTCTCTGAAATCTACTTTTCGCCGTTTCAACCACTGAATGATATCGTCTTTTTTTGTTGCCAAGGTTGGTGCCTTATCGTGGTGAACGGAATGATAAGGCGCATTGTCCATAACAATCACTGATGGACTTGTCAGATTCGTCATAAGCGATGTCTCGAACCATTCTTGAAATACTACACTGTTCATTTCTTCATGGTAATCTCCCGTCTTTTTTGACCGAAACATTTTCAAGCAGTTTGGCACAAAACCTTTCGATGTTCCTGCATGTAAGACAATAATACGCCCTCCTTTGCCAACAGGCACTGCCATTGTCCCCTCGGGCGTTCCATCATTCCAGCCTCTACGTAAAGAATGGCTGGCATTGACCCAAGTTTCATCTAACCACACTATACTTTCGAATTCCACACCCATGATCCTGCGCAGAAATCTGCACCGCCATGCAACTACATCTGTCATTTCCATTAATATTTTGCGTCCGTTAAACAGTGAATAGCTGAAGCCTATGTCTTTCAACACTGTACGCAATGAAAATTTGCTCCCTTTAAAAAGATCGTCTTTCTGAAGCGACACCAGTAATTTAGATAGAGTTGGATGTTCCCTTCTCTTATAATAGCTGTATATATGACGACGAATAGCGTCTTCCTGAAAATCGTCCAAAGCTGTCACCTGCTTATTTCTCGGTCGCTTCTTTCCTGGTGTGTGCAGCTTTGTTGTGCCACTCTCGTCACAATCTACACTATACTGTTCTTTCGCTATCTTTACAACAGTGTTCTTACTTATTTTCAATGCTGCTGCAGTTCTCTTCACAACCTGAACAATAGGAATTAAGGGCCCATCTTTGTCCTTTTCTTTCTCAAAGTAATCCCTCACAGAGCACACGAATTCACGGGCCTGGGTGTGTAACACACTTTTCTTCCTCCGTTTCACTTCTTGTGTTGGGCTGGTACTACCCGCCGCACTAGACATTGTTTACAACGAAACATAAACAAAGAAACACTAAAAACAACAAAAACGAAATAAACTGCGAATTCAACTTCAGACGAACGACGAACGACCGTACCGCCTGCACGCGAGACACTGGTAAGTTTCATAGGCGCGCGCGACCGGGTTTCAGAGCGGCAACGTGGCCCTTGCTACCCGCTCAAAGTCAGGCCGTCATTGGCTGCCTGCCTGCGGTCGCTAGGCAACGGAAAGACGCTGCCGAGCTGTCAATACTAAAGACTCGTCTCCCAGACTTTAATCTGCAACACTCTTCTGTAGCAACACATTTCTAAAGCTTCTATTCTCTTTTTGTCTAAATTGTTTATCGTCCCTGTTTCACTTTCATACATGGCTACACTCCAGATGAATACCTTCAGAAAAGACTTCCAAACACTTAAATTTATATTCGATGTTACCAAATCTCTCTTCTTCAGAAATGCTTTTCTTGTCATTGCAGGTCTACATTATATATCCTATGTACTTCGGACAGGCAGCCCCTATCCATCTTTAATTAATTTTTCTATGAACCAAAGGTAATGTAATACCAACCTAAGAAGTTGAATTCACTCAGCACAAGCGATCGAGAAATACGCAAACTCTTACAGTAAGATAAATAGCACTACTAAAAACAGCTAAATAAACAGCTACTGTTCACCGCTACTCATAAGCGCGCAAGAATACCAGTAAATTAAATTACGTACACAATCCGTGTACAAAAGATAAGCTGCCGCCGCTGCTGGGCTTCTCTCTGCTCTGAGATTCGAGCTGTACTGAATATTTACTGTTTGCAACGGTGCGCGACCAGCTACTCTTCAGTGTAGTGTCTGCTGGCGTATACTAATCGCCATCTTGCTGCTCTACACCTACATCTACGTCTGTACCTCGCAAGACGCCTTACTACGTGTAACGGAAGGTACTTCTCGTACCATCGTCTCTTACCCCCTTGTCCGCAGCTCGTGGTCTCGCCGTCGTGTTCTCGCTTCCCGGCGGGGTCAGGGATTTTCACCTGCCTCGAGATGACTAGGTGTTTGTGTTGTCCTCCTCATTTTATCAACATTCATGAAAGTGCCGAGATTGGACTGAGTAAAGTTTGGGAATTTGTGCGGGCGCTGATAAACGCGCAGTTTAGCGCCCCACAAACCAACCATCATCATCATCTTACCCCCTTCTCTGATCCATTCGTGAATGGCGCTTGGGGAGAATGATGGTCGGTAAACCTCTCCCATTTTCTCGCTGAGGTCATTTCGCGAGACGTATGTGAGAGGATGTAATGTATTCCCCACACTCATTCGGACTTTCATTAGCAAATAGTCCCATACTGCACAGTGCCTCTCTTGTGTCGTCTGCTAATGGCGTTAAACATCTCCGTAATGCCCTTGCAGTGACTAAACTATCCCATGACGAAACGTGTCTTTCTTTCTTGGATATTCTCTGTCTTCTTCTTCCAAGCTAGTAAGCGCCTTGGTCATCAACAACACTCAAGAATCGGTCTCGTAAGTGTCTTGTAAGCCAATTCTTTCCTGGATACATTGCATCTCTTTTAAATTTTTCCAAAGAATCTCAGTCCGCCATCTGATTTTTCTACGGTTACTTTTATGTGATCATCCCACTTCATGTCACTTGAAGAGGTCACTCTTCAGCATTGTGCTGTTATTACTGTTTTAAGTTATTTATCACCAATAGCGTAATCGGAAACAGCGAAGAAATCTTGGGTAACAGAACTAATACGTAAACTGACCGAAGAAACAAAGAAGTACGAAATGCTCAGAGAAAGTCAGAAACACAGAAATATAAGTCACTTAAAATGAAAGGGAAGCGCATGGAAGTCAAGGCGAAATGGCTGCAGGAAAACTGTGAAGAGATCGAAAAATAAATCGTACAGAAAGGTCAAAATAGCCTTCTATGACATTAAAAGCAATGGCGTCAACATTACAAGCGTAATGGAAATTCCACTGATGAACGCAGAGGACAGGTCAGTTCGGCGGAAGCCTCTTCGAGGGGGAGGAACTGCCCTGATGATGTGATAGAAGAAGCAATGGAAGTCGATACGGAAGACACGGTGACCCATTATTAGAGTCGTAGTTTAATAGAGATTTGGAAGACTTACGAACTGACAGGGCAGAAGGGACAGACAACATCTTTAGGAATTTCTAAAATCATTGTGGTAAGCGAGAACCTAAGAACTATTCAAATTGGTATGTAGAATTTATGAGACAGGTGACATACCATCAGAATTTCGGAAAAATATTACACACACAATCTCGAAGATCGCAAGGGCAGGTAAGTGCAGAACTACCACACAATCGGGTTAACAGCTCATGCATTCGTTTCTAAAAAGAAATACGTGCATTTCAGAATGACTGAAACACTTAAGAAAAATTTAGACACGTTAATATTACTTGTCGACTTATAAAAAAGCGCCCGACAACGTAAAGTGAGAAAGATGCTCAAACTTCTTAGAAAAATAAGACTAAGCTATACGGAAAGACGGATGATACACAATATGTACAAGAACAAAGGACGAACAATACGAATGGAGCACAAAGAGAAGTGCTCCGATTAAAAAGAATGCAATACCTCGGCCCTAATTTTGACTCTATACAACGAAGAAGCAATGATGGAAATAAAAGAAGGATTCACGAGTGTAATTAAAATTCAGGATGAAAGGATATCGATGACAAAATTCGCTGATAACACTGCTGTCCTCACTGTGGACATAGAAGAGTTACACGACCTGCTGAACGGAATGAACAGTGTCATGGATTCAGAGTATGGATTGAGAGTAAACCGAAGCAAGACGAAAGTAATGAAGAGTAACAGGAACGGGATTAGCGATAAACTTATAAGAATTCGTAATCACGAAGTAGACCAAGTTGAGGAATTCAATTGGCTTTGAAGGAAAATATCAGGTGGCGAATGAAGCAAAGAAGACATAAAAACAGACTAATACACAGACAAAGAGGGCATCCCTAGTAACAAGAAGTCTACTAACATCAAACGGTGCTCTTAATTTGAGGAAGAATTTTCTGATAATGTACGTTTGGAGATCAGCACACTACGGTAGCGAACCATTGATTATATATATAGATGGAACAGAAGAGAATCGAAGTGCATGGAAGTCAAGGCGAAATGGCTGCAGGAAAACTGTGGAGAGATGGAAAAAGAAATGGCATGTGGTGCTACCGAAGAATTTTGAAAATCATATGGCCTGGTAGACAAGAAATGAGGAGGTTCTCCGCAGAATGAAATAGACGCAAATTACTGACAAGTAGCAGACACACCATGCTACGAGAAGTGTCAAGACATCAGGGAATAACTTCTCTGGTATCGGAAGAAGCTGAAGAGAATAAAAGTTGTAGGGCAATATGCCCAACAAATAATTGAGGACGTAAGGTGCAAATTCTACTCAGAAATAGTGAGGTTTACACGAAAGAGGATTTCTTGGTGGGCCGCCTCAAAGCAGTCAGAAGATCGATGACGAGAGAGAGAGATTTACATTTTTTATGTTCAGGGTCAACGACTAATTCCTGCACCGTTCATCGATCCTCCGCCGATCTTTCCGCATTTCGGTGCACTCTACTGGCAACAACACTGTTGGCGAAGAGGGTCATAGTGTTTCCGACGTTATCCACTGGATCATTAACGAGCGAAGGGCGTTCAATAAGTAATGCAATACATTTGTGGAAAACTCCGTACGCGCAGGCCTCTGAAGGCCCAGCAGTATCGACCGACAGCCATGATATCCTCAGGTGATATGCATCACTGGATACGGATATGGAGGGACACTTGGTCAGCACACCGCCCTCCCGGCCGTTGTCAGTTTTCGTGGTCACCTTTCAATCAAGTAGCCCCTTTATTGATCTCACAAGGGCTGCGTGCACCACGCGCTCGGCGGACCCGGATCGTCACCCATCCGGTGGTCTGACGGGAACCGACGTTACCACTACTTTTTGTGAAAACAGGTAAGTTTTAAACCGGATTCCGTTGCACCATATTATTCCCCATTCTTTCGGTTACAAAACCCTATTTTTCAACATAATCTCCGCTCAATGGGTCGGCCTTACTCCAGCTTATTGGGAAGGCTTGTATGTCAACATGGTTCCACTCTAATGGTTGACTTCTGAGACAACGTCTTATTGCATCAATTATCTCATCATACACAGTTGTACAGCGAGGTGTTCAACCGTTATCCGTTGATCACCTCGAATGAGTGTGTCTGCACATTCCCACACTGCAGGAGCCACAGCTGTGTGCAGCTGGTCGGTATGTGGGAGATCGGACAGGTTTGTGCGACATTGTTCCTATGATGACAGATGCCTCGCCCGACTCACTATGCTTTTGTTTACTGCCAGGTCTAAAAAGTGGTTCAAATGGCTCTGAGCACTATGGGACTTAACTTCTGAGGTCATCAGTCCCCTGGAACTTAGAACTGCTTAAACCTAGCTAACCTAAGGACATCACACACATCCATACCCGAGGCAGGATTCGAACCTGTGATCGTAGCGGTCGCGCGGTTCCAGACTGTAGCGCCTAGAACCGCTCGGCCACCACGGCCGGCTTACTGCCAGGTCTCCGTAGGCATTCTGCAAGCGCCTATGAATATGCACAATGCTTTGTTTTTCCGCCAAAAGAAACTCAATGACAGTTCTCTGCTTGGAACGAACCCCAATACAGACACAATTTCGAAGGTTATACACTGAAGCGCCAAAGAAACTGGTATAGGCATGCGTATTCAAATATAGAGATATGTAAACAGGTAGAACACGGCGCCGCGATCGGCAACGCCTATATTCGACAGCAAGTGTCTGGCGCACTTGTTAGATCGGCTACAATGGCAGGTTATCAAGATTTAAGTGAGTTTGAACGTTGTATAATAGTCGGCGCACGAGCGATGAAGTGGAGATTTTCCCGTACGACCGTTTCACGAGTGTACCGTGAACACCAGGAATCCGGTAAAACATCAGATCTCCGACGTCGCTGCTATCAGTAAAAGATACTGCAAGAACGGGACCAACGAGGACCGAAGAGAATCGTTCAACGGGTCTCCGAACTTATGGAGACGGCGAGTTCGGAGATTACGTTATAGGACTCACTGGATAGTTTATAGAGAGCATGCTGAATTCATTTCTGATCTCCACACGCTACTTGTGTCTCGGAGAACGACGTTTCAAATGTTCTTCCGGTTATCCAAATTTTGGTTTTCCGTGTTGCCTAAATCGGTTAAGGCAAGAACCATAATGGTTCCGTTGAAAATGACAGTGCTGAGTTCCTTCTCGAGTCTTCTCTAATCCGAGCTTGCGCTCCATCTGTAATGACCACGTTGTCGACGGGACGTCAATCCATAACACAGCTCTACAAAATAAAATTTTTTTTTCGTTGCCAGGGAAGTTTGAACGAAAATGGGATATTGTTATGATACTCATTCCGAGTATATTTGTACTTTTTCCAAATTGGCTCTGGTTTTTGAGATATAGGTTATTTGTGGAAATGAGAGTTTCATGTGGATAATATCGACTGCAGGGTTCATATATGGTGTAATGTATTTGCTACCTGTTTTTTAACTAGCGATATTGTACTATCTTTATTAAACAATTGTGCTCAGGGAGTGCATCTGTGTGGTTGAGGATTACATCATGCAAACATCACACTGTCAGCATGTGTTCAGTCCTGTTGTGCGGTGCGTGTGTTGAAGATATTGAGGGTTGTGCAGATTTGAATTCGGCGGTACTCGACATTCATTTGTTGGCCGAGGTAATCCCCGCAACAGCCGATAGGTAGCGTTCAGTGTAAACAAGAAAAACGGTGATGGTCGAAAGTCACACACATGTGCAGTGCAGCTTCAAGGAGATACAACCTTTTCATCGTGACGTAGCAAATAAGAGGTGAGTATTCATTTCACACAAAACAATTAATGATGTTTGTTGGATGTGATTGACATGCAAATAAAAGAAAGTTCTGCATAATATGTAGTATTTGTGCAATTTTGTTTTAGGAAAACATGAGTTCTTCACGCCGTCTTTGCGTGAACCATCCAGATGAGTTCTGCTACATTTGTGGTGAATACGTTCTTCAAAAGAACAGGAAGAATATCACTCCTTTTGTGAAGGAAGCGTATCTGGCATATTTCGGAATTAAACTTGGAGATCAAGACAAGGCGTGGGCACCCCATAAAATTTGTAAATGCTGTGTGGAGTGCTTACGGCAGTGGACAAAACGAAAAAGGAAAAGCTTAAACTTCGGAGTGCCTATGGTATGGCGAGAGCAGAAGAACCATACAGATGATTGCTATTTTTGCATTGTTAATGTGAAAGGTTTTAATAGGTTCAAAAACGAAAGTGGGAATATTCCGATTTGGAGTCAGCAAGAAGACCGGTGGTGCACAGCAACGATGTTCCTGTACCAACCTTCACAACATTACCCACGCTAACATCATCAGATGACGATGTGCACGGCGAGGAATGTACAAGTAGTGGTTCGGAATACGAAGGACGTGAGACACAACCCCAGCAGTTCGACCAGAAGGAGCTCAGTGACTTGATACGAGAACTCAATCTTTCAAAGCAAGCATCAGAACTCTTAGCATCCAGGCTTAAGGAAAAGAACTGTCTTCATCCAAGTGTTAAAATAACAGCTTACCGGACGAGAGAAGAAAACCTTCTTCCATACTTCAACCAAGAAGAGGTTATAGTGTATTGCAGCAATATACCTGGACTTTTACTTGAATTGGGGCTGCCGGAATATTGACCAGAGGACTGGCGTTTCTTCATAGACAGTTCCACTAGAAGTTTAAAATGTGTTCTCCTACACAATGGCAATCGTTACGCATCTATTCCAATTGCCCACTCAACAAAACTTTGTGAAGCATATGCTAACATCAAGATGGTTCTGCAGAAAATTCAGTATATGCAGCACCAGTGGTTGATTTGTGTTGATTTGAAAATGGTGAACTTCTTGCTTGGACAACAAAGTGGATACACAAAGCACCCATGTTTTATCTGCATGTGGGATAGTAGGGCAAAGCACGAACATTGGAAGCAGAAAACATGGCCTCCAAGGGAACATATGGCTGTTGGTGAAGCAAACATCATTAATGAACCTCTGGTTAGTAGGGACAAGATTGTTCTTCCACCATTACATATTAAGTTAGGACTAATGAAGCAATTCACCAAAGCTTTAGACAGAAATGGTAATTGCTTCACATACATCTGCAATACGTTCCCTGGACTCAGTCGTGAAAAACTTAAGGCAGGAATATTTGATGGTCCTCAAATTCGCAGGCTCATCAACGATACCAATTTTACAAGTGTCATGACTGTCACTGAAGCATCGGCCTGGAACAGTTTTGTCGCTGTTGTAAAATGTTTTTTGGGCAATCATAAAGCTCCCAATTACGAGGAACTGGTCAAAAACATGCTCACTAACTTTCAAAACTTAGGAGCTAACATGAGCATAAAATTGCACTTCCTTCACAGCCACTTGGATCGATTTCCTCATAATCTAGGTGATTTCAGTGAGGAACAAGGAGAGCGGTTCCATCAAGATATGAAAGGAATAGAGGAAAGATATAAAGGAAGATGGGACAGGCATATGATGGCAGATTATTGCTGGAATCTGCAACGTGACTGTTCTGAAGAGACCTATAAAAGGAAAGCGTACAGGAAGCGGTTCGTCATGGACGGAAAATGATATACATATAGAGAAACTTTTCAATTATGTTTTATACGTGGACAAATGCCTATCAGGTTTTCATAGAAGCTATTTATAAAGATTATTTTCTTTTTTCATTGTAGTTTGTAGCGCTCGAGTTCAGTATTAGCAATTTTTTCTAATTTTTTGAATAAATCATGCATTATCTCAAAAACTAGAGCCAAACTGCATAAATAGTTGCTATATTCGTCCTCAGCACCACTAACCCATCCTAAAGCCACTCAAATATCCTTGGCAAGAAAATGAGTGTTGACCAGTGTAATCTTCCTGCGCTATACGCATTCTAACATCAATGGTCACTTTCACTACCTTACACTCCCACTTCACTCGCATTCATTGTGGGTTCCTATCCCCTGTTTTGCACACGCGCCACCCTATCCAAGTCTATGGCGACAGACTCCTTAAGGATACCACTGTCGCTGTATTAAGTCGTTATTTGGTTTTCCTACTAACATTACAGTGCTATAGTGGACGCAGGATCAAAGCTGCAGCTATAAAGCTTTTACTTGGTGAGTTGTCTACCTGTCAAGAATCGCCTCTATAGATAAGGTAAAAATGGTGAAGAAGCATTCTGTTATCTTCTCTGAGTATCGTGTCGTGTAGTGCGTGCTCCGAAACGTGCCTTTGCCTGCCCGTATGCATCGCCGAAAAGCAGACGTGTAGACATAACGTTGAGCCGCTGCTTTTCGCAGTTTCTCGCCCTGTGTGTGTCGTGATATCAGACAGAGAGTGGGCACTTCTGGGGAACGTGGCGCCTCGGCAGATACGACGATAGCTTTGAGTCGCCGAAAAGCAGAGTTCCAAAGTGACAAGGCCACGGGAGTCGTTAAGCGGACGTCGCTGCTCCTCAGTCTCTCGGGCGTTATCCTCTTCAGTCTGTCGACTGCTGTTGTAACGGTTTCTGATACCGCAAGCGAAGGCTCACACCAAGAACGCATCGAAGCTTTATTTTGCAGTAGCTAGTTAAATCCAGTTTTGACGTGAATCTTTGAGCCACACGGCGTATTATTTGATCCACAAAGTTATGGGAATACAGCCAAAACTAAAATTTGTTTACTGCTAATACTTCGGCTGTCAAACGTTCAGCCGTCTTCGGAACGAGGCGGAAAGACTGACAGTACCGCGCTCCCTTCGTATATACGGGGTGGTTAGAAGCAGTCTAAATAGCTTTCAAGGATGTTACAAGGAAGGCTGTGCTGAGGAAAATCGTTAGGAAAAAAATTCGATATGTTGTCTAGTTTTCGAGTAAATTACCACTGAAGTTAGCGAATCAGGCAGCTGCGCGCGCAGTTTCAAGCGCCCCGCCACATACAATTAGTGTCAGTCGTTCTCGAACCGTACATGATTGCTGCACGAGACTGCTCAGCTTTATTACCGTCTCACGTCCAATTTTTGTATCGCTCTCTTGTTCTGTTTTAGCAAACCAAATGAACACTAATTGGCGTCACCGTCTCTGGCGGGTCACTTGAATCTGTGAGCGCAACTGCCTAATTGGCTAAATTCAATGCTAATTAACCCGGAAATAGCGCAACGTATCTAATTTTTCTCTAAACAACTATTTCTGAGCACAATCTGTCCTGCATCACCCCTACAAGCTTTCCAGACTGTTTCTGACCACCCTGCATCTGTTCAAAAGTGTTTGGACATCCTTTACTGGACATTAATAGATGTGTCCAACTTCTGCCTCTATGACGACTTGACTTCTGTTGGAGACACTTTCACCGAGGTGTCCGGATACATGTGGACAAATTGATGCCCATTATTCCAGAAGATCCGAAACCGGAGAACGCTGGGATCTGGACCGAAGCCAAGGCTACAACTCATCTCAAAGGTGTTCCGTTGCGTTCAGTTCGGGACTCTGGGCAGTCTAGTCCATTTCTAGGATATTATTGTCCACAAACTATTGCCTTTCAGATGCTGTTTTATGAAAGTGGTCCCTGTTCTGTTACGTTGATATAATGATGGTCTCCGAAATGTTACTCTACTGAACGCACTACATAATGCTGTAAAATGTGTGCTGTTTGAGGCTTTCCCGGCGCTGCATCTGCTTGATAGGTTCCAGGGAATTATGTGAAATATTGTGCGGTTTTTACAATATTATCCGGCGTAATTTCCGGGAACCTATCAAGCAGCTGTAAAATGTGTTTAAATCCTTCCGCATTTAGCGTTGTTTAAGCACAATAAAGGAGACGACACACTAACCACGAGAAGCACCCCCATATCGTAACACCACTTTCTCTGCTGACACTGCACGTGATGGCAGATAACGTTCTTTAGTTTCTGTGTTAGAAGCTGTGGAGGTTATCCTTATATTGAAGATACCAGTATTTATTTTCTGCGCAAGATCATAATTGCGATAGTCCAAGAGAGGTTTACATCTATCTTCGGTCTAAAAAATTTTAAATTACTGGTTATCTGTTCATCTTGTGACAATAAACGTTTGCATCGAAAAGTGTTCCATGCCAGATACTATATGTGCCGCTACTGCGTTTTCTTGCAATCTTTCATTGCCGGCATTTAAATCCTGAGTGATTTTTGTTACATGAATACTAAACTGTGGTCTAAGGCATACGCCTGTGTGTAACGTTTAGTCATCTGATGCTAGAGACATAATCAGAGTATATAAAGACACCCTTAGTATTTTCAAACTTAAACAAATTAAGCAAGCCGAACTGTTAGCATTAGGAGAGGAACCGCCAGGAACATAATACGACGAATTTTCTTGAAATGCCTTCTGTTATACGCTTTCGGGGCAATGACTCTTTCATTCATCACGTGGTCTTTCAGTGGGATTCCTTTCACCTTTCTGGGAAATCGCATTTCGCCCCTTAAACTCTGCTGTTATCTTTAGCAGGGACGTAAGTAGTCTGGGATACCCAAAAGAAAGTGGAAAAACAGAAATTACGATATGTATCGATGAATGGCTAAAAATAACCCTGATGAACAGCTATGTTTCAGAAATAGTCCTTTGAATACGAGACAGTACCCCACAAACAACTGACAGGTATACAGTCAGTGTTTGAATTCTGCTGGGGCACCACCACAGGACATAGCAAGCACTCTGATTCGTGTAAGGAATGGGGTAGGGTGAACTTGTGTAAACTTAAACTCATGAACATGTCAAAGGTCTTTCCTGGAGGAACTCTCGAATTGCCACACAGGCACACTAGAATTAGTTTTCCATATACGTAGTACTGTATCTCAGCGTGTAGCGATTTACGTAGCTTATTCATGTGCTTTTCTTGCGGGAATTGTATTACTAGCCTTTTCCCTGTGGTTTCCCTTTCGTACACGTTGATAAAAAACTGCGTACATCTCCTCTCCCCTTCACCATGGCCCCCTTTTCATCACCCCTCTTCCTTTTCCACCTGCCAACGACTTTCCACATGCCTCCTGCGTCTGCTCCTCCTCCCCCTCCTTTGTGTGTATCTCATCCTCTCCCCTCCCTCTCTCTGATAATCTCCTCTGCCCCCTCTCTACATCTGTGTCCTCTTCCTCAACACTCTCTGTCCAACTTCTCCTCCCATCTATTTCCGTCCAAGTCCTCTATGTGTCCATTTTATTCGCCCCCCAAATCTCTGTTCACACTCTTCCCTCTTCTCTCTGTTCATCTCTTCCTCCCTTCATTCTCTGTCCACCTCATCCTCCACCTTCTCTCACCAACCATCTCCTTCCCCTTCACTACTTAGCCTTGACCATCTGCTGTAGCCCTGAAAAGCATACCGATACTACGTGCACAACACACCTTCTCCCATCTTTCTCTACCTGGCTCCCTGTTGCCTCTCCCTATCCATGTTCGCTTACCTGTTCGCCCTATCCGCAGGTGTAGCCTCTGTAAACCATTTTGGTAAAGAAGGATGATGCTACTCTAACACGAGTGCCATACTGATCGTCAGTAGCAACGGATGCAATCTAAGATCAATGAGGGTACTTTTTGTCCACTGTATACAATATCAGAACATCAATTGACTAGGGATTTAATATACTTAATGTTGCAAATAAGATTAAATGATTTTTTGTTAACTTAATATTTCCATTTGTAATCATTACGGAACTTAAGAGCACAAAAAATTGCAACGAATGACCTTCGAACTAGTAACCTCAAGATTAAAAACCTATTTACATGAAATGATGCTATTTTCAGATAAATATCATAAGCGGTTCTGAAGTTTCATGTGTCGACCCATGCTGAAACGCCCAGATTATTTCGTGGTGTAGCCTCCACGTGCGGCGATGCAGGCGCTGATTCTGCCATCCAGTGTATCATAAAGATGTCGAATACTGTTCTGAGATACGTTATGCAAGCCTGCTCGACCTGTTCACGAAGTTCCGTAAGAGTTGATAATTGACGAGTCGCACGAGTCCCTTCTCGTCCCATCATATCCCACACATGCTCATCATATACCACACGTGCTCGACTGGAGCCAAGTCCGGAGATCGTTCTGGTCAGGGAAGCTGCCGCACGTCTTTCAAAGCACGTTGAGTTTCAAGGGCAGTGTGTGGGCGAGCAATACATCACCTTCCTGTTGCAAGAACGACGAAAGGGGTCTAACGCTTTTGGCCTGCGTTGAGATATTTGGGAACCGATTTGGCTCATGACCAAACTATCATGAATATCATGCCCCACAAATAATCTGGATATATGCCATCGGTCTCCACATCTTTTTAGCATTTATCCTCCGAAAATCCAGGATCATGGAATGGTCTGCATCCACGCAGCAACCCAATTCTTGATGGTGCAGCAGGAAAGGTAGTTACGACCAAATGTACCGGATATATCATCACAAAAATGTTTGGTCATGTTTCCTTTTTAAAAAATATACTTAATCACAGCGTGCCTCTTTCACTGTGAATTCTCTATTTTCTTGTGACGGTTCACACTTGCACGGATAAATAAAAACCAATGTTACTGCTACGCAATTGCTGTCACATATAACGTAACGAACAAGGTTTAAAGCCAAAACACCAGAATTAATCTACTTCAGTTTTAAATAGGAAAACCAGGGATTTATCAACATTCCCTCATAGACACACTCGAATGTTCAGAGAACCAAACATTGCACCAAAAGGAAAACTGCCTGACACAGAATGGGAGTACAGTATATGAAGTAACACCCTCTATAGATCTGGCACAAATTTTAATTCATTTCTTCAGCTTCCATCATTAATACCATCTAGTTCAGTTGTTCCCAACCTAAGGGGGACGAAACTTTTCTGAGGAGTAAAAAGAATAGGGTTCGATTGCTTTTCCGTCACAAAACTAAATTATTTTTAAAAGATCATTACTACTTTCACTGTTTCATGAAACAGCTATACTGACTACATAAGTTACCATTAACTACATTTTTTTCAAATACTAGCATTAAAGCTTGACACAATTTGGTGGAGATTAAAGCTTGTGAAACAAACGTAAGGACATCGTCTTCCTCACATGTGCAACCCACTACACACGTGCTTCGTAATTTGTACAGTGTATCTATCAGAGTAAAATTGAGACTTATACGTCACACACACAGTGAGCCACAGTTCCGTTAGGACTGTGGCTATAGAAAATAAAAGGCATGGGCTACGTCCACAAAATCACTGTACTTATTCAAAACGTTCTCCCCCGAATCAAAACACAGTTGAAATGGTTTTAAAGGTGTTTTGAAACGGTCACTGCAGTCCCTTTTTTGAAATTGCATTTAATACTGCAGTACAATTTTCTTGGATGTCCTTAACTGTGTTGTGATGGTGAGCTTTCATTGCCAACTTCAATTTGACGAACAACCAGAAGTCGACTGGAGCCAAATCCGGCGAATACGGCGGGTGATCCAGGACCGCGAGCTGTTCGCTGGGGCCAAAAGCTCGCGCACGATCTTCGTTTTGTGGGCTGAGGCGTCGTCATGGAGGAGAAACCACGCACCTAGCCCTCGGTATTGGGGTTGAATTTGACGACGACGAACGACAGAGAACTCACAAAATCTGATGTCGCCTCGCTACTCCAACGCTGTTCTCCGACGAGTACCAGACACGTACTGTTACAATGGTGGTCAGGACGTCTGCTGCTACACTGTTTTTTTGTAGGTTGAAGTACAGCGTCACCGGTGACGAAGGGACTTGAAGTCCCATACCACCCTCCGACGGTGGAAGTTCAAGGTAGCGGGCAATAGGTAACACAACTACATGGGTACTGATATTGGTGATCGTATGGTGGTCGCAAGTACCGAGTGGTCGAATCAAGACAGACACTTTATTAGTTGCCGTAACACCTGTTACATGGTTGTTGTTGAAAGTTTAAGGATCGTAAAGCCACAACTCGTCAGGAGATGGTATTACAGTTTGGAATTTGACATAAGCAATCCACACGGAAGTGGGAGATACTTTTTGTTTAAATATCTCATGAAACTGACTTTCCCGATTTGTATGTAGTTCCCATATTGAGCCATAAAATATTTCATTATTCACTTCTCAACAGATAAACGAACTAATTTACAGCACAACAGTAATACTGTAATGGTTACTATACAGCTTTAGGGGCTACACATTACTATTACAACAATTATTATTTGCAGTGGTCAGACATAAAGCATTGGCATCCTGAAGTCTTACAATTTCTACCAGCTAAGAAGCAGAGAGTCCAACACTCAAGTCATTTACAAACAATAAGTATAGTGCACACATTTTCACTTAGTTGATATTAAATGAGGATCCACAGGATATGGATGACGTAAGATTCCCTAGGAGAGGAGTGTTACAGAGGAGGCATGTTTTGTAAAGAGTTTCTATTCTCAACGTCGATAGTTAGCTCTCTTTTCTAATAAGGAGTTGCAGGTATCACTCACGATGCACTGAGAAATTGATTCATTATTCTACACAGAGACGTTTTTAGAAACAACCAGTACCAATTGACTCAGTAGCTAGCTGGACAATAATAAAACACTTACAAAAACAAAATATCATTTATCTTTTGTAATTTAAAAAAAGTATTAATAGAAATTTCTTTTTAATTCTAAAATTTAGTAAGACGCTACGTAAAATTTGGTTACATTTGAGGGTAATGGTCTCAGAAAGATTGGGAACCACTGATATAGTTCGTGTCTACTCTTTAGACAAAATAATGCGATTAGTTCTACTATTACAACCTCTAAAACCAAATTCTGAACGAAAGGCTAAACACAGCAATTGGTTCCAAGATGCAAATGTTTGTGAAAGTCGAATCACCAACAAAGAATAGCCAAAATGAGTAGCTATTTGCATTATGAGTATCAACAGTAAGTGATTACGACATGAGAAAGATGTTGTACACGGGGGCCCGAAAACGTCTTCCATCATGTGAACTGAAAGATCAGTGTAAACTCCAATTCAGTCAGAAAAATGAAAACGCGAAATCAAGCGGCGGTTTACCTCGTTGTCGCGAAAAACTGAAATGTCAGCTTGTGAGCGGCTAGCCATTGAACCATTGAAAAAAAGAGCAGTTGAACGGAATGGACAGTGTCTTGAAAGGAGGATATAAGATGAACATCAACAAAAGCAAAACGAGGATATGGAATGTAGTCAAATTAAATCGGGTGATGCTGAGGGGATTAGATTAGGAAATGAGACACTTAAAGTAGTAAAGGAGATTTGCTATTTAGGGAGTAAAATAACTGATGATGGTCGAAGGAGAGGATATAAAATGTAGACTGGCAATGGCAAGGAAGAGAAATTTGTTAACATCGAGTATAGATTTAAGTGTCAGGAAGTCGTTTCTGAAAGTATTTGTATGGAGTGTAGCCATGTATGGAAGTGAAACATGGACGATAACCAGTTTGGACAAGAAGAGAATAGAAGCTTTCGAAATGTGGTGCTACAGAAGAATGCTGAAGATAAGGTGGGTAGATCACGTAACTAGTGAGGAGGTATTGAATGGGATTGGGGAGAAGAGAAGTTTGTGGCACAACTTGACTAGAAGAAGGGATCGGTTGGTAGGACATGTTTTGAGGCATCAAGGGATCACAAATTTAGCATTGGAGGGCAGCGTGGAGGGTAAAAATCGTAGAGGGAGACCAAGAGATCAATACACTACGCAAATTCAGAAGGATGTAGGTTGCAGTAGATACTGGGAGATGAAGAAGCTTGCACAGGATAGAGTAGCATGGAGAGCTGCATCAAACCAGTCTCAGGACTGAAGACCACAACAACAACAACAACAACCGAAAAACTAAAGAGTCAACTTTTTAATTTCGTATGATTCCCCTTTAGTTCCGTAACATTTCTCAATCGATTTAGAAATTAGTATTCGGTTAAAAAAATCTCATTTTATTGCATAAGATATTTTATCTCCTTAGCCATTTGTCAGGCACGTTCACTTGACATAGAAATCTTGCATTGAAAAAAAAAAATTTGATATTGAGTAACTTACCGTTCGGGACATTTTAAATCAAGGACGGCCAAGAGTCCAACATGTGTACAGCTCTCTTGACGTGTGCTGAGATCTATCGCCTAGCTTCACATTTCCCGTATTACCTAGCTTCACATTTCCCGTGTTACCACACTACGTTGTCTATTTCGGGTAGAGAGAGAAACCCAACGGTCTGCATTTATACAGGGTCTTGAGAAACAATCTGAAAAGCTTGTAAGGGTGTTTCAAGATAGGTTGTGCCGTTTCCGAGTTCATTAGCATTGAAGTTGGCGAATCAGGCTTTTGCACGTGCAAATTCAAGCGGTCTGCCAGATACTATTAGTGTCAGTGGATCTCATAGAGTAAATGATAGCGCACAAGGCTGCTCAGACTTTGGCTCGGGTTCGATCCTTAGTAGCGTCCCACGTCCAATGTTTGTGCTGCTCTCTTATTCAGTTTCAGTGAACCAAACGAAGAAGGTGTTTGGCGACACGGTCTCTGTTTGGTTAGCTTTAGTGCTAATTACCTCGGAAGCAGTGCAGCGTATCGAATTTTTTCTGTACAGTTACTTCACAGCAAAAACTACCCTCCAACACCCTTACAAGGTTTTCAGACTATTTCTAGCCGGCCTGTGTGGCCGTGCGGTTGAAGGCGCTTCAGTCTGGAACCGCGTCCCCGCTACGGTCGCAGGTTCGAATCCTGCTTCGGGCATGGATATGTGTGATATCCTTAGGTTAGTTAGGTTTAAGTAGTTCTAAGTTCTAGGGGACTTATGACCACAGCAGTTGAGTCCCATAGTGCTCAGAGCCATTTGAACCATTTGAACTTAAGCAAGGAAAAGTGAATGGTTTGCATGCAGCTTGATTTCATATTTCTCATCAACATAGATCACAAAATATTTGTCTGGTTATTATGTAACTAATTTTGGCGTGCTGAAGACATAATAAAATTTTTGTCTGGTACAAGATGTTGGTATACCGACAGATGCAGGCAATTTCGTAGATTTTTGTCTCTCCACGTAACTGTGATTCATTTAGTTTCGTAATCGAAAAAAGCCTTTCATGCACTTATGCACATCGAGATACTGCGATCTCCTTATGCAGAAGTGGAAAATTTCCCGAGGAAATCAACGTGGAACTTCTGGACAGTTTTAACACAGAAGGATATGCCTTTAAAACGAGAATTACACGGCGGATCGACCTTTCCCATCTGCATACGCACAGGGGTGTTTTCAACTGAAACGGCCAATAGACTCGAAACAGATGTAGTACTGACGGTGTTCGCAAAACGTTTAGAAAATTATTCAGATAATCCTTTTAATGCCACAATGAATTCTTTTCAGAATTCGTCCTTTCTTTAATGCCAGTGAGCTTAGGGAAAGGGTCATTGTTCTTTGTCGGTATTTGTTCCTTCAACAACGCGATTGTCTTTTGAAATACATCCCTATCAACTGGAAAACAAGTTGTTGTCACCTTGCAACGACTTACTGTAGGCAGTACATGGTTTGCAGTCCGCTCGGGTTGTTCTAATTTTCGTTTTTGTTATTCTTTTTCCTTCATAAAATCAACAATAGCGGGTTTTAAATCGAAAAATAGTTGCACGCACCCCTTTTGACTTAAGCAATGTACTTTGTAGTACAGCAGAAAATGTTAAACCTGACAATTTAATAATGTGTACCAGATCAGAAAATTTACTATATGTACCATCAATTTCAGCAGGTACTACATGCCTGGAAATTTAGCACAAAATGTCTCATGACATACAGAATAGTGAATCCTGCACGAATTGTTGAGCCATGTCAGCTCATTTCATATTTTACATCTTTGCCTACTGGCGCGATCTGTTTCTGTCTAGTCGCTAGCTGGTGCTTCTGTCACATGTTGAGTCTTTCTTTGGTTGTAGTTCCTTGGAATGGCTTGTTGACCACATGGACAGGCAGTCGGCCGCAGTCATGATAAGAAGCACATGTGACGTATGGTGAGCTTAATCCATCCCATCCTCTGTTATGCCAGTCCCGCCTGGATATCTGCCCCCCCCCCCCTTCGGGAAGAATCGAAACTCAATAAAGGAAAAAAAAACTATATGGTGAGCTGTTCACAGAGCTTAGACGCGCACGATTGTCTAAGCGTCCGGTGGTCGGTAGAGTTGTGTTGGGCCTAATTTCGATGCAGCCGGTTTACTCTGGATTAAGAAGGCATAGTACTCGATGTGGGTGTTGGAGTGCTGTTCATTTTCTGGTGCTGTCTGTGCTGCCCTTTGGGCGTAAGGTACTCTTTTACTTGATTGAGACATGTGATCCAGTGTTAAAGTTGCTCCCGCTACACTGGATTGCTTGTGGTTCTCCATCACTCTTCCTCAAGTGTTAAATTTCCCTTTTGGTGCTTCTGTTTGAAATAATGAGTGGCATATTTGTGTGTTTTTCTTTTCATTACAATTTGTCCAGTTTCTGCTTATCGTGCCATTCGGGCCTCAAATTAATTATCATATGTTCTAGGCTGCCACGTGCGTTAATGAATACTGAGGTCAAGACTGAATCTTACTTCTACTGACTGATGTAGCGACTATAAAACTGCCGACGGTCGTGGTAAGCAAACCCAAGCAGCCCACTGAATCTTGGCTCATTTGGATAATTAAGTTTCACAAATGTGGTGAGATTTTGCCTCTTTCAAGAAAATTAATATTCATTGTTTTTGTATATAATTACTGTTGCAGTTGTTTGTTAGCCTTCAAAATTTGCTTGTTACCTCTTAAGTCACTTAGATCAATGTGTTTGAACACTCTCTTAATTCTTGGTTGTTACATTAACTTGTTATATTCTATTACGAGATTAACTGGGTAATACTTTTAGTAATTCTTATCGTAATTTTCTTGTTGTAATACGTAAGTTCTGGTTGGGGCTCGGGCCACGCTCACAATGAGTTTCTTGTCTTGGTCTGACCATTTTCTACGATTATTATTCACGAATTATATGTTTGCTTGTCTGCTCTCGGCTTTCCGAGCTGTCCACGGGTGTTTTGTTACCCTCCTTTTCGTCGGACGTAGTCTGTCCATGTCGGTTGGGTATGTGCGCGCGGGCGGCGCGCTGCTTCACGTCTCACCGTAGCCTCTTCTTGGTTTGCTACGACATCCCTCGAAAGTTGATTTTGTCTCGTAGTAGTTGGGCGTTAATTTATTCAATATTGCCAGTTATTCTAGACCATCTTATCCAGACCTGGCCTGCCGTACCTGCCCCTTCCATGTTTTCCCTGTTTGAAGTTTGGTTTTAACTTAGTAGTTTTAATATTGGTGAAATGCTCGATTTGTATTTTATTACTTTCCCACGTCAGTATCTTGATTATGCCCAAGTGGCTTCTCTGATTTGTTAAATATTGGATATTTGTGTTGATACCAAACTGGTGTAATTTTGTGTTACCACACTTCTTGTAGGTTATATTCATTAAATTGAAGCACCCCCTTTGGCCAGACAAATGTTAGAACTGTGTCTTTAGCATCATTGCTGTCATTGTTTTCCCAGCACTAACTGCATGTTTGAGTTCTATCTGATTGTGCTACTTGCTTCCTAGTCCTTCCTAATTCGGTGTATTTTATTCGTTTCCATTATCTAATCGTCTACTAGTTCAATCGAAGAAATTTTGGAGTAACTGCCTGAATCATTTGTATTTTATCAGTGTTTTTGGTATTTGTGCAAAAAAAGATTGTTGGACTTTTTTGAAGTAACAAATAACTTGGATAAATGGCCTGCACCTTTCCCACGCCCGTTTAGTTCTTTCCTTATCCCGGGTCGTCCAATGACATTTCATTTGTTTGTCAGCCTTTCTAATCTTTTGTTCTTTCAACGTAAACTATATCTTGAAATACTTTCTGCATGATTATACAACATCTCTCATGAGCAAATTTGTGTTACCTGTCTATTATGCGACTGCATAATAGATATTAAGAATTCTCATCCTTCTCTTCTGTGACTGCCATTCAGTTTCAAAGGCTTGTCAAGTAAGATCGCTAGACTGCTTTCTGTGCAAACAGCCACTGGACCTGTGAACTTCCTTTATAACATGGACAAATAACGAAGGATAAACAGCGCCGACAATATGAATCTGTCGAACTAAAGGAAGTCGTGACGGCGGAAAAATGCCGCACTCCAGTGCTAAATGAAATGTCGTGCATTACCAGGTATTTCCGAGAAGGGCCGAGCGAAGCCGAGGTGTACAGAGTTGTGCCGAGACAGAATTGAATAGTTTCTTGAATTGGCAGTAATAGTAGCAAAGTCATTCCAAACGGAGAACTTCTTTATTTCACTGGCGTACCTCTGATGGGTTATTAAGCTTAGCTGTTGCCTTATTGCTATGTGACAGGGCCGCTTCTAAGCGCAGTCTTAGAGGTGCCAGACGTAAACGTACCGTGTGCTCGTTCGCTTCAACCCAGTGGTACCTGGTCCAATGCACGGCACTTTAGTTGCAAAAACCGCATAGACTTTTAAAAGAATGTTTAACGGAATGTTGGCAATTTGACGAGAGTTTAATTTCTTGAAAAATTGGCTTCTTCGATACCTCATTTTATGCAAAACAGGACCCATAAATTGTCAACCGTGCTTGCCTAATATCGAGACCGCTCCAAGAATATACCTGTCATTTTATAACAGACAGCTGTTGAAAAAGGACATCTTAAAAACCGAACTTGATCAAAAATAGGCTTCGAACCTACACGTTAGAGGATCAATGTTTTGGCTTCGCTCAGTATTTAATTTGATACTCAGACAAGTCACGAAACTGATGTGAATAACTTTATTAGTATGACATATAGCAGCAGACCTGTTACCCAATACGAATATTTATTTTTTTCACTCTGGTGTTTTGGAAAAGCACTGTACACTGAAGGGCCAAAGAAACTAGTACACCTGTCTAATATCGTGTAGGCCCCCGCGAGCACGCAGAAGCGGCGCAGCACGTCGTGAAATGGATTCAACTGTCTGTAGTGCTGGATGAACTTGACACCATGAATCCTACAGGGCTGCCCATAAATCCGTAAGGGTATGAGGGAATGGAGATCTATTCTGAACAGCATGATGCAAAGCACATCACATACGCTAAATAACGTTCATGCCGGGGGAGTTTGGTGGCCAATGGAAGTGTTTACTCAGCATAGTGTTGCTGGAGTCGCTCTGTAGCAATCCTGGATGTGTGGAGTGTCGCATGGTTCTGCTGGAATTGCCTAAGTCTTTCCGGATGCACAATGGACATGAATGAAGGCAGGTGATCAGACAGAATGCTTACGTACGTGTCACCTGTCAGAGTCGTATCTAGATGTATCAGGGGTCCCACATCACTCCACCTCCGCATGCCCCACACCATTACAGACCCTCCACCAACTTAAACAGTCCCCTGCTGACATGCAGGGTCTATGAATTCATGATATTGTCTCCACACCCGTACGCGTCCATCCGCTCGATAGAATTTAAAACGAGACTCGTCCGACCAGGCAACATGTTTACAGTCATCAACAGTCCAATGTCAGTGTTGACGAGCCCACACGAGGCGTAAAGCGTTGTCGTGTAGTCATTAAGGGTAAACAAGTGGCCCTTCGGCTCCTAAGGCCCACATTTATGATGTTTCGTAGAATGGTTTGCATGCTGACACTTGGTGGCCCAGCATTGAAATCTGCAGCAATTTGAGGAAGGGTTGCACTTATGTCACGTTGAACGATTCTCTTCAGTCGTCTTTGGTCCCGTTCTTGCGGGATCTTTTTCCGGCCGCAGCGATGTCGGAGATTTCTTGTTTTACCGAATTCCTGATATTCACGATACACTCGTGAAATGGTCGTGCGGGAAAATCCCCACTTCATCGCTACGCTGTGTCACATCACTTGTGCGCCGACTGTAAAACCACGTTGAAACTCACTTAAATCTTGTTAACCTGCCATTTTAGCAGTAGCAACTGACCTAACAATTGCGTCAGGCACTCCTTTATATAAGCGCTGCCGACCGCAGCTTCGTATTCTGCTTGTTTACATCTCTCTGTATTTGAATACGCATGCCCATACCAATTTCTTTGGGCTTCGGTATATTTGAATTACATAAAGATTAAAAATTTGTTTGCTTAATACGTTCCTATTCTTACATTTCATTTGCGTAAAAAATGTTTGTTTATAGGTAACTATACGATATTTCAAAATAGAAAAACTCTTTTGGATTCACATCAGTCTCAACTTCCTTTTTTTTTTTAAAAAAAAGTCATAAATCGTGTTTGATAGAGTACCTTAATGATTTTAATTTCTTCGTTGTTTTAAATCACGCCATTTCAGTAAGAACACATTGTATAGTAAAATGGTATACAAATAAATAATAAACACTAAACGCTGCATTATACGAGTAGATATTTAATCTGAAAATTGCTCTAAAATACTGTTTACACTGGTTGGTTATCGCATGATTTCCAAAGATTCAACCTAAGGGATCTATACATTAGTCCTCTTGTTCAAGAGGTGTCAGCTAAGACGTGGCACCAGGCTCCCATGATCCATTCTCTCTTCATTATCAACAACATAAACAAAGCATAGCTATCTACAAGAACTGATCACACCACAGTCATCTGAATGTAATATCTGATCCGAACCTACAACAGCCGTTCAGCGTGAGATGTGACAATGTTCACAAGTAAAGTAGTATATTTTATCGAGGACATCTAAATGCATCCCTCAGATTCTCCCACCTAATGATGTAATCCAACGCTAACTTCATTGTTTTTAAACCTCGTGTCCAATCTAGGGCGATCTTAGACTGTGGCCTGTTCTAGACAAGTGTTCCAGCGTTCATGTGCAGTGAATGGAAAATAATAATTACGAACTGCTATCAACATAACGTGGTCAGCCCGAAAATTTCTTACCGCTGAGTTTGCTAGTTTCTATTGACGCCTAAACATCTTAAGAGTAAAGCATGTAACACGTCCACATGATGTGCCACAATCGAAATAGATTCTAACTGAAAGTCCGTGCTTTGGAATTAGAAGTTTGTACTGCAATTCTTACTAACGATGTAATGAGATCTATCGCCATTTGGCAGATTCACAGGCATACGCTATTCATTTCCATGTTGTGATAATTGCGAAGCGCTCTCCGTACTGACAAGCGAAACTGACAAAGCAGCTGCGTACTGACTCCATCAGTGTCACCACCTACTGTGTTATCTTTACGACCGCGACCCCGAAAATATACGTAGATAGATCGTCTCACCCTTGTTTGCCCTCGGGATTACTTCCCCGCTTCAATTTTCGCATCACTGCAAAGATGAGTGATACACATATTGGTTCAGCGGCATCGAGAAATAACTGAAATCGATAAAACTGAACACTGACCCAGGGCACGCTGTAATATGTCAGATGCTATACAGAATTTGCGTCTCAGTTTTAGCATAAATACCACAGTTCCCTAGAGCGAAAATGCGCGCATTAGTTGGAAGAAAGCACAGCTTACACCCGTCTGCAAGAATGGTGAGAGAACTGATCCGCAAAATTGCCGTCTAATATCAGTGTCATCCGTCTGTTCTCATTATGAGCCCAAATTTAATGGAGTATCTCGAACTAAAAGGCCAGCGACATGTTGTGTTGTTGTGGTCTTCAGTCCTGAGACTGGTTTGATGCAGCTCTCCATGCTACTCTATCCTGTGCAAGCTTTTTCATCTCCCAGTACCTACTGCAACCTACATCCTTCTGAATCTGCTTAGTGTATTCATCTCGTGGTCTCCCTCTACGATTTTTACCCTCCACGCTGCCCTCCAATACTAAATTGGTGATCCCTTGATGCCTCAGAACATGCCCTACCAACCGATCCCTTCTTCTGGTCAAGTTGTGCCACAAACTTCTCTTCTCCCCAATCCTATTCAATACTTCCTCATTAGTTACATGATCTACCCATCTAATCTTCAACATTCTTCTGTAGCACCACATTTCGAAAGCTCCTATTCTCTTCTTGTCCAAACTATTTATCGTCCATGTTTCACTTCCATACATGGCTACACTCCATACGAATACTTTCAGAAATGACTTCCTGACACTTAAATCAATACTGGATGTTAACAAATTTCTCTTCTTCAGAAACGCTTTCCTTGCCATTGCCAGTCTACATTTTATATCCTCTCTACTTCGACCATCATCAGTTATTTTGCTCCCCAAATAGCAAAACTCCTTCACTACTTTAAGTGCCTCATTTCCTAATCTAATTCCCTCAGCATCACCCGACTTAATTAGACTACATTCCATTATCCTTGTTTTGCTTTTGTTGATGTTCATCTTATATCCTCCTTTCAAGATACTGTCCATTCCATTCAACTGCTCTTCCAAGTCCTTTGCTGTCTCTGACAGAATTACAATGTCATCGGCGAACCTCAAAGTTTTTATTTCTTCTCCATGAATTTTAATACCTACTCCGAATTTTTCTTTTGTTTCCTTTACTGCTTGCTCAATATACAGATTGAACAACATCGGGGAGAGGCTACAACCCTGTCTTACTCCCTTCCCAAGCACTGCTTCCCTTTCATGTCCCTCGACTCTTATAACTGCCATCTGGTTTCTGTACAAATTGTAAATAGCCTTTCGCTCCCTGTATTTTACCCCAGCCACCTTTAGAATTTGAAAGAGAGTATTCCAGTCAACATTGTCAAAAGCGACATGAATTACGAAAATGTCGGTCATCCGAAACTAAACTCGTTCTTACCTCGAGTGACCTTCTGAAAGGTATGGACCACGACACCGGTGTGGATGCTCCATTTTTTTGACACCAGGAAAACATTTGGTTGAGTACCGCACCAAAATTTGTGAACGGATTTGTTGGTAGGGAGTACCCATCATGTTATCTTGGATGGAGTCATCAACCGAGCTAGAAGTACTTTCCCACAGAGCTGTGTTGGGACCTTTGTTGTTCATGTTGTATATTAATGACCTGACAAACAATATTAATAGTAACCTAAGATATTTGGCACATGATTCAGTTACCTATAATGCAGCACTTTTTGAAAAAGAAAAGCTGCGCAAATACCAAGTCAGATCTTGATAAGATTTCAAAGTGATAGAAAGATTTGCAACTTGCTTTAATTCTTCAGAAATGTAAAATTGTGTGCATCACACAACGCAATTGCAATGAAACCTGTAACTACAAAGCCAATGAGTTTCAACTGTATTCCGTCAACGCAAAAAACTACGTCGATGTAACAATTTGTACTCGTATTAAATGTAACGATTAAAAAAGCTCAAACGTAGATAAATCAAACGGCAGACTTAGTTTCATTGGTAGGATAATGGGAAAATGAAGTTAGCCTTCAAAGATTACTTGCAGAATACACGTGCGACTCGTGCCAGAATATTACTCAAGTACGTTTGACCCGTATCAAATAGGACTCACTAGGATACAGAAGGTATACAAAAGAAGAGCAGCACGAAATGTCACATGATGGTTTGATCCGCGGGAATGCGTAAAATAAATTCAAGAAAAACTGAACTGGCAGCTGTTCGAAGCTAGAAGCGAACTATTCTGCAAACTTAAAAAAAAAAAAAGTATAAAGTGAGGAATCTACGGATATACTAGTCTCCTGCGTTTGGCTCCTGTAGAGACATCGAAGACAGGATTAAACTAATCCCAGTGTGCATAGAGGTACCCAATGTAAATGGGACGAGAAGATACCCTACGTCTACATGGCTACTCTGCAATTCACAAATTAAATGCCTGGAAGAGGGATTCACAAAACCCTCTTCATAATAATTCGGTTAGAAAAAACGAACACTTAAATCTTTCCGAGCGGGCTCTAATTTCTCTTGTTTTTATTATTATGATCGTTTCTCCCCCCGTAGCTCGGTGTCAACGAAATATTTCCGCATTTGAAGGAGCAATTTGATGATAGAAATTTCGTGGGAAGATCCCGCCGCAACGAGAAACGCCGTTTTTGTCAACCCAAAATCCTGTATCATGTCCGTGATACTCTCTCCCCTACTTCTCGATAACACAAAACGTGCTGCCCTTCTTTGAACTTTCTCGATGTACTCAGTGAATCCAATATGGCAAGGCTACCACACTGCGCAGCAGTACTCCAAAAGAACACGGACAAGCGTAGTGAATGCAGTCTAGTATATCTGTTGCATCTTCTAAGCGTTCTGCCAATAAAACGCAGTCTTTGGTTCGCCGTCCCCCCACAACGTTTTCTATGTGTTCTTTCCAATTTAAGTTAATCATTATCGTAATTCCTAGGTATTTAGTTGAAGTTACGGCCTTGAGATTTGATTGCTTTATTGTGCAACCGAAATTTAAAGGATTTCTCTTAGAAGTCATATGTATGACCTCACGTTTTTCATTATTTAGGGCCAATTGCCAATTTTTGCACGATACAGATATCTTATGTAAATCGTTTTGCAATTGGCTTTGATCTTCTAAATGACTGAACTAGACGGTAAACGATATCATCACCTGCAGACAACCTAAGACGGCTGCTCAGAATGTCTCCTAAATCATTCATGCAGATAAGGAACAACACTGCCTTGGGGTACGCCAGAAATCGCTTCTGTTTTAATCGATGACTTTCCGTCAATTACTACGAACTGTGACGTCTCTGACAGGAAATACGAATCTAGTCGCATATCTGAGGTCATATCCCATAAGCACGCAATTTGATTACATTACAAGCCGTTTGTGACGAACGGTGTTGAAAGCCTTCTGGAAATTCAGAATCAATCTGAAATCCATTGTCGATAGTGGTCAAAGAGCTAGTTGTATTTCACAAGAACGATGTTTTCTAAATTCGTGTTGACTACATGTCAATAGACCGTTCTCTTCGAAGTAATGCATAATGTTCGAACACACTATATGCTTCAAAACTCAGTTGCATATCGACGTTAATGCTATGGCCCTGTAATTTAGTGGATTACTCCTATCGCATTTCCTGGATACTGGTGTGAGCTACGTGACTTTGGAGTCTTTGGGTACGGGTCATTCGTCGAGCGAGCAGTCGTGTTTTATAAGTGTAGAGGTACTGCATCAGCATAGTCTGGAAGGAACCTAACTCGTTACAGTCTGGACTGGAAGACTCGCTTTTATTAAGTGAATTAAGTTGCTTCACTACTACGAGGATATCTATTTCAATGTTAACTCATGCTGGTAGCTCTTCTTGATTAGAATTCTGAAATATTCATTTAGTCTTCTTTGGTGAAGGAATTTCGGAAGGCTTTAGCAGCACTGTCATCGATAGTACACTCCTGGAAATGGAAAAAAGAACACATTGACACCGGTGTGTCAGACCCACCATACTTGCTCCGGACACTGCGAGAGGGCTGTACAAGCAATGATCACACGCACGGCACAGCGGACACACCAGGAACCGCGGTGTTGGCCGTCGAATGGCGCTAGCTGCGCAGCATTTGTGCACCGCCGCCGTCAGCGTCAGCCAGTTTGCCGTGGCATACGGAGCTCCATCGCAGTCTTTAACACTGGTAGCATGCCGCGACAGCGTGGACGTGAACCGTATGTGCAGTTGACGGACTTTGAGCGAGGGCGTATAGTGGGCATGCGGGAGGCCGGGTGGACGTACCGCCGAATTGCTCAACACGTGGGGCGTGAGGTCTCCACAGTACATCGATGTTGTCGCCAGTGGTCGGCGGAAGGTGCACGTGCCCGTCGACCTGGGACCGGACCGCAGCGACGCACGGATGCACGCCAAGACCGTAGGATCCTACGCAGTGCCGTAGGGGACCGCACCGCCACTTCCCAGCAAATTAGGGACACTGTTGCTCCTGGGGTATCGGCGAGGACCATTCGCAACCATCTCCATGAAGCTGGGCTACGGTCCCGCACACCGTTAGGCCGTCTTCCGCTCACGCCCCAACATCGTGCAGCCAGCCTCCAGTGGTGTCGCGACAGGCGTGAATGGAGGGACGAATGGCGCTTCTGCCTTGGTGCCAATGATGGTCGTATGCGTGTTTGGCGCCGTGCAGGTGAGCGCCACAATCAGGACTGCATACGACCGAGGCACACAGGGCCAACACCCGGCATCATGGTGTGGGGAGTGATCTCCTACACTGGCCGTACACCACTGGTGATCGTCGAGGGGACACTGAATAGTGCACGGTACATCCAAACCGTCATCGAACCCATCGTTCTACCATTCCTAGACCGGCAAGGGAACTTGCTGTTCCAACAGGACAATGCACGTCCGCATGTATCCCGTGCCACCCAACGTGCTCTAGAAGGTATAAGTCAACTACCCTGGCCAGCAAGATCTCCGGATCTGTCTCCCATTGAGCATGTTTGGGACTGGATGAAGCGTCGTCTCACGCGGTCTGCACGTCCAGCACGAACGCTGGTCCAACTGAGGCGCCAGGTGGAAATGGCATGGCAAGCCGTTCCACAGGACTACTTCCAGCATCTCTACGATCGTCTCCATGGGAGAATAGCAGCCTGCATTGCTGCGAAAGGTGGATATACACTGTACTAGTGCCGACATTGTGCATGCTCTGTTGCCTGTGTCTATGTGCCTGTGGTTCTGTCAGTGTGATCATGTGATGTATCTGACCCCAGGAATGTGTCAATAAAGTTTCCCCTTCCTGGGACAATGAATTCACGGTGTTCTTATTTCAATTTCCAGGAGTGTATTTCCGTTGCTATAGCGCAGAGACGGCGTTGTGTCTTGCCGCTAGCATACTTTACATACGAGATAATCTCTTTGGATTTTCTGCCAAGAATCGAGACAAAGTTCGCGTCAAATTTCGAGCTTCTGTAAAAGATGTCCAGTCTTGGGGATATTGCTGTCGCTTAAATTTGGTATGCTTTTTTTGTTGCTTCTGCAACAGTGTTCTGAGCTATTTCGTGTACCATGGAGGATCAGCTCCGTCGTAGTATAAATCTATCAATTTGTTTGAATTCAATCCACGTCCGTCTACATTTACATTGTCGATTTGGACGGAGTGGAGATTGTCCTTTAGGATGACGTCAAGCGAATTTTTATCTGCAAAATATATTTTTCTATTATTTTTGAAGGATTTTGAAGTTACGATATTCAGTCTCGCTACGACAAACCTGAGTTCACTAATCCATTTATCCATTTGGGTGGCCGTTATTAGCTCAGTATTATTTGTTGCTAAAAGGTTAAGTGTGTTTTTACAACCGTTTGCTATTCGAGTGGGCTCATGAACTAATTGCTCCAAATAATTGTCAGAGAATGCGTGTAACACAATTTTGGATGATGTTTAATGTGTACCTCCGTAGTTAAACATGCATTTACGTCAATATATCGAAGGTAAATTGAAGTCACCACCAGCTACAATTGTTTGAGTTGGTACGTGTTTGATATAAGAGTTAAGTTTTCTTTGAACCTATTACTTGGTACAGTGGAAAGTACCCTTTGGCTTGCTCTTAACAGTGGTTTGTAAGGTACAGATGTAGATGTTGAGAGACCACATACTACGCAAAAATGGTTCAAATGGCTCTGAGCACTATGGGACTTAACATCTGAGGTCATAAGTCCCCTAGACTTAGAACTACTTAAACCTAACTAACCTAAGGACATCACACACACCCATGCCCGAGGCAGGATTCGAACCTGCGACCGTAGCGGTCGCGCGGTTCCAGACTGAAGCGCCTAGAACCGCTCGGCTACACCGGCCGGCAAATGAAAAGAACTATGAGAACGAACACCCTTTGTGCACTGCCTGTTATGCAACGTATGTAGCTGGAAGTTTACAGCAATTTTAACTGGAAGTGCCACTAAAAAAAAGAGCTCCTCACCACGCCGTGAACGTCTAAGGTACGTCTGCCGGCCGCCGTGTCATCCTCAGTCTTGTGGCGTCATGCAGAGGCAGTATGGAGGTGCAAGTGGTCAGCACACCACTCTCCCGGCCGTTTTGCATATTTTCCAGGCCGTGAGGCCGCTACTACTCGGTCAAGTAGTTCCTCAGTTGGCATCACGATGCTGCGTGCACTCCCAACCTAGGGAAAAAATCACTGGCAGTAGCGGGAATCGATCCTGGGTATTCTACATGTTAGCCATCTACACCGGCCGCTCAGCTGCAGTAGTAACGCCACTACCGTTGTCTTAGAGCTAGTAAATCCTGTAACTATCTAACGCTACTTTGTTGCTTTTTCGGAATTACTGCACTCGTTTTACATATTACTTACAGCTAATTTCTCCCTCAATTTTTGATGGCACTCCTGGTTTTGTAATCTTTTTATCATTTCTCTACCAACACGCCTAAATAATTTCCATTGCATCACAAAATTTTAAAACAGTAGCAGTTTTGATCACCGTATGTCGCACGTAAAATTCTAATATTTATTAGTGAGATGTGCCATTACTGACAATCAGCAAAAAATCTTTCACTTTCTGTATTCTCTGGTTATACTTAAATATATTATGTTCTTTATATTATTTTAAAAAAGCATTAACAACTGTATATCAATAAGATTGTAACAATGAGAAGTCTTTGCTGTTAGATTCAGAAGCATCCGACCCACCTTACATTTCAAGGCGGTGGGTTACTATATACTGTTAATGAAATAAATAAATAAATAAATATACTTAAAGGGCGATTTTCTGTAGATTTAAGTTTTTTCTGTTAGTAATTAAGGAACAATAATCTGTAGAGAATACAAGGGCACAAAAGAAAATATAAGTGGCGAGGCAAAAGTTTCCGTTTGAGTGCGTTGCTGCAACGTATATGCAAAGTAGTGCGACGCTCATGTCGGTATATAAGCACCGACATGTGGTAAGGGATTAGTGTAGCATTCGTGTCTTTCCGACGAATGTACGGTAAATGCGGAAACGTGAATTATGTCAACGTTATTTCGAAATGCGTTCAAACGGGACCAACGTGTTGCTTTTATTTCCTTGGCTGCCGAAGGACAAACACTGGTAGCACTCCATCGGAGAATGAAGTGTGTATAGGAAAGCTTGTCCGTTCCGTTACAGAACTCAAGTGGGAGATTTTTTTGAATGATGCTGCCATCATCTGATTCTAATAATATTTATTTTATTGTTATACAACCCAGATTTTGTCTTTAGGCCATTTTAAAGTACAAATACTTAAATATGTCAAAAGACATCAAACTGATATAAAACATAAGTCCTTGTCAGAAAAGCATATTTGTTCATAAACCAGATCTAAAATAAATTGTAGACCTTCATTTCTGCACCCTACAGCACAGCTGTTATCAATCACTGCTAACCAATAAACAGATATGCGCCACACTATCGTATCTGTTGTTCAGCCACAATAACGTGTTGCATAATTGTTTATTGGTTAGCAGTTTCACATAACAGCTGCGCTGTTATCCAGACATGGTAGTGTGTGTCAGGGTGGGGGGGGGGGGGGGTTAGTGTATTCCGGTATTTGCCTTTAACGATTTTGGAAAATCACGGAATACCAAAGTCATGATGACCGGACGCCAGTTTGAACCGTTGTACTCCCGAATGTGAGTCCAATGCGCTAACCATTCAACTACCCGGCTCGGAACAATAGTGTGGCCCATACCTATATATTGGTTAGCCGTTTCATATAACAGCTGTGCTGTAGGGTGCAGAAATTAAAGCCTGTAACTTATTTAGAAATTTTAGATATGTTTTCACTTTTACTAATGTGGATCTGTACTATAAGACCAGATATGTTTTTTCTGACAAGGACTTACATTTTATAGCAGCCTGTCATCTTTTGACATATGAATAAGTTTTTGTATTTGAAAATGGCGTAAGGGCGAAATCTGGATTGTATAACAATAAAAGTTATTAGAACCAAATGGCGGCAGCATCATTCAAAATATTGTCCAAGACTGTAAGTAACATAAACAAAAAAAATTATCGAGTGCGAGACACTCGAGCACCCGCCCTATAGTCCTGATTTCCCCCACCCCCGCCCTCTTACACTATGTGATCAAAATTATCTGGACACCTAGCTGAAAATGACTTAGAAGTTCGTGACGCTCTTCATCGGTAATGCTGGAATTCAATATGGTGTTGGCCTACCCTTAGCCTTGACGAGAGCTTCCACTCTTTCAGGCATACGTTCAATCAGGTCAACGGCAGTCGATTCTTCACGGAGTGCTGCACTGAGGAGACATGTTCAGGTCAGGACTCTGTGCAGGCCAGTCTATTACAGGGATGTTATTGCCGTGTAACCGCCACAGGCCGTGCATTATGAACAGGTGCTCGATCGTGTTGAAAGATGCAATCGCCATCCCCGAATTGCTCTTACACAGCGGTGCTTAAAACATCAATGTAGGCCTGTGCTGTGATAGTGCCAAGTAAAACAACAAAGGGTGCAAGCCCCCTCCATCAAAAACACGACTACACCGCAACAGCACCGCCTCCGAATTTTACTGTTGACAACACACACGCTGGCAGACGACATTCACCGGGCATTCGCCATATCCACATCCTGCCATCGGGTCGCCACTTTGTGTACCGTGATTTGTCACTCCACACAACTTTTTTCCACTGTTCATTCGTCCAATGTTTACGCTGCTTACACCAAACGAGGCATCGTTTTTACACTTTACGACCCTTTTCAACTGTCTGCCGTCTGTCAGTCAACAGACGAGGTCAGCCTGTACGATTTTGTGCTGTACGTGTCCCATCACGTTTCCACTTGACTATCACATCGGAAACAGTGGCCCTAGAGATGTTTAGGAGAGTGGAAATCTCGCGTACAGCCGTATGACACAAGTGACACCCAATCACCTGACCACGTCCGAAGTCCGTGAGTTCCGCGGAGCGCCCCATTTGCTCTCTAATGATGTCTGACTTCTGAGGTCTCTGATATGGGGTGCATGGCAGTAGGTGGCAGCACAATGCACCTAATATGAAAAACGCATGTTTTCGGATACTTTTGTTCACATAGTGTATGTAATTCTCATGCATTCGGTCCCTTAAAGACCTTGAAGGATCGACGAATCCTGTCAGACTAGGATATGCAGCAAGTAGTACGGACTTCTTCACGCAGAAATACACGGTGTTTTGCCAAACGGGTATCTTCAACCTGGTGCCTCAGTAGGTTGATTGATTCATTGCACATGGCATTTTGCCTGACTGGTATGACAATTTTGGAGTGCACTATCTCCGAACGGTAACTTTTTGATCGATCCTTGTACAGTGATGGAAACGGAAAGTGTTAAGTCATAGGTGTGTCTCAGTGGCACTTTTCAGGTGAAGGTATCAGCACAGCATGCTCACACGATCTGTATGTCCTGCTTATCGCTATCTTTTGGACACTGAGAGAGGTCGAAGTAACGGCATGGAAGATCATACCGACAGATCGCACAGTTGTATGCAGTGCTATGACTGCAGAACTGGCAGCGAGATGGACTGACAAAACAGTGTGTGGCATGAAGAGTAGGCACGGGTGCTTCCAGGTGGACAAGCAGCGGAAGATCGTAGGACTGATCGAGAGGCTCTGACGAACAGACGGGTGATAATACCTGACATATGGACAGTTAACGGCGGAGTGTCTCCGCGAACTGTCGGGAACAGACTATTGGAACCTGTGCTGGGATCTCGAGTCCTCATCTATGGAATACTACTCACACCATATCACAGAAGACAGAGACCTGAATTGAATCGGGCTAGAATCATCCGCAACACTGATTGACATTCTGTGGTGTTTAGCATAGAGCCTCAATTCTCTTTGTGGCTGTTAGATCGATGCTAATTGTCCTTCGATGACCTGGTGAACAGCGATTCTTGAGATCCATACCTTCCAAGTTCTGGAATCATGGCGATAGAAGCTGTTGGATGTGACAACAGGACTTACTGATGGGAGTCTAATTAGACTCACCCTGAACTCGCGAGCGTTTAAAGGTCAAGTTTCAAAACGCTGTAAAAACAAAACTGCTGCTCAGAATTACGTCAAATTTGAACAGAATATTGTCGAAGAAGGGGGAAATCTTATGTAAACCAAAAGAGTTACAGAAATTATGCCACTAAAAGGCGCTTACCGCTGCGCCACGACGCTGTAGAAAACTGTTAATCGTAGAGAGTATGTCACCGCAACGGTTTCTTTTAACTGTCGATTTTCTCGACAACGGCTGAGAAGTGCATCTTGGTGCTTTGCCACATTACACCTCTGGCCATGAGCCTTTATTATGCGCAGTATTAATCGAATCTGAATTTCACAATTGGCGGCCTCCCCTTGTCAGAGCAAAAAGCGGTTTTTTATTATCCTGAGACCAAAAACAGCATAAAAAGCAAAACGACATTGATTTTTAATTTTCCGTGTAAAAGGCAAAAAGCCATCGGTCTCAGTCCTGGGACGAAAACCCGCATAAAAAGCGCAAAACATCGGTTTCTGTTGTGTGACTGGAGCAAGACATGTTCAATGTGCTCTGCACCTTTTTCTACCACGAGTTAAAAACGAGAAGCAGCATGTGCCACAAGAGATTGTAGTGTCTCAGGGGTCACTTTCAGGACGCGTTCCTCAATGCGTGCCTTTAATTCAGCTACGTTCGTCACACGGATTAAGATCAGGTAATCTGGACGGCGAGACTGCAGAGAAATGCCGGTTTGTAATTCTAGCCATTTCCGAAATGACTGCAGTAGGCGCTGCACTGGCTGTACAACCTGTGGAGGACCATGATCTTGCATAATAATGATCCTACCCACACACCCACGCTGTTGAAGGGTTGGAATGACGTTGGTGTCCAAAGACATAGTGTTTACCTGTGACGGTTCGGATAAAAATTTCGCAGAACTCACCTCCTCGAAAAAATACGGACCTACGATAAACGATGCCATCAACTCACACGAGTTATCTTTGCAGAATGAAGTGTTACAGGTTGATGTGCTGCGGATTTTCCGTTGCCCATATTCTGCAACTCTGATTATTGATAAATCCTTAGAAATGTAACTGAGCTTCGTCCGTCAACTTCCATGCGAACAAGAAATTCCAGATAGAACGTCTGCTTTGATGGCAGGTCAGCAAGAAGCAGCTGCTGAACGTGGTTGATTTTGTATGGATGGCGATGTATGGTGTTTCGTAGAATTTTATGCACCATGCGACAGGCACTTCAAGATTCGAGGAATTCCCCGTGCACTGTGTGTTTGCTCGACACCTCCTGCAGTCCTGTGGCTACACATTCCCCTGATGTCGGATTAGCTGTTTTCCTCCCTCTGCCACATTGTGCTCCAATAGAAACCGTCTTCTCGAATTTCATAACCGTTTTCTCTGACGCTACGAGACATCGGACCAACGCTTTATTTCATACCCTTGAATGTTCGGAACTTCTGCAGGGCTACTGGAGCACAGTCTTCGTTATTGAAAATACACTGAAGAGCCAAAGAAAATATCGTATAGGGCCCCTGCGAGCACGCAGAAGTGCCGCAACTCGACGTGGATTGAATTCGACTAATATCTGAAATAGCTCTGGAGGAAACTGACAACATAAATCCTGCAGGCTGTCCACAAATCCGTAACGAGTACGAGGAGGTGGAGATCTATTCTGAACAACACATTAAAAGGCATCATCACAGATATGGTCAATAATGTTCATGTCTGGGGAGCCTGGTAGCCAGCGGAAGTGTTTAAACTCAGAAGAGTCTTCCTGGAGCCACTGTGTAGCAATTTTGGGCATGTGGGGTGTCACGTTGTCTTGTTGGAATTGCCCAAGACCTTCTAAATGCACAATGGACACGAATGTATGCAGGTGATCAGACCGGATGCTTACGTGCGTGTCACCCGTCAGAGTCGTCTCTAGACGTATCAGCGATTCAGTATAAATCCAACTGCATACGCCCTACACCATTACAGAGCCTCCACCAGCTTGAAAAGTTCCCTGCTGACATCCATGGTCTGTGGATTCATGAGGTTGTCTCCATACCCATACACGCCAATCCAATCGATACAATTTGAAACGAGACTCGTCCGACCAGGCAACATGTTTCCAGTCATCAACAGCCCAATGTCTGTGTTGACGGGCCGAGGCGAAGCGTAAAGCATCAAGGGTACGCCAGTGGCCCTTCGGCTCCAAAAGCCCATATCGATGATGTTACGTTGAATAGTTCGCATGTTAACACTTGTTGTGGCCCAGCATAGAAATCTGTAGTAATCTGTGGGAGGGCTGCACTTCTGTCACGCTGAATGATTCTCTTCAGTCGTCGTTGATCCCGTTCTTGCAGGATCTTTTTCCGGCCTCAGTGATGTTGGAGATTTGGTGTTTTACCGGAGTCCTGATTTTCACTGAGCACTCGTGAAATGGTCGTACGGGAAAATCGGATATGCTGTGTCGCATCGCTCGCGCACCGACTATAACACCAGTCCAAACTCATCTAAATCTTGGTAACCTGCCATTGTAGCAGCAATAACGGATCTAACAGCTACTCCAGATACATAGGCGTTGCCGACCGCAGCGCCGTATTCTGCTTGTTCACATATCTCTGTATTAGAATAAGCATGCCTAAACCAGTTTCTTTGACGCTTCAGTGTAGCTTTATCAGCAGCGCGCGATTCTGGATTGAGTCACTCACGCCAACGGAAACTGAGACGCAAAGTGAGGAGCGGCCGTGTCTTTCATTTTGCATATCCTCCCGCTTGCAACGCCATCTAGTGGTAAAATTTTCGTTAATTTTTTTGTTTCCATAACGTTTCCCTCTTCTTCGATAATATTGTGTCCAAACTGACGTTATTCCGAACAGTGGTTATGATTATTGTGAAACTGTATCTTTAATTTTAACCAACCTGTATTTGGGAGGAATGGAATACCCTGTTGCTTCATGATCAGAGTACTAAGTGGCATATTCCAGCAGAATAATAGAAGACCCTAGACTGCGGTTCACACTAAAAGACTTCTCGAGAAATGAGCGGAACCTTCAGTGGTCTGCCCGGTCCCCTGATTTTGAGAATGTGGACTGGAATACTATGATATCTACATCCATACCTGACGGTGTGTGGCGGAGGGTACCTTGAGTACCTCTATCGGTTCTCTCTTCTATTCCAGTCTCGTATTGTTCGTGGAAAGAAGGATTGTCGGTATGCTTACAGGGCTCTCATCTCTCTGATTTTATCCTCATGGTCTCTTCGCGAGATATACGTAGGAGGGAGCAATATACTCCTTGACTCTTCGGTGAAGGTATGTTCTCGAAACTTCAACAAAAGCCCGTACCGAGCTACTGAGCGTCTCTCCTGCAGAGTCTTCCACTGGAGTTTATCTGTCATCTCCGTAACGCTTTCGCGATTACTAACTGATCCTGTAACGAAGCGCGCTGCTCTCCGTTGAATCTTCTCTATCTCTTCTATCAATCCTATCTGGTACGGATCCCACACTGCTGAGCAATATTCAAGCAGTGGCCGAACAAGCGTACTGTAGCCTACTTCCTTTGTTTTCGGATTGCATTTCCTTAGGATTCTTCCAACGGATCTCAGTCTGGCATCTGCTTTACCAACGATTAACTTTATATGATCATTCCATTTTAAATCACTCCTAATCCGTACTCCCAGATAATTTATGGAAGTAACTGCTTCCAGTTGCTGACCTGCTATATTGTAGCTAAATGATAAGGGATCTATTTTTCTATGTGTTCGCAGCACATTACACTTGTCTACATTGAGATTCAATTGCCATTCCCTGCACCATGCGTCAGTTCGCCGCAGATCCCCCTGCATTTCAGTACAATTTTCCAATGTTACAACCTCTCGATATACCACCATCATCCACAAAAAGCCTCAGTGAACTTCCGATGTTATCCACAAGGTCATTTATGTATATTGTGAATAGCAACGGTCCTACGACACTCCCCTGCGGCACACCTGAAATCACTCTTACTTCGGAAGACTTCTCTCCATTGAGAATGACATGCTGCGTTCTTTTATCTAGGAACTCTTCAATCCAATCACACAATTGGTCTGATGGTCCATATGCTCTTACTTTGTTCATTAAACTACTGTGGGGAACTGTATCGAACGTCTTGCGGAAGTCAAGAAACACGGCATCTACCTGTGACTGGAATTCTTAAGGTAGCAAGGTTAAATTCAGGGCGCGAAAGGCTATTTACAACTTGTATAGTAACGAGACGGCAGTTATAAGAAATCTGGGAAGAGATGGGAAGATGTATACTTTCATATTAGCCTCCAGGCAACAGTCTTCATGAACTGACACAACATGTGTTTCAGGCATGCCAAGAAATTCATGAAGATGATAATCAGAGGTTGTTTGCTTCCATCTCACAACGAATACAAGAGTGTATTGATACCTGTGGGGTCACGCGTCGTACTGGTGGTGGTGGTGGTGGTGGTGATCACTTCCAAATGGAATGAAATTTAATATCCATTGTGTGATGAATATCTTCAAGTTTCGTAAATATTGGACTGGTACTTCATGATGTAACACTTTCGCGATACAGGAAGATAATCTGCACTGTGGCTGATGGGGGTAACTGTGAGCTGGTCTGCTATCTACTCTGCACGCCACTGTACGGTGCGTGGCGGAGAGCGCCCTGTAGCACTATTTGTCATATCCTTTCCTGTTCCATATGCAAATAGATCGAGGGAAAAGTGACCTGGTAAAAACTTTCTAAGGCAAAGATCGCATCAATATTTCTTTATTTACAAACATCCTGTTTCGACAGACTTTGCCGTTATATTCAGTTCTCTAACATAGCACATATATTTGGGATATATCTCATATCATGATTTTGGCGTTAAATTTGAAACAAAAATTTTTGTTAGGCATTACGAGAAACGGAAATGGAACTGTACATGTATATACCTTTAAAAATTGATGTTATAAAATGTCTTCATTTTGAGTTGGACTTTACGCCAAGTTCTCATGTAGATAAAATGTAGCACGTTAATGTAAAGGATTGTTATAAATACAATATTTAAAATCAAGTAGCACCTTATGTACATGCTCATGCCCATATACTTGGCTCTCACAGCTATTTCTTAAGTCACAAAAACACAGTATAAAATGAAATACACATACTACATCTATTAACGTTAGCTGAACTTGTTCTAATCACTGGAGATCCATCTTAGACGGCGTATGTGGTACGACTGGAAGGTAGTATTCCAAAGATAACACGTATGCAATGTGTTACAGCCACTAAATGGCTCTTAAATCCTCACCAGTAGATCAGAGCGTAAATTATCCCTCTTTTGATTTAAAATTACTTTCTTTTGCGAGTGGATTTTAATCATAGTAATAATTAGAAAACTGTACTATGCATGTAACTGAAACATTTTCTTAATTCTCACAATCCCCTTCACACTTTGTCATTACTGCTTGCGTGATAGGTAAGTTTAGGTATTTAATCTGGTACAGTTTACTTCGGTGTTTTTCTGAAGGGTGCATGCCACAAACGCGACAGACGTGCAGGCACCCGGACATGGCCATGTGCACAAGGTGCTTCTTGATTTTAATTTTTTTATTCATCACCAATCTTTATGTTGTACTACATTTTATCTACATGACAACTTCGCGTTAGGTCCAACTCAAAATGAATAAATTTTAAAACATAAACTTTTGAAGGTGTGTAAATGTACAGTTACATTTCCGTTCCTTGTAATGCCTAACTAAAACTTTTATTTCAAATATTACGTCGTGTTCATGATATGAGATATATTCCATGTACTGTATATGCACTATGTTCCAGACCTGAAGATGACAGCAAACTCTGTCGAAACAAGTTGTTTGTAAACAAAGAAATATTTGTGCGATCTTGGCATTAGAAAGTTTTTACCAAGTAAGACAGATCGCTCCTTCTCATTTCTCAGCATCAGAAAGGTCACGGAAAAACAACTATCCATAGGCCTCCGTATGAGCGCTAAAAAATGCTTCAAATGGCTCTGAGCACTATGGAACTTAACATCTGTGGTCATCAGTCCCCTAGAACTTAGAACTACTCAAACGTAACTAACCTAAGGCCATCACACACATCCATGCCCGAGAAAGGATTCGAAGCTGCGACCGTAGCAGTCGTGCGGTTCCGGACTGGGGGCCTAGAACCGCTAGACCACCGCGGCCGGCTATGAGCGCTAATTTCTTGTATCTTATACCTATAGTTCTTACGCAAAATGTAAGTTGGTGGCAGTAGAATCGTTCTGCAGTCAGCTTCAGATGCCGGATCTCTATATTTTCTCACAAGAATAGATCGCACTAGCGTCTTATGCGGTCTCCTTTATAGATGAACCATACTTTCTCAAAATTCTCCCAATAAAACGGAGTCGACCATTTCTCTTCCCTACCACAATCCTCACATGATCAGTCCATTTCATATCGCTTTGCAACGTTACGCACAGATATTTAAACGATATCCTAGCCAACGCTTACTTCGGCATCTCGCTAGGCGGCAGCGGAGTCATGCGTGCTATGAAGCTACTAAGCGCCGTACGCTGACCAGCTCTTGTCACCCCCAGCGAATGAAAGTGTTAAGTGTCTTGTGGGACAGCGGGCGAGCTGTTCGCATGTGGAGTTGATGCCACATTGTAGGCACAGTGATAACTTGGAAGGAAGCTCGATGACATCATTTACATTGTATGTTGGTGGTGTCACTCGGAAGTATAGTGGAGTTTTAAGTTACGTCTTGCGTCTAAATCGGGCATTGCTGTAAAAGTGTTACGCTTGATGGGCCAGTTAGTTTTCCGTCGAGATAACGAGCTGTTTACGCACTGTTGAGTGTGCTGTCTGGATTATCTGAAGGTCAACAGGCGCACCAAGTAACGCATGCGTCATTTGCTAAATTGGCCGAATCCGGCCGTATTGCTTGCGGATTTTCGTAGTGTGAAAAGAAGGAAGAAAGCAAACCACTAAACGGCGAACTTTACAGTTTACTATGCAAAACTCGACCTGCTTCCGCTATTAATGCACCCCACTGATTAACTTTGTTTAATACTTTGATGGTGTTACGGAACGTTAGAGATCCGTATGTTGTCACAGTTCACCGATCTCTTCAGTACTTGATTTTGGCTGAGTACCGTTAAGCATTTTGATTGCACGTTTTGATTGTTATTGGTGAAGGGTTTTAAAAATTTTATGTATCAGGATTCTTTATTCTTGCTAATTTCTTAAAAATATTTTGTTTTAAAAAGGTAAAATATTTGTTAGTTTTGCTCCTGGTTAGATTAGCAGTATCTTTTTAGAGAGATTTTGGCAAACCTGTGATTCATTTCACTCTAGGTGCTTTTGAGGTTTTTTTTCTTTTTACCTCTCGCATTTGGGCAAATTTTGTTTATTTAATTTGAAATTTTTGTTGAATGAGAGCCCTCTGAAATAAGATCTGTTACAGCTCCCCGAAAATGTTTCAATGTCTTTTTGCAAAGTGTTCCTTTATTTTAGAGTGTAAAATGTTTTAACTGCTTATTCTATTTTAAGACATTTATTGCAATTGCTTTTATGCATGTGTTTCAGACCATTGAGAAGTGTGATCCCCTGAGTATAATAACTGATATCTGTTTGAGAAGATAACGCTTCTGGAACGTCGCTAGCGGCGGTTACTCTGTAAAAGCTGTCGAAAAATGTTGCACCCACAAAGGAATTGGTATTTCATTTAATTTTAAACGGTACACGTTTTAAAGAAATAATGTTATTCATTTTCTATAGCCTTTATTTTTAATAATATTTTCGACTTGGCCGTTTTCAAAAAAATGGCTCTGAGCACTATGGGACTTAACATCTAAGGTCATCAGTCCCCTGGAACTTAGAACTACTTAAACCTAACTAACCTAAGGACATCACACAGCACCCAGTCATCACGAGGCAGAGAAAATCCCTGACCCCGCCGGGAAACGAACCCGGGAACCCGGGCGTGCCCCTGTGGCAAGGTGCATGATTCTGAAAAACTAAGAATGCGTGTGTTGCAGTATATCTTGCAATCCCATTATTTGAATAAATGTTGTTTCAAGCAGAAAAAATTGTCATTCTTTGGCTGTTCAGGTACACCCATGTGTTCATGTCACATTTTCATTTATTTATATAGAATCGACAGGTGTGCGGCCGAGTCTGAGAGATCTTTAGTAGGTGATGCAACACTCGGCGCCGTCATCAGTATCTGATGCCCTTTAATATCCTCAATATTTAACACGAATTAACTTGTAAGAGTTGGATGACTGTAATTTTTCTGTCATCAGTCTAATGATTGGTTTGATGCGGCACGCAGCAAATTCCTCTCCTGTGCAAACCTCATCTCAGAGTAGCCTTGCACTCAACATCCGAAATACTCGTTGGATATATCCATTTTTCACCTTCTCCAATTCCGCCGAGTGCCATGAAAGTTATTCCATGTCTTAGCATAAAGGTCAGCAAACTTTTTTCACAGCGGGCCGAATAACTGACAAACTAATGAGCACGGGCCATATCATCATTCCGTTCAATACTTGCAAGGCAGAACCAAAGTTCTGGGAAAAATATGAAAAACTAGGCTCAAAAATCCGTGTTACTCATGGGTGAGTGGTATGCAATGCAAAAAATGGCAACAAACACATTTATTTACTAAAGAAGCCTTTAAAGAATGCGACGTTAGCTTAAAATAGCCACGTGTCCGAATCTGACAAACTAAGCTGCAAGAGGCATTAATGAGATTTGTGAAACTGGCGTTGCCTTTCAAGACATCATCAATGTTTGACTTTTCATTGCTGCATCGGATCAAGAGAATTACTTTCAAATGTTCGTCAGTCAATCTCGCTCAAATTGCTGGCTTCACGAACTTAATTTTGGGAGAATTTTTTCTCGCAGGCGTAACATTCATGCCATACCAGTGGCAAATTTCTTCGGTTTCGGAAACTCATTGTCACAAAAGCAGCGGTAAAATTCGAGAAGTTCTCCTTCTCTGCACTTCCCTCTCTAAGTGAGGTCTAACAGCCGAATTGGCACATCATCAACGTTACAATTAAATAGATTCTGGAAAAGAAGAACATCACTCTCAGTTCCGTCAACATTTCAAATTCTCTCCAAAAAATGCTTCTTTAAGTCATGAATTTTTTTTTCGGAAAATCAAGATTAACATCTTCAGGTATTGTAGCACAAAAACTCTTTGAAATATCGAAAATGAGAAGTTTTCTCCTTCCAATTGTGCTTCAAACAATGACAGCTTTCTTCGAAATCCTTTGATCATTCTGTAGAGATCACAGACGAGGTTATCCTCTTCCTGAAGTTTCAAGGTCAGTTCATTCATATGGGATGTGATGTCGACCAAAAATGACATCTTTGATATCGAGGAAAGTCATGACAGCTGTGGATCAGTTCTATCTTTTTTCGTGAGAAAAATATCTATTTCGTTTTAGAGCTTGTAAGAGCCAAACTCGTCTTTATCGCGGCTAAGCAATCTTACTGCTAAGTGATAAGGCAAGTCACAGAACTCAGAATCAATTTCTTCAAGAAAAGCTTAGAGCTGACGGTGACTGAGTGCGAACCCCCGAATACACAAGTAATATCTGAGTCTTTCCCGCAAGGTGCTTGCTGACGTATGATGCAATGTTTCAAGGGAGCATCCGAAATATGCAAATCTTGCGACTCAAACCTGACCTGACTCACCAGACAGTTCCTCACTCCAGCCGTTTCTTTCTCCACAAACTGTGACATCTCGGAGCTGATTCCATTGGAGGTTATAGTATCGTAAAATTTTTTGCACTTCCATGAAAGTGTCACTTCCAGTTTCTGTTTCATGCAAACGGTTACCAATTCTTCCGCTATCTGAAAGTCTAAGCTGACATCACGAATCAACAAGAGAATTTGTGACGTACTCCAGAGACCAATAGACTAATTCAGCGCCAGAGAACACCGAAAAACTTTCTAGCTTTCTCGCGTATCTGTAACACTACGATCACACCACTGTATTCTACTTTCCACACAGCTGAACTTTATGAAAGTCTGATACATTCCAAGCAAATCGGCTTTCTTAGGACACAAGTAATTTTCAGCTTCTACACGCCTGGAAATTGAAATAAGAACACCGTGAATTCATTGTCCCAGGAAGGGGAAACTTTATTGAGACATTCCTGGGGTCAGATACATCACATGATCACACTGACAGAACCACAGGCACATAGACACAGGCAACAGAGCATGCACAATGTCGGCACTAGTACAGTGTATATTAATCTTTCGCAGCAATGCAGGCTGCTATTCTCCCATGGATATGATCGTAGAGATGCTGGATGTAGTCCTGTGGAACGGCTTGCCATGCCATTTCCACCTGGCGCCTCAGTTGGACCAGCGTTCGTGCTGGACGTGCAGACCGCGTGAGACGACGCTTCATCCAGTCCCAAACATGCTCAATGGGGGACAGATCCGGAGATCTTGCTGGCCAGGGTAGTTGACTTACACCTTCTAGAGCACGTTGGGTGGCACGGGATACATGCGGACGTGCATTGTCCTGTTGGAACAGCAAGTTCCCTTGCCGGTCTAGGAATGGTAGAACGATGGGTTCGATGACGGTTTGGATGTACCGTGCACTATTCAGTGTCCCCTCGACGATCACCAGTGGTGTACGGCCAGTGTAGGAGATCGCTCCCCACACCATGAAGCCGGGTGTTGGCCCTGTGTGCCTCGGTCGTATGCAGTCCTGATTGTGGCGCTCACCTGCACGGCGCCAAACACGCATACGACCATCATTGGCACCAAGGCAGAAGCGACTCTCATCGCTGAAGACGACACGTCTCCATTCGTCCCTCCATTCACGCCTGTCGCGACACCACTGGAGGCTTGCTGCACGATGTTGGGGCGTGAGCGGAAGACGGCCTAACGGTGTGCGGGACCGTAGCCCAGCTTCATGGAGACGGTTGCGAATGGTCCTCGCCGATACCCCAGGAGCAACAGTGTCCCTAATTTGCTGGGAAGTGGCGGTGCGGTCCCCTACGGCACTGCGTAGGATCCTACGGTCTTGGCGTGCATCCGTGCGTCGCTGCGGTCCGGTCCCAGGTCGACGGGCACGTGCACCTTCCGCCGACCACTGGCGACAACATCGATGTACTGTGGAGGCCTCACGCCCCACGTGTTGAGCAATTCGGCGGTACGTCCACCCGGCCTCCCGCATGCCCACTATACGCCCTCGCTCAAAGTCCGTCAACTGCACATACGGTTCACGTCCACGCTGTCGCGGCATGCTACCAGTGTTAAAGACTGCGATGGAGCTCCGTATGCCACGGCAAACTGGCTGACACTGACGGCGGCGGTGCACAAATGCTGCGCAGCTAGCGCCATTCGACGGCCAACACCGCGGTTCCTGGTGTGTCCGCTGTGCCGTGCGTGTGATCATTGCTTGTACAGCCCTCTCGCAGTGTCTGGAGCAAGTATGGTGGGTCTGACACACCGGTGTCAATGTGTTCTTTTTTCCATTTCCAGGAGTGTATCTTACCGGGTGGTCGTAATTAAATTTTCCCTATTTAACACGTTATAACATGGAAACTAATTACTGTACAAGTACTAAACCTAGTAGCATTGATGTCAAGGATATGGGGAAGAGAAATAATACAGAATCAATTCAGTTAAGGTTCTAGGCACTTCAGTCAGGAACTGCGCGATCGCTACGGTCGCAGGTTCGAATCCTGCCTCGGGCATGGATGTGTGTGATGTCCTTAGGTTAGTTAGGTTTAAGTAGTTCTCATTTCTAGGGGACTGATGACCTCAGATGTTAAGTCCCATACTGCTCAGAGCCATTTTGAATTCAGTTAAAACACTTTTAATGTTCTGCTATGTAGATCATACCATTACATATCGGTACTATTACTGCTACAAAAAGGACTCGATATGGTGCCCTGCAAAGTCCAAAAGAGTCTGAAAGCGCAGGATCGCATTCTGCACAGCAGAACGAAGCATGCCCGTAGGTATGCTGGCTACCTCTCTTGATATGCTGCGCTTCTCATCAGCACATGTGTGAATGTTCCCCTGGTAAACACCGTCCTTCAGGTAGCCCTGCGAGCAGAAATCACACAGAGAGAGGTCAAGTAATCGTGCCGACCAAACATTTGAAAACGATCAGCGGCTAATTCGATCGTTTCCAAATGTGTTTCGAGGAAGCGGGTGAACACGAGATAGGTGCAGTGGGGCTCCATCTTCCATGAAAACCATTGAATTCAATGCGTTTCTCTACTGTAGGGCGGGTGTGACATGCTGACGAAGCATATCGCAGTAACGGTGGCGCCGGCCGGTGTGGCCGTTCGGTTCTAGGCGCTTCAGTCTGGAACCGCGTGACCGCTACGGTCGCAGGTTCGAATCCCGCCTCGGGCATGGATGTGTGTGATGTCCTTAGGTTAGTTAGGTTTAATTAGTTCTAAGTTCTAGGCGACTGATGACCTCAGAAGTTAAGTCGCATAGTGCTCAGAGCCATTTGAACCATGTAACGGTGGCCAGTCACATTGCACGTCTTTGGTCCCTGAGCGCCAGCCCGCTCAAAAAAGAATGGGCAAATGATGAATGTTGCCGTGAAGCCACAACTTACAGAGGAACTGCATGCACACTGACTCGAGGTGAAGACCTCCACACTCGCCAATTCTGTGTGTTCACCTCATCCGTCAGAGAAAAATGAGCTTGGTCTGTCAAGTGGAAGGTCTAGGGTCATCCTTGCGAGAAAGTGGGGAGCGAAGTCAACACGTCCTGTGGTGCAAGCTGTTGTACGTAATGGGTCTTCTACGGATACCATTTGAGACTGGTTCGAAGCATATTCTGGATAGTAGACCACGGAATGTTCAATTGTCGTGACACAGCACGCGCACTGCCTGACGATAGGGAATTGCGCACAGCTTTGTCTGCCTTAGCAACAGCGATTTCATCATCCATCTGTGGTGTAACCGGTCGCTGGCCTCTTCCCGAAGCGACGCCCAGTTCACCAGTTGATTCGAACTTCATCATGCTCCACACAACAGGTGGAGAAAGAGGACCCTACCGTAATCCTTTCAGCTGGTGATATTCTCGAAGTGGAGCTGCAGCATTACTGTTTTGGTAATAGAGTTTCACCAATAATGCCCTGCTCCTTTTGTCCAAGCTCATGTTGACACGTCAGCAAGTGCACTGCGACTGGTCAGGTGTGTGAAACTATGAATCACGATGACTGATCACACCTGCTGGCCATAGTTGGAAATCGATGGTGCCGCTGTGACGCATGGAAATAATGCACCCCATACTCCGGACATTAATGCTAACAAGTTTGGTACTCAAACGGTAATTAGTTTCTGTGTCATAATGTGTTAAATAGAAAAAATTCTATTATAACTTCCCAGTATATTCTTTGAAGTTACCATCGGCAAACAGTTTTAGTCGTTCCGTCATCATGTGTTTTGCAACTTGTGCTAGTGATAGATGCATTTACAGGAAACTTTCTCGTGAGGGATTTCTTTGGGTTTCTACTTTGTTTCATGGATTCATACTTATCAGGTCGTGGCTTTCCAAAAAACTTTGAATATGTTGATAGCTTTTTGGCGTAATGTTAAGTGCCGGAACGTCGTTCAAGGACGTTAGAGCAGAGAGGGCTGTGAGACGACGTCAGTCAATAGTACGCTGACCCACTCCTCTAGGACGACACCGAGTCAGCAGCGGCCTCTAGGCGTAGAGAACATAAGCGCCGCTCCGCCTGGCCGCAGCCCAATTGAAGTCTAGACGATCTACGAGCTCTACAGTAGCGACTTATGAACTATACTGTTTCACTTGTATTAGTTGTATACACTGAAGAGACTTGTTATTTGACTATCGCAAATTGCTTGCGACACACCATTGTAAATTTCCGAAGTTAATTATTGTCTCTTATCTTTCTGTAATAAACGTCATTAATACGATTTGCCTGAATTGTTGTCTAGCGATTCGAGAAAGCAGGTTTCCTAGGCCTCCTATATTAGACGAGTATGCAGGACACAACAGATACAACGACTACACTACTCGGCTCTGTGAAAGACGATTTGGGGCTTAGGTAGCCTGGTATATACAAAATTCCGTGTCAGTGTGGGAAGGCTTACATCGGCCTTTTGATTCGCACAGTTCGTGACAGGTGCGCGGAACATCGCCGTCATACGAGGCTACAACAGCCGGAAAAGTCGGCGGTAGCAGAACATTGCTTAAAAGAGGGACACGGTATGAAATTTGACGAAACTGTGATAGTTGCCAACACTTCCGGTTTTTGGAAGAGTGTTTATAAAGAGACAATTGAAACTGGGTTGGCGGATAACGTCATTAATAGAGACAATGGGTTTCCTCTCAGCAGGACGTGCAACCCTGTACTATCCCGCATCAAAACAGAACGTTATTCGTTGCGGCCAGCCCGAGTGTTCGAAAATCGTCTGTGAGTGCGATACATCGTTGCCGCCGGTTTTCTACTAAGGGTGGCGCCACCTGGCCAGTCTTGGAGGGCAGCAACTGTGATGGGCGGCGCATGCGCCGTTTACAATGCATTGTCTCTATTAATGACGTTATCCGCCAACCCAATTTCAATTCTCTCTTTATAAACACTGTTCCAAAAACCGGAAGTGTTGGCAACTATCACAATTTCGTCAAATTTCATACCGTGTCCCTCGTTTAAGCAATGTTCTGCTACCGCCGACTTTTCCGGCTGTTGTAGCCTCGTATGACGGCGATATTCCACGCACCTGTCACGAACTGTGCGAATCAAAAGGCCAATGTAAGCCTTCCCACATTGACACGGAATTTTGTATATACCAGGTTTCCTAAGACCCAAATCGTCTTTCACAGAGCCGAATAGTGGTGTCGTTTTGGGTCACTATGAAACAAAACATCTGTTGTGTCCTGCATACTCGTCTAATATACAGGGTGTTACAAAAAGGTACCGCCAAACATTCAGGAAACATTCCTCACACCAAAGAAAGAAAATATCTTATGTGAACATGTGTCCAGAAACGCTTGCTTTCCATGTTAGAGCTCATTTTATTACTTCTCTTCAAATCACATTAATCATGGAATGGAAACACACAGCAACAGAACGTACCAGCGTGACTTCAAACACTTTGTTACAGAAAATGTTCAAAATGCCTTCCGTTAGCGAGGATACATGCATCCACCCTCCGTCGCATGGAATCCCTGATGCGCTGATGCAGCCCTGGAGAATGGCGTATTGTATCACAGCCGTCCACAATACGAGCACGAAGAGTCTCTACATTTGGTACCAGGGTTGCGTAGACAAGAGCTTTCAAATGCCTCCATAAATGAAAGTCAAGAGGGTTGAGGTCAGGAGAGCGTGGAGGCCATGAAATTGGTCCGCCTCTACCAATCCATCGGTCACCGAATCTGTTATTGAGAAGCGTACGAACACTTCGACTGAAATGTGCAGGAGCTCCATCGTGCATGAACCACATGTTGTGTCGTCCTTGTAAAGACGCATGTTCTAGCAGCACGGGTAGAGTATCCCGTATGAAAATATGATAACGTGCTCCATAGAGCGTAGGTGGAAGAACATGGGGCCCAATCAAGACATCACCAACAATGCCTGCCCAAACGTTCACAGAAAATCTGTGTTGATGACGTGATTGCACAATTGCGTGCGGAGTCTCGTCAGCCCACAAAGTGTTGATTGTGAAAATTTACAATTTGATCACGTTGGAATGAAGCCTCATCCGTAAAGAGAACATTTGCACTGAAACGAGGATTGACACATTTTTGGATGAACCATTCGCAGAAGTGTACCCGTGGAGGCCAATCAGCTACTGATAGTGCCTGCACACGCTGTACATGGTACGGAAACAACTGATTCTCCCGTAGCACTCTCCATACAGTGACGTGGTCAACGTTGCCTTGTACAGCAGCAACTTCTCTGACGCTGACATTAGGGTTATCGTCAACTGCACGAAGAATTGCCTCGTCCATTGCAGGTGTCCTCGTCGTTCTAGATCTTCCCCAGTCGCGAGTCATAGGCTGGAATGTTCCGTGCTCCCTAAGACGCAGATCAATTGCTTCGAACGTCTTCCTGTCGGGACACCTTCGTTCTGGAAATCTGTCTCGATACAAACGTACCGCGCCACGGCTATTGACCCGTGCTAATCCATACATCAAATGGGCATCTGCCAACTCCGCATTTGTAAACCTTGCACTGGCTGCAAAACCACGTTCGTGATGAACACTAACCTGTTCTCAGCGGGACTCAGCAGCAGAAGCAGCGTTGTCCTAAAGATGGCGAACAATTGGATCGCCGAAGTATTGAATCGAGTTGATTTTAGTATTCGGCAGCAAACCCGAAGAGACTTTCAAGACCTATTACGCCGGGAAAGCCTAGGGTGCAAGTGTACTACGTATCTTTTCGTTTGTGCCCTGAAACACTTTTAATGGGTAAAAGACGCCCCGAAAGGTAATTTGGTATTTGAGGTTTAGAGGAAATATCTTCGAAACGATGATCTGTAAAAAATGTTTTTTTCTATAAAAGTTGATATGTAATTAATGATCTTGAAAAACTTTGTAATCAATAATTTGAAATTTTTCCCAATAATTTGCCAAATTAATTAATTGTGAAAAATGAAAACATTTGTTGAAATATAAATTAAAGAACCTTTCAAGCCACATATATCCCTGTGTAATAAAGCCGGACCCTCAAATACCATTGGTAAAAAATCAGCGGTACACAATGTGCCGTCTGAGTATTTCCAACATACCTATCTAATCATTCATTACTATTCTAATTATTTATTTTACTTATATTTGTTTTATGTTTTAGTTATTTTACGCTTATATTCATAATCTTTTGTTTTTTAGCTTACATTTTCACATAGTGCGTTTTGTTTATACAACTCATTATTATAATATAAAATAATTTCAGTAACAATCTGTAAAGAAATGTTTGGAACAAAACTTTTTTTTTACATTATGCACATAAATAAACGAAATTCCTTCACGTAATATACACGAAGGACAAGACAATATGAAACAAAATTCAGCAGGATTTCAAATTGTCACGGGCGATTCTCTAAATATCTTGATTGGGCATTAGGCATATTTCAGTATAATGGTAAGCCTTGGCGAAGAGAACTGATTATGCATTAGTAACTGCAGCTTGGCGGTATTGTTTCTCAGATGGAGACTGACATCAGAATATTTCAGTAGCATTATATCTGAAAATGTTCTGACAAACTTTTTCCAATATCGAAAGCCGTATACTTTTCACGGCTGTACCTGTGCCATCAACCCCTTTGGAGTCACCAGAGGTTTCTTGTCCTCAGGTACGACGCTCGAACAGTTTTTTCGCACTGACCACTAAATGGGTACACGTATCAGGTTAAAATTTACCTCATCCACTAAGGTCTCTAGGCCCTTGGCGGTGTAATAACTGTAAGCTTCTATCTCAATGCAGACAAAAGATACGGCCGTTTAGGTAACGTATTTTGATACTCGCAAACTCACTCATTAAAACCTGTGGGGTACTTCCCATTGGCCTAAAATCATGAAATTTTTCGAGAAGCAAAGTTTCATAGTGCAAAGAGAAAATCCGAAAACTGTAAATTTGTAATTATATCAAACAAAAAAAAAATTGACAATTGTTATCAGACTGTTTGTCTGTCCGTCCGTCCGTCTGTCCGTCTGTGAGATCCCTTTTTCTCAGGAAAGGGTAGACTTAAGCGGAAATTTAAGTCACATACTAAGGTCTAAGACCCCTTGGCGATATAATAAACGTTAGCTTCTAAGTCAATGCAATCAAAAGGTAGGGCCATTTATGTCACATATTTTTATACTCGCAAACTCACTCATCAAAACATATAGTGTATTTCCCACTGACCTAGAATTATGAAATTTGCCGAGAAGGAAGATTTCAGAGTACAAGTAAAGGAAGAAAATCCTAAAATTGTATTCATATTACATCATTTGTTATCCGATGTCAAACTTGTAATTAAAACAATCAAAAGTCCAGTTCTCAGGTTCACTGGGTCGTAATGGTAAAAGTCAAAATTCAGGCAAGGAATGACTTTATTGCTCATATGACGCATTTCGGAATTTATCCATCATCATATAGCCAGGAACGATAGTCTGCGAAAGTTTGTTTCACATACAACTTGAAATGCCATATTTACGTGCAGTAATCGCTCCCGTACATATCACGATGGACAAATTCCGAAACACGTCATATGAGCAATAGTGTAATTTCTTGCCTGCTTTTGACTTTTACCATTGTGACCTAGTCAGCCTGAACTACTGGTTATTGTAAGAATAGTCGCCTACCTCCTGCATGACTTCGTCATATTTATGTTACTGAAATCAAAACATCGTCGAAAATCTTGAAATCCCGCGGACTGATACCTTACCAGTATCAGTTTCGATAACAGGCAACGATGGTCGAGATTCCCGATTCCCGGAATCGATGTATTGTGTATATACTTTGTACGGAACTCTCAGTACGCGAGTCTTACTCGCAGGTGGACAGTTTTTTTTAGTTTTTCGAATAAGGGGCATATTATTTAAAAACAATGTTATTAAAGAATAAATATATTGAGAAGTAGAACTTCTTATTCGACATTACAGCCCTTGGTGGGCCCTGGCTTCCTCAACATCTTCCTCCATATCTCCCTGTTCTCAGCTTTTTTCTTCCATCCACGGATCCCCATCTTGGCAAGGTCAGCCAGCACATTGTCCATCCATCTAGCTGTTGGTCTGCCCTTCCTTCTGGTGGAATACAGTCTGGCATCATTATTCGTTTGGGCATCCTGTCTTCCGTCATACTCTCTATATGTCCTAACCAACGTATTCTTTGAGATTTGATAAATTTCACTATATCTTTCTCTTGTATACGTTCTTGTATTTCACGGTTGTATCTCACTCTCCAACCTTCTGCCTCTCTCAAGGGCGCTTAGATTTTTTGTTAGATTTTCCTTTCAAATTCCCTTAGGCTATTATTGTCTGCTTCTGTCACTGTCCACGTTTCTGATCCATACGCAGCAACAGGTCGCACAAGGGAACAGTATACTCTCGATTTAGTTGCTCTTGTAATTAGAGAATTCTTGAGTATTTTTAGGTTTACATAACAGGCTTTGTTTCCTGCTTGTATCCTTCCTCCGATACACTGTCTCATACCATTATCATTGGTTAGGAGGACACACAATAATGTAAGCATCAAACAGCTTTGAAGCATTTATCAAAGATCTTCAGGTCCTGCGGTGTTCTTCTAGCTTCAGAATGGAGCATAACCGTATATTCTGTCCTGCTTTCATTTACAGAAAATCCAATTCTTGTTGCTTCTGTATCCATTTGTCCATATATTTCTTTAAGCCTTGTCACGATGGCAATATCATCTGCAAATGCGCATATCTGGTTGGACTTCATAATTATTGCTCTTAACTACTTACCTTTTAAACAGGACTGCAGATAGGCCATCACCCTGTTTCACTCCATCCTCAAAGTCAAACTGCCTGATCATTCTGTTATTCACTTTTACTTTTGTACCCTTCATTGTTAGCTCGATTAACTTTCTCAGTTTATCACAGATGCCCAACACAATGCTGGTCTATAAATACTATCGAAAGCTTGTTTAAAGTCAACGAACAGGAAATGGAGATCTATATCATATTCATAAAATTGTTCCATTATTTGTCTAACAACCAACTGGTCAGATGTACCTCTGTTTGGCCGGAATCCACATTGGTATTCTCGGAGTATCTTCCACGCGCACTTCTTTATTCTTTCGTTCAGCACTCCAGAGAACGTCTTATATACTGTATTTAGTAGGGTTATGCCTCTATAGTTTTCACAGTTGAGCTTTTCTCCTATCTTAGATCTTAGGCATATTATTCCAGTAATCTACTCTTCCGGCTTGCTTTCATTTACCCATATGTTCTTTATTAGTTTAAATATTTCATTCTTGCAGGTTGCCCCTCCTGATTTTATAAGCTCAGCGATCCCATCTTCGCGAGGTGCACGGTTATTTTTTAGTTTATTGAAACTGTTTCCACTTTCAGCATTGTTGGATTTTGTGCATCATCCCTTTCAGGGTCTCTTGCCTCTGTGTTCTCTTCATGTTCCTGTGTACCTCTCGGAGCCTGATCTGAGTTTTTGTTGAGCATATCTTCAAAGTATACTGCTTACCTCTGCAATGTTTCTTGTTTATCTCTTATTATCTCACCGTTTCCGTTTTTGCATGCATTTTGTTTGAGTTGGAAACTTTTTCTCATCTTTCCCATGGCATCATATAATTTCTTTTATCTCTTTAAGCTTTGATATCAGCCATTGCTTTTTCTTGCATATTCTTTTGGCATTAGATCTTAATTCTTTGTACACCTCCACGTTTCTTTCGATAACAGGCAACGATGGTCGAGATTCCCGTTTCCCGGAAAGGATGAATTGTGTATATAGGAGGGCTAAATGAAAAGTAATGCCTCCATCTTCGTTAATTGAGTTTGGATGGGAATATTTTAATAAATCAAACACAGAAATAATCCTTAGAATGTGATCTTTAATTACCAGTATTCACTTTTGCACATAATCACCAGCCGGTTGGATAAATTTCTGCCAACGATGAACAAGTTTTCTGAAGCCGTCTCGGAAGAAGTCGACAGAAGAGGACAATAGCGGGTGCGTTTACTTAATAACGATAATAATCATATTATTTTAAAATGCATTATGCAGTACAATCACAAACCCTTAACAAATCCTCGAAATGTCATTTTTTCCTCTACTAACTCCGTTGTATTACAACAGTCTTATTTGCATTTTTATTCCTTGCTACAAGAAAGTATGTTCACACATTTAAAGGTGACCATCTGCATAATGCACATTCATGAATCCCGTTATTTACTTGTGTAATTTTTACCATAAGCATCTGACCGGTACGAAATGCGCACGACAGTGGTTTGTCATCATGGTTTGTCATCACTGGAAGACAAATAAGAAAATTCACGCTCACACATCCCCCCCCCACCCCCCCCCCCTCCACCCCCCAGAGGCCAGTCTGTTAACTACATACGTTTACAAACAGTATAGACTGGCTGAGGCGCCACAATATTCTACATTGACTAAATACCACCATGCAATCTATTTTCCCTCTGCACTCCACACGCCACGGACAATTTTTCAAGTCTATTAAAGAAGAATTACGTCATATACGATATAACTACCGATAGTTAAACCAGACAACCGATAGTGACGATAGTGCAGATGCTATCGATTAATCGATGGTTTATTGATGTTTAAGTAACACTAGTAAAGAAGAGGCTACGGTTTAAGCCAGTACCTGCGGCATACCGATGCTACCAACTGTTGAAAGAGTTGCGAAGGCAGAGGCATTACTTTTCAGTCAATCCTCGTACTTTGTGCGGAACCCCCAGTACGCGAATCGTACTCGCACTCGGCCAGTTTATTAGTGTTTCGAATAAGAGGTGTATTATATAAAAACAAATCCATTAAAGAATAAATATACTGAGAAGTAGAAGTTAGTATGCCTAATTCTTTGAACAGCCGCCTGCAGGACACTTATGTGAAAGTAATTATTTCTAAAACACACCGTCGCATCTTTTCGGAGTTACCCTCCTTCGCTTTGTATGTAACAGTGCATCCTTACTAAAGATGTGACGATTTGCTTCCTAACCGAGACTGTTCAGGAACGCTTCGTAGGCAATGGCAGCTGCTTCCGGTGGCTTCGGACAGGGCCTACAGATGGCTTCCTTAGCCTTTGGAAAGAGAGAGAAACAACGTGGAGCCCGATCTGCGCCGTAACACGGATTTACGTTCCAAGTTACAGACGTTGCTCAATGTGACGATCATCTGTATCCACGACAGCCTGGGACTACACTAAAGAGCGCTCCACTACTGCCCAAAACGTCTCAAGTGGACCACGGAATGTTCGGCAGACGTGAGGTAGCTCGGGCACGGCTGGAAGATCGCAATTGGCCGTCGGCCTCTCCCAGAAGCAATTCCAAGATCGCGAGTTAATTAGAAATTACGAATCATGTTCTTCAACCGTTGTGCGAAAAGAGAACCTCTGTATTCCTTTAAAGCCTCGATACTCGCGAAGAGCAGCAGCACTGCTCATAGCAGCTTTACGAGTGAAGCCCTGCTCACCTTGTTCGTACTTCTATTGACTGTGTGTGCAACTATAATGTGCGTTGATGGTTGTGTTTCAACCCTATGTCGCCGCACCAGAACCGGCGCCCAACGGCAAGTCATGACACACTACTAACAACACAAATCTCGCAGCGCACAGTCTGAACATCATTCCTATAAAGTTGGGTACCCATACGATAAATAGTTTTCCGTCTGCACTGGCTCAAGTACCAAAGTTTAATTATAACCGCCTGGTAATACATTTCAGTATGTACGATCCGAATAAAAGATTACGAACAAATGTGATAAACGACCTCACAGTATACTGCGCGTCGTAGGTTTTCGTTCTCGTGCATGTATTTTAAGACAGTGCAAAATTAGCAAACATAACATACAGGACGTGGAGAAAAATATGGAAACATCTAAAACACAGGACATTATCATGCCTATTACGGGTCTAGGAAAACGGTTGGGGCCGGCCGAAGTGGCCGAGCGGTTCTAGGCGCTACAGTCTGGAACAGCGCGACCGCTACGGTCGCAGGTTCGTATACTGCCTCAGGCATATATGTTGGTGATGTCCTTAGGTTAGGTAGGTTTAAGTAGTTCTAAGTTCTAGGGGACTGATGACCTCAGAAGTGAAGTCCCATAGTGCTCAGAGCCATTTGAACTTTTTTTTCTTTTTTTTTTTTTAACGTTTGGGATTCAAAACAACTTACAGTTGTCTTGGAATAGATAAACACGGATCCTGTATGGTTTTCAAGAGAATCTTAAACCATTCTTCTTGCAAAATAGTAGCAAGTTCAGGTAACAATGATGGAGGTGGATAGCGGTCAGTCACTCTTCTCTCCAAAGCAGATCACAAAGGCACAGTAATATTTAGATCTCATGACTGTGGCGATCAGGAGAGATGTGGCAATTCATCATGGTGTTCACAAAACGAGTCCTGGAGGATACGAGCTCTGTGAACGGGGCCATTTCGTCTTGAAACACAGTATCACCGTTGGGAACAAACTATATATTATGGGATGGACCTGATCAGCTAAAATGGTCACATAATCCTTCAGCAGTAATGCGACCTTGCACAGCAACCATGGGATACCACGATATGGCTACCCAAATCGTTACCGAATCCCAGCCGTGTTTCACTCTTGGGACGTAAACTCAGCCAGTAATTGCAGGTAGTGTGAAAAAAGGCTCATCTGACAAAACAACTTTCTTTTGGCAGCACTTTTCACAGTTACGAGTATTTGGTGAGTGATGAGTTGTTTTGGAATTCCAGGTCTCTCTGCGTTTCCCTACTTGTTGAGCTTCCTTCGTGCTGTTTTGGTGCTGAAACCGTTAGGAGTGTTCAAAAATATTCAAATGTGTGTGAAATCTTATGGGACTTAACTGCTAAGGTCATCAGTCCCTAAGCCTACACACTATTTAACCTAAATTATCCTAAGGACAAACACACACACCCATGCCCGAGGGAGGACTCGAACCTCCGCCGGGACCAGCCGCGTTAGGAGTGACTTTTCAGCTGTCGCCCACTTATTTCTCTCATCAATCCTCTTCAACTACCGTCTGTCACGAGCACTCAACACAAACTATCGTCCGCGTTGTTACTTGGATAACGTTTTTCCCTTTTCCTGTAGACGTTATAAGCCTTCGATACGGTGCCTATTGAAACACCAAACACTTCGGCTACCTTAGTTGCTGAAGCATCCACCATACAAGCACCAACAGTTTACCCAGTTCGAATCCACTTAGTCCCGAGATAATGAACTCAGTTCACATAACACTGTCCTCACTACAATTGACACTTGCAACGTACTGACGACACTGCACAGTTGCCGTTCTTGATCAATTACAACAGCGAGGCATGCAGCCTTGACTAGAATTTATGGTCAAACTTGCAGAAGCAAATATGGGTAGAGGTCTGTCCTTTTACTTTAGGTGAAGTGTCTGGAATCCGACCAAAGCTTTCAGGTGGATATTTTAGTGTACATATTGCAGAGTGGCTGGATCATCCCTTTTATTGCAGCGATCGGCCAGCTGCAGATATCTGCCATGTTATTACAGTTCTTTCCCCTGCTTTTTCCCTTTTTACTGTAACTTTTTCTATGAAAATGGTGTGTGTGTGTGTGTGTGTGTGTGTGTGTGTGTGTGTGTGTGCGCATATTTTATTGGCTTATTTACCTTTTTATTTGTAGTTCAAGTTTTAATACAATGTGAATTATATACACGCTCGTATGAAAACCATAGTACGAATACCTAAGACCTTGCTGTCATGTGATCACATCACCCGTCATGACATTATCATTGACATTAACGTTATCATTACTGTTGCCTTTGTTTCATAATATCATTCTTAATGTAGCTATTACACGTAAATACTTTTTTGTAGTTGTGGGTACAACTTTGCCCCTCAAAGTGTCATTTGAATTGGATCTCTTTTTCGGAACGTATTTTTCTCTTTGATATAAAAATGAAAATACGTTATTGGTAACAGATGAAGATGCAAAAGTTGAACTCGTCATATAAAAACAATTCCCAACTGAATCGCCATTCCGTTGCCTTACGTTGAATACGAAAGTAAAGTTCTATGTACTGACTTGGCAGAAAATCATAAGAAATTTTGGTCTTATGTCAAAGCGGTAGGTGGATCAAAACAAAACGTCCAGACACTCTATGACCAAAATGGTACTGAAACGGAGACCAAAATGGTACTGAAACGGAGGATGACAGACTAAAGGCCGAAATACTAAATGTCTTTTTCCAAAACTGTTTCACAGAGGAAGACTGCACTGGAGTTCCTTCTCTAGATTGTCGCACAGATGACAAAATGGTAGATATCGAAATAGATGACAGAGGGATAGAAAAACAATTAAAACTGCTCAAAAGAGGAAAGGCCGCTGGATGTGATGGGATACCACTTCGATTTTACATAGAGTACGAGAAGAAACTTGCCCCCCTTCATGCAGCGGTGTACCGTAGGTCTCTAGAAGAGCGTAGCGTTCCAAAGGATTGGAAAAGGGCACAGGTCATCCCCGTTTTCAAGAAGGGACGTGGAACAGATGTGCACAACTACAGACCTGTATCTCTAACGTCGATCAGTTGTAGAATTTTGGAACACGTATTATGTTCGAGTATAATGACTTTTCTGGAGTCTAGAAATCTACTCTGTAGGAATCAGCATGGGTTTCGAAAAAGACGATCGTGTGAAACCCTGCTCGCGCTATTCGTCCACGAGACTCAGAGGGCCATAGGCACGGGTTCCCATGTAGATGCCGTGTTTCTTGACTTCCGCAAGGCGTTCGATACAGTTCCCCACAGTCGTTTAATAAACAAAGTAAGAGCATATAGACTATCAGACCAATTGTGTGATTGGATTGAAGAGTTCAAAATGGCTCTGAGCACTATGGGACTTAACATCTATGGTCATCAGTCCCATAGAACTTAGAACTACCTAAACCTAACTAACCTAAGGACATCACACAACACCCAGTCATCACGATTGACGAGTTCCTAGATAACAGAACGCAGCATGTCATTCTCAATGGGGACAAGTCTTCCGAAGTAAGAGTGATGTCAGGTGTGCCGCAGGGGGGGAGTGTCGTAGGACCGTTGCTATTCACAATATACATACAAGACCTTGTGGATAACATCGGAAGTTCACAGAGGCTTTTTGAGGATTATGCTGTGGTATATCGAGAGGTTGTAACAATGGAAAATTGTACTGAAATGCAGGAGGATCTGCAACGAATTGACGCATGATGCAGGCAATGGCAATTGAATCTCAATGTAGACAAGTGTAATGTGCTGCGAATACATAGTAAGAAAGATCCTTTATCATTTAGCTACAATACAGCAGGTCAGCAACTGGAAGCAGTTAATTCCATAAATTATCTGGTAGTGGGCATTAGGAGTGATTTAAAATGGAATGATTATACAAAGTTGATAAAGCAGATGCCAGACTGAGATTCAGTGGAAGAATCCTAAGGAAATGGAATCCGAAAACAAAGGAAGTTGGTTACAGTACACTTGTTCGCCCACTGCTTGAATATTGCTCACCAGTATGGGATCCGTACCAGATAGAGTTGATGGAAGAGATAGAGAAGATCCAAAACAGAGCGGCGCGCTTCGTTACATGATCATTAGTAATCGCGAAGCCGGCCGGAGTGGCCGTGCGGTTCTAGGCGCTGCAGTCTGGAGCCAAGCGACCGCTACGGTCGCAGGTTCGAATCCTGCCTCGGGCATGGATGTATGTGATGTCCTTAGGTTAGTTAGGTTTAATTAGTTCTAAGTTCTAGGCGACTGATGACCTCAGAAGTTAAGTAGCATAGTGCTCAGAGCCATTTGAAAGTAATCTTCCTCCAGTGGAAGACTCTGCAGGAGAGACGTTCAGTAGCTCGGTACGGGCTTTTGTTGAAGTTTCGAGAACATACCTTCACCGAGGAGTCAAGCAGTATATTGCTCCCTCCTACGTATATCTCGCGAAGAGACCATGAGGATAAAATCAGAGAGATTATATCCCACACAGACGCATACCGACTGTCTTTCTTTCCACGAACAATACGAGACTGGAATAGAAGGGAGAACCGACAGAGGTACTCAAAGTACCCTCCGCCACACACCATCAGGTGGCTTGCTGAATATGGATGTAGATAAGATGTACGTAGCCAGACCAGGCAATATTCTGCAGTAAGGCGACCTCCTGTTGCGTGGCGGCAGCAGCTGTTTTGGAACCACTTGTCGTGGCCCTGTTAACAACCACGTGTAACGCCGGGGGTTGTCGAAAGAGCAAGTGATTTGCCGGACGGCGGAAGACTTAGCGCGTGGAACGAATTAATTGGAGGATTATGTACAATGCCGGCCTCGGTCGAGTCGGACACGAACTAAATGCGGGAAAGAAAACGTGGCACGTGACAAAATTCATTCGGTACTCCTTTTCAGTTATGACTTGCTCGGCACGAATAAGAAATTGAAGGAATACGAAAAGTACCTAGTGTAGACTTGCGGGGAAAAAAGGCACGCGAGAGTAATGAAACGTTTCCGTTACTCCGAGTCAGCAGAGGATAACGAATTGGAGGAATATCAAAGTTTCCGACTTGGTCCGAGACGGGCGGGGAACAAAACGTGAGTAACGAGATGTCTCCGGCAGTAACGAAACGTTACCTTGAGTCTCGTGGAATGCTCGTTACACAGTACTGGATACACAAAGATATGCAACAGCCTTATTTACTGGCGAGAGGCACAACGAGTCACAGAAATGATTTAAACCCAGTTAAATTTTCAAATAACTTGCGAGAATGTAGACGGGTAACGTCGTCGACAACCGCCGATTTTTCGACAGGTGACCGCCCTGTCAGTCGTAAGTCAAAACTGCAACAAGAAAGCGCGGTGCAACGGAATTTACAACGTCTGTTTTCAGAACAATCCTGGAAAGATCTCTCTCTCTCTCTCTCTCTCTCTCTCTCTCTCTCTCTCTCTCTCTCTCTCTCTCACACACACACACACACACACACACACACACACACACACTCAGAGTAAACACTAGCGCCAATACAACCAAAGGTCCCGACGTCAAAAGTTATCGATGGTGAAAATTACTGAAGGGTGAAGCATATTAATTCTGTCTCTCTCTTTTTGACAACGGAGAGAGCTGGATTCCACGCACAATTTAAGCTAAAACCGGCACATTTGGCTGAGATTAACACGTAGATGCAAAGCCGTACAGGTATCAACGCTAACAGCTACTAGTAGTTTGACAAACTATCACTGAAGTAACCAAGTCTGTAATGGCTACTAGCCCTTATGAAGTAGAAGCTAAGTTGCTTGGTCGTCGGCTCGGAATCAAATAGGCTGAATCTGGAGCGACACTCGTAGAGCTGCACAGCGCCGGCTAGAGGGCGCTGTCGTCGGTGTCGTAGTCGTAGTGCCAACCTAAGAACTTGCACCTACGCCGTGGCATCGTAGCTATCGATACCACAGCTTCCAAGCTAGCAGAATTGCTTAACTACGTCTACTTCGTGGTCGGTCATAAATTTTGATGTGTAATTTATTGCTAGTCTCATTTCTGGTACTCCTTATTACTTTCCTCTTTCCTCGATTTACTCTCAATGCGCACTGTGCACTCGTTTCATTTCACCGCAGATAACAATGTCATCAGGATATCATATCACTTATATTCTTCCACCCTGAATTTTAATCACATCCTTCAACCTTTATTTTATTTGCGCCATTACTTCTCCGATGTACATACTACTCAACAGTACACCCGTATCTTACAGAGTTTTCAATCCGAGCACTTCGGAGTTGATCTTCCGTTGCTATTGTTATTCCTCTTCATTTTCATACATAATAGTACACGGTGTAACGGGTATAAGTGTAAATATTTCTGTATGCGGTACCTTAATATGTACACACATCAGTATGTTGGTTGTTTCTTCTCTGCTTCTAACAGTCTTCCCGCAAAAACGTCACATAATTTACCACCTGATGTTTTCTGCACTGTCGGAAATTCATCACTGAACGGACTGCACCGGTCAGAATAGATTAACCGTTTTGCGTTCTTGCGTCTACATTCCAGTACCTGACCTGCTACCCAGTGCAAACTAAACAGTAATGCCTTACTCCTGCCACATGTACTTGGAAGTACTGACCAACCTAAAAACATACGACTTGTAGTAGCTATAACTATTACTCTGCAAATGACATAAATACTGAGGTACTGTTATTAATTACACTGGGGTCATCTCTCACCAATAGAAACATCTGCACTTACACCCGTCACTTCCTGTTTATTACCTGTCTTTTGATAAAGCTCACGCCTGTTTTTCTCAGGATTTCCGAGATTTTGCATCAGTTGACATTTTCTCTAAATCCATAGTGCGTGCTCGTCAGACTGTTCATTCCATTCAACGGATGCTGCACTCCACTTTCACTGGCTGCTTTCGGATTCGTAATCGAGTAGATTCGTGTGCAGTTTGTCTTACGCCAGCCAAGCGAATCATCGCGTGCAGACGACAAGCCGCGCCTGTGGTTTGTGTGTGTGTGTGTGTGTGTGTGTGTGTGTGTGTGTGGAGTGCCCCTGGGCTCCGCAGCTGCGGCCGGCGCGAGGGCGTTGTCTGCGAGTAGTTTACAGAGCCCCGCGGCGCGCCGGGGAAACAGACAGATCGCGCGCCGGAGAGTTATCGGCCGGGTTCGCATGTTTAATTTGATTTCCAGTTAGGTGTATTTATGCCGTTGCGGACAGATTTAGGACGCGCGAACGGCTTTAGGGCGCCAACAAACCCTGTGTATTTACGGATGTCTACATATGTCGCCGTTACCCGCCAGAGGTAAACCAGCAGGCCGGATCAGAACTCGCCGCGAGGAAGAGCAGCTACGTCGGATGACCTCTGCGCGCACTGCTTGCGCCTTGCCGCAGGGCGAATATCTCTCGGCCCCTCTGTCTGTAGGTATGAGCGTAGATGAGAGCGATTTCAGTTGCTACTTCCCCAGAAGTGTGAAATACTCTTGTCCTATTCCACTGACGCGATTACGTCAAAGTGAAAAGTAAATGTCACACGGATGAGGCTTTAGGCCGGATCCGACGAGCCGACTGCAACAGAAAATCTCTCCAGCCATTGTTGCCACTGGATGAATTCTACTGATAATACTGCGTCTTCATTCAAACGGTTTCTCATTTGACTTCACGGGCTTAGCGGATCCAGTTGCAGACCTCCACATGAAGGCAGCGACACTAATCTTTTATTTTATTTTTATTTCATTTTGATTGTCAATGTTCTCGGTCTTTGGTCTGGGCGGACGTCACATGACACCCCTTCAAGTTCATCGTTGATTCCATCACTGTCTGAGCTTTCTTATTAGAGATGACAGAAGACCCTCTGACCGAACACGCTGAGCCACCGTACCGGCCATTGAGCTACAGGGATGGTTTTGACTACATAATCATAATTACATAGTATAATTGTACTATCAAACTTGACATATACCTGAATGGGGGACCATCCCATTGCAGGTAAGTCTGGTGGTGGGGCTCCAAGCTGTCACCTGTTAGCTCCACTTAGCTACATGGCATATGTAAATTACAGTTTCTCGGATGAAGGCTTTTCGACCTATATATTTCTTTCGTTGAAGCGATGTACTAAGCAATGGTCTACACAAATGATCATCTCTCTACACATATAAAATTAAGTTGACTCCTCCCTTCCGTCTGTATGTGCAGGCTAATTTCAAGAACTGCTGTAGGAATTTTGTTCTGGTTTTGACTAATAGACACAGATTCTTGAGGAAAGTTTTTGCTTATAATTTACATATATTTGAAACAAACTGTCTGAATTATGATGAATCAAAGTTAAGGTGTGAAAATGACACCACTGCACTCTACCGAAAAGTGCATGCAGTATCATGAGAATGCAGAAAGTGTACTGAAATTAGCATTTGGTGTGGTCGTCTAGAATTAAAGCTACACCAACCATAGAAACCAACGAAAACCAAAATTCAAATACATCGCCCCTTCCAGTACAACAGCCCACAACACTGCCAAAATTTACCCAGACCTAGGAACCACCCACAGCTAACTCCACAACTCCACCTCATCCAGACGAGAGAGCAGATAATTGAAACACACACACACACACACACACACACACACACACACACACACACCACCACCACCACCACCACCACCACCACCATAATCAACACACGACCGTGAACCTCTCAAGGAGCTACAACTAGCTCCAAGAAACCGCACATTGGAAACAGAAATTGTAAACTGCAATTAAGACTCTACACTTCAATAACTTCAATCTGTATCACTCACCATCAACTAAGCATAAGGTTACCCCAACCTACTCCGCTTCTATCGCTCTCCCTCGTGTCCACACTAACATTTTATGTATTGCGTGACGTTATTACATTTGAATTAAAGAAAATGTATATCACATTAGAATCAACACGATCATTAAGTACTATTATTTTACTATGATTATAGAAAACGCATAGCTTATTAAAAAGAACAATCTCAATGTAACAATATCAGAATGATTAATACAAATTGTAATATCAAAATTAAAGACTCAGTTGTATTATCAAAATGAAATGTGTACTGAATTGCATGCAAAATAAATGTAATTAAAAATAAAATGTAAAACACAACAGCCGGCCGGGGTGACCGAGCGGTTCTAGGAGCTACAATCTGGAACCGCGCGACCGCTATGGTCGCAGGTTCGAACCCTGCCCTCCGGCATGGATGTGGGTGATGTCCTTAGGTTAGTTAGGTTTAAGTAGTTCTAAGTTCTAAGGGACTGATGACCTTAAAAGTTAAGTCCCATAGTGCTGAGAGCCATTTTTTTTAAAACACAAAAGCTGAGAAAGAGATACAAGCCCTCGAACAGCACGCCCTTCTCCATAAGAAAAAAAAATTAAAGTGTCTGGCTAGGAAACGAAAGGTTGTAGGGTCGAATCATGATTGGGTCATTTCTTTCCACTCTGCCTTTTTAACCTAGCATGCACCTCTCAATGATATGATGATTCGCTATAAACGAAATGTAGCTCGGATTCCACGTTGCACTGTAGTTCTCCTTTTCAAGTCTGTAAAACTGCTTAGGGACATGCAAGTCACCTAAGTGACATCGAACTGATCGCAACCGTTTCAGAACTGCATAGAGAAAAAAAAAACATGGAATCAAAAACCTGTGGTTTCCAATATTTTTACATAAAGTAAAATGCAGCCTGCGCTGCAGCTTTGCTTCGTTTATATAAAGAATGTTTTACAGCAGTGCAGCATATGACTCAACTCTCTGTTGTCTGCTTTCCTTACGTCAACCATGGATGCGAACACGGTTCTCTGTGTGGTGCGGTAAAATATATTATTAGTTGTTCGCACACTTTCAAATACGAATCTCTCCACTGCCTAGAAAGAGATTTAGGGCTTTTAAAGATCAGGCGCACGGTCTTTTTGAATGAGATTCAGAAATTTCTTGCGGGTGAGTAAAGAAGCTTTCGAAATACTTCTACAGATCGTTGAGAGACGCATTTCGAATGCCAATTTCTGCTTCCCTCACATTTGCAATCACAATTCACACTCTTAGTTCATCGCAAAGTCTTCGACCAATCGGCAGTATCTCATCATTTTTATTTATGTGAGACAATTTGAAATAATCAAATATTTTTAACCAATAGTTTCTCTGTAATCGTCTGAGAGCAAATGCACAGCAAAAAAATCTCGTAGGTATGGATAAGAGTCTTTACGTGGCGTCACGAAGAAGTCTCCCATAAAGAGTCCACGACGAAGGATTGCCGCAATGAGTTTGAACAATGCATGAAGTGTGTACTAATTATCTCAAGATATTTACTGTAGCACGACCTACGTAAGTACATGATGTGTGTTTACTTTTATCTGCGTCACTTCAGTCAGTCTCCGATATATATTGAATCACTCACTCACACTCACACATACACCTATGACTAGCACTCATTGTCATTAAACGTACTACTTACGTCACGATGCGCTCCCATCATTACCAAGAAATGCCACTCCAAACGCCAATTCTATATGGAACACGTAACACGAAGTCTCTACACAACATTCCTGCCGTGCGCTGCTTGTATCGCGTAAGTTTACGAAAGTAATGATAATTCACCTACTTAAAATTGTTCTCTACATTTTATTCGTGACCCGCTAAAAAAGTCAAGTCGTCGGGCCGCAGATACTTAACGCTTCTCGCACTAGTAACTATATTAAAATATTTTATATTTTTTATTGTTATTATTATTAAAACATGGGTATCTGTAGCAAGTGAGGGTTAATGGAAATTGTATTTGGGGGAAGGAGAATCTGTGGCAAACTGTGAGATTTCCTAGAACCAAACTTTGGACCTGCGATTGCATTGATGGGTGGTCCAGCGTTTAATCTGCACCAGATGTTATTGTTTTATAACCAGTACTCCGTCAGAGCGTGGTCAGCTAGGCTGCGTACACAACTGGCAGTTGTCCTTGACATTTGAGTGCGAGAGGCTCTATATTCCCATCGCCATAGCACCCCCATTTTTTTTTTTTTTTTAATCGTGTGACGAGGGCCTCCCGTCGGGTAGACCGTTCGCCGGGTACAAGTCTTTCGACTTGACGCCACTTCGGCGACTTGCGCGTCGATGAACACCCGTATGAGTAACACAGGGTGACCCAAAACCAGGTGGAAGGACATCGACTATAGGTAGACGTAACAGACAAAGCATAACCCGCGCAGAAGATTATGATGACAATGATGACACAAAGAGTTGATGCGTCGAAAGTATAATTCTACTTTCAGTGAACTATGGTATGATGAAGAGCTATCTTTTTTGGTAATTGATACCTTTATACAAAAGAAGAAGGATCATTATGGAGAACTCACGATCTGAAACTAGTTGTAAGTGGGATATTTCTGATGCAGTGCTAGGAAGTGTGCATCAATACCTGCATGGCAAACTGCATGTTTGTGTTGAGCACTGGCAGTCAGCAATTTTAAAACCACCTTTGAAAACAATTCTCTGTTTTGTATTCAAGAACATTTGTTACTTCACTTTTTCCCTTAATTTAGTGCTGACACATGGCGCAGACAACTGCCGCTATTTACAGTTTTCAAACTGCGATTGCTTGTGGGCTATTTGTACTAAAAAAATAAAAAAGCACTATTGAAATTCTAATTTATGCCAGTTTCATTTTGTTGATTTCAGTAGCCATTGTTCCATTGCGAAAATGTGACTTTCTAAAAGAAATATACGTAGTAGTGATTATTACATTGTCTATGTGTGCTGTAACTGCAGACCAATGCATACACTTCATTTCTGGTGACGATGATGTTGGATTTGGGGCGCTCAAAAGCACAGTGACTGACGTCTTTTCTGGGTCATTGCACGCAAATGTCATGGAGGGGTTACATAGTCTACCTCCACAAGCTAAGCTTTTTATAACGTATTGAAATCCACCCATCAATTGTAAAAAAAGCGCCCTTATGATACACTAAACTATGACTTTTAAAATTTGTATATAAAAATGCTAAACTGCCTGTTCGAGCTATTCATCCAGAACTCACTGGACTCCTCTCCCAAACACTTTAGGGACTAGGCCTGTCATTTCACAGAAGATGTGTTACACTGTTCTTATTGTCAGCTGAGAATAGAGAACAGCCTCCAGCCAAACTGATGCTTGCTCTAATGTCACCACATAAAACTCATGTAGTTTAAATATGCTGAATTGAAAGTGGTATACTACAAGCTTCACATATTGGTGTATCTTGCCAGGGAAGCAAACTGTACGTTAATGGACAGTATAGCTCCTGGTGAGCATCACTTTATTCCATCAGTATGGTTGGTATGATGCGTGCCATGTCTAGGTTGTCGATTTCATTGACGACAGTTTGTTGTTTGTCACTTCCAACCATACGTTGTTTCACTGACTCATGGCTCTTCTGTAATACAATGAGATAATGGGATGATGCGCGACGGCACGCCTAAATACTCCATTTGCACAAGGTTATTTGGCTGTTTTGTGAGCTGTGTCATCCCTCCTTGTCCCGTCGTGTCCAGGTATGCAGCAAAAAACCTCTCCATGCCTTGGTTTTGGACCTGCTGTAAAGCTGGAAGTATTTCTTGTAAAACTTGTAGGGCACTGACCGAGTCAGCCACTTCCTCCAGTGCTGCCTTCGTACCTCCTCCGGTGCTAAATTTCTGTGCAAATGGCGCCTCCGATTTCAAAAATGTTCGGGATGCAAGCTTCAGGTGATTCATACTGTATAAACGACGTGTGCGCTGAGATATACACTATCTGACCAAAAATATCCGAACACCTGTGGGGCCACTTTCAGTGAGGTGTCTGCATGTCTGTGGAGGAATGACAGCCCATTCTTCCTCGAGAGCTGAAACCAGAGAAGATAGTGATGTTGGACCCTGAGGTCTGGTACGAATTCGACGTTCTAAATCATTCCAAAGATGTTCCATTGGGTTCAGGTCGGGACTCTGGGCAGAGCAGTCCATTTCAGGAATGTTATTGTCCACAAACCACTGTCTCGCGAATGCTGCTTTGAGAGGGTGTACTGTCATGCTGATTCAGTCATCGTCTCCGAACTGTTCCTCTACTGTAAGCACTGCATAACGCTTTAAAATATGTTCATTTCCTTCGTATTTAACGTTTTCTTAAGCGCAATAGGGAGACTACACAAAAAAAGCGAGCCCCATAGTGTAACACCACGTCCTCCCTAGTTCACTATTAGCACTACACATGATGGCAGGTAAGGTTCTCCAGGCCTTAGCCGAGCCCAAACCTTTCCGTCGGATTACCACATGTATAGTATGACACATCACCCCAAATCACTCGTTTACAGTTATCCACCGTCCAGTGGCGTTGCTCTTTACATCATCGCAAGTGTCGCTTAGCAGTGACTACACAAAAGTGTGGGTCGCTGCTCGGCATTGTACACCCGTTTTCTTAACTCCCTACACTCGTACACACGTTCATAGTGCTAACTGGACGGCTGGTAGCACTTTCGAACTAGCGTGATTGCCAGCCACATCACCAACAGTCGACTTGGTATGGTGTAACAATGTAAGCAAAACTGTAATTTGGGTGCGATGAATTGATATTGTGGTGAACGGCATATACCGATTGCGAGGATCGGACGTTCCGTGCTACGAACGCATCTCTGTGGCTTACCAAACCAAAGATTTGTTATATAGTCTCTTTGTGAAGGAAATAGAGAGGTCGGACGTGTGAGAGGAGGAGAGAGATTGTATTGCTGTGAGACATCATCACGGTATATACACTACTGGCCATTAAAATTGCTACACCACGAAGATGACATGCTACAGATGCGAAATTTAACCGACAGGAAGAAGATGAGGTGATATGCAATTGATCAGCTTTTCAGAGCATTTACACAAGGTTGGCGCCGGTGGCGGCACCTACAACGTGCTGACATGAGGAAAGTTTCCAACCGATTTCTCATACACAAACAGCAGTTGACCGGCGTTGCCTGGTGAAACGTTGGTGTGATGCCTCGTGTAAGGAGGAGAAATGCGTACCATCTCCTTTCCGACTTTGATAAAGGTCGGATTGTAGCCTATCGCGATTGCGGTTTATCGTATCGCGACATTGCTGCTCGCGTTGGTCGAGATCCAATGACTGTTAGCAGAATATGAAATCGGTGGGTTCAGGAGGGTAATACGGAACGCCCTGCTGGATCCCAACGGCCTCGTATCACTAGCAGTCGAGATGACAGGCATCTTATCCGCATGGCTGTAACGGATCGTGCAGCCCCGTCTCGATCCCTGAGTCAACAGATGGGGACGTTTGCAAGACAACAACCATCTGCACGAACAGTTCGCGTCTTATCAGCGTGGCTTTAACGGCTCTACCCTTCATTCGATCCCTGCGAAACCCTACATTTCAGCAGGATAATGCACGACCGCATGTTGCAGGTCCTGTACGGGCCTTTCTGGATACAGAAAATGTTCCACTGCTGCCCTGGTCAGCACATTCTCCAGATCTCTCACCAATTGAAAATGTCTGGTCAATGGTGGCCGAGCAACTGGCTCGTCAAAATACGGCAGTCACTACTCCTGATGAACTATGGTATCGTGTTGAAGCCGCGTGGGCAGCTGTACCTGTATACGCCATCCAAGCTCTGTTTGACTCAATGCCCAGGCGTATCAAGGCCGTTATTACGGCCAGAGGTGGTTGTTCTGGGTACTGATTTCTCAGGATCTATGCACCCAAATTGCGTGAAAATGTAATCACATGTCAGTTCTAGTATAATATATTTGACCAATGAATACCCGTTTATCATCTGCATTTCTTCTTGGTGTAGCAATTTTAATAGCCAGTAGTTTAGTAAATGTTCAAATTGTTTTTTATACAAAATAAAATCCAGTAACTAACTTCAAGTATTCAAGGTGCGTATACCTCCATACCGAAATTAGTTAACTATCACGGTACAGATATTACGAGACGTAGATCGTTCGGAGCTGAAGTTTGGAACGATAGTGCGAACCTGCATTTTCCACCGTCAGAATTCGTCGAGAGATTATCTCCGAGTAAATAAACTTTAATAAAATAAATAAATTTTAATAAACTAAGTTGTTACACTTATAATCCAGACCCATCAAACAACATAGCACACAGATGTGCCGAACGATATGCGTAGCGAATAAAGGTTTTAGAGATTTCAGGTGCATCGGATAACGATGAGGAATTTCCTAGAGTTCGCCGCTGCGGAATACATCTCTTGCTCTCCTATGGTATTTAAAACGAAACATTTATATTTTCCAGATTTTCAGGAGAGTAAAGATAAAAGGAAATGAGGAACTAAGCTAAACAAACTAAAACCAATAATTAAAATAAAAGCACACATAATGAATATGTGTAACTGACTAACCAATAAAATAATATAGTAAATTGTGCAGCTTTAGAAGGGCTGAATTATCCTTGAAGTATCTGCTACTCAGGTGACAGCTAATAACTAATCTATGTTCGAAGTCACTGAGTTCTCCTAACCGAACAATTCTGCTGTTACTGCTTTAGCCGGGCGGTGTGGCCGAGCGGTTGTAGGCGCTTCAGTCTGGAACCGCGTGACCGCTACGGTCGCAGGTTCGAATCCTGCCTCGGGCATGGATGTGTGTGATGTTCGTAGGTTACTTAGATTTAAGTAGTTCTAAGTTCTAGGGGACTGATGATCACAGTTGTTAAGTCCAATAGTGCTCAGAGCCATTTTTTTGTTCTCTGCCCACAACACTATACTTCCAGCCTCCTTTTATACTGGTAGGTCCACATCTCGTGACACCTTGTGGTCAATTCCTCATTACACAGGGTAGGACGCGGAATTCCACCTTATGCAAGACACCTTTTCAGTTTCGTTTTACCCAGACATGTTTCAGCACTTGTTGTCCTATCTTCAGTGGGTTCCTTTATTTTCTTACTTACATGAAGCTATTGGGTATTTGTGTTGGTAGCTAATCTACTACACTGTCTACAACTTGTCATGGCTTTGATGTTGTAGTGTTTTCCCATATGTTTTGGCGAGATGAATACGCTGATTTCTGTAACTTACGGTCGTCTGACATTGCCCTTTCTACGAATGTTCAAACATGGGCAGAGTTTTCGCCGCCAGTCAACAACCAACGTAAATATCCAATAGCTCCATGTAAGTAAGAAAATAAAATAACCCACTGAAGATAGCACAAAAAGTGCTGAAATATGTCTGGGTAAAACAAATCCGAAAACGTGTCGTCCATAAGGCGGAATTCCACGCACGGACATAAGTAGAATTGCAACAGAAGATGATTATTACACAGCGAGTCCGGATACATTTGATCGGATAGTGCAGTTATCAACAGATGTTATATTCTGATCAAAATAGTTTCAGATAAACACTTGAAGTACACTGGCTGCTGTGCCATGTAGTTCATTTGTTCGCTATAAAGATTCTTCTAACGAAAAACTGCAGTGCTGAAGAACGCAACAATGGGAAAGTTGTGTGGATTGTCTGGCAATGCCACTTGCTCACAATTCTAAACTAAAATTATGAATTATAGTGCACAGTAAATGTGTCTTTTATAAGCGCAAGAATAAATATTGGAAATACTTAAAATTATAACGAAGCGTAACGCTGACTCTGCCGACATAAATTCCCGTGGCAGACAGAGTAAGGCCCTCGATTACGGCGCCAAGACGGGTACCGACATCGACAGAAGAGCAAATTGTTCGCCAGTGAGCTGTTTATCCTCGTGTGAGTGGAGCTCAGTCTTCTGTTTAAACACCTACAACGCAGGCTAGTGCAAGTCAAGGACAGCAAGAATTCACAGAAATCAAATCGCTCTGTAGCTTCCACTGAAACGGGATATTTGATGCCAGCGCAAGAAAGATAAAACAGAACAACAAAAGTAGCTGTCCGTCTTTTCGTTCTCAACCATTTTGTTCTTTTCAGACTAGTACCTTGTTAAAGTTTCTAAGGACATTCGACACAGACGGCGAATATAGCACAATCAGATTCAGTTCCAGTTTGCTTAACACTTGGACGACCGGCATTAGCGAACTACCTAGAAGGACCGCTATCGATCATTTTGACCTGTGAAGTTTTTCTTCTTTGTTTGCAGTTTTACTTCTTAAGCTACTACAGTACGGTGTCTTTATAGGCCAGTAGTGTACTATGCTTATCGTACAAATGCGTTATGCTTAAAAATTTCTATAGAAAGTATATTTAACTAAATAAAAAAGTCAAAGCAGGGAATGCATTGTAAATACAAAAGCAATTTAAACTATACTTACAAATGCAAATGAACATTTAATTAAACAATAATATGTTTTATCTGTTTGACTTGTGCTCTGTCAAAACCCCAAACAGGTCATAAATATATGTTTAGTACGAAAAATAAAGAACAATGGACAAAAATTGCTCTAGAAATAAAAATTAAATAACTTTCTTTTTCTCTATAACATCTTTTCAATCAAAGCAACCATCTTTGTCAAAAAACTATGCACATATTTATTGAACACTTCCATCAAATGTACCAGATATGAATTTCTTGCACTGCACACACAGATTTTTGGTTTTGTTCGAACTTTCACATACTCCTATCTGGCACGTCTTCCTTACCGGTACCATACGTATTTCAGTGGTCACAGTAAATGTATGAACAAGTACTTTCCTTGACTGTACGTGCACAGAGGAGAGTTCTCCCAATTTGAAATGAAACACTCGCCAGCTAACTTCTCTCCTGTTGTCTCTCTGTAAAGGATCCAGTCGTCGATTCCACAAAGGTCTAGGACACTGAAAAACATGCTCACAGGCCATCTATGGCAACCAAACTTGGCAGTGTACAGACGAGACATCTGGTCCAAAACATCAGCTCCAAACTTGGTGGAATTGTAAAAGCTCACAGTTTCAGGGAGTTTCTTCTGTGTGTGTTTGTCCACTGCAAATGATTGCTACATTGTGCTCAGCAGAAGAACATTTTTCTTGGTCTTCCCCTGATAGGAAGCAGTTGTTGTGTTACCAGATTTGTATAAAATATTATCATACAAAGATCCACCAGCAGACTTCGCTGATAGCGGAACTTCTCTTCGGGTTTTCTTGAGTGTACCCACAATGGTTGTGTTCTCCCACTCCAGCTGCTCTGCAAGATGTATGGCTGTGAAGAAATTGTCATGTTATATTTCTTCCTTCTGAAGTGTAAGGTTGCATGAGATGTGTAACAGCACACTCTGCAACAGGTGTGTTAGTGGCTCTTTCACTTTGTTTAGCCACGTAAGAAAATCGATTCATCATATATCTACCACTGGCTCTGCTGCAAGCCAGAACTTAGAGCCAAATTTGCCTGGTTTATTACTCATGTATTGTATAACGTGGCACCGAGCTTTGCATGTAGAGCTGCTCATGTACAGTTATAGATGCACCTGGTTTATAGTTCTGGATACAATTAGGTACAAATGAATTCCACATTAGTGTTGTCGTAGCGGCCCCTTATCAATTAGAGGTCCCGCACAACAGACAAGCAAGGTGGGCTGCCGACCTCCCTTCAAGAGCTCAGATCAAAATATCGCCAGAGGATGTAAACATCAACAGACTTCAAAATTTCCACGGATGTACTGACGGTCTACTACGGTCCTTATGTGGGTAAATGCCTTCATCACATCCGTAATTCCGTGGATTTTGTTAAACGCCTTGATAGCTTCAGGTTGGATGAGTCAGATATCATGGTGAGTTTTGACGTCGTTTCCTTGTTCACGAGGGTATCCCTGCGAGAGTCACTAGAATTGATTAGTCAGAAGTTTGACGAGAAGACCACTGAACTTTTTAGGCATGTCTTGACTTCCACGTATTTTCTTTTTAATGGAGAATACTACGAACAAACGGAGGGAGTCGCCATGGGTAGCCCACTCTCACCGGTGGTAGCGAATTTGTACATGGAGAACTTCGAGGAGGAAGCCCTGTCGTCATCCGAATGGAAACCTACTTGCTTTTTCCGTTACGTGGACGACACGTTCGTAATCTGGCCACATGGTGCACACTGATCTGTATTTGCACGCAGACAGCTGCCACCACCCTTCACAGAGGAATGGGGTACTTAAAACTCTAGTACATAGGGCGCGCACTATCTCTGACGCAGAGAGTCTACCCCAGGAATTGGAACATCTGAGAACTGTATTTCGAAAAAACGGGTACTCAGAGTGGCAGATTCAACGTGCTCTCCGCCCAACCACTACAGCACAACCTGTGGAGATGGATGAAATCACGAGGGAGGAGGTAGGCACTGCGTTTATTCCATATACAGGCGCACTCACGGGGAAAATCGCCCGCATTTTGAAGAAACACCGGGTCGGAACTGTGTTTTGTCCTCCGAATAAAACTCGTGCACTGGTGGGGAGCGCCAAAGATGACCTCGGTTTGAGAAAGGTCGGCGTGTACCAGATTCCGTGTCAATGTGGCAAGTCGTATATTGGTCAGACGATGCGTACCGTCGAGGATAGATGCCGTGAACACCAGAGGCACACTCGACTGATGTATCCGAGCAAGTAGCGGTCGCTGAACATTGTTTGTCGGAAAATCATGCTATGGAGTATGAACGCACGAGGATTCTGGTACAGACGTCGAGATACTGAGACAGCGTTGTTAGAGAGGCCATCGAAATTCGCACCAATGACGACCTCATAAACCATGACTGTGGCTATAATCTTAGTAAGGCTTGGGAACCAGCGATTGGGTTAATCAAGAGTAAATCGAGCAAACGTGTAGTTGTGACGACCACGGCGGACAGAGCCATCACATCGACGTCACCTCAGACGCCGTCGCAATCTGTTCCACCGCGCGACCGTGGCGCGGGGCGCGGACGGCGGAGTGAGCGCGCCGCGGGCGGAGGGTATTTAAATCGGCCGCCGCCGCGCCCGAACTCAGTTCCTCCTGAGCAGCCATAGCGTACGGATCTCCGTGCCGGCACGTTCACAGGAGCTCAGTCCGTCAGTTCACCTGATGATGGCGCCATGTATGATCGCCGAAATATTGTGCCCGTTGGACACTGTAGACCGGCAGTACACCCGTGGATATTTTGATTATCAAATACGCCGGGAGAAACTCAAGAATCACATCAACAGACTTTCCGCATAAACACGGCACTAGTTCGTGAAAAGCCATGTGATAGAGATCAACCAATTGGAACTAATGTGACTCCGTGTAGCACTTCACCGAATCGGTGTTATAAGCACGCCAGCAGACTGGCAGTGTGTATCTACACCATTGACAGCTCCGGCCAATACCTACGCTGGCTCAAGCCTATTAGACACTCGCTGTAGCCTTCAGTAGAAAGTTGTATTTTGCTGGGTGTAACGCCACTTTGTAATTGTGTTGAGTAGTATTTTCGTTATTATTTCTTTTCATTATCTTGTATTCTTATCTGGCTTTTGCCACCACAAGAATTATTGTGCTTCTTGTTGTTCTTGCGTTTGGAAATTAGTGTATGCCAAGAAGGCGATATAGATAAATAAAGTGTCTTCATACTTGATCGTTAGTTCTTTCCTGCCAACCCTGGGTCACAACAGTTGTGGCTGCAGCGAAGCTATCAGTCTTCCATCACGAGTATGCTTGTCAACAAATCTTAAAAATACCATAGTGCCGGCTCCCACACTTGAGATCACAGAAATTTCAGAGGGAAATTCTTTCATCCATACACTCCACGTGCATACATTAAAGCTATGGCAGCTTCTAACTGGGCAATATAAAGTACCCATATGTCATCCTAGATAAGTTCTCGGGCTCTAATTTCTGTAAAGATTGTTCTGTCTATAAACTCTCACCGTACGCTCAAGCAACTGCCTGCGACTATAAGTTTCTTAGCGTTACACGTTGGTACAGAAGTTTCTGCCAACACGATATGACGCGCTAATCTTCCAGGTGCGTACCCTGATGCAATTAGAGTCCTCACTGTTCCGTCGACTGAGTCTCTGCACATCCAAGATGGATGCGATTTTTTCCGGTTTTTTTTTTTTTTTTTTCCTCGGGTGCGAGTAGAAATTTGTGGTGCCACTGGAATCGAATATGTAAGAACTGGGTCATTGGCATGTCGTCGTACCTATTCTGAATATTCATCTACTGACTCTGGTGATTCGCCTTGTTCTGTTTCATGGGGCTGATATTCCGTGTCACCTTCATAATTTTTGTCATCTTTATCATCCAGCTCATCACATTCAAAAATACCTTCTCCTTCAGAATCTTCCTCTGGTACACTGTTCACATAATTCAGTAATTCTTCATCTAAACGAAAACATACTTAAGTATGTCCACTCTGAGATCACAACAATAAAATAAAGGAAAGTAAGCTGAAGAAAAATCCATTGTTGCACTTTATACATGAAACGTAAAAAAATATCTCACTGGTCAGAGTGACCGGCTGCGGTCCTTTGAGGTAAAAATGTTTGTAATTTGTTCAGTTTTTGTAATAGACTTCTGTCTAAACCACCAAAGCACAGTAAAAGTCGTGAAATGCAAGGCCTATAAATTAAAACGTAGACTGTTTATTAAATGTTAAACAACGCTCACCTGTCAGATTGACCGGTACTGTCCTTCTGGTGTTAATGCTTTCCAACGAGGTCGGTAAGACTTTCCAGTTTAATATACCGCTTGTTACAAATTTTTGAGTGCATCCATGACAAGAGTACAGCCTGACAAAACCATAACGTGGAGTTGCTAACATAAACCACTTTTTTGTTACCCTACCGTCACCTAAACATATTTGACAATAACACATTAATACTGACAAGAAGAAACTAAAAATACACTTACGTAATAGGCTGGGGAATTACTACCAATATTTGAAATGAAACTGTATTTCTGAGTTAATGATATGATTCAGTTGTCTTCCAGATCGCTGTCACGTTTCTACAATTTTACCTTTTGGCAGACACTAACCGGTAGTGTTTAATAGAGCTTTTTAACAGGGAGTTGTAACTCTTAGGAGTTGCATTGAAAGGAAGAGTCAATAGAAATGCCTGAAAATTTCGATTCTGTATCCTTCTTTTGTGTGTGTGTGTGTGTGTGTGTGTGTCGGGGGGGGAATCGATTTTTACGAAATAGTGGGAAATTTTTTTGAAGGGAAATAGCTGTTGGTATCAGAGATACTTGTTGCGGTCTTGTTCAGAATTTAAAGGAGACACAACTTGTAGTCTTTTTCTATAGCCGCCTCAAGTTGACAATGTTACTATTTCGTAGAAATTGATACGGTGAACTGCGTCACATATTAAAATAAAGTTGAAGGAAGTTCGTGGGGACTTTGTATCAGCACTCAAAAGCGTTTCTTACGAGGTAAAAAAAATTAAATTTGATCCTATGCAATTTGCACGCTTCACTCGACGCGGCGGCCAACTGATGTTTCTCCAGAACACATGATCGGTAACATTCGTCAATCGTGATAGAAGTCTGTTATGTTAAGAGTCAGGAGATATTCCTTGAATTCTCAGGCATCTAACATCAGCCGGCGCATAACGTACGGAATGAGGTTTATTTCATATTATTTTATCGGCAGTTGATGTACATACTATGTAGCCAGCACCGTATTACATAACTCCTAATACATCTGATGCTTAAGAGATTATGTAGGTACATAATAAGAACACAGTGACTGGTAACAGGTCATAATAAAACATAATTCAGGAAAACGATTTAGCTGCAAAAGTACACCAATTTGCAAATTCCGCTCTACCACTATGTAGGGAAACTTATACTCGCCTTGTGATTACCAGTCAATCAGCACTTCACCCGCTGTATACAAAGCTCTCTATCAAGTGAATGAATACTTATCCACGTTTACTGCCAGGTTTCCGTAGACACTGTGTAAGTGCATATGAATATCTGCGATGCTTTGGTTTTCCGCCAAAAGAAATTCAATGGCAGCTCTCTTTTTGGAACGCACCTCCGTTAGAGCCGCCATTTTAAAGGCTACGTATAGCGCCGCCACCTATCGGAACTTCAGGTGCTGGAGGGGGAATATTCCGCATGTCCCATAACAAACACTGTATTTTTGCAACCGGAATTGGCCTATGAAAATAATGTATTGCACTACTAACTGAACGTCCCTCGTGAATAGCATAGCACTAATTCTGCATTACTTAGGCCACTAATTGTATGGACAGTCTAATGCGTATAGAATATGGGTTGAGAGAAAACAGAGAAAAGACAAAGGTAGAAAGGCGCAGAAGAGCGAGAAAGTCAACATCAAAATTGGTGGTCACGAAGTAGACCTAGGCAGCAAAATAACCAATGATGGACGGAACAAGGACGTAGAAAAGCACATTAACACTGGCAAAAACGGCGTTCCTGGTCAAGAGAAATCTGCTACAATCAAACGTAACTCTTAAATGATAATTAATTGAAACCCTCAGCTGCCTACATGTGTTGTTGATGTACCTCGTTGGGGACAGCTGAAAATATGCGCCCCGACCGGGACTCGAACCCGGGATCGTCTGCCATGTACACCTGGAAGCAATGTTAATGTGGGACTGGTCTTGGTGCTGTAGCATCTCCACAAAACTCACACTTGTTTGTGATACTGATACACCTATCCCGTCAAGTTCATCCCTAAAGGTATAATATCGCTCTTTAACCAGGCTGTTCCCCAACTGCACGTACCATGATTTGATCCTGTTTGTGAAAATCCTCCAGAAACGTTCACTGGCACTAAGATTTGTGACACACAGTCCAAGCTATGATACAGCATTACCTCATGGAAACAAATACTCATATGGGCAGATAACGATATTTGCAAGAATAAATAGTTCCATTTTTTGATAAAAGGATACTGGTGATATTACTAGGAAACTGGAATTTGTATTTTCTTAGTCCTTTGCACAAAGTAAGTTGCTGATTGCGATACCATTCACATTTTCGCGGTGTGGGTGTTCTCTGGTGGAATTGTATGGGCAGGATAAGTCACAGGTAGCTCGAAAACAGTTGATTTTTTTTTTTTTTTTAAGATATCAGTCTTCTGTGGTCTGTCGCGGCCCTTCTCGAATTACTCTTATGTGCCAACCTTTTCATCTTAGATCAGCACTTGCAACATACGTCCTCAGTTATTTGTTGGATGTATTCCAAACTCAATCTCAGTGTTCCTCCACAGTTTTTACCCTTTACAGCTCCCTCTAGTACCATGGAACTTATTCCCTGACGTCTTAACACGTGTCGTATCATCATGTCCCGTCTTTTTGTCATTGTTTTCCATATGTTCCTTCCTTCGGCGACTCTGCGAAGAATATCCATATCTTATGAGTTCACTTTCCTTTCATTCTTCTGTAGCGTCACATCTTAAACGCTTCGATTCTCCTCTGTTCCGGTTTTCCAACAATCCATGTTTCACTACCATAAAATGATGTGTTCCAAACGTATAGTCTCAGAAATTTGATCTTCAAAATAAGGCCTATGTTTGATACTAATAGACTTCTCTTGGCCGGAAATGCCTTTTTCCTTGTGCTAGTCTAATTTTTGTGTGCTCCTTCCTCCGTCCGTCATGAGTTATTTTCTTGCCTTGCTATCAGAATACCCTGACTTCGTGATACCCAATTCTGATGTTAAGTTTCTCGCTGTTCTCATTTCTGCTACTTTCCATTGCTTTCCTCTTTCTTCATTTTACTCTAAATCCATATTCTGTACTGATTAGACTGTTCATTCCATTCAGTATATCCTGTAATTCTTCTTCACTTTCACTGAGAATAGCAATGTCATCAGCGTATCCTATCACTGATATCCTTTGACACTGAATTTTAATTACACTCGTGAAACTTTCTTTTTTTCCGTCATCGCTTCTTCGATGTATCGATTGAACAGTAGGGGCGAAAGACTACATGCTTATATTACATACATACATCCGAGCACTTCGTTCTTGGTCTTCTAGTCTTGTTGATGCCTGTTGGTTCTTGTACATATTATATATTGCCTGCCTTTCCCTATAGTTTACCTCTATTTTTCTCAGAACTTCGAACATTTTGCACCGTTTTAGATTTCCGTACGCTTTTTCCAGGTCATCCTATGAACGTGTCTTGATTTTTCTTTAGTCTTGCTTCCATTATCACGGCAACGTCAGAACTGTCTCACTGATGCCTTTATCTTTCCCAAATCCAAACTGATCGTCATCTAACATATCCTCAATTATATTTTCCATTCTTCTGTACATTATTCTTGTCAGCATCTTTAATGCATGACCTGTTAAGCTGATTGAGCGATAATTCTCGCCCTTGCCGGCTCTTGCTATCTTCTGAATCGTGTGGATGAAGTTTTTCCGAAATTCAGACGGTATGTCATCATCTCAACATTCAAACATTTACATGAATGGTAGTTTTGTTGACATTTCCCCCAATTATTCTAGAAATTCAGATGGAATGTTAGCTATCCATTCTGCTTTATTTGATCTTAAGTACGGCAAGCTCTTTTAAATTCTGACTCTAATACTGGATCATCTATCTCCTCCCTTTCGACTCCGGTTTCTTCTATTACCTCATCAGCTAAGCCCTCCCGTCATAGAAACCTTCAATGTACTCTTTCCAACTATCCTCTCCCTCCTCTACACTGCATTTAACACTGAAATTCCCATTATCCTCTTAATGTTTGAGCCCTTACTTTTAATTTCACCGAAGGTTGTTTTTGACTTTCCGATATACTGAGTCAGTCCTTCTGACAATCATTTCCTTTTTTATTTCTTCACATTTTTCAAGAGGCCATTTCGCCTTAGCTTCTCTGCACTTCTTATTTATTTCATTCTTTATTCCTTTGTATTTCTGAACTTTCCTGAACATTTCTGTACTTCTTTCTTCCATCAATGATCTGAAGTATTTTTTTTCTGTTGTGCATGGTTCTTCGCAGTTACCTTCCTTGTACCTATGCTTTTCTTTTTAGCTTCAGTGATTGCCCATTTTAGAGACGTTCATTCCTCTTCAACTGAAACGCCCACTGAGCTATTCATTATCACACATCTATAGCCTCAGGGAACTTCAAGCATATCTCTTCATTCCTCAGTATTTCCGTACCCCACTTCTTTGCACATTGTTTTTCCTCTCTTAAACTTCAAAATGGCTCTGAGCACTATGGGACTCAACTGCTGAGGTCATTAGTCCCCTAGAACTTAGAACTAGTTAAACCTAACTAACCTAAGGACATCACAAACATCCATGCCCGAGGCAGGATTCGAACCTGCGACCGTAGCGGTCTTGCGGTTCCAGACTGCAGCGCCTTTAACCGCACGGCCACTTCGGCCGGCCTTAAACTTCAGCCTACTCTTCATTATTACTGAATTATGATCTGAGCGAATACCTGCTCCTGGGTACACCTTACAGTCCACTATCTAATTTCGGAATATATGCCTGACCATGACGAAATCTAACTGAAATCTTCCTGTATCTCCCGGCCCTCCTACCTCCTCCTCTTGTGATTCTTGAAAATAGTAATTGCTATTATTATCTTAAATCCATTGCAGACCTCAGTTAGTCTTCCCCCTTTCTCATTCCTACTACCAAGTCCGTAACCCTTTCTTTCACTCATACAACCGCATTCCAATGTCCCATGAGTATTAGGTTTTCATCTCTCTTTAGGTACTGAATTACTCATTCAGTATCCTGATGTACTTTGTCTGACCCTTCATCTTCAGTTTGCGACGTCGACATGTGTATCTGAACTGTTATTGTCGGCGTTGGCTTGCTGTCGATTCTGATGAGAATAAGCCTATTACTGAACTGTTCTCATAACTCACTCTCTGCCGTACCTTCCTATTCATAACGAATTTTACTCCCATTATACCATTTTTTGCTGCTGTTGATATTACCCTATATTCATTTGACCAGAAATCCGTGTCTTCTTTCCATTTTACTTCACTGGCCCTCATTATACCTAGATTGAGCCTATGCATTTCCCTTTTCAGATTTTCTAGCTTCCCTACCGCGTTTAAGTTTCTGACATTCCTCGCCCCCAACTCGTAGAACGCTTTCCTTCCGTTATTCGATCTTTTTCTCATGAGCACCTCCTCCTTCGCAGTCCTTTCCCAGAGATCTGAATAGGGCTCTAGTCCAGAAGCTTTAGTCAATGGAGAGATCATCATGACACTTTTTCAGTTATAGGTCGCATGTCCTGTGGATACACATGACATGTCTTTTGTGCATTGATTTCCACTGCCTTCTGCACCCTCATACGGTTGATCATTGCTAATTCTTCCGCCTTTTTGGGGCAGTTTCCCAGCCCAAGGGCAAGAGAGTCCTCTCAACTCTGCCCTCGCCTCCGCCCTCTTTGACATGGTCGTTGCAGAATGAGGGTGACTCCTTGTGCCGGAAGTCTTCGGCTACCATTTCTGATTATTTGTGTTCAATAGTTAAGCATCGATAAGGTTCGAACCCGGGACCGAGGACATTTTGATCTAGTGAAAGACTCCACCCCAGACAACTGGTGCATCCTTTATTTATGTCCAAATAGTTTGCTACTGTATATTCATGTGCACATCAGGTGCATTCCAGGCCAGTGGTGTCTGCACTGTGTCATAGTCACCAGGCTTCTCTGGTGGCAAAGTGACTGGAGGACCTGCCCAGTTGTGGTGGGTGACGAAAGAATAGACATCTGGAGTGTGAACCCTTCTGTTGACATATGACTAACTTCATCTAGTGTTGGCAGATGCCCAGTACTTCGGTGGCTGGGAGAACCTCAGTTTGACCGTTGACCCACTGGTGCTGTGGCTTGAGAGTCCTGTCAGGATGATGGGTGTGTAATGGCAGCCCCATGTCAGAAGCCCATGTTACACTGGATCAAGATTCAATGACTCACCAATTAGATACACAGCCCATAGGGCAGCTAGTATTTATATGCATCAGAGCAGTGTTCTTGTTGATTGGTCACTACAGGTGTCACGTGCTCACTTGTCACAATACTGCTGCTGCATCCCATGTTACGATAGCTTCGTTGGTCTTTGACCAGACTGTACTGCTGCAGGTCCTAGGCAGGCCATGTAGAGTAATGTTGTGATAGCAGGTTTGAAAAGTCATATTATTGTAGCAAAGAGCCCTTGCCTTGCCTTAGATTTTTATACTTTTTCCCTCTTAGAAGAATTTGGTCTTCCCAATTCTTTACTGTGGTTGAACCATTAAACTAGTCAGCTTCTTTTCAGATACAGTCTACAGAGTTCTTTGGCCCACACTATTTACAGGAGTTCACATGTGCACTTGCAACGTTTCAGCAATTAAACTATTTCCTCGTGGGGGTCAACACTACTGGTCTAGTATGATTTTAGCGAAGAGCCCTTGCTTTGACTCATATTGTTACACTCTTTCCCTCTTAGAAGAATTTGGTCCTCCCAATTCTTTGCTGTTGTTGAACCTGAAACTAGTCAGCCTCTTTTCAGACATAGTCTACAGAGTTCTTTGGCTTACACTATTTACACGAGTTCACTTGCAACTTTCAACACTTGAATTATGGGGACCAACACTACTGGTATTGGCCTGCAGGCTGAAAGTCGGTAGGGATAGGATCTATGAGACTCTGCACTTGAGGGAGTGATAGTGGATGGCTCTGGGTAGTGTTTGGGTGTATCAGGTTGTAATAGCCGGGATGCCATATTTCAACCCAGATCCATTACAAGGTTTCCTCTAGGGAGAATTCCCAGAGGAAGGTCAGGTAGGTAGTATACTGAATAGGTGGTGTTTACTAATGTGCATATAGAATAGCGGCAGGTAGCCGAAGAGGGGGACCAGATATGTCACAATGGATGCCACTGATTATTAGACCTTGTCCTTGAAGCTCTGACCTTGCGAGTTACTTAAACGTCCCTGTTCACAGCATATGCAGGTGATAATTATCAGGTGTGCCACCGAGAAGAGCCAAGAAGTATTCAGATAATCTCATAACCACTTCCTGGGACACTCATACATGGGGTTCTCCATGTGGAACAGGCTGGGCTCGCACGAGCCTGGCACTTCATGTATCAATTTTATAGTATATACTGTGACTCGCTTGGTCCAGCTATTGAAGCAATTCCAAGGTGGAAAGTAGTGTGTGGGTCTTCCTGTCTGGCGTTACTCCTTTCTCAGGCAGTCTCTGCTGCCCCTTTGCTTGTAAGTGCTAATCTACAGTTACAGCCAGGCACCTCATTGTCAACCTACTTTCCTTTAAAAGACTGTTTTAGAAATAAAAGTACTTCTACACAAACCACTGTTACTACGACAGGTACATACTTCACAGAATAGTCAATATATTGCACTACATAATATTGATGTTTCCTACTACACCAAACTAAAAACGGGAAGTTTCTACTATCATCACTGTACATACTGTAAATGACCTACCTCGTGATCTTAGGCATGCAGGTAAGTTGGAGTAAGTGTGGGGTAAGTCGTTCATTTCTCCAGGTCTTATCTTCCTTCTCTACAGCTCCCCTCCCCCCTTTCAAACTAGCCACCTAGTAATATGTAATGAATGTCTTTGTCATTCTTTTCGGAGCTAGGGGTTGGACAACATTACCCTCTGTCAGATGTGGTACATGAGCAGCTTGGCCTTCACTTTTTGTGCGCCATCTTACCACTCTATAATTTTTGTATTTACTTTCTGAACCTGGTACCACATGTCCCTCAATCTTTTAACAAAATTACGTACAGCTGACACAGCTTCATGTAGGTGGGGGGTGTTCTACAATGTTCAAAAGAGTAAGGTATCTTCTGTCCATAAGCAACCTCACACATTGATAACCCTGTATTCTGATGGATGTTTGAGTTATTAGCTACTGTCACATATGATTTTGGAGCATCTGAGTCACTGTAGTGACAATTCACATAATAAAAGTGTCCTTTTGGTTCTACCTACGCACTGTCTCCACCTATTTGGTTGCAGATACAACACACCAATCCGGAACTTCCGTATCCGTAAAAGTCGACCTAACTGTTTCATTAGCTCAGACATAAAATTAGTACCCTGATCAGCAAGCATAATTGCTGGTGTTCCAAACTTGAAGACCAAGTGGTTATCCATTATCTGAGCTACTGTCTCCACTTTCTGATTTGGCATAGCAGTCATAGATAAATACCGTGAAAAGTTATCAATTATAGTCAAAATGTATCAGTTCCCTGCACGTATATGTGCAGAGGATCCAAGAATATCCACACCAATCATTCTGAAAGGTTTGGATTTTTTCAGGTATTGCTCGACACCCTGCTTCCGTGCTTTCCACCAGTAATTTTCCATGATGTGTCCTTCAGTTGTTCATTAAATACGACAATATGCCATCTTAGGCACTGTATAACATTGAAACACTTAATAATGGCATTGTAAAGCCGAAATCATGATCGTGTAAATGTAACACTGCAAATAAAAAACAGTCTAATGGCTGCACTGACTTTAAAGAAATATATTATGACTGTGGCCCCACGTTATGAAAAAATTATATAATATGAATTGTTTCTGATAAACCAGGAAAGCAAGGACAAGACGAGTGGTCAGAAAGTCTGTTAATCACACAGAGGCTCCTTCTCAATCTGGAGTTCATTGAAGCTAATTCCCTTCTTTAACAGATGAGTAGGCGTTCTACTAATTCCAACAAATTTTGGCACAAACTTCCAGTAATAAGAAGTCTTACCTAAAAATTACTCCAGCTCCTGCATATGACTAGGAGTAGGAAATTCCCACATGGCCTGCACAAGCCAGGGTCAGTTCACATCACCATAACGTGGCCCAAACAATGAACTTCCTTTAATACTTTTCCCAACTCTCAGCTGCGCCACTTATAATCGACCTAAGACATCCTGTAAACATACGATGTACTCTTGGATGTCCCAAAAATACTAAAATGTCGTCGAAGTGTACTATACATTGCTTCAGTTTCAGCCTTCGTACTACTGTCTAATGAGCATTAGAATGTTGCCGGTATATTTTTCAATCCAAATAGCATTCAGCAGTATTGGCAGTGAGTGAATGGAACTGTAAATGTGGTCTAGGATCGATCGTCTGGCGCTAACTCCAACTGATGGTACCTACACTACTGGCCATTAAAATTGCTACACCAAGAAGAAATGCAGATGATAAACAGGTATTCATTGGACAAATATATTATACTAGAACAGACATGTGATTACATTTTCACGGAATTTGGGTGCATAGATCCTGAGAAATCAGTAACCAGAACAACCACCTCTGGCCGTAATAACGACCTTGATACGCCTGGGCATTGAGTCAAACAGAGCTTGGATGGCGTATACAGGTACAGCTGCCTATGCAGCTTCAACACGATACTGCCCATGCAGCTTCGACACGATACCACTGTTCATCAAGAGTAGTGATTGGCGTATTGTGACGAGCCAGTTGCTCGGCCACCACTGACCAGACGTTTTCAATTGGTGAGAGATTTGGATTTTGTGCTGGCCACGGCAGCAGTGGAATATTTTCTGTATCCAGAAAGGCCCATACAGGACCTGCAACATGCGGTCGTGCATTATCCTGCTGAAATGTAGGGGTTCACTGGGATCGAATGAAGGGTAGAGCCACGGGTCGTAACACATCTGAAATGTAATGTCCACTGTTCAAAGTGCCGTCAATGCGAACAAGAGGTGACCGAGACGTGTAACCAATGGCACCCCATACCATCACGCCGGGTGATACGCCAGTATGGCGATGACGAATACACGCTTCTAATGTGCGTTCACCGCGATGTCGCCGAATACGGATGCGACCATCATGATGCTGTAAACAGAACCTGGATTCATCCGAAAAAATGACGTTTTGCCATTCGTGCACCCAGGTTCGTCGTTGAGTAGACCATCGCAGGCGCTCCTGTCTGTGATGCAGCGTCAAGGGTAACCGCAGCCATGGTCTCCGAGCTGATAGTCCATGCTGCTGCAAACGTCGTCGAACTGTTCGTGCAGATGGTTGTTGTCTTGCAAACGTCCCCATCTGTTGACTCAGGGATCGAGACGGGGCTGCACGATCCGTTACAGCCATGCGGATAAGATGCCTGTCATCTCGACTGCTAGTGATACGAGGCCGTTGGGATCCAGCAGGGCGTTCCGTATTACCCTCCTGAACCCACCGATTTCATATTCTGCTAACAGTCATTGGATCTCGACCAACGCGAGCAGCAATGTCGCGATACGATAAACCGCAATCGCGATAGGCTACAATCCGACCTTTATCAAAGTCGGAAAGGAGATGGTACGCATTTCTCCTCCTTACACGAGGCATCACACCAACATTTCACCAGGCAACGCCGGTCAACTGCTGTTTGTGTATGAGAAATCGGTTGGAAACTTTCCTCATGTCAGCACGTTGTAGGTGTCGCCACCGGCGCCAACCTTGTGTAAATGCTCTGAAAAGCTAATAATTTGTATATCACAGCATCTTCTTCCTGTCGGTTAAATTTCGCGTCTGTAGCGTGTCATCTTCGTGGTGTAGCAATTTTAATGGCCAGTAGTGTATTTTGTTTATCTATAGCCATAAAATATCAATATTGCCCCAGGTTTTCTGAAGTTTCTGTGATGTTTGGCATTGGGACTGCATCTGTTTCCGTAGACTAATTTAAATACCATTAGTCATAGCAGAATCTAATCACTGATTGGAGGTGATGTGGGACTTGGTGGAGTTTCCTGTACACTGGCAGTTCATTCCTAGTGGGAATCTTATGCTGCATTATCGGTACAGCTGACAATGGCCTTGGAGGGTTAAAAAATTTGGTATATTCGACTAACAGCTTTTCCACCACATATAGGTTGGCTATCAGTGCACCTTATGATAGCTCCAGTTCCATTGAATAAAGATTATGCAAGACGATAGGCACTAACTGGCCTCTGTCACCCTCTTGGACAACTGAAAATTGCAGCATACAGAACACTGTGCCTTGTCCAGTTCCTCATTTTCTGACAAAGCTTTGAATTACACACAAGCATTACCTGGCAAATCTGCTGTTATGTCTACCCAGACTAGCTTCCCTGTACTATGCAGTATTTTGTTGTGTATGTGGATGAAGTTTAGGCAGCTTCCTGACGTGTGGGGCATACCTTGTGGGAATTAGGTTTTTCTGCAGTAAAGCACAAACCAGAGCGCCCTGTCAGGCTCTATAACACGCCATTCCATTTCGACTGTGATGTGATATTTAGTCAGAAAACCCGGTCCAAGTGTGACATTGTAGCTATTGCGAACTCGAGGAAGTAATTCCACTCATGCCTCGAAGCGTTTTATTCCCCCACCTACACCACTTACTCTACTGTGAAACGGGTTCAACTTTCTCACACCAAGTACACCTTGTCTTGCTACAGATACTGGCAGTCTCATTTCCAGTAAAAGTTTACGCTACCTTTCTACTGATTAAACAATGATCTGGCACCGATTCAACAAATGGCTAACCTGTGCTCATATTTCCGGGGAACAGTGCATAATGGCCACACTTTCCCCTTTCTCATTTAATTCTGAGGTATGAGCTCTAGCCCGCTACTACCTCCCCTGTGTCTGTGGAAGCTTGCACTCACATTCTTGTTCTGAATGTCTAATTCACTTATACCTCCCTCACTTAGGTTTCCTAAAATTTCGTCGAATGTGATCATGCTGACTACATCGGCAGCACATGATCTCTGCACAGAAAATCATTTCTGTAATTCTGGTCACACCATCGTTTCCGCCAAAGCAGTCGCAATCGCCACAGATTTGTTTAAAGACTGGAAATTCTGCTTACACTTTATGGGAAATTTTAGCTGGCAAACCCCACAAGAATGGATCTAGTATCCTTTGCTTTGCCTCTTGAAGAATGACCTTGGTGGCGTTCTCATTATTCGTCAGCTCGTATCAATATTTAATTTCCTAATACGAACAACAAAACTTTCCAAGGATTCTCCTTGTCTTTGACTTATACTACTGAGCTGTTGGTAATGATAGAGACATTTTTCTCCTACACCGTTCCAATAGTCCTTCCTGCAGGCCTGGAAATATCTCGTAGTAAATCACATACGCCCTAGCATCCCCTTTAACTTTAACCGAGATATACTCAACAACTGATCGCCACTCCATCCCTCAACTTTGTAGCTCTACATAAATTGTCTGAAAATGCCAAAATATCTTCCCTTGATGTGCCTGTAAAGAGAGTTACTAATGCATACTTTGAAGTGTATAGACAAGGATATGTATATTTTTCATTAATTATTATGATGCTAAAATGGAGAAAAGTATTGTCAAATAAACTTTATTACGTTATGATGAATTTAATGCCGAGATATACCTTTTTAACAGAGATGCAATTCCACCAGAAGCCCTGACATCCTCTTCAGTCTCCGATGAACCAAATGCTGAAGTTAAAAAGACCTCACAGGAAGAGCGAATACACGCCATGCCTGTATGTGAAACATCCCCAATGAGGAATACTCGCACAAAATCGCAGTCTGCAGAATTTCACGTCATCTCCCCAACTACAAATGGGCTCTCATTAAACTTTGACAAAACACAGTATATACAGTTTCACCCAGTAAATGGAATGACACCATTAATAAATATAGACTCCGATCAGAAATCGGTAGCTAAGGTAGAATATTCAAAATTTCTGGGTGTATGCATTGATGAGGGGTTGAATTGGAAAAAACACACTGAGGATCTGCTGAAACGTTTGAGTTCAGCTACGTATGCTATTAGGGTCATTGCAAATTTTGGCGATATACATCTGAGTAAATTAGCTTACCATGCCTATTTTCATTCACTGCTTTCGTATGGCATCATTTTCTGGGGTAACTCATCATTGAGTAAAAGTGTGTTCATTGCACAAAAGCGTGTAATCAGAATAATTGCTGGAGCTCATCCAAGATCATCCTGCAGACACTTATTTAAAGAGCTAGAGATGTTCACTGTAGCACTCGCAATATACATATTCACTTATGAAATTTGTTATTAACAATCCGAACGAATTCAAAAGTAATAGCAGTGTACAACACTAGGAGAAAGGATGATCTTCACTGCTCAGAAGGGAGTAAATTATGCTGCCACGAAAGTCATTGGTCACTTACCTAATAGCATCAAAAGTCTGACAGATAGCCATATAGCATTTAAAAGGAAATTAAAAGAATTTCTTAATGGCAAGTCCTTCTACTCACCAGATGAATTTTTGGATACAGTAAGTGGGTAATTTCCCCAACCCAGAAAAGAAAATTAAACATATTAAGTGTCATGTAATATTCTGTGTAATGTAATATCTTGTATAGACACCTTTTATTAACCTGATACAAAAAAAAAAATGGCTCTGAGCACTATGGGACTCAACTGCTGTGGTCATCAGTCCCCTAGAACTTAGAACTACTTAAACCTAACTAACCTAAGGACATCACACACATCCATGCCCGAGGCAGGATTCGAACCTGCGACCGTAGCAGTCGCACGGTTCCTGACTGCGCGCCTAGAACCACGAGACCACCGCGGCCGGCTAACCTGATACATTCCACATCATTACGAAGTGTCGTATTCATGATCTATGGAACAAGTACTAATCTAATCTAATCTACACGCAATGCTGATCTTGAATAAAGGCCATCTTCTAAAAAACCACGAGGAAAAACGGGGGAACAAACATCACATCTCATGACAAGAGCACATGTTCCCCGTGCAGTTTGCACTACAAATATGCTACATACAATCTCTCTGGAGAATAGTGTATACAATGTTGTTTCTGGCTACAGTGGTACCAGAACAAATATGTGGGTCTAGGGGACGATTATGACGAAAACGTATGTGCAGATTAAGGTTATCGTTTGAAAAAAAAAAAATAAAAAAAGACATCTGGTTTCTTTTTCCGTATTGGGTTTAGTAACTGATTTACTTGATTTGATTTTTACGTTTTGTACATATTTTCCTTTTTTTCGTATATGGTATCTCGCGCTTTGGGCGAAATAAATTTCTGTAGATTTTGATGGTTTTGTGTATTTTACATTCGTAGTATTTGGTCTCACGGAATTAGGATACCACTACCACGGCTTTAGGAAACATCCTACGCATTTAGGAGCCGTTGCCACAGAAATAATTTCCTCATCCTTTTTACTATATTCGTAAAGCGTACAAATACTCAGTCAAAAAAAGTGTTCTAAAACGTTTAATATGTCGTCCTTCGTTTCCCACACACGTACCAAGATGCTAACTGGAGAAAATAGTCACCCTCTTAAAAGAAGACACTGCTCGCTTTGGGGCGCTGTGTATTCCGTAGAAAAAGTACCACGAGGTCAAGACACTCGGTTTCGAAAGCGACAGGATGCTTTCGTTGAATGCAGGTACATGTCAACCAGTTTCCGAGCGACCATTGTGAAGGACACTGTGCAATGGACATGTAAAGTTGAGTACCTAGGAAAAGTCGATTGCTCACAGCGGCAAATAAAGCTACACGTCTTCAATAGGCCAAACTCAGAATGCTGACAGTTGTTTATCTGAAGTGACTAGTCTGGTCTGACGTGTAGTGACTTTTGCCTCGTTTCAAATGGGGCAAGTCGTCGAATGGACGAACAGCCCAGTAATGCATTTGACCGCAATATATGAAGGGTGCAATTCAAGCCGGAGATGGTTCTGTCATTTTTGCAGTTGCTTTCCTTACCACAACTTGGGCCTACTCACATAGGTTTCCGTAAACAAGAATGAGGAATATTAAATTCAACAGTATGTAGTATCGCATGAATGATATGCACAAAATAGCAGCGACAACATATTTTGTGACTCGAAGCACCTATCCAGGGTTAGCGTACCTGAGCGATTTCATAAATTCACTGTAGCTACATTAACTGATATACTCTCACAAAACTCAACACTAATTTAGAAAAATTCAAAAAGTTTTGTATTGGTGCAGCCACACTGCAGATGTCTGCCATGAGAGCGTAGCAGTGAGCAGTTAGGCAAGACGGCGATGCCTGAAATGCACTCACATCAGTCTGCCATAACAGTGGAACGACAATTCAAACGAAGTTCAAGAAGGATCTACCAGCTACCAACTCCATTCGGCGATGATATGCGAAGTTTAAAGCTTCAGGATGCCTCCGCAAGGGGGAATCAACGGGTTGGTATGCAGTGAGTGAAAAAACCATTGGCCGCTTGATCGCGTGCGGGCGAGTTTCGCAGGGAGCCCACACAAGTCGACGGAAAGAGCAAGTAGAGAGCTGAACATAAAACAACCGCTACAGGACACTTGTATCTGGGCATGCTGGAAAACTGGCTCATCCCACAACGGGAGACCAAGGCTGTTGATTTCACATACCAACACGCTGGTGCTCCAACCCTCTTTCATCATGATGTTCGCAAGTTCCTAAACAGGAAATTGAGAAACCGATGAATCGATCGGGATGGAGTTAATGACCAGAAATTCATGTCATGGTCTCCACCCTCTCCGACATCTCCCCAAGTGATTTTTTGTGTAGGGTTATGCGAAAAAACACACATTGAATTTTTCTATGTGTGTGCAAAGCACTGTGACAATACGTCTGATAATATAGCTGCAGCGAGTCTACGAATTCGCTTCAACCACTTATAATAACCTTGTGCTACCGGTTTAGTAGTTTAAAACTGGGAAATTAGCATCTTTAAAAAATGTTTATGTCGTCCTAAAAATATATTTTCTGCGCCATTAGAATCATTGTACCTGTTAGCTTTTTGCGCCACTTTGTGTATTTAGCTCTATGGAAGCAAAACACCAATTACAGATTGTATTAGAAATATTCGTAACGATAGTTTCAGCCTGATCACCCGCTTCAAGTTACTGACCTCATACGGTGTGAGAGGGACGCGTGTGTTGTGCTCGTTCGAGTCAACGAAGCAGTGAAGCGCGCTTTTCGTTACGAAGTAGAGTGTCACATTTGCCTACGTGTCTGGCCAATCATCGTTAAGTGTTAACTTGACGAGATGATGGCTGACAGCTGTATTTGTCCCCTCTACTGGTACGTGTCACACGCTCCGATGCGAGCACGCCTTTTCACGCGCTTTTATTTGCTGCCAGCTGCTTTCTTTTTTTTCTGCCTTCTGCGTGTAGTTGCCCTGTTGGCCCAGCGCCACCGGTCTCAGAGGAGTGTTTGCTCTGGCGCGATAAGCGCCGTGTTTGGGACACGACCTCAAATATTTAGCCTCAGCTCCAAGAAGAACGAGCCTGTTACGCACATCACCTCGGTGAAACTGCAACTAAATGAAACCTAATGTGACAAATAGTACACGTCTTTTACAAAAACAACAGTCCGTAAGTATTACTACAGAGTTCATTCTTGTTTCTCCAACTACCGTTGTATCTGTTTACTCGGAACGTGTTCTATGTTTATAAACGAATGACTCGATTAATGTCTGTTATCCGCGATGGGACGAGAATGTGCAATCTGGGTCACGAATTCAGGGGTATGGCCGTTACCAGGTACTCTCTAAGGGGGAAAAAAACCGACGCACCAGGAATAATTACCCGTATTGGACGGAAACTGGTAGATGTCATGCACATGTACAGGCAAACAAAAGCTCACAATTTAAAAAATATATATATATTGGATTATTTATTCAAGTGGAAGTGTTTCACAAGTTGAGCAAGTCAATAACCCAATGGTCCACCTCTGAACCTTATGCGAATAATTATTTGGCTTGGCATTGATTGATAGAGTTGATGGATGTCCTTGTGAGGGATATCATGCCAAATTATTTCCAAATGGCGCGTTATATCGTGAAAATCCCTAGATAGTTGGAGGGTCCTGTCCATAATGCTCCAAACGTTCTCAATCCGGGTAGTTGCTGGCCGAAGTCGGGTTTGGCAAGCACGAAGACAAACAGTAGAAACTCTCACCATGTGCGTACGGGTACATGCTCAGCATGTTATAGTCTTAGGTGGAGATTTCAATTTACCAGATATAGACTGGGACACTCAGATGTTTAGGACGGGTGGTAGGGACAGAGCATCGAGTGACATTATACTGAGTGCACTATCCGAAAATTACCTCGAGCAATTAAACAGAGTACCGACTCGTGGAGATAACATCTTGGACCTACTGATAACAAACAGACCCGAACTTTTCGAATCTGTATGTACAGAACAGGGAATCAGTGATCATAAGGCCGTTGCAGCATCCCTGAATATGGAAGTTAATAGGAATATAAAAAAAGGGAGGAAGGTTTATCTGTTTAGCAAGAGTAATAGAAGGCAGATTTCAGACTACCTAACAGATCAAAACGAAAATTTCTGTTCCGACACTGACAATGTTGAGTGTTTATGGAAAAAGTTCAAGGCAATCGTAAAATGCGTTTTAGACAGGTACGTGCCGAGTAAAACTGTGAGGGACGGGAAAAACCCACCGTGGTACAACAACAAAGTTAGGAAACTACTGCGAAAGCAAAGAGAGCTCCACTCCAAGTTTAAACGCAGCCAAAACCTCTCAGACAAACTGAAGCTAAACGATGTCAAAGTTAGCGTAAGGAGGGCTATGCGTGAAGCGTTCATTGAATTCGAAAGTAAAATTCTATGTACCGACTTGACAGAAAATCCTAGGAAGTTCTGGTCTTACGTTAAATCAGTAAGTGGCTCGAAACAGCATATCCAGACACTACGGGATGATGATGGCATTGAAACAGAGGATGACACGCGTAAAGCTGAAATACTAAACACCTTTTTCCAAAGCTGTTTCACAGAGGAAGACCGCACTGCAGTTCCTTCTCTAAATCCTCGCACAAACGAAAAAATGGCTGACATCGAAATAAGTGTCCAAGGAATAGAAAAGCAACTGGAATCACTCAATAGAGGAAAGTCCACTGGACCTGACGGGATACCAATTCGATTCTACACAGAGTACGCGAAAGAACTTGCCCCCTTTCTAACAGCCGTGTACCGCAAGTCTCTAGAGGAACGGAGGGTTCCAAATGATTGGAAAAGAGCACAGATAGTCCCAGTCTTCAAGAAGGGTCGTCGAGCAGATGCGCAAAACTATAGACCTATATCTCTTACGTCGATCTCTTGTAGAATTTTAGAACATGTTTTTTGCTCGCGTATCATGTCATTTCTGGAAACCCAGAATCTACTATGTAGGAATCAACATGGATTCCGGAAACAGCGATCGTGTGAGACCCAACTCGCCTTATTTGTTCATGAGACCCAGAAAATATTAGATACAGGCTCCCAGGTAGATGCTATTTTTCTTGACTTCCGGAAGGCGTTCGATACAGTTCCGCACTGTCGCCTGATAAACAAAGTAAGAGCCTACGGAATATCAGACCAGCTGAGTGGCTGGATTGAAGAGTTTTTAGCAAACAGAACACAGCATGTTGTTATCAATGGAGAGACGTCTACAGACGTTAAAGTAACCTCTGGCGTCCCACAGGGGAGTGTTATGGGACCATTGCTTTTCACAATATATATAAATGACTTAGTAGATAGTGTCGGAAGTTCCATGCGGCTTTTCGCGGATGATGCTGTAGTATACAGAGAAGTTGCTGCATTAGAAAATTGTAGCGAAATACAGGAAGATCTGCAGCGGATAGGCACTTGGTGCAGGGAGTGGCAACTGACCCTTAACATAGACAAATGTAATGTATTGCGAATACATAGAAAGAAGGATCCTTTATTGTATGATTATATGATAGCGGAACAAACACTGGTAGCAGTTACTTCTGTAAAATATCTGGGAGTATGCGTACGGAACGATTTGAAGTGGAATGATCATATAAAACTAATTGTTGGTAAGGCGGGTACCAGGTTGAGATTCATTGGGAGAGTCCTTAGAAAATGTAGTCCATCAACAAAGGAGGTGGCTTACAAAACACTCGTTCGACCTATACTTGAGTATTGCTCATCAGTGTGGGATCCGTACCAGGTCGGGTTGACGGAGGAGATAGAGAAGATCCAAAGAAGAGCGGCGCGTTTCGTCACTGGGTTATTTGGTAACCGTGATAGCGTTACGGAGATGTTTAATAAACTCAAGTGGCAGACTCTGCAAGAGAGGCGCTCTGCATCGCGGTGTAGCTTGCTCGCCAGGTTTCGAGAGGGTGCGTTTCTGGATGAGGTATCGAATATATTGCTTCCCTCTACTTATACTTCCCGAGGAGATCACGAATGTAAAATTAGAGAGATTAGAGCGCGCACGGAGGCTTTCAGACAGTCGTTCTTCCCGCGAACCATACGCGACTGGAACAGGAAAGGGAGGTAATGACAGTGGCACGTAAAGTGCCCTCCGCCACACACCGTTGGGTGGCTTGCGGAGTATCAATGTAGTAGATGTAGATGTAGAAATGTAAGACCAGGATAGCCTGCGCGGGGTCAGGGATTTTCTCTGCCTCGTGATGATTAGGTGTTGCGTGATGTCCTTAGGTTAGTTAGGTTTAAGTAGTTCTAAGTTCTAGGGGACTGATGACCATAGATGTTAAGTCCCATAGTGCTCAAAGCCATTTGAACCAAGCCATTTGATAGCCTGCGATGAATGGCAACAAAACAGCGCTAAGTATGTCGGCGTACCGCTGTGCTGAAAGGGTACCATGGGTGACAACCAAACTGGTCCTGCTATGAACAAATATGACAGCCCAGGCCGTTACTTCTGGTTGTCGGGCTGCATTGCGGGGGACAATCAGGTTGGCGTCCCATCAAAGTCCGGGACACCTCCAGACACGCCTTCGCTGGTCATTTGGGCGCATTCCGAAGCGAGACTCATCACTGAACGCAATTTTACTCCAATGAAACTCCAATCCGAATCTGCCCGACACCAATGCAAACACATTTGTTGCTGCACAGAGGTGAATGGTATTCGGCGCAAGAGGCGCCGTGAACTCTGCCCCCTTTATGCGACCCGCCTATTAATGGACCCTCTAGTCACTAAAGTAACTGAATTACCAGTTACACATCGTATGGACGATAATAGATCGAGGGCTCTGAGTGACTGACGATTGCACGGTCCTCTCGTTCTCTCGTCTCTCATCCTTCTTGACGCTGTGTTTGGCCGTGGTTCGTCCATTCCTGCCAACATCGTCGAACAGTGGCATCGCTCCTATTCAAATGTCGTGCGATTCGACAACTGCTCCAACAGGCTTCTCTGAGCCCAACTAGACGTCCTCTCTCAAATGCTGGCATCTGTGTATATTGTTCACACTCCTGTCTGCGGGGAATAGTTACTGTCTAAGTTAACGGAATGAAATTTGCAGAGACTTTATACCTTGGTATCGACAAGTTCACTGTTTACTATCCTTGACAACTGCGCGTGAAATTACGATACAACGTCACACATTTATCCATCAGGCGATTATAGTTTTGCATTTTCTGTTGATACCTATGTGAATATCAATTTGTGACCAATTTGATTAATACCTTCGTGGTGCGTTTTTTTTCCCCCCTTCAAGTTTATAACACCGGGAAACTACTTCTCCTGGGACCATGCGAATAGAATTCTTAAAAACACTAACTGATCACAAGTATCCGGACATCCCTATGTAATGCGCAATTGACTAGTAGATGTCACAAGAAACGAGCCTTGTGTAAATGGTTGAGCAGGAATACTTGACAATCTCCTTATAAGGTACCCATTTCTGTAGGCAGTGCTAAGAGACGATTGTGGTGGTGCAAAGAGCGACGTCACTGGACAATGGACAATTGTAAAGAGTGATTTCCAGTGGTTACCAGGTGATTGTCTGGAGAACGTTACCTGCTATCATGTGTAGCACCAAAAGTGAAGTACAGTGGGGGTGGTGTTACGATGTAGGGATGTTTTTCGAGTTTAGGATGTGGTCCCCTTATTGCACTTAAGATACCGTTAATGTGGAAGGATACGAACACATTTTACAGCATTGTGTATTGTATACAGTAGAGGAGCAGTTCGGAGACTATGGTTGTTTGAATCAGCATGACAATGCAACCTGTCGTAAAGCAGTATCTGTGAGGCAATGGTTTGTGGACAATAACATTCCTGAAATGAACTTACCTACGCAGAGTCTCGACCTGAACCCAATGGAATACTTTTTGTGGTGAGTCAGAAAGTCGACTTGGCTTGAGTCCCCACCGACCAACATCCTTATCTTCCCTTATATCCTTATCTTCCCTTATTTCGGCTCTTGAGGATTAATGCGCAGCCATTCGCCCACATACATTGAGACAGCTCACTGAAAGTGTCTCCAGCTTTCCGGCCAAATGTTCTTTTAATCTAGGGAACAGGCGATAGTCACTGGGCGCCAAGTCAGGACTATAGGGTGGGTGGGTGATTATGTTCCACTGAAACTGTTGCAGGAGAGCAACGGTTTGCCGAGCGATGTGTGGGTGAGCGTTGTCATTGAGAATGTGTACGCCCTTGCTCAACATTCCTCTTCTTCGGTTCTGAATTGCTCGTTTGAGTTTTTTCAGAGTCTCAAAGTACCAGTCAGCTTTAACTGTGGTCCCAGCGATTCAGCTCCGACGACGAGGTGAAAGAAGAGGTTCATAACTTTCTGAACAGCATGGCGGCGAGCTGGTATGACATTGACATACAAAAACTGCCACAACGTCTACAAAAATGTATCGACAGAAATGGTGATTACGTCGAAAAATAGCTAAAAGTTCAAGCTGTAAACTGATGTAAACCATTGTAGAAATAAACAGGTCTATGTATTTATAAAAAAATAGGAGACCTTAATTTGGGATTACCTCGCACAAAGGATTACATGGTAATCAGTTTGGCTTTAGGAAAGGTAAAGGCAAAGAGAGGCAGTTCTGACGTTGCACTTGATAATGGAGGCTGAAGAAAAATCAAGGCACGCTAATAGGATTCATAGAGCTAGGAAAAAGGGTTCGACGATGTAAAATTGTGCAAGATCTTCGAAATTCTGAGGAAAATGAAAGTAAGCTGTGTGGAAAGACCGGTAAAATATAATATGTACAAGAACAAAGAGGGGACAGTGAGGCTAAAAGACGAAGGACGAAACGTTGATTAAAAAGGACTAAGACAGGGATACAGTCTTTCGCCCGACTGTTCAATCTATATATGGAACAACCAATGACGGACATAAAAGCAAGATTCAAGAGTGGGGTTAAAATTCATGGTGAAATGGTGTCAATGATAAGATTCGCTGATGACATTGCGGTCCTCAGAGAGTGCGAAGAAAAATTACAGGATCTGTTGATCCGAGTGAAGACTCTGATGAATACAGAATATGGATTAAGAGGAGACCAGAAAAAGACAAAAGTCATGAAATGCAGCAGAAATGAGAATAGCGAGTAAATGTTCTGTAATGGGATTGGATTCCGGGGCATCAGCCAAAACTATTGCTTTGGAGGCAAAGGTAGAAAAAAGCACTGTTGGAGACTGAAAGAAAAATCGAGAAGAAATTGAAGGTGATGTGCTTCCCAAGTTAGTGGAAGTGGAATATAATTAAGGAAGGCAGTGTTGAAAGGTAAGCATAAAGAAGTTAAGATTTATTTTTGTGGCATGAACATTTGAGAGAAACAGTTTTGCTCATTACTGGGCCGATATTGCAGGAAGAAGCAATGCAATTTCAACGGCAAATAAAGGAGAAAATTTAGAATTCAGTGCCAGAGCTAGATGGTTCGATCGCTGGAGAAAATGATTCGGTATTCGCAGGATAACCTTTATTGGAGAGGCCTTATCCGCTGAAAACGAGGATGTGCCATTTGTTCTCAAAAATGTACCGCGTTGTGAGGATATCAATGTAGAAGACGTCACAGAAGGGGTGGCAAATGATTAAGTTTATGAACTGACAGCGATACTATGGGAATGGTGACGCTGGGGGAAGTAACACAAGAGGAGGAGGCGAACTTAGATTACAGGAGAAATCTCATCCCACAATCGGAAGACAGTGGTGGCGCTGCAGTACATTAGTGAGTAGGAGGAAGTAATGCCAGCTGAAAACATCTGTCTGCGTTATGTGGAGGGATATTACAGCACAGAAAACTGCGAAAGGAGAGAGTCATCTATGAAAAGCTTCTTAAAATGTCAAACCTGAAAGTTTCATCTTTTTTCTTAGACTTGGCTTTCATATGTGTGTAATCATACATTCGTACTTTGCACTGCAGATCGATTTAGGTTTCCTATAATAATTTTTGAAGGGTGCAGTATGTGCGTAACAAACACATAGTATGTAATCTTAATAAAATCTGGTTTTGGTACAAAAACGGTGTTTTGAATGGTACGGCAGGGTTCAGAAGGCAGAATTTACAGAACTACGGCAGGGCCAAACGAACGGATCCCATCAGTGTGCGGGATAAACGCCAAAGCTATGGCCGCACGGGACGAGGCAGCTTACGTTGACGTGCATTCAGACGGGATAGCCAAAGTCATGAGAGACAGCGCGGCTCTAGATGCTTAACATGATTTAGCGCTGTCCGGCGGCAGTTGTCTGGTTTGCTTGGCTCGTAAACCATACAGCTTGATCACGAAATTAGACGCGCGTAGAATTCCTACGTTATCTCTATTAAAACGAACATTTCCTCTCTTGACCATGTCATGTTATTCCCTTTGCAGTACACACGAATAAAAACTTCAATATCCGTGAACGTGTGACAAGACAAATTGAAAGACACATGTCCACTCGGTAAGGATGTCAGCTTATAAAAGTTCACCAAACCGAGCAAATTCACTCCTAACAGAGAGCGTACTTATATTTACATAACATAAAATGTTACAGAAATTATTTCTATTAATTTCTTAAGAAAGTTCCACAACCTTTTAGAAAATGCGAAAGGGAAAAAAGTATGCATACAGCAGGTTGCGAACCCTTCACCAGTCTACCCTCAGTTCAGCTACACGCCGCATCAGCCAATTACGTTATACTTAAACTTTGTTACTAACTACTTCGTATTTCATGTTACTGTCTTTTAAATGCTTTATCAATTATAAAGACTCCTAACAGGAATGACACGATTTTATGAACCTTCAATGGGTCGTTGCCATAAAACGGTTGCCTTAAAACGGCTTACCGGCTTACTCTCATGACACTCTATAACGCGTATCTAACTAGATACGAAAGTTGTTCAATGATCATTATCACGTTCCTGGTCATTTTATTACTACAAATCGTACCAAAAATAATTCGTTCTCGAGACATCAATGTGCTGTTGCTTAGAAACAGCATATATTCACAGGATGTAACATATAAAACCCAGCGAATATGGGCTTCTACTGAACACAACAAATACAGAAATTATTTCGTGTTTCACGTGACGAAATGGCTCCTCAATGTGAAATAGCAGGAAGTGACAAAGAGACCGTGTAGAGTGCCACGTCAACCTTAGTTAACTCGTCCCGTGTGCCGACGGCTTAAAGGAGAAGAAGATAAATTGTGTGTGTGTGTGTGTGTGTGTGTGTGGGTGGGTGTGGGTGTGGGTGTCAAGCTTACTATTAAAATTTTGACTTGTTCCACTTTTCTGAAGATCATCTCAAAATGGTTCAAATGGCTCTCAGCACTATGGGACTTAACATCTGAGGTCATCAGTCCCCTAGAAACTTAGAACTACTTAAACCTAACTAAGGACGTCACACACAGCCATGCCCAAGCCAGGATTCGAACCTACGACTGTAGCGGTCGCGCGGTTCCAGACCGAAGCGCCTAGAACCGCTCGGCCACCAAGGCCGGCAAGATCATCTCACTAAAGGTCTATGAACGGAACATTAGCATATCTCTTGTACTGTAAGCATCCGTTACTCTTTTTCGTTTTATGCATGTTTTCAGCCCTGAGAATCTCCTCACTCTGGGTCTATTGAACGAAGAGCTTGTCTGTCTGTCTAACAATGTATTGAGTTTGGCCTTGACTGTTTCTGTCGATCTGCGAGTTGCCATTACTATGAAAGAGCTGTCGGGAGTGCAATTTGTCCTCCGCTTGGGTCGGCATTACCCATGCAACCGTGGTGCGACACGCAGCAGCCACAGTGCGTGCCGAGACTCCTCGCAGGTGGAGGTACACGGAATGCCAATGACGAACTGACATCCTCCGGTGAGCTGCTCTCGCAGCAGCCAGGCGAGATAGCCGTGTTTGCACTGGTTCCGACAACTGAGATTATTGTTCCGTCTTTCATGAGTATAATCCTTTGTACTAATCTGTCCCGTACGCTACGCTGTCTCTGCTACTCCTTCTCCAGGTAGGGAGATAACGGCGTTATCTCGTGTTTACACGCCATGTCAACCGGGCCACACAGGAAAGCAAGCAGCGCGACATTTCCAATCTGAATCCAACATCCTGCTGTCCGCACTTGCAGTGTAAACTCCGCTAGTCACAAAAGCGTGTTCTCCGAGAGGAAATTACGTAAATGTGACACGTGTTTCTCCACAAAAGGAAAATTAAGTACTACTGCCACCATTCAGTTACTGTAGCACTGCAGAGCAGAGAGGTACCAACATGATCGGGAGTATGTGCAAGCAGAGAAGTCATTCGAAAGCATTTTATTGCACCATAGAAATAGAGTGCAGAAATATAGCGCTCCAGATGAAACTACAGCCATATTACAAGGGGCGTTCAGTAAGTAACGCAACACTTTTTTTCTCGGCTAATTTCGGTTGAAAAATTGAGGAATTTCTTGTGGGACATCGTGGAATATTCCCGCTTCACCCCTTATATAAGATGTACAACTTTACTTCCGCCGTTTTATTCCCCAACATTTGAGGCTTTAATGATACAAACTGGTTACATATGTATCATCCAACGTGTTTTCCATCGCTGGCCACTACCTTCTCCCATCGTTTCGGCAGTGTACAAATTCCGCATCGAAAATATTGTTAATCTTTTGAAGCGATCCACGAATCGATCCAATTTGAGACTTCTTCATGAGATTGGAAGTGTTGGTCAATATAGCGAGTGGGGTAGGACTTCCCAATTTAACGTTTCCACGTACGTTTTGACCTCTTTTGCAACGTGGGGTCGAGCGTTGTCTTACTCCAAAATCACTTTATTCTGCCTCTCGCTGTATTGCGGCCGTTTGTCTTTTAATGCTCTGCTCAAACGCATTAATTGCGTTCGATAATGAGCACCAGTGACTGTTTCACTAGGTTTTAATACCTCATAGTACACAACGCCGAGCTGGTCCCATCAAATGCAGAGCATGATCGTGGAGCCGTGAATATGCGGTTTGGCCGTCGACGTGGAAGCATGGCCGGGATATCCCCATGATTTTTTGCGTTTAGGGTTATCGTTATGAACCCATTTTTCGTCCCCGGTCACAATGCGAAGCAGAAATCCCTTCCGTTTTTGCCTCTGAAGCAACTGTTCACAAACACACAAACGCGGTTCAACGTCTCTTGGTTTCAGCTCACATGGGACCCAAGTTCCTTCTTTTCGAATCATGCCCATAGCCTCGAGACGTTCTGAAATGGCTTACTGTGCCACTCACACTAATCGTGCCATTTCTTCTTGAGTTTGACGCGAGTCTTCACTCAACAACGTCTCCAATTCTGCATCTTCGAAAACATTCTCTCTTCCACAACTACGCCGGTCTACGACGATAAAATCACCGTTCTTGAAGCGTTGAAACCACTCACGACACGTTCTTTCACTAATAGCATCCTTACCATACGTACTTGAGAGCATTCGATGAGACTCAGCCGCTGTTTTCTTCATATGGAAACAAAACAGTAACAACTCCCGCAAATGACGAGAATTAGGCTCGTAAACTGATATTTTCAATCACGAACAACTTTATGATGCAGACACAAATCGACTAATGTTTGAAAGAGGTTATGTTGACCGCGGTCCGAGCTGACTGCCTGACGTCTGCGATCTGTTTCTTTCGACCGCTACGTACCGTTGTCGCCACCTATCGGCAAACGGCGGAAGCAAAGTTGTAGACCTTGTAGTTTCATGAATTTGCGACACGTGACGGCGCCTTCAAAATGGCGCCTGTAACGGAAGTGCGTTCAAAACAGACGGCTGTCATAGAGGTTCTTTTGGCGGAAAACCTGAGTATCGCAGATATTCATAGGCGCTTGCAGAATATCTACGGAGACCTGGGAGTGAACAAAAGCACGGTGAGTCGCTGCGTGAGGCGTCTGTCATCATCGCAACAAGGTCGCGCAAATCTTGTCCGGTCTCTCGGTGCCTGCCGGCCGGCCACACACAGCTGTGTTACCCTCTGGAAATTGAAGAAACGACTCCAGTGTGTTCGTCGCCACAAAAATTCAAACGAGCTGCTCCTTCTCCACTACAACTCGCACAAGTCTGCGCACGTGGATGGAGCTCACAAACCTTCAGGTAACTGTTCTTCCTCAACCACCCTACAGCCCTGATCTCGCACTTTCCGACTTGCGTCAGTTTGGTCCAATTAAGGATACACACCGCAGGAAGCAGTGCACGAATGACGCGAAGATTATTGATGCAGCAAGACGTTGGCTCCGACGTCGAACGTTAGAGTGGTACCACACGGACATACAGGTCATCCCAGTAAAGTGACGTTAAAGCAGGCGCACTGAATGGAGATTGTGTTGAGAAATAGGCTTTTTTATCCAAAAGAGTGGGATAAATATGATGTATTGGAATCCTGAATAAAATCAAACTGATTTCAGAAAAAAAATGTGTTGCCTCGCTTATTGAACGCTCCTCGGAAGAAGTTTCTGCGTAAGCATAGTGAACTTCATCACCGACTTAAACAAAGCTAAAGCCTTGTTGACTACTAAAAGTTGAGTGAAGCAAGCATGAACATAAGGGAGTAATACGGTTTGTGGCCTCATCACTAAGGGAACTGTAACTAAAAGATATTTTATGCAGTGGTGCTCCACAGCTCGCAAGTATTTGAATAAACTCGTATATCAGAACTGCCAAGACCTGTTGATAAAAAGCCTTTATTAACTACCAGTTTGGATAATGTTATCATCTTCAGATATCAAAAATTAGAGCAGTCTGTAAGGCAACGTTTATACTGTGACGTCATAACAAATTATTGCATGTCTATTTAGAGTATTTTGACGGCAGTGAAGCAGGATCGTTTTTATTTAATTTGGCGCCACAGTATGAACGTTGCAATACACATTATTGTAAATAATTATATGATACTTGGAGACGATCAGATGATCGAAGCACGTCGCTGATAAAGCTTCTTTTATCAGCAGCTCGTGACAATTGTGGCATGTATATTATAGAGCTGTATACAGTGTTCATTCCACAAAGAAGGACAGTAGTTTATTGCGAAAGCATACGAAAATTAATAAACTATACCAGTTCATTTTAGTACTGAACAAATAATTAACTTTCACAAACAAACATGTTGCGAAACTTGGATGTATACAACACACAAAAATTAATCAAAGAAAAAAATCAGCAAACAGTGACACATATGTTGCAAATCTATGGTTAACGACAAACCATGATTGGCTTTGATTTTCGAAATTTCACTTGTAGAGAGTTATATAGAAGCGTGTCTGTTGCAGCCTCATGTTATGGGTTACTACTCTGAGTTCTGGAAAACGGACAGAAAATACAATGCGAAGTAATAAAATCAATGAAATCGTTTACTCACCTACGGAAACCTCCACTTGTGTGTAACTTACGTTGAATATACCCCCTGAACTGCGAAATCGTCGAGTGTATATTAGTAGGAATAGCAGCAACAGTTTTATTCATCTGTGGACTACTTTTACGAGTATACTGTACATATCATAGCATTACAAATTAAGAAACAGAAAAAAACTTAATTTATATATTTATTTACTGACTTACTGGTCAAATTTGAAAAGAATGGGACAGGGACTCGGTCATGATAGGAACTACCTTGGCATTTTCCAGAAGTAAATAATGGAGAACATGTAAAACCTAAATCGGGACGGTCGATTGGAGATCAGATCCACCATCCTTCCAAAAAGAACACCAACCTGTTCAAAACACTGTACCGCTCATCTGGTTTATCACTAGTGTTCAATACTGTTTAACAAATAAGTTATTTAGTAACGTAAAAAGCTGGTGCTATACTGTTCATCCATTTCTCTCAACCAATCACCCTACAAACTATACACACATAATTTCATAATGTAACTCAAAAGAAACTAAGCTTGAACCAGGACCATAGCGACAATGTTTGGTTTCCATTTTCTGTATTGCAACATCCCATTTACTTACCTGAAAAACTTAAGTCAGTATCCCTCCTTAATGACTGGTATTCCAAGTTTTGTTTTGTGAATGTTATGCTGCAGTGTTGGAAGTATGGGGTGCAACAACAGAGCTCTTAAGAAACGCATCAGAAATTTCCTAACGTTTTATCACCATCAAACGTTTCTGTCCTTTCGGGGGATCATAAACTAATTGATTGCAACAGGAGGCTTCAATTCAAAATCTGTCCCGGAATACTGCCTAAAGGTCGATTTATAAAACCAGAAAACGATTAAGATCAATATTTAAACGAAAATTACGAAAACATATGCAACATTTTGATATATATATATATTTTTAAATAGTTTGAGACGTGTACTTAATAAGCTAAACACGCCATTCAGCGTCACAAATAAACAGTCTGAAATCCTCGGGGCACTAAGATCTTACCTTGTGTACCTTGCACAACTGTATTCACCCATGCCACGTGGACCAGGTACACTGCAGGGTGTCCCGAAACATTAATCCCATTTCACAAGACTATATCTTGTATAAGAAGATAAAAACTTGGGGTATATTTTACCTTGCGGATAGGACTACAAGGTCTTTATTTTCAAAATGGTTCAAATGGTTCAAATCGCTCTGAGCACTATGGGACTCAACTGCTGAGGTCATTAGTCCCCTAGAACTTCGGCCGGCTTTATTTTCAAAAGAAGCAGCCAGTTTTACAAGTGTATAACTTTTACATGCAGTAACGTCTAGCTGGCCGGAGTGGCCGAGCGGTTAAAGGCGCTACAGTCTGGAACCGCACGACCGCTACGGTCGCAGGTTCGAATCCTGCCTCGGGCATGGATGTGTGTGATGTCCTTAGGTTAGTTAGGTTTAAGTAGTTCTAAGTTCTAGGGGACTTATGACCACAGCAGTTGAGTCCCATAGTGCTCAGAGCCAATTGAACCAGTAACGTCTAGGACCAAAGTTTTCATTTAGCCTTCACAAAGATAAACAAAAACTGAACGAAGCCAAAATTAGCGTAGAAGGACTATGCATGAAGCGTTCAATGAATACGAAAGTAAAACTCCAGCTACCAACTTGTCAGAAAATCCTAAGAAGTTCTGGTCTTTTGCTAAATCAGTAAACGGATCGAAGCAATCTGCCCAGACACACAGTGACCATAATGGCACTGAAACAGAGAATGACGCAGCAAAGATCGAAAAACTTTTCAAAAACTGTTTCACAGAGGAAGCTCACACTGCTGCAGTTCTTCCTTTAAATTGTAGCACGAACTAAAAATGACAAATATCTAAATAAGTCAGCAAATGATACAAAAGCAAATGAAATCGCTCAACAGAGGAAAAAGGCCACTGGACCTGAGGGATACCAATTCGATTCTACCCAGTTTGGGATACCAGTTCGATTCTACCCAGATTGTGAGAAAGAACTTGTCCCTCTTCTAGCAGCAGTGTACCGTAGGTCTTTGGAGGAACGTACCTAATTATTGAAAAAAAGCACAGGACATTTCCATTTTTAATAAGGGTCGTCGAACAGGCGCACAAAACTACAGGCCTAATCCTTTGTAGGAACCAACATGGCTTCGGAAAACAACGATCGTCTGAAACCCAGCTCGCTCTGTTCGTCCATGAGACACAGAAAGCACAGGCGAGCAGGTGGATGCCGTGTTCCTTGACATCCGAAAGGCACTCGATAGAGTTATGCACTGCCGCCTAATGCACAAAATACAGGTGGATGAAATATCAAAATTGACCAACTGTCTGAATGTAGTGGAGAGGAGCCTGTTGTAGCTGTAGGTGTAGGAAACATGGAGCATACCTCAGTAGTTAAGTACCCTAAGACAGCTGCAATTTCAAACAGAGATAAGGCTCTGCTATTAGGTATTTCACATGGCAGAGGTGTACGCCCACAACTGCTGGAAGTGTTGGAGAGCGAGTACCAGGTCACCAGCATTGTGAAGCCAAGTGCAGAGTTGAGTCAGGTGACTGACAACATAGGAATGTTATGTATGAATTTTACGGCAGAGGATCAGGTAGTGATTGTGGGTGGAGCTGGGAATAGTCTTGATATGAACTGGGAGTATGATGGTGGTGACCTGGTAAAGGTAGCTTCTCAAACTGGAGGCACTAATGTGCACTTGGTGCAACTGCTTCAGCGTCGTGATACACCTCATCTTAATGCTGCTATTAGGCGTGTTAACACGGGGCGGCAGAAGGCGCTGATGGCGGAGTGCATGGCTCACATGGCAGTGGTGCCAGTTGGGTCTATCAGTAGATCGGATTTCACTAGGCATGGCCTGCACTTCATTAGGTATGAGAGGTGGAGGCTTGCAAAGCTTATCAGTGTAGTGGGCTGTGGTGGGATCACTCATGGGAATATTCCTATAATAGTTGGTGTTAGAGCTCCATCTTTTTTAGATTCAAGTCGGCTGATAGGTATCCCTCCTTAAAGGAAACCTGTCTAACAAAGGAGCCACCTCCAAAGAAGGTCAAGTATCCCAGTAGTGAAGGAATTAGCATATTTCATCAAAATTTAAGATGTATTAGAGATAAAGTTAGACTGAACTACTTACAGTTGTTGACTCTTACATTATTGGTATATCAGAGTACTATCTAAATAATATGGTAATTCGAAAGCTTGTTTTACCAGGATACAGATTAGCTGGCTGTTTTTCAACGAGTTCTTTGTGGAGTGGAGAAGTAGCCATGTACGTACAAAATAGTATTCTATTTGAGTCCGTGTCAAAGCACTGCACTAAACAGATATTTGAATGTTGTGCAGAGACAGTTGAATTCAGTGAAACTAAACTTTTAATTATACTTATCTATAGATCCCCTAACTTAGACGTCAGAGCATTTCTGCTCATGCTAGAGAAGGTTCTTGGTTACCGTATAGAAAGTATAAAAATTATTTGTTTGTGGTGCCTTCAGTATTAAATTTGTATGTGACTGTGCGAGAAAAACGATGCTGGAAGATCTCCTAAATTCATATGATCTGATGGGTACTGAATCTTTTCAAACCAGGGTGCAGGGGAACAGCAGCACAACCATAGACAATATTTTTATTCGTTCTTCGTTACTAGGTGGGCATTCTGTTGGCGAAAGAGTAAATGGCCTTTCAGACCATGATACACAAATTTTACACTAAAAGGTTTTTGTACTTTAACAAATGTTATATATCATTACAAACTACATAGAAAAGCTAAGCCAACAGAAATAGAGAGTTTTTTAAACCTCGTTAATGAAAAAGAGTAGCAGGCTATTAATAGTGCTGATAACTTAGATGACAAATATAATGCTTTCCTCAACGCATTTCTCATGCTCTTTGGAAGTTACTTTCCGTCAGAGCGTTCAAAACAGGGTAGTAGCAGTAAAAAGCAGCCTGAGTGACTGACTAGAGGAATAAGGATATCATATACACTGGAGAGCCAAAGAAACTGATACACCCGCCTAATATCGTGTAGGGTACACGCGAGCACGCAGAAGTGCCCCAACACGACGTGGCATGGACTCGACTAATGTCTGAAGTGGTGCTGGAGGGAACTGACACCATGAATCCTGCAGGGCTGTCCACAAATCCGTAAAAGTATGACAGGGTTGGGATCTCTTCTGCACAGCACGTTTCAAGGCACCACAGATGTTCATGTCTGGGGAGTTTGGTGGCCATCGGAAGTGTTTAAACTCAGAAAAGTGTTCCTGGAGCCACTCTGTAGCAATTCTGGACGTTTAGGATGTAGCATTATCCTGCTGGAATTGCCCAAGTCCGTCGGAATGCACAATGTACATGGATGGATGGATGGAGGTGATCAGACAGGATGCTTACGTACGTGTCACCTGTCAGAATCGTATCTAGACGTATCAGGTGTTCCACATCACTCCAACTGCACACGCCCCGCACCACTACAGAACCTTAGCCAGCTTGAACAGTCCCCTGCTAACATGCAGGGTCCAGGGATACATGAGATTTTCTCCATACCTGTTCGATACAATTTCAAACGAGATTCGTCCGGTCGAGCAACATGTTTTTAGTCATCAACAGTAAAATGATGTCGCTGTTGACGGGCCAAGGCGAGTCGTAAAGGTTTGTGTCGTGAAGTCATCAAAGATACACGAGCAGGCCATCGGCTCCGAAAGCCCATTTCGATGATGTTTCGCTGATTGGTTTGCACGCTGACACTTGTTGATGGGCCAGCACTGAAATCTGCAGCAATTTGCAGAAGTGTTGCACTTCTGTCACGATGGACGATTCTCTTCAGTCGTCGTTGGTCCCGCCCTTGCAGTTTTTTTTCCGGCCGCAGCGATGTCAGAGATTTGGTGTTTTACTGGATTCCTGATATTCACGGTACACTCGTGAAATGGCCGTGCGGGAAAATCCCCATTTCACCGCTACCTCGGAGATGCTGTGTCCCATCACTCGTGCGCCGACTATAGCTCCACGTTCAAACTCACTTAAATCTTGATAACCTGCTATTATAGCAGCAGTAACCGATCTAACAACTGCGCCAGACGCTTGTTGTCTTATACAGGCGTTGCCGACGCAGCGCCATATTCTGCCTGTTTACATATCTCTGTATTTGACTATGCATGCCTATACCAGTTTCTTTGGCGTTTCAGTGTTGAAAAAAGATGTATTTATATCCAAATGTTGGAAATAGTCAGAACAGAGATAAATTACCCCTTACCGCTGTAAGATGGTTAAAAATCTTATTAGGAAGGCAGTCTTATTATGAAGGGAACCATGTAACTATATTGGGAAATGGAGTTCCGAGACTGATGTCTGAAATACTCCTCCGTGATACCGAAAAGGGGGAGACCTAGTCAACAATTAAGTAAATGAAGACTGAGGACTCACATGGAAATGATGGAGTATCTAGCAAAATACTTAAGTACTGTGCTGCACACGTTAGCCCTGTACGTAGCCATATTTGGAATTTTTCCTTTAGGAATGGTAAGTTTTCTGAAGTATTTAAGTACTCAGTAGTAAAATCGTTTTATAAAACGGGAGGAAGCGATAACGTAGACAATTTTACACCTATTTCTATGCCATCAGTGTTTGAAAAGGCTGTATATGTAAGGATAACTGATCTTTTCATTTCACATAACTTGCTTTCAGATGTACAGTTTGCTTTCAAATTTGGTTTAACAACTGAAAATGCTATTTCTCTTTTCTCTGTGAGGCATTGGATGGATTAAACCTTTAGAGCGCTGGGCATCTTTTTTGATTTAACTAAGGCGTTTGATTGTGTTGATCACAAAATATTGCTCCAGAAGTTGGACTATTATGGAATACATTGGTTCATCTCTTACTTTCATAACAGACATCAAAAGGTCATTATGCATAGTACTGAGAATGACTATGATGTGGAGATCGAGTGTGGCACAGTATAATGGGAGGTGTCTCAGGGATCAGCGATGGGTCCACTCCTGTTCCTTATTTATATAAATGATATGCCGTCTAGTATTACAGGTGATTTTGAAATATTTCTCTTTGATGATGACGCTAGCTTGGTAGTAAAGGATGTTGTCTGCAACGTCGACACTGTTTCAAATAGTGAAGTTCAGGACATAAGTTCATGGCTTGTAGAAAATAAACTAACACTAAATCATAGTAAGACTCAGTTTTTACAATTTATTATACACAATTAAACAAAACCTGACGTTTTGATTACACAGAATGGCCATATGATTAGTGAAACTGAACAGACCAAATTTCTAGGTGTTCAGATAAATAGTAAATTGTCGTGGAAACCACATGTTCAGGGTCTTCTTCAAATACTTATTACTGCCATTTTTATTATTAGAACTGTGTCTGAAATAAGTGACAGTTCGACAAGAAAAGTAGTCTGCTTTGCTTATTTTCATCCGTTAATGATGTATGGTATTATATTTTGGAGTAACTCCTCCCATTCTCAAAGGGTATTTTTGGCTTAGAAGCGGACGGTTTGAGCAATAAGTGGTAACAGTTCGCCAGCCTCTTGCTGACCCCTGTTCATTGTTTGGGTATCCTTACATTAACCTCTCAATATGTATGTGCTTTAATGTTGTTTCTTGTTAATAATATCAGCTTATTCCCAGAATTGGTAGCTTTCGCCCAGTTATTACTAGGAGGGAAATCCAGTCTGTATTTGGATCCCACCCGCTTAACTCTTGTGCAGAAAGGCGTGCTGTTTTCTGCTGCATCCATTTTCAATAATCTACCATAAGAATTCAAAAATCTTAGCAGTTATTCACGCGCTTTCAAATCTAAACTGAAGTGTTTCCTCATGAGCACTCCTTCTATTCTGTCGAGGAATTCTTTGAATAATTTAGCTGAATCCTGTGTTAAACTGTTGATTGTCTTTATATAAACATACAGCTTGTCGTCTTTTTAGTATTGATAAATATTTTATTTTATCTTTTAGTAATTTTTTTTTAATTTCATGTACTGGCCGTTCCATGACCGTGGAGATTTGCTCCTGAATTTGGTCCTACGTGAATAGACGTGTAGAATAAAATTTATAAAAAAAATCAGAATAACTATATTGAAGAGTTTCTAGGAAACAGAATGTAGAATGACATTCTGAACGAAGACAAGTCTTCAGACGTAAAAGTAACTTCAGGCATTCCCCAAGGAGTGTTACAGAATCATTACTTTCCGCAATTTACCTATATGCAGACATGATAAAGTCATGGGACAGCCTTATGCAAATATACAGATGGCGGTAGTCTCTCGTACACAACATATAAAAGGGCATTGCATTGGCGAAGCTGTCATTTGCACTCAGATGACTCACACGGGATGATATCAGACGTAATTATGACCGCACGAACGTGGAATGGTAGGAGCTAAACGCATGGGATACTCCATTCCGGAAACCGTTAAGGAAGTCAATATTCCGACATAAACATGATCAAGAATGTGCCAAGAATACCAGATTCCATTCGTTACCTCCTACCCTGGACAAAGCAGTGGCCGATGGCATTTGCGTAGAGTTGTCAGTGCTAACAGACAAGCAGCACTGCGAGAAATAACCGCAGAATTCAATGTGAGTCGTACGATGAAAGTACCCGTTAGGACAGTGCGAGGAAATTTGGTATTAATGGACTATGGCAGCTGACAACAGACGCAAGTGCCTTTGCTAACTGCACGACACCGCCTGCAGCGCTTCTCCTGGGCTCGTGACCATAACGGTTGGGCTCTAGATGAGTGGAAAACCGTAGCCTGGTCAGGTGAGTACCGATTTCCGTTGGTAAGAGCTGATGGTAGAGCTCGAGCGTGCCACAGACCCCACTAATCCCAAGTTGTCAACAAAGTACTTTGCAAATATTTGCGTGGAATAGACTGGGTCCTCTGGTCCCACTGAACAGGTCATTGACTGGAAATGGTTATGTTTAGCTATTTGTGGATCTTTTGCAGCCATTCATAGACTCCATGTTCCCAAAGATAGATGGAATTCTTTTGGATGACAGTGCGCTATTTCAGAATATTCTGGAGAATTCGAGCGAATGATTTAGCCACCCAGATCACCCGACATGAATCCAATCGAACATTATGGAACATAATCAAGAGGTCAGTTCGTTGACAAAATCCTGCACCGGCAACATTTCTGGACCATGTGTCGATCCCATTCAGATCTTCCTGCGTTTCGCTACAATTTTCTAGAGTCGCGACTTCTCTGTACGTATACGAATTCTGTTCAAAAACTTCCGGAACTTGATCCACAAAATTTTTCTGCGCTTACCTTTTACTTATTGCGCATTTTCTCCTTCGAATACTCTCCTTCACAATCGATACACAGCTCCCAACACCGTTTCCACTGGTGCTATGTTGCATTCTGCATGGAATTTGAAACTGAGCTAACATTTAATTAAATGTTTGAAAAAATTTCTTCATTATTATATTCTGCCACAGCATTACTGGATGAAACTGTCGCAGTCGATGAAAATGTGTATACAGCGACGATTACGACGGATGACGAGATTCTGAACATCAAACCTCAAAGCGCTGCATCGCTGTAGACGACTGCGTTTGACAAAGGGGCCAACACTGCAGTTCCGGGCAATCTACCTCAGAAATGCGAAACATCGTGAAATGCGCGCACTGTTATTTAGATGCGCACTCGAATGAGTAAAACGACGGACGGTATAGAACAACTTGTCCAAAATTTGATGCTGAAGAAGGCACTGCAAAAAAACAATAACAGCCCCCCCCCCCCCCCGCGCCAAAAAGTACTTTATTTAGACTTTCAGTGTACAGTATATAGCTATATATTTTAGCTGTTACATATTTTAGCAGAAAAATGAGTTACTGTACTATAAAAGATGTTACGGTTTAGAAAGTACGGTATTGTTTTCCCTTTTTACGTATGCGTAGCTTGTTATGGAATAATACTTCGGTCAAATGTTTTTGACTGGATGTCCCAGAAAGTGTTAGAATTGTCATAATAACCAAATGGAAGCTAGTTTCCAAATTACCGTCGTACAACCGGTAAGTTTAACAATTCTTTTCTTTTTTCGCATACTTCTTTTTACAAAAAGGATTTCAGGCTCCTCAGTTTCGAGTCAAATGTTTTTCACTGGATGTACTAGAAAGTGCTGAAATTTTCTCAATAACCAGACGGAAGCTAGTTTCCAAATTGACCTCGTACAAACGGTAAGTTTAATTTAATGTATTACTTTCTTTTTTCGCATGCATCACAAGAAATATATTTCAGTCTCCGCAATTTCGTATTAAATGATTTTCACTATAATTACGGCTTAGAAAGTGTTAGAATTTTCTTAATAACCAAGAGGAACCTAGATTTTAAATTGCTCTTGTTCAACCGGTGTGTTTAATTCTGTGTTTCAATGCAGAAGAATGATGCTGAGCCTAGCGGTTGATATGAGTCTTAAAGATAACGTGTATGATTAAACCAACCATTGACTGTTTCCTCGCTGTATTTAAAGGTATCGTTGAGTGCTCTCTGGAGAAAAGTGTGCACTGAACTAAAACCCAAGCGGCCTCTGAAATGCTGTGCAGGATCATTTGAGTCACCGCCTCCAGTGGACGACGGCGCTGGAAAATATTTACTGGGAAGCTATCTGCGCCCGTGATTTACGTAGTCGGTGGAACTTACGCGCAATAAGAATAGTCAGTGTTTACGTAATTGCTTGATGGGTACAAATGGACTCGGGATTTATAGTTGTTATGCTAACAAACGAGTGCCGAGAGAATAACGACCTTACACAAGGCGGCAAGGTCTCTTATCTTGGAAATCTCAACGAATTGCTGGAGTAATATACATACTCACACTTGCACTTCGAATGGCCGCCGCACAAGGCGATATTCTATTTAGCCAGCTCTAAATGGGCCAATTTGAGGGCTCTCCTTAATTCTACACGGTGCTTCACAATTGGATAATAGAAGCAAAAACATTCTAGTAAGCAAAGGCCCATTAAGGGCACGTTTCTGAGCTAATTAAGAATGTGTGATTACAAGCTGCCATTTTATTTCAGTATGGAAACTCTTAGAGATTGAGAATCGAGATTTGTTGCAAACCATTTAGCATTCGTAACGTTTTCCCCCCCTTTATCCTTTGTTGCAATTTTGACATGGAGTTCATTAAAATGGCGACAGAAAAAGAGAAGGCGCAAGATGTCATCTGGCACGCAGAATTCAAATCAGTGATAATGGTACCCCGGAATTAGTGAAGGTAAAATGGGAGATCACCACCGGCACAAAAAAGAATTACTTTTGAATACATTATGGGAGTATACAGTGATCAATGTGTTACAAATATTTACTATCAATAACAGTCTTGATCACAATTTATTTATGACAGTGACCGGTTTCGACCACTACTGTGATCATCTTCAGACCAATGAGTAAGAACCTCCTTCTACTGGAGAATGACTGAGTAAGAACCTACTTCTGCTGGAGAATCACTTAGTAGTGATTCTCCGGCAGAAGGAGGATCTTACTCATTGGTCTGAAGATGATCACAGTAGTGGTCGAAACCGGTCACCGTAATAAATAAATTGCGATCAAGACTGTTTTTGATAGTAAAAAAAAAGAATGATGTGATGGTTCAAAAACTTCACAGAAACAGGAAGTGTCAAGGACATTCCTGGAAGTGGACATCCCTCTCTGGTGCAAACACGTCTCGACAGAGTGCAAGATGCATTTCAACGTCGCTCCCACAACTCAATACGTTGTGCATCGCACGAATTTCAAACAGCAAGATCAGCACTCCGTAAAGTGTTGCATACGCTGTTACGCCTTTTTGCTTCCTATGTTCCAAAGGGCAACTGGTCCAAGCATTGCAGCCAACCGATCGTCCACTGCGGTATTCATTCGCGTTTTCCACGCTGGCCTCCATAGATGCTGACAAAGACTACCTGTTTTCAGATGAAGCACCGTTCCACATTTCTGTTCATGCGAATCGCACAGAACGTTAGGATCTGGGGCTTAGAAAATCCACACAGGACATGTGAACAAATCCGTATTTATCCGAAACTTAATGTTTGGTATACCCCAATGCACAACAGGGTTACTGGCCTATTTTTCTTCGCAGAGAAAACTATAACGGAAACTGTTCAACTAGGCATGTTTCTGCAGCCATAGATCCGAGAGCTGCAGCCGTGCATCATATCCCAGCGAATATGAAGACCCCACGGAGAAAATAGGGTAAGTCCATTTAATTAGGAAACGAGTTTATGGCAAATTCGTATGGTCAGCGTTGATTCTACAAGGCAGTTAAAAAGACTTAAATAACGTGGTGTGTCACCGAGATACAAAGAACGTACTAAGTCAGTCTTCTCAAGAAAGGAATGCGGAAAGTCCTAGATTTGCTTCAGCTGTTTGCAATACACCTCTTAGCTCTGCAGACTTGATCGGTTGAGTTTCTTACTCTGTGTTTGTTCCTTGTATAATAGTGTTTAGTTTGAAATGTGATAGTAATGTGTTCCTCTTACGATCTCTAAAATGTGTGGATCAACACGAGACGAAGCTGAAAAGCCATATTTTATAACAGTCAGCTAAAAGAGAGAAAGTTATAGCAGAATGAGTAATGAGTTCGGAAGCGACGGCAAATGCACATTGTTTGAATGTTTCAGACAAATCGAGCCCCACGAAGAGAGCAGCTTATCAACAATTTTAGTTTGTTAGGTGAGGAAAGTGACAAATCTTCGTATTTAACTAGCTTAATTCCTGTGACATTAACTGCTCCTAGAAGACCTAGGCATGACGATTCCAATGTCAGATTGCTATTTAACATATATTGCAAGAATCAAACGAAATGAGACCATGAATAAAATTCACGTTTGCAAAAAAAAGTCTTCATTGCTTTGCAAGTGACTGAAGCTTACTGTTTCAATATTCACCAAATGTCCAACAGTCATGTAATATTTTGTTCCTACACGGAGGATGTAAGGAATAAAAGAGAGAATAAAGTTATTAACTTTTTGCACAATTATGTGACTGAAGTCCTTGGTCCAAAAATAAGGGTTCTTGTATATTCTTTGTTTCGCGTTCAGGACAGAATAAGAACCATGCAATTTTCATAAAACGTCACTACTTCATTCATACCATTAATAGATTAGGTGGTGTCAAAATAGTATTTCCAATAAGAGGACACTCTTATATGGAATGTTATAAAAACTTTGGTTTGATTAAAAAGGAAGCTATTGCAGAGATACCGAAAGACCTGAGTTAATGCTTTTGAAACCGCAAGAGTGAATCCAAGGCCTTATAAAATCATTCTTGTTCGTCAAGTAAATATACGAGATGGTCGAGCTTCCAATGAGCATGTTACAAACCAAAGAGTTCTTTCAAGTACGACCGCTCAGATAATCTCTGGTTGTGAGGGAAGATAAACCGTTCAGTATTAAATACAATGGACCCTGGACGCCAGTACATTTAGAACATTCTTGTAGTTTACAAGTAGTCGTCAAGCCTGAGTATCAACTTGAGAAATTCTTATGGCCTCATCGAACATACGAATATAATGGTGTTTGATAAAATTTACATTTTTGAAAGGTAAATCACGATTGTTTTCAAATAACTAAACCTAGGACGATATTTTCAGAGTTCCTGCCAATATCTTATTAAAAATATGCAGACATTCAAGAACTTAAAGATTTTTGGTCAAGAAACAAGAAATTTCTCTTCAGCCACATTACGAAATAAAGTCCAAGATCAACAAAAAGAAACTTCCAGTGCTAAAGAACACTAAGAATGGACTAAAGTTTGCCAAAAAGTAATGGACTCCATTAGTTCTTTTCCTGGTAAAAATACACTTTCTTTGCGTGTACTGTTTTTTATCACATAATTTCAGCTGTATTTTTTTCTAATATACATTGTCTAAGTCATTATATTTGGTATTATAATTGTATTGCTTACACTCGACTTTAGTGTTTAATGTATTTTTTTTTTTGTAGTGCTGAAAGTTTAAAATTTTGTCTCCTGACTTGCTCGTTTTTTACGTGGTCTCGTGATATGTCTGGACGTGCGGGATGTGCTGAATGTCGCATTTCCAGAGACGTGGATGTCTCGTGATGGTCTCATCGTATGACTTCCGCGCTCTCCAGATGTCACGCCAACTTTTTACAACAAACCACGATACTCTATCTCTAATAGTTTCCAGATTACATATTTTTTTAAATGACTGCAGGACTTTTTGGACACTCTGTATTGTCCTATTTCAAACAAATGTATTTGATATATAAGCTTTTAGAGGGATGCTGACTCGTTTTTCAGGCTAGCAAGTAGGAAGATGCGGTGCACAAAATGATTCTGACACCAACTGGTAGCGTGTGCAGTGTTATGAACCAATGTGTTTATAGCGTCTGGGAGTGTAGCATTAGCCTCTTTCATTATCAAATGACTGATCTGTAAAAGCCGCGCGGGCTTAGCCGAGCGGTCTCAGGCGCTGCAGTCATGGACTGTGCGGCTGGTCCCGGCGGAGGTTCGAGTCCTCCCTTGGGCATGGGTGTGTGTGTTTGTCCTTAGCATAATTTAGGTTACGTAGTGTGTAAGCTTAGGGACTGATGACCTTAGCAGTTAAGTCTCATAAGATTTCACACACATTTGAACATTTTTTTTTTATCTGTAAAACAGTATTGTGCGTTAGGGGTAAACAGAATGAGGTAGCGCTGTTTTAAACCGAGTGGCACTGTATTCGGGAGTGTAGACGTTCCTATCTTCATCCAGCCATCCTGGTTTAGGTTCCGTGTGTTCCCTAAATTATTTCAGGCCACTGCCTGGATGGGTACTACAATAAGGCCACGGCTGACTACCTGCCCCATACTTGTCATACTACACCTGTACGTCTGCAAGTGTCTGTATGTGTGAATTACTTTATTTTCGTTATTGTAAAATTGTAATACCAAAACATGTCCAACATCCTTGTAAAAGAATTCTACAGATGAATAAAACTACTACAAAAACTGCCTGAGGATTTTCCCCTAGCTCGAAGACTGGGAATGTGGCGCATGCATGCTCGTGGACACCGACACATTTTACCAGTGTGGACCACGATGGGTAGGTAGCGCAGGGCCTGCGCCTTGGTCTGCAAGATCACTGACCTCAGCCCTCTGGTTTTCTCTGTCTGGGAGCATTTAAAAAATGAATTGTGCAGCACTTCCGTTGATACAGCTGAAGAACTGGAGTAGTGAACTGTACAGTCTTCTCAAGCCTTATGTAATGGTTCGGGGGCGTTTGAAAGAACACAGACACGAGTGTAGTATTACATCCAAATGCTAAGAAGAAACGTGGAACACCTCGTTTAACAGATACGAGCGTGCAGAGAATTGTAAAACGGAACGTACTGAAGTGGTGATGCAATTCTTGTTAAGGCAAGCCTTGCGTGAAATTTGAGCTAATTAGATGAGGACTTAAACGAAAAACTTGTATTTCAAATAAGCCTTGCGTGAAATTTGAGCTAATTAGACTGGGACTTAAATGAAAAACTTATATTTCAAATAAAGTTTTGCTTATTAGGACAATATTTCATACTGATATCAGTAGCGACTCCTAAACAAACATTCTTAATTATGTCGATCTAGATGGATAATAATCACAACTGTCTGCCAGAGTCCCAAATGCTCTTACAACATAATTCTCCCTCCATAGAAACAATGGTAGGAACTGACCGTAATATCAGTTTGAGAACTTCCACTAATGTACCAGCGCGAGCTGAGAAGTAGTGACTCCGAAACTTTTATGTAATAACTCTTAAAGACTTTTAAATAACACAAACTAGTAACCCATTTGTCAAACCCGCAATATAACAGAAAATCCATTTCGGGGTTTTCATCCCCGAGCGTTCTTTACTTTATGAGCACCGTATTTCGCTTTCATCTGAGTTTAAAAACACGTAACAAGCCTTCTAAAACGAGAAAGGAAAACTGAGTTCAGTGGTAAAGTGCGCTATGTGCATCGGATATGTACTAGCAAAGCCAGCTCTTGTGGAGGATCAAACGGCATTATAGTCACCGCAGCTGTTATGACCACCGCATTGTCAGTGTGTTTCCAGATGCAAAATCAACTAAATTTTCCTGCTACTGTAGTGATCTCTTCTTTCTGCTAATAAAAATGAATCTTTGTGTGCCGGTCGCTGTGGCCGCGCGGTTCTAGGCGCTTCAGTCCGGAACCACGCTGCTGCTACGGTCGCAGGTTCGAATCCTGCCTCGGGCATGGATGTTGTGATGTCCTTAAGTTAGTTAGGTTTAAGTAGTTCTAAGTCTAGGGGACTGATGAACTCAGATGTTACGTCCCGTAGTGCTTAGAGCCATTTGAACATAATCTTTGCGCTGCAGTCACCAAGAGAAGTAAGCAGCGAGCGAAGATAATATTTTCCTTCACACTGTGAAGAAAACCGTTTTTCAGCTTCTCATTTTTTTCAGCAGAGCCTGCCAATACACGATCCTGAAAACTCAGGTGTTCTGCTCTTCTACTGATAGAGCCTTCTATGTGATTTTATTTGCTTGAGATATGTCGAGTGATAGAATGGAAAGCGACTTGATCGAAGCAGAAGAACTTATACTAATATTACAACAAGAAAAAATGAGTACCCCAAAGACTGCAATCAAATTGCTTCAGCACTGCATCACAGACTATGTAACTCTGCTTTAAAGGATCTTTCAACACTACATTTATTTTCTGGCGGTTGGGCTGTGGTGGTCAGAACACGAATAAAGAGTACTGGGAATAATGTGTAACTGGGTACTTTTCGAAGCTCCTAAATATGTTAAAACTGTTGAGACGTGGATCCCCGTTATCTGGCACTTATTCATTCTACCAAACAGAATGTTTGGTAAACTGGAAAGAGAGTTTAGCCACAGAGATCTGATTGAGAGCCCAGAAAAGTACACAAATCTGATACGCTACGGTAATCCATTTGGAACAAAGCTGTGCAGTCAAGAACTCAAACAGCCACGCCAATGGCATTTTAAATTCCAGAAGCCAAAAAAAGTTACTATTAGGCGTAGCAAGAACAAGAACGTAACTATAGTTCAAGGTGATGCATTTTACAACAAGACACAAGTGAGCTTAAAAGCGTACGCAAAAAGGGAAATCATTTCCGGCAGAACAGTTACATTGAAGACACTGAGAAAGGAGTTCAAACGATGGCACCAAAGCTGAAGGGTATGAGGCGACTTTTATGTTTCCACTTTGGTAAAACTGGGATGCAACCGAAAATTTACAATCTACAAAAAGCTTCTAGCTTCTGAAATTGCTATGAAAGAAGACTGTATGGATGACGATGCAGAAAAATGACTGTCGCAGCGATTTTGAACGGAATAGGATGAAGTGAATTTCACATAACCGAGGATTTACTGCATGCCCACTTCACTTCCTCAGACTGGTCAGTGTTATTGACCAACACGAGAAATTTAAGTTTTTCCTACTCCTTCTAGAGTGTACAAGATTACTTTACTTTACTGATGAGTTTCTACAAAGTGAATGTTCGATAAACTCCTTTTGAAGTCATCAGATTTGACTTCATCATATTTTGATGTTACAGTATTGTTTAATTTTTCTACCAGTACTTGTGAATTCCTAGCAGTTTACCTATAGAAAGATGTTAAGCTAGCAGGAACATTTCGCTAAAATTATAATAACAATAATTTTTAGGAAGTTTGGTATCATTATCAGCTCACCTCCGCCCTTTCCAAATCTTTGTCATAAAATCAGCAGGTTTTGCAAGCTGATAGAGACAGAAAATGGCTATCCATTGTTTGCAAAACCTGCTAAATGCTTAATGAAGTGCAAAACCCGCTATACGTTCAAGAAATATTCTAACAGCCGATTACCCATGTTCATTTGATTATGGGCTACTATATAGATTTCTTAAGCTATTTTTTCTGAATTTTTATAAAAACAGATCATCTCTCTACAAGTTTCCTGTAGTTTGAGGAGGTTTTTCTTCAATACCGAAAATGTTCTTGTTCATACAGCGGGTTTTGAATAACGGCTACTATAATGTTATTAAATTCTACATCTTTATTCTTCACGTCTACAAATTTGCAGTCTTCTGCCGCTAGAGCGCTCCGAACTGTAGTGTGTAACATGGCTTGTAACGTAACTACGTCGGTGCGTGAGAAACGTGCTGTAATCGAACTTCGAATTCGAAGAATTCGTCCACACATGGAGCATCCTATCCTTCTGAGGTTGTAGCTTCGTCAACAAAGTCAAACGTTCTATAGTGACGGTATCATCAAATTGGCCTCTGCTGAGTGAAAGGTGTTCGTCGCCAGGGTGACTGTTGAGAATTAAATACATATACATGAAGAATAAAGAGGTAGAATTATAATTACGTTTGTTTTATTTAATAACCTGTAAGAGTTTTCACATAAAAAATTCGTACTCATTCCTTTTCAGCGCGCCCTTGTAAAACTAGAAATGTATCGTTTTAGTTATTTCAATTTCTAGAACTACAAATATCAATAAATATTTTCAGATTTTATATTTGTAAATCAACTGGTTACACTAGGAAATTCGCCAATGGATTAGACAGAACTAATCACCAAACCATTTAGGCTCCTCTTAAACTGCACTCATCTGTAGAGGAAACGTTTTATGGCAACGTATTGAAAGCCTGTGTTCCTGGATAATGGACGATATCCTGGGCCAGCATAATTAACTCAAAAAAATCATCACACCGTTAATTACCGTCGTGGCGTGAATGCTTTTCTGCTTTCTTCGAGGTCCTATAACGGACAACAGCTACATCCGTCAATAGAAAAACTTCGTGATCTGCTGTACGAAACGGTGTTATTTCAACGTGAACATTTAAATAATTCATACGCGGGTGTGGATCGACTGAATCATCGAAAAGAATGATGTACTGGTTGAACGAAGATCGGAATGATCTAAAACGCGATGGGAAATAAATACGACTTTCTAAACTGTTTTCTACAACCAGAAAAAAATAACGTCGTCTCAGTTATGTTATATTACGTGACGTGACTTCACATATTGATAACGATATAGGTGCAAGCGTATCCCTCACGTGGCCTCGGAACCACGAATCAAGACCATTAGGCACATCCAGTGATCCCAACAACAAAAAATGTAAATTTAAATGTCGTATACCATTGTTTGTTGGGATATCTCAACGAGTGGGTTCAGCTGCCTGTCATAAGGGGCGTTCTTCAAAAATTTTCACCCATTGCGATTTCTGCTAACCATGATTGATCTGTTTGAGTTTGATCCGTTTAATGGTTAGCGCTTGTTCCACACGTGTAACAGTGGCTGCTTGCCATTGTAAGTACTACTTTATAAGTTTTGCCTTACAGTTACTTGTTAATGCAACAAGCTGCCTGGTACCTTAAATATGGCGGCTTTCAAATCAGTGCTATTTTCCTGTGAGCCGGCAGGGTATTTGTCCTTACTCTAGTGTTTAATGAAATTAGGTATTTAGTGCCTTTAAATTGTTCATAAGCTCTGGAGCAAATCTGATTTATTAAGCGGTCGTTTTTATCACCTTGGGATATTTTCTTGGATATATTGTTTAATCTTTTAATTGTTGTAAGGAAATCTGTTGAACTAATCGTATTCTATCCAACTGTGTTTTAGATCGTTCTGTAAATTTGGAAATTTGTGGTAAGGTCTTATAGGACCAAACTGCTGAGGTCATCGGTCCCTAAGCTTATGCACTACTTAATCTAACTTAAAACTAACTTACGCTAAGGACAACACACACACCCAGGCTCGAGGGAGGACTCGAACCTCCGACGGATGGAGAGATCGTTCTGAAATCGAAATGGCGTGGAAGAGAGCCTTACTTGTAAACGCTAGCAACTTAGTACCACCTTCTGGAGGTAATTTCCTGTTTCTCATAGCTTGGTGCAAACAAGTCTCTGGCTGTGTAGCCTGGGTGACTTATTCACTGGTTTTCTTTTTCAAGAAACTTTCTGAGATTAGTGATTTCACCCTATTCAGTTGTTTTCTGGGAGACGTTTATTTCGCCAACATTTTACCGTTTTACGGTATTAAGCGGTGCTGCTCTGTGCAATTTTGAGTAATGTTACTGTTAGATTATTATGGCAGATTTGAAGGTTTTATTGGCGAATTACATTTTCTTAACTTGTTTCTCTTAGCTAATGTTTCACCTGGATGGTGTTTGTTAACAGTTTTACGAGCTGCGGATACGCTGTTTGGCGCGGCGCTTGGCCACCGGGACCTATTACGCCGCTTTCACACTATACGGTTTTGACCGTACGGCAAAAAGCCGTACGGCTGTAGGTGTGAAGAAATGTATGGCGCCTTTCACATTATACGGCGACGGCAAAATGCCGCTGCCGTGCCGTGCTGCAGCCGTGTCTTGCCACTACAACAGACGGTCGCCGTACGGCAAGTTCGACAACAGTGGCCTACGTGACTAAGTGCATGCTTTCACACTGGACGGTTTTGAGCCGTACGGCGTCGACTAGTTCGTTGTAGTGTCGTTTTATTCATTTGTGTTTATTCTTGTTTACTGAAAAGTGTAGAAGAATGGATGAAATTGATACTGAACTTTTGATAACCTTGGTGGAAGTAAGACCTGTTCTGTGGGACAAAACTCTAGATGCGTATAGAGATCGTATTGCTACAAAGAATGCTTGGCGGGAAGTTTGCGTAGCACTGAAGCAAGATTTTGATGAGATGGAAGACAAAGATAAAAATGCGTTTGGTAAGTATTTATTTAATATATTAATATTACATTTAATACGTTTTAAACAGTTTTTATTTAACGTTATAAATTTTATTCTAAAAGTAAATCGTTTGTTTATAAGTAAATTACTGCTACCAGTCACGTTTTTTTTGTTTTGTTTATATTTTGCACGACGCGTTTCGGGAAATAATTCCCATCCTTAAGTGCGTTTTTCTCTAAGTTTTCATCATGTGTGGTGTCTTTTTATGTGTCAGGTCTTGCATTCTGTTTTCTTTACTGTAATTTATAAGAGAAACACGCACAAGACCTCACAAATAAAAAAACACTACACATAATGAAAACTTAGAGAAAAAAACGCACTTGAAGATCGGAATTATTTCCCGAAACGCGTCGTACAAAATATAAACAAAACGATTAAAAACGTGAGTGGTAGCAGTAATTTATTTATAAAGAAAACTATTTACTATACAGTCGCAGGCTTTCACAAACAATCTACAAAAAGGAAAAGGCTTGTTAATTTATATCTTTGACATCTGCCATGACACGCTTCCAGCATTTGTCATAAAATATTTACAAAGAGTGTTCCTTATGGCGTTGGCTGTCAGTCCTCCTCTTATGTTGGCATCTTGGGCTAAGTCTTCCAAACCAGTGAAGGATGTGGTGTCTTCAATTATAAATCCATCTCTCTGACGTACAAAATTGTGTAAAACAATGCAAGCTTTAACCATTTTTACTGCAAAATCTGGATGAACATTTAAAGGTCGGTGAAACAACCGCCACTTATTGGTGAGGATGCCAAAAGCACATTCCACATACCTCCTTGCTCTGCACAAACGGTAATTAAATACACGTTTCTCAACTGTCAAGTTTGTTCCCCCAAAAGGCCGGAGCAAATGCGTGTGTAGGCCAAATGCTGCGTCTCCCACGAAGAAGTAGGGTACTTTTGGACCTTCCGTACCAGGCAGACATTGGACGTCTGGAAATTCCAGGGAATTACTTTCTATTGACTTCCATAAACTGGACCGTCTGAACACTGAAGAGTCACAGTCTTTGCCATAACTTCCTACGTCGACATAAATGAACCTGTAGTTGGAATCCGCTACAGCCATCAGAACCACAGAAAAGTATTCTTTGTAATTGAAGTACATTGATCCGCTATTAAATGGGGCAGTAAGACGGATATGTTTTCCATCCACCGCTCCTAAGCAGTGGGGGAAATTAGCAGTACGTTCAAATCCAGCCGCTATTGATTCCCATACCTCTTTGGTCGGTCTTTGTATACATTCTTCCCGCAGTGATGACCAAATTGCTGTGCATACATCATTAACCACTTTACTTGCTGTAGAAATCCCAATTCTGTACTGGAAATGTAAGTCAGTGAAGGAACAACCGCTTGCCAGATACCTGAACAAAACGAAAAAAAATCAGTGACATTTAGTTTGCAGTGGACATTTTTTGTTACAGTTTTGCTTTTTTCTATACAAAATTAAAATGTTTTCATACAGTTTTGTTTTCTTTTGATGTAGGTATAGAAGTAATACGGAGGTGGACCAATCTACGAGACTCCTTTGTGAAGTCAAACATAAAAATTCAAGCTGCGAAAAAAAGTGGCTCAGCAGCAAAGAAAATGAAAAAGTATGTATATTCTGATCAGCTGCAGTTTCTAAAAAAGCTGTATGATGCTCGAGAGACGGAGGACAGTTTTCAATCGGAACGCACCGCCAGACTGGAAGAAGATATAGAAACGCAGGGCTCCGTCGAAAATACTGAGAATGTTTCTGGGCCATTTGATACAGCACCCACACAACAAACATCCAAAAGCGAGTGCCATACAAACAGAAAACATAGAAAACCTGATGCAATCGAAATGAAAATATTACGAGCTCTGGAAGAAGACAAACCTTGCAGCAAAATGTCATTTTTACTTAGTCTGAAGCCTCATCTGGAAAAATTTGATGAACAGGATTATCTTCAGTTTCAGATGGGAGTCCTCAAAGTTATAGAAAATATATATGAAAGGAGAAATATATTGACAGCTCAACCTCCTCCATTTACCCATTACACACCTCCCATGCCCTATAATAATAGATTTCAAGCTTATTCTTATTCACCTATGGAAAATGCTGCTCCAATATCCTCTTACCATACGCATCAGATTCGTCCTCCTCCAGCTGCACCAAACCCAACTACTTTTCTCGAACAACCATTACAGACTTCTCAAGGTCGCAGTTCTTATCAACGAATTAATAAAGTGCCACCACCATACCCTTCGCCTTCCACAAGTAGCCATGAAGGCCCACCATCAACAACGCAGTTCTACAACGTTTTTGCAGAGAGCCTGTCGCCACAAAGTGACAGTACAGTCAGTCCTGCTACAAACTCTTTGGTTTCAACTGCTGATATTGATATTGACTTTTCTACTTCATAATCTGAGCGTAATAAAAATGTAAAACACAAATAAATAAGTAAATAAACAGAACTAGTTTTTATGTATTAAATTACCTTAACGTGATAGCCAGCATTTGAACAGGTTGGATGCAATTGCGGAATTGTGTGTTTTGTCGTTGTAACACATCCTTTAGTTTTCTATGTAATTCGTCAAACGAGGTAATAGACATTCGGAAATAGTTAAAGAATTTATTTCCGTCGTTCCTCAAATCTTCAAAGAGTGTATAAAATAAACCCACTTCGTCTCTTCTCTGGTTAATGGGGTGTACCCACAAAAGACGACCTTTTCTTTTGCGGCGACGATGAAGCAACCACAAAGCAACAACTCGTTTACGGTTCATCTTGATACACACATTAAGCAAACTGAATAGACACCAACAACTGGTCACGTCAAAAAGCCGTGTAATGTGAAAGCAACACAGGCACGGCTAAAACTCGTACGGCTTTTTGCCGTACGGTCAAAACCGTATAGTGTGAAAGCGGCGTTACTTTGTTACTGTTACGCGCCGCCATGATGTTTTTCGGGAGTGTTCGTGGCTGCCCACATTACCTTGGTGGAGCTGTTTGCGCAAACAGCATATTTCCTAAGTTTTTTTAGCCTACGCTCTGTTTTACAAGCTCTTATGTTAATATGTTCCACCAACTATGTTACGGTTCTTTATGTTAATATGTTCCACCAACTATGTTACGGTTCTCCTGAAATGGGTAATATTATCCGAGTTATGACTAACCTTCAAATTTTCTAAATCAGGCTGTTTCAGCCTGTACTTATTGCACTAACATTTGGGGACTTCGAGCTTACTTTCTCTAAGGTTAATGTCTGAGATGTTTTTTCTAATTATTTTGCCATAGCTCCCGTATTTCATTCATTCCATGCATGTAAAAGAAACTCTTGCTGGATCGTAACTGTTGGCACTTCACTTTCATGGTTGGTCTGTCCTGAAGACTGAGTGTTTGGACTTATCAGTACATAATTGCACTTCCTTTCAAAGGATAGTCTGATTACGACTGAAAATAAAGCTTTAAAAGCCTTTTGAACTGCCGTAAGTGACGATTTGTTCTTAAGGTTTTGAGAGAGTAATTCTTTTAAGCATTCCAATACCAAATTGCTTTAATTAAGAAATGCCTTACATTATTATCTTCCAATTTTGTATTTATTACCGATTTTTTGCTTGTGGATTAGGGCCTTTGACCAGCGGCTTAAAACGATTATTAGTTATATATATATTGCACTATGTTTCACATGGTTAACATTATATTCCGTTTATTAGTGTAATGTGTCTGTAAATAAACGTGAACTGTCATCAAAGGAAAAATGATGCAATTATCGTGGGTCCGCCCTTCCATGTGTCCTTTTCCTTCCCCATCTCATGTAAGGGAATTTCACATATTGTCCCCTTTCCTTTCAAATATGTGAGAGTTGTGTCATATATATATATTTGTAGAGTATAGGTGAGTGTAATGGATGCACGTGTACTATTGTGTTATGTTTGTGTTGTATGATGATGGTGATGATGATGATGATGATGAGAGAAGGGAGAGCGCGAAACCAAGTGTTGCATAGACTACTCCTCTCGAATAGCACCAAGTGGGCTGTCGAGCTTAACGTCCCCATCAGATGGACGGATCGCCATCAACGGCGTCACATGCCCTCACACTACGAGGCACCGTAATTTAATCCAGGGCATTGGCGCAAAGGCTGGTTATCAGGAACTTTACACCATCACCTCTCCCCCCTCTACTGGTCAAATACTGGCAGTGAAAATTTCATCCACCACAAGGTTTCGAAACGGCTTGTCTCCACGTCTAGCGCCTCGGCTTTGAGGAGTGACTTTCCCAATTGTATTTGACTCAGTCCTAAACCAACACTTGTTAACTTTAGTAGGATCACCTCTAACATCTACTTGCAACGCTTCATCAGTATCAAAGCATAGCCCTCGAAGGTGTTTTTTATGTGCTTGAAACAGATGAAAATCGGATGGGGTCTAGTCGGGACTGTACGGAGGATGATCGGTGACAGTGAACTGAAGACGTCGACTTGTTGCAGATGTGTGTTCTGGCGTTGTCATGCTGGAGCAGAGGGTTCTCCATGTGTGGACAAACTCTTGAAATTAGTGCTTTCAGATTTCTGAGGGTCTGTCATGCAGCGAGGTAGTTACGTTACACACCGTCACGTAAGACGCTACAATTCAGAATCCTCTAGCGGAAGGAGATGGTGCTCCACGCGTGGACGAAGTCTTCGAATTCGTGCTTTCAGATTTTTGAAGATCTCCCACGCGCCGACATAGTTGCGTTACACACTGCCACTCTACACAATACAATTCTGAGCTCTCTAGCAACAGAAGGTTGCGACACGCGTCAGAAAAACGGGAAGATCGACCGAGTGATATGCATGACGTGCAATACCTCAGCCGATTTAAGAACAGGATAAAAAAATCGGAGGCATTACTTTTCAGCACGCCCCAGTTGTTACCTAGCAGACAATATTAATTGAAACCCTAGACTTTCTTGCATTTGGTTCTATTGTCTGTAATTAACACTGTCACAAAAAAATCAACAAAACAACTAGATTCTGATAAAAGTTGTGCAAAGACTGGCAGTTTACTTTGAATGTCCACAAGTGTAAAGCTGTGCCCTTCACAAAATGCAAGTTCGTATTGTCCTTTAACTGTTGTATCAGTGAGTTACAGCTGGAATCAGATAAATGAAACAAATACTTGCGTGTAACAAATTGTGGGAATTTGAAATGAAAAGATCTCGGTTTCCCAGTCGTCGGTAAAGTCTTAAGTTCATTGGTAGAATACTAGAAAATACCACCTAACGTCGAAGGAGATTGCTTACAAAACACTCGTGCTAAGCATTCTAGCGTATTGTTGAAGTGTGTGGAATCAGTACCACATAGGACTGAGAAGACATACTGAACGTATATGTACACTGAAGCGCCAAGGAAACTGGTATCGGCATGCTTATTCAAATACAGAGATACGTAAACAGGCAGAATACGGCGCTGCGGTCGGACACGCCTATATAAGACAACAAGTGTCTGGCGCAGTTGTTAGATCGATTACTGCTGCTACAATGGCAAGTTATCAAGAATTAACTGAGTTTGGACGTGGTGTTACAGTCGGCACACGAGCGGTGGGACACAGCAGCTCCGGGGTAGCAATGAAATGGAGATTTTCTTGTACAACCACTACGACTGCCGTGAATATCAGGAAACCGCTAAAACATCAAATCTGCGACATACCTACGCCCGGAAAAAGATCCTGCAAGAACGAGACCAACGACGACTGAAGGTAATCATTCAACGTGATAGAAGTGCAACCGTTCCGCAAATTGTTGCAGATTTCAATGCCGGGCCATAGAAAAGTGTCAGCGTGAGAAACATTCAACGAAACATCATCGATATGGTCTTTCGGAGCCGAGGCCCTACTCGTGTAACCTTGATGGCTGCACGACACAAAGCTTTACGTCTCGCCTGGGCCCGTCAACACCAACATTGGATTGTTGATGACTGGAAACATGTTGCCTGGTCGGACGAGTCTCGTTTCAAATTACGGTTCAAATGGCTCTGAGCACTATGAGACTTAACGTCTGAGGTCATCAGTCCCCTAGACTTAGAACTACTTAAACCTAACTAACCTAAGGACATCACACACCTCCATGCCCGAGGCAGGATTCGAACCTGCGACCGTAGTAGCAGCGCAGTTCCGGACTGAAGCGCCTAGAACCGCTCAGCCGCAAAGGCTGGCTTTTCAAATTATGTCGAGTGGATGGATGTGTACGAGTATGGAGAATACCTCATGAATCCACGGACCCTGAATGTAAGCACGGACCTGTTCAAGCTGGTGGAGGCTCTGTAATCGCTGATACGTCAAGATAGGACTGTGACAGGTGACACGTACGTAAGCTCAAAATGGCTCTGAGCACTATGGGACTTAACATCTATGGTCATCAGTCCCCTAGAACTTAGAACTAATTGAACCTAACTAACCTAAGGACAGCACACAACACCCAGTCATCAAGAGGCAGAGAAAATCCCTGACCCCGCCGGGAATCGAATCCGGGAACCCGGGCGGACGTACGTAAGCATCCGGTCTGATCATCTGCATACATTCGTGTCCATTGTGCATTTCGACGATCTTGGACAATTCCTGCAAGACAACGTGACACCTCACATGCCCAGAATTGCTACACAGTGGGTCCACGAACACTCTTCTGAGTGTAAACACTTCCGCTGGCCACCAAACTCCCCAGGCGTGACCATTATTGAGGATATCTGAGATGCCTTGCATCGTGATGTTCAGAAGAGATCTCCACTCCCTCGTACTGTTACGGATTTGTGTGCAGCCCTGCAGGATTCATGGTGTCAGTTCCCTCCGGCACTACTTCAGACCTTAGTCGAGTCAATGTCACGACGTACTGTGGCACTTCTGCGTGCTCGCGGGGGCCCTACACGATGTTAAGCAGGTGTACCAGTTTCTTTGGCTCTTGAGTGCAGAAGGGGAGCACAACTGGTCACAGGGAAACCTATAAGAGAGCGAATTACAGCGCGTATGGAGGAATTTTATCATTCTTCCCGCGACCCATTCGCGAATGGAACGGGTAGCAACCCCGATAATTGGTAAAATAAGACGTATCCTCTGCCATGCAATTCATATTAGTTTACACGTATATATTCATAGTGCATAGCGCCCATGATCAGTCTGAATGATTTATTTTTACCTAGACTTTATTGTTGCCTTCGATAATTGTCCGGGAAGTGCGACTATGTGTACGTATACTACTGAATATTAAATGAGAAAATGCCTATAGATATATCACTGCAGTTTCTAGACTACTATCGTGCCAACGATCTTTAGTTTCAATTATAAGTACATCGCCAATTAAAATCTGATTAACCGTACGTGATATTTATGAAACTCACGGATATTATTCCCTTCTCTATTCCAATTTGTTTGCGACTCATTTCGCTGTCAAATGCAGTGTTTGTGATATTTGTAATACAAGCACTATTCACCGTGTAAAATTGGCAATATTCTATTTTCAACGGACTCAATTCGTTTTTCAAACCGATAGCAACAGTAGTAAGTAAGCACAAGGGTCGCATAGCACGAGTGATCATGTATGTACATCAAGCAATTCTTTTTTTAATTTTCATTTTGTATCGGAAGCTAAAACTGTGCTTACACAATTCTTGCAAAGATAACTAATGTACCAATTAAAAAAATATTTTCGATATGCAAGTATAGAATATGCGCTTGTGTATAACGAACATTCCAAGAAAGTCGAAGGACCGATTTGCTACTTACACTTTTTGAAGCGATCCAAGTTGGGGGCGATTCGGAAAAACGAATCTACATCCACGTCTATACTCTGCTAATCACAGTGAGGTGCACGACAAAGAGAACGTCCCATTGTACCAGTTGTTAGGATTTCGTCCTGTGTCATTCAGTTATGGAGCGCGGAAAGAATAATTGAATGCCTCTGTGTACGCAGTAATTATTCTGATCTTATCCTCACGATTCCTGTGTGGGTGATACGTATGGGATTGTAGTGTATTCCTAGAGCCATCATTTAAAGCTGGTTCTTAAAAGTTTGTTAAGAGACATTCTCGCGATAGTTTACGTGTATCTTCAAGATTTTTCCAGTTCAATTTCTTCAGTATCCCTGCGACACCCTCCCAAGCATCAAACAAACCTGTGACCATTCATGCTGCCCTTCTCTGTATACGTTCAGTATCCCCTGTTAGTGCTACTTGGTACGTGTCCCACACACTTGAGCAACATTCTGAAAGCGGTTGCATGAGTGATTTGTGAGCAATCTCGTTTGTAGACTTGTTGCACTTCCCCAGTATTCTACCCATAAACCGAATTCTGCCGCCAGCTTTACCCAAGACTGAACCTGTGTGATAATTCCACTTCATATTCCTTCAAAGTGTTACACCTATGTGGTTTTTATACGAGTTGGCTGATTACAACAGTGGCTCATTGATATTACAGTCATAAGATACTATGTTTTTTTCGTTTTGTGAAGCGCACAATTTTACATTTTTGAACATGATCGATGTTTTCGCAATCCATGTTGGTTATTATTGAGGAAGTCATTCTGTTCAAGATACCTCTTTATGTTTGAGCTCACAATATGTTCTATGATTTTACAACAAATAGATGTCAAGGATACTGGACGGTAGTTTTGTGGATCACGTATACTAACGTTCTTGTAGATATGTGTAGTCTGTGTTTTTTTTTCAAAGAACTGATCGCCGTTTTTTATTCCGGGGATCAACGATAGACTATAGTAGGAACTAACTCAGCTGCAAATTCAGTATAGAATGTGGCAGGGATTCCACTGGGACCTCGAGCTTTGTTCATTTTTAAAAATCTCAGCTGTTGCTCAACAACACCACTGACTTATTTCAGTTATCTTTCCCGTGGTACGAGGATTAAATTTGGGCAATTCTACTGGGTTTTCCTTTGTTTCATAATGCTTACAGTTTCCATTCTTGTCGTACTACGCGCCATCTCTGTCGAAGCTCTTACTTCGCGCTAGCGTGGATATTCCCATTCTGTACGCCTCGGTCCTATTTAATAATTCAGAAATAATAAAGGAGAAACTTAAACCTTTTTTGTGCTCAAAAGCACTTGGTATTACGTAGGCTTCATGTGATATTCTGACTTTGTAAAAAGTCGTTTAACAAACGAAAATTGTAAAATTATGAAAAGTGTGATGTCTTGCTTAGTTTCTCGCAGTTTTAACACAAAATCTGTAAAGCTAGTATATTTCCGCATATTACACCTACTGCCCCCCCCCCCCCCCCCCATGAACCTTTCCGTTGGTGGGGAGGCTTGCGTGCCTCAACGATACTGATAGCCGTACCGTAAGTGCAACCACAACGGAGGGGTATCTGTTGAGAGGCCAGACAAACATGTGGTTCCTGAAGAGGGGCAGCAGCCTTTTCAGTAGCTGCAGGGGCAACAGTCTGGATGATTGACTGATCTGGCCTTGTAACACAAACCAAAATGACCTTGCTGTTCTGGTACTGCGAACGGCTGAAAGCAAGGGGAAACTACAGCCGTAATTTTTCCCGAGGGTATGCAGCTTTACTGTATGATTAAATGATGATGGCGTCCTCTTGGGTAAAATATTCCGGAGGTAAAATAGTCCCCCATTCAGATCTCCAGGCGGGGACTACTCAGGAGGACGTCGCTATCAGGAGAAAGAAAACTGGCGTTCTACGGATCGGAGCGTGGAATGTCAGATCCCTTAATCGGGCAGGTAGGTTAGAAAATTTAAAAAGGGAAATGGACAGGTTAAAGTTATATAGTGGGAATTAGTGAAGTTCGCTGGTAGGAGAAACAAGACTTTTGATCAGGTGAATACAGGGTTATAAATTCAAAATCAAATAGGGGTAATGCAGGAGTAGGTTTAATAATAAATAAAAAAGATAGGACTGCGGGTAAGCTACTACAAACAGCATAGTGAACGCATTATTGTGGCCAAGATAGACATGAAGCCCACGCCTACTACAGTAGTACAAGTTTATATGCCAACTAGCTCTGCAGATGATGAAGAAATTGATGAAATGTATGATGAGATAAAAGAAATTATTCATGTAGTGAAGGGAGACGAAAATTTAATAGTCATGGGTGGCTGGAATTCGAGAGTAGGAAAAGGGAGAGAAGGAAACATAGTAGGTGAATATGGATTGGGGCTAAGAAATGAAAGAGGAAGCCGCCTGGTAGAATTTTCCGCAGAGCATAATTTAATCATAGCTAACACTTGGTTCAAGAATCATGAAAGGAGGTTGTATACATGGAAGAACCCTGGAGATACTAGAAGATATCAGATAGATTATATGATGGTAAGACAGAGATTTAGGAACCAGGTTTTAAATTGTAAGACATTTCCAGGGGCAGATGTGGACTCTGACCACAACCTATTGTTTATGAACTGTAGATTAAAACTGAAGAAATTGCAAAAAGGTGGGAATTTAAGGAGGTGGGACCTGGATAAACTGAAAGAACCAGAGGATGTACAGGGTTTCAGGGAGAGCATAAGGGAACAATTGACAGGAATGGGGGAAAGAAAAACAGTAGAAAAAGGATGGGTAGCTTTGAGGGATGAAATCGTTAAGGCAGCACAAGATCAAATAGGTAAAAAGACGAGGGCTAGTAGCACCCCTTGGGTAACAGAAGAAATATTGAATTTAATTGATGAAAGGAGAAAATATAAAAATGCAGTAAATGAAGCAGGTAAAAAAGAATACAAACGTCTCAAAAATGAGATCGACAGGAAGTGCAAAATGGCTAAGCAGGGATGGCTAGAGGACAAATGTAAGGATGTAGAGGCTTATCTCACTAGGGGTAAGATAGATACTGCCTACAGGAAAATTGAAGAGACCTTTGGAGAAAGGAGAACCACTTGCATGAATATCAAGAGCTTTGATGGAAATCCAGTTCTAAGCAAAGAAGGGAAAGCAGAAAGGTGGAAGGAGTATATAGTGGGTCTATACAAGGGCGATGTACTTGAAGACAATATTATGGAAATGGAAGAGGATGTAGATGAAGATGAAATGGAAGATATGATACTGCGTGAAGAGTTTGACAGAGCACTGAAAGACCTGAGTCGAAACAAGGCCCCCGGAGTAGACAACATTCCATTAGAACTACTGACAGCCTTGGGAGAGCCAGTCCTGACAAAACTCTACCATCTGGTGAGCAAGATGTATGAGACAGGTGAAATACCCTCAGACTTCGAGAAGAATATACTTCCAAATCCCAAAGAAATCAGGCGTTGATAGATGTGAAAATTACCGAACTATCAGTTTAATAAGTCACAGCTGCAAAATACTAACACGAATTCTTTACAGACGAATGGAAAAACTGATAGAAGCTGACCTCGGGGAAAATCAGTTTGGATTCCGTAGAAATGTTGGAACACGTGAGGCAATACTGACCCTACGACTTATCTTAGAAGAAAGATTAAGGAAAGACAAACCTACGTTTCTAGCATTTGTAGAGTTAGAGAAAGCTTTTGACAATGTTGATTGGAATACTCTCTTTCAAATTCTGAAGGTGGCAGGGATAAAATACAGGGAGCGAAAGGCTATTTACAATTTGTACAGAAAGCAGATGGCAGTTATAAGAGTTAAGGGACATGAAAGGGAAGCAGTGATTGGGAAGGGAGTGAGACAGGGTTGTAGCCTATCCCCGATGTTATTCAATCTGTATATTGAGCAAGCAGTAAAGGAAACAGAAGAAAAGTTCGGAGTAGGTATTAAAATCCATGGAGAAGAAAGAAAAACTTTGAGGTTCGCCGATGACATTGTAATTCTTTCAGAGACAGCAAAGGACTTGGAAGAGCAGTTGAACGGAATGGACAGTGTCTTGAAAGGATGGTATAAGATGAACATCAACAAAAGCAAAACGAGGATAATGGAATGTAGTCGAATTAAGTGATGCTGAGGGAATTAGATTAGGAAATGAGACACTTAAAGTAGTAAAGGAGTTTTGCTATTTGGGGAGCAAAATAACTGATGATGGTCGAAGTAGAGAGGATATAAAATGTAGACTGGCAATGGCAAGGAAAGCATTTCTGAAGAAGAAAAATTTGTTAACATCGAGTATAGATTTAAATGTCAGGAAGTCGTTTCTGAAAGTATTTGTATGGAGTGAAGCCATGTATGGAAGTGAAACGTGGACGATAAATATTTTGGACAAGAAGAGAATAGAAGCTTTCGAAATGTGGTGCTACAGAAGAATACTGAAGATTAGATGGGTAGATCACGTAACTAATGAGGAGATATTGAATGGAATTGGGGAGGAGTTTGTGGCACAACTTGACTAGAAGAAGGGATCGGTTGGTAGGACATGTTCTGAGACATCGAGGGATCACCAATTTAGTATTGGAGAGCAGCGTGGAGGGTAAAAATCTAAGAGGGAGACCAAGAGATGAATACACTGAGCAGATTCAGAAGGATGTAGGCTGCAATAGGTACTGGGAGATGAAGAAGCTTGCACAGGATAGAGTAGCATGGAGAGCTGCATCAAACCAGTCTCAGAACTGAAGACCACAACAACAGCAACACCTATTGATAAGTGTTTGAATTTTCTGTTTGAAATAAAAGTCACAGGAAGTGCTATGCATCTTCGCTGTAAAAACTGCATCTGTGTACATACACGGCCAATGACGTTATGTGTGCAAATAATTCACAGCTGACATCAGATTTTGTAATAGGCTCAAATCGTATGATCTTCTTTATTTTGAAGTTCAATAAAATTTAAAAAAATGAAAAACATTGTTATATTCGGTGATTACTTCAATTTTAAATCATAACTAATAACACAAAAATCATGATGGTTTTTTAAATAATTAGCATCGTCCGAGTGTCGGGAAAGAAACGCCATGTCATTGATAGTTTTTCGTGGAGCGATTATTAGTTCCCCATCGAACACCAGCGTCCCGTGTAACACAGTTTCAGAATCCCTGCCCTAGACAACATTCATGCTGTTAATGATTTATGTTGTTGACCAATAGTACCTTGTATCTTAGTTCTGTATATTATTTCCCTTACGTTTATCAATCGCTAATAATAAGGTGAAAAGACATCCATCGAGTATCCCTAGTATCTTAGAGTAGCAATAAATCTCTGTCTCTGTCTCCGTAAATTTATATAGTAATTCAACTTAAAGAAACAATTCGTATAATGTTTTAAATACCTTGTCACCCTGTTTCTGGTCGGTAGACATCGGAAATCTTAAATTCGTGCCGTAGCAGTTTATACATTTTCTGTTAAAATTGACTGCGAGAAACAAAGAAAAAATCACATTTTCATAACTTTATAATAATCTATTTTTAAATGAGTTTTTAATGTATTTCACCACATCATATAATCATATGTGATATAATACCTAGCGTTTTTTTAATACACAAAAATGTTGCTCCAAGATTATTTCTGAATTATTAAATATAATAAACTCATCTCGTGGCCGACGTCGCGCCGAGAGTACAAATATCCATGTGACGCTATTGCCATTGAACTGGCTACGGTTCACAATTAATAATCTGCTAAATGCACACACATAAAATACTAAATGGTTCAGTTGACAACTAATTATTAGTGTTACAGTGGTAGTCTTTGTGTTTTTCTGCGGGAAATGTTGTCTTTTAATTACTTAATTGCAGTGTACTTTCATTTTTATGTTTTGTCTTAGAAAGTCTTACGGTATTAATTATTTCTGTGATATAGTACAGGACTCAATTATAAGTCGCTGTAATTACTGCCACACCTTAATTATCTTGTATTCCAAATATATATTTTACATCTTTCAGGCACAAAGAGCACATGTACTGGGATGTAATATGCGAAGGATTATCTGATATTTCTGAACGATAGCTAATCATTTACTCCTCGCTCTTCTCTGCAGAAACTAGTCATGCCTTCCTCCAAAACACCGTCTTAGAAAGTAGGGGACAAACAATACACATTTATGCGAGGGAAGTAATAATTTCTGCCAGGTACTAATAAATGCAGTAATAATTATACTATAATACCTACTGATATTGTTTGTGAGTATGGACATACTACTTTTTCCCATAATTTTATTTTTTAAAAGATACGAAAAACAATACAATTTTGATAGGCCTCTATTACACCTGCAGTTGGAGGCAGCTTACAAAACCACTGTATTCGGTATATTATCTTCAGAACATCACAGTTTACTATATAGCTTAAGAGAACATTGATATCAATAGTACTGCCTGAACCAGGCCGTTCTCCATACGCCAGTTACAGCAGTGACTATTGGCAGTCGTTAATAGCCTCAAAAAATATACCTGTTGGCTCTTTGTTCAACGGTTAACACCATCTCACAGTCATCCGCCTTTTGATACGTAATGGCGTTCGATAACAAAGGCACGACTGATTTAACGTTGCGCGGGTTCAGGAACACGGGTGATGCACAGGGCCCCTATCAGCAACCTGTAGCCATATATTTTTAAAAGTATTATTTTATTTCCAAATAGTATTTGAAGGTAACACTGTAAAATTTTATTTCACTATTTAACTACTAACAGATTCAACGTAGACTACATTAAATTACACAGCTCCGTTCATATACCAAATAATACTGTTCACGAATAGTTGGTCTCCCCATTACAAAATTGAAATAAAATATTCCTTTACACTGACACTTAAGAGGTGACCAGAGTTTTTCATTATGTGAGTACAAATAAGACAACCACTCTTCGATGCTTTTACCACTAACCCTTTGCGGTCCAAGACTAAACATACGCTATGTGATCAAAAGTATCCGGACACTTAGCTGAAAATGACTTGCAAGTTCGTGGCGCCCTCCATCGGTAATGCTGGAATTCAATATACTGTTGGCCCACCCTTAGCCTTGATGACAGCTTCCACTCTCGCACAGGCATACGTTCAATCTAGTGCTGGAAGATTTCTTGGGGGATGTAAGCCCATTCTTCACGGAGTGCTGCACTGAGGAGAGGTATCGATGTCGGTCGGTGAGGACTATCACGAAGTCGGAGTTCCAAAACATCCCAAAGGTGTTCTATAGGATTCAGGTCAGGACTCTGTTCAGGCCTGTCCATTACAGACATGTTATTGTCGTGTAACCATTCCGCCACAGGCCGTGCATTATGAACAGGTGCTCGATCGTATTGAAAGATGCAGTCGCCATCCTCAAACTGCTCTTCAACAGTGGGAAGCAAGAAAGTGCTTAAAACATCGATGTAGGCCTGTGCTGTGATAGTGCCACGCAAAGCAACAAGGGGTGCAAGCCCCCTCCACGAAAAACTACCACAGCATAGCACCACCGCCTATGAATTTTATTGTTGGCACTACACATGCTGGCAGATGACGTTCACTGGGAATTCGCCATACCCCCATCCTGCCACCGGATCGCCACATTGTGTACCGTTATTCGTCACTCCACACAACGTTTTTCCACTGTTCAATCGTCCAATGTTTACTCTCCTTACACCAAGCGAGGCGTCGTTTGGCATTCACCGTCATGATGTGTGGCTTATGAGCAGCCACTCGATCATAAAATCAAAGTTTTCTGACCTCGTGCCTAACCGTCATAGTACTTGCAGTGGATCCTGATGCAGTTTGGAATTCCTGTGTGATGGTCTGGATAGACGTCTGCCTATTACGCATTACGACCCTCTTCAACTGTTGGCAGTCGCTGTCGGTCAACAGATGAGGTCGACATGTACGCTTTTGTGCTGTACGTGTCCCTTCACATTTCCTCTTCACTATCACATCGGAAACAGTGACCTAGGGATGTTCAGGAGAGTAGAAATCTCGCGTTCAGACGTAGAAAACAAACACCCAATCACCTGACCACGTTCGTAGTCTGCGAATTCCGCAGAACGCCCCATTCTGCTCTCTCACGGTGTCAAATGACTGCTGAGGTCGCTGATATGGAGTAAATGTCAGTATGTGGCAGCACAATGCACCTAATATGAAAAACGTATGTTTTTGAGGGTGTCCGGATACTTTTGATCACATAGTGTAGGAAGAAAAATAATTTCTTCCAAAATCTATACTTATTGTCACATAAAGCAGTAATACGTTGAAAAAATAATAACATTTGAATTCTATAATAAAATATTTTGGGTGGTTTCAAACTGAAACCACTGGGACATTCAAATGATTTGAATGGCTACATTTTTTTGTAAAATTCAGTGAAACATTTTTTTGTTTTTGTCATACACAAACCAACATTGCATGTTTTATACATTGATATTGTGCGATGTGGTACTTCAGCAGTACTACAGTGTGCATATCGTCAGGATGGTCCTCTTTGCAGCATATGGGAAGCATTATCATAGCGCTTTTCTGTTGCAACGAATGGCTTGAATCTGTTCTGCTTGATCTGGGACCTCTTGCGGTTAGGAGACGATGAAGATGCTACAACTACACCATCAATTACAGAGACTCTGAACTTCTTCAAGGATATTTGCTCGTTATTGCAATGTTCATTACAAATGATGCAGGAATTTACAACAGTGACATCAAGAAAGTGCCATAAAATTCTGTGCCACAACTTTTTGTTCTTTCAGTCAATCTCATAAACCGATTTTAATATGTCGGATTTGCCCTCAAGCCCAATATAGGCATTTGTAATCGTTTACAATATCTGGGCATGAAACTTCTACACGGGTACCATCTTTACATTTTCGAGAAGCTGTGCTTACATTTTCAATATTGTGGAAATTTGAAAGAAACTGTATTGGTTTGCGATCTTTCCAGATCACTGCTGTAATGCCTTGGCAGCTGCATCGTAACTGGAGTTCTCCCAAGGACATGTGCTTTTCGTTTTCAAAGTTTTTAGGGAACCCTGCTCTCCCTTTTCTCACTGTTCCACAGGCATATATTCCTTTGTTTCCTCAAATCAAGCATGAGGGCACAGAAGTAAAATAATTATCAAAATAAAACTTGTGATATTTTCCTGCAAGTTGTGAGCTACGATGTTTCACAACTCGAGAACCTAAGCACTTTTCTGTCTCCTGTCAAAGTTTCCCAGTATAGATCTGAAATTTGGAAACGTAGTCAATTTCATTTGCCAGTACCCAAACTTTGTATCCACGTTTTATAGTTTCTGAGGCAAGCTGTAGGCTTGACCTACCTCTGAATAGAACCACAGATACATCCACAGCAAGGTGTTCTGTTGGCAAATAATTTTCAGAGTAAGTCTTCCTTAGATAGTCCAACAGTCGGCGTATCTTGAACAGTTTATCATAACCTTTTTCTCCCTTTTTTGGGCTGCTGATTATCATCATTCACATGTATATGGCCTAGGAACCAAAATAATCTATTCTGAGGCATGAGAGCTGAAATGTACGAATCACGGAGAGCTGGGTCAGAAGACCAATAATCCCTATATGAAGGACATTTTTTAATCCCCATTAATAAATGGATGGCAATAAATTTCTTCATTTCCTCAGTATCAGTTGGTTTAAAAGTGGTGGATCCTCAAAGTTTCTGAGTCGCGTATAAATTTGTATGAAACACAAGATGCTCTAGTAAATCATTACAAAATAACCAGCCAAATATTTCAATGGGTCTTGTTTTGTCAGAAAAAATATTTGAACCATATTTATGTGAAAATTCAATAGTTTCTTTTGCAAGTATGTCTTGCACCCACTCTATATGCTCTATTCGTTCTACATTATCATCACAAACATCATTGGCGTTGTTGACGTCGCTACTGCAAACAGTCACTCTCAACAGAAACTCTTTCACCCACACTGCCTGCACGTTTGTTCTCATCAGATACAATAAGCTGTGGTTGTAGATCAATTTCATCTGATTCACTTTCAATGTCTGAAGCAGTTCTGAGTCTACTCTATACCACGTGGAACTTCTACTAGTATGTCAATTAGCATATCAATGCTGAGGTCACAAGCTCTAAATCGCCAGTTGCATCTTGACAGTGGTCTACTAGCCATACTGACGATCTATAAAGAATAAAAAATCTGCCCTTAGATTTACCTATGAAGGTCGTTATATCCCGATGGTTTCAAAATGAAACAACCTGTACTTTTGGAAGAAACGAAACTGATTATTATAATTATTAATAAAATTTCATAAATTAAGCATGAGAACGAATCCTTACATGGTATTCCAAAACTCTGCTGCAGAAACGTCACAAATTTCGTATATAATTGGTATGCCACTGTATTCAGCGCTGAAAACGCTGTCGACCTCTAAAATCACGTTGCTGCTCCAACTACTTGTTGGCGCACACGCTAGATGACACTAGCAGTCAGCACGCAATGTCCAGATAAAACCAGTGTGCTGGATAAACAAGCAAAGTAAAAATACGGTTTCAGACTGAAACCGCTGGGGCGGAAAGGGTTAACTCAAAATGACTGGTATGCAGAACTGACAGTTGCCCATCGGTATAGACACTGACTACAGGCTGTTTCGAAATTGATTATATATTCTTGTAGCTCATGTTGAATGAGGAATCTGTCATATTATAAACACAGCCTTTAGATCTCTAGATCAGGGGTGTCCAACTTGCGTGCCACATGCGGCCCAAAACAAATATCAGTGCAGCACAAGAAGTGCATGTGTCACAGAATGGATTAAAAAAAACTGTAAAATTCCGTTTATGTAAAGCTGTGATGAGCTAAAACATCTTGTGAACATCCTGAGAATTGCAACCACTTCTGTCGAACCTCATGTTGATACATTAGTTTCCCAAATTCAAAGGCAGATGTCACATTAATCCTATGATTTGCAATCACTTTATATAAAATTACTAATTAAGTCATATATATCATATACCAAACTAATCACATATTGCTTTCTAGAATCCAGAATCATAAATTAACAAATTCTAAATTACTTAAATGTGTTAACTTTATACTTCAGACCGTTACCCCACAGACCAAAACCGCTCGTCCGCTTTCGTCGCGGCCCAGGTAAGCGAAAAGATCAGACACCCCTATTCTAGATTTCGCTACACAATGAAACGTTGCGACACGCTGGTTGGTTGTACCAACCCTGGTCATCGTTGGAAGCTGAAAACGTGTCAGCGTGAAATTCGGTGGATGAAAAACAGCACCCTGACATATCTGAATGGGTTAAACTTTGAAGAATGCATGCAAACTTGCTAAAATTGCGTTGAAAATTGATACAAACACATATTGTATAGGCACAAAAAAAATGGCTCTGAGCGCTGTGGAACTTAACATCTGAGGTCATCAGTCCCCCTAGAACTTAGAACTACTTAAACCTAACTAACCTAAGGACATCACACACATCCATGCCCGAGGCAGGATTCGAATCTGCGACCGTAGCGGTAGCGCAGTTCCAGACTGAAGTGCCTAGAATCGCTCTGCCACACCGGCCGGCCTGTATAGGTACACAGAGACAGAATTTTAAAAAAGGTAAATGGACGTTAAAGACGATCGCAAAATACAATTTTATGTGAATAATCCATTATTTCCGTTTCCTAAAAATATAATGCATAAAGATGCTCAAATAATCCTAACCATTCAAAAATGCAAATGGTTACTTATCTTCCAAAAGCTAGTGTCTGCTGCTGTGGGGATCCTGAAAGCCCGGGGCCCATAACCCATAACATGTGTTCTGTGCACACATCGCTTCTGAATGCTTTTTTATGGATAACTGACTCTACTGTACCGAGGACATGCAGTTCAAAATTTAATTGTTACTTTCACAGATCAAGTCACGGGTTTGTTATTTAAAAAGCAAAGCACCAGAACAACTGTGTACAACGCAAAACGTGAAAATTTGAAGAGCAATCACCTAGCTGCTTATAAAAGACCAGTGAAGCCCCATCCCCGATTCTTTAAAGAATAATATTCCCATGTATAGAACGTCATGTTTCCCGAAATATGTCTCCTACTATGACATAATTTTGCATGTGTATTCAGTAGTACACGTGGATAGGTCTGCAAAACATATGCTGCAAATAGAGTCAGTAATAAAGAAGTAACAAAGTGAAACGTCATGCCAGTTGCTGTTGTTTTATTGCATGAACGGCGGAAATGTAGTAAGCAATGAACTTCTTTCCTTTCATCGTAAGGATCTGAAATTTTGTGCAAAGTTTGTTGGAAGTCTCTGTGTTATTCTGAGATACTTGATGAATTCAGTATGGGTAATCTGCGCTCCGTGGTGAGTGCTACCGCCAGACATTTCGATCGATAACTGAATAAAATATCGAAAATCACATTTTTGTCGCCACTGGGAGCTGTCAAATGGGTAACCTGCAACTAGGACCTGGACCTGGGTTAGCCGTTAAAATGTAAATACTTGCAGCCGGAAAGGCGTACCGAAAAGCAACAAGACTCAACAGCGACGCTTAGTTGAGGGCGCTTAAAAGAATCCTGATTAAGATTCTCTCAACGCTGCCACAAAAAGTGTAAAAATATCGCCGGAATTTTGCTGTGTCGCGTTATTTGATTAGCGACGCTAACCAGATTGTTAAAAGTCATTACAGTGTAACATACCACTGCAGCAACTAAAAAAAATAAATATTTTTACGAAATACTGGCACCAGAAAAGAAATTTCAAACGAATGCTTCTAAGAGGTTAAGAATGCTATCTCCCAAACAAATCTTGCAGGCACATTCGACGGATTCAAAAAGGGTGACAGGAGCTGACCTTCGGACGAAGACAGCATGCTGGGAAATAATACTGACAAGGGAATGAGCACACCTGTCATGTAGAAATATACCACGATTCTTTTTACCACTTACAGTTAACGCCGTTTGAAATACGCAAGCCAAAATTTCAACTGCCGATACACACTGGAAGTTTAAAAATATGGCTCCTGCGACTAACAGGTGGATACTTCCGGACATAGGCATCCGCAGTGGTAGGAGGACAAGGCACTAAAATTTTTATTTAAACGAGTCTGTCAGTTTCAAGACTCGTGCCACAAGAACTAAATACTAGTTGTATGTTAACTCTGGGAACACTTCAGTTATTTATTGCACAAGAACCAAACATTGTACAGATACCATTTTGAAGAGAAACCCTGAAAGTTTTTTTTTCATGTATACCGACAAAGCGTAGTTTGGTAACTAGCCGGTAGTCAGCACTAGTCTCTTCGTAAGCGCTCCACATCAACACCGACTCAAAGGAAGGCCTCGGCGCTTGTTGGTGGCGTCACGTCAGCTAGGCACGGCGAACGCGCCAGGTCTGCTGCAGGCAGAGACGCCAGGGCGTGCTTATCACCATAAATCTCTTATTTTTGGACAAAATGTTTGGTTTTGTTTTGGATTCTGCATTTTTATTTAGATGAAAGATTTTCTTACTACCGTAAAGTCACAAATGAAGATCATAGTTCTGTATTACTGAATCCTGTCGAAACAAACGTAGATCAATATGAGAAGATGCTTTGCCCCATTGCAAGCTTCGGAAATTTTACATTCAAGTAACTATATTTACTTGATCCATTTTGCTGTCGAAACTTACCCCAACCCCCTTACAATTAACTCGTTACTTTAATTAATTTATTTATTTTCGTTTGACAGCGTCACTGGAAATGTGAACTAATTTACACGTGTAAATGTCCAACGGTTGCCAGTCATTAGATTACAGTCGTTTTCTACGAAAGGAATTGTAAACAGGAAACAAAATAGCTTAATACATCGAAAATACTGCTAAGCTTAAACTTTTTTTGAACATGCACATTAGAAAAGATAAATATTTCCCTCTTGCAACTGAAAGGAGAAACTTTATAAGATAAAAAAATTTTATTTGATAAAACAAGTATCTCTCTTTTGCCTCTTCTTCTGCCCCCCCAGCCCCTCCCCCAAACTGTACAATCGCAAGATATTTCATTAACATTCAGTGCTCCTCACCCCATAGTCAACCAAGATACCTAAGGAAGAGCACCAATATGTTCACAGTTACTTGTAAAACCAACCCAGTAAAAACGTAACTTCCTTAGATTTACAAATAAGGTAAAGAAGCACGAATTCTGTTGCTGCTGGACGATGAAGTTGTTTTTGTATGTCAGTCCTTAAAACAGGTGGAAATTTAAGTTCAGGAGTACACTATTTGTTAAGAAGTGTAATGAATTGCACAATTAATTGATTGCAGAAATCTCTCAGAACAATGTGTGTTGGTCAACTACCGCCACTAGTTTCACATTTTCCTGTGTCAGTGAGGGAGACACCACCATTATGAGTATGCCTGCAACAGACCTGGCGTTCGCCGTGCCTAGCTGACGTGACGTCACGAACAAGCGCCGAGGCCTTCCTTTGAGTCGGTGTTGTCCACATTCACTTCACTCACTCTGGGACATCCGCTTCTCTTTGCCGGGCACAAGCAACTCGTCGTAATGAATTAGTTGTGCCAGTGGTAAATGGCTTTCCTCGTTGGTGGCTTCTTACTGCACTTGGTTCTAAACATCCATTGAACAGCTGTAAGCTGTAGCACACTTCTTTTTGTCGTACTCCAACACACAGAAAGCTCACTCCGCACCTAAACTCGCCAAGTTTGCGACTAGCGCTGACTATCGGCAAGTTACCAAACTACGCTGCGGTATACATGGGGGGGAAAAAAAACCACTTTCAGGGTTTCTCTTCAAAATGACATATGATATATGTACAATATTTGGTTCTTGTGCAATAAATAATTGAAAGTGTTCCCGGACTTTATGTACACCTTGTATTGTAGGTGACTCAAAAAAACTTATTATCCCAAAACAGGAGAACAAACCTCCAGGTGTCACTCAGATTGGTACCAAACGTTGTTATGTCGATAGAGTATCAACCAAAACTCCGATTTAGTTTGTACTATGTGCTGTCGTCCAGCAGAAGGGGAGTAAACTTTAATTAAAAGTAACACCAGAGCTGATAACTAAATCGCACAGCTTCCGCGAGGAAGTCGGTAGAGCGTTCGGACGGTATCAAACTCCAATTATGGCAATCATATATTCTTCTACTGTATTTAGTGTCAAAGTGTTACATGGGATTAATAATACTTCCGCACGTGTGATGGAGTTGTTTGTTTATTCTGCTGTCCCGATTGTTTATGTTTATTCTGTGAAACTACATGTGCACTAGCTGCTTCACCACGGGTGGTGTCTGCTCTGTAGCAGATGCCCGACAGAACCTCACACCTTTCTATACAGATGTACTCTATAGGTCTGATACTCTCAACTATCGAAGTGAAAGCAGACTGCCAAAAAACAAAACCACTGCCACAAACTCCGTAAAGTGCTTTTACATGTCAAGAAAATGGTTCAAATGGCTCTAAGCACTATGGGACTTGACATCTCAGGTCATCAGTCCCCTAGACTTAGAACTACTTAAACCTAACTAACCGAAGGACATCACACACATCCATGCTAACCGAAGGACATCACACACATCCATGCCCATGGCAGGAATCGAACCTGCGACAGTAGCAGCCACGTGGTTCCGGACTGAAGCGCCTAGAACCGCTCGGCCACCGAGGCCGGCATGTCAAGAAAATGTTCTTTCATATAACAGTTTTACGCGTCAACAATTAAACAAATTGTCATCAGTGGGGTTTAAACGCAGGACCTGAGGTACGACCTCACGCTCTACCAACTCATCCACGCGAGATCTAGAAAGCGATCTTTGAAACATACGCTTTTCCTGTCCTCCGTCGTTCTGATGTTACCTTTAATTGCCGCTCACGCATGTTCTACTGGAAGACAGCACATAGCGCGAACTTCAAATGTGTGTGGAATCTTATGTTACTTAAATGCTAAGGTCATCAGTCCCTAAGCTTACACACTACTTAACCCAAATCATCCTAAGGACAAACACACACACCCATGCCCCGCGGGAGGACTCGAACCTCCGCCGGGACCAGCCGCACAGTTCATGACTGCAGCGCCTTAGACCGCTCGGCTAATCCCACGCGGCATTGCGCGAACTAAATCCTTGTTTTGGTTGGTACGCTATCGCCATACAACGGTTGGTACCGATCTGGTGTGCGTTGACATAGTTGTTGATTTTATGTGTGACTCTGAGCAACCATACGATGAGCAATAGTTTTAGCAAGAAATTGAAGTAGGCCTTAATGAATGAAGTTACTATCCTGTAGGTCACGGCTTCGCAGGCCTTTCGTCTGACGGAACACACTTACATTGCTCGTTCTCTCCGGCTAATAAAAGTAGAGAGACACTTGTGCGCAAAGTGCATTTGTATGACTTGTTCGAAAACACGGTGCGCCGGCCGAAGTGGGCGAGCGGTTAAAGGCACTACAGTCTGGAACCGCACGACCGCGACGTCGCAGGTTCGAATCCTGCCTCGGGCATGGATGTGTGTGATGTCCTTAGGTTAGTTAGGTTTAAGTAGTTCTAAGTTCTAGGGGACTTATGACCACAGCAGTTGAGTCCCATAGTGCTCAGAGCCATTTGAAAACACGGTGCAATTCGTGCATGTAACTTCCTCACTCTGACCACTGTGAGAATTGTTATAGTATGAGATTTTAAGTTTTCATTTTGACGCTTTTCGGTAGCACATTTCAAAATTTAAGAATAAATTTTAGTTTGTCTTTTGATCCTTGTTTAGTACTTATTACATACCTTTTGTCGGTGGCATGCTTATAGTTAGCCCGATTTATGTAAATGCAAATTAGAGTAGAAAGTTACAAACGTTGATTTTGATAAATACCACGTTTGTTAATGTTTAAGTTCAAAGTTTATAAAAAAATTGAAAATAAAACATGCTTTAATTTTTATTATCGTTTAAAATAGCTTGGTCCAGTGGATCCACGACTACAGGTAAGTTACTACTTTTCGCGGCTACAGTTAAGGGTTAATTGATATTCAAATAGCAACGAGAGACAAAAATACCGTCGCAAGTACGCTAGAAACGTATTACATGGGAAACCGCTTGTCTATCTGAAACGCGACGTATATAGCTGAACTACAATACTTTGTTATGAATAAAAAGAAAGGCGACTGGAAAACCTTACAGTTATATCGACGGAACAACAGCAGCATTTTGTGCGATAACTGTAGATAAATTGTGGTCACAGATACAAACATATGCGTATAGCGTTTCTCAAATGCCGTGTCGCGACAGCTTAGGTTTTCATCATATCTAATAATATTTTCAGTCAACGTTGACTTACCGACTCCTGGGAGCCCCTACAGATATAATGCTTTACGAAAACCCTTGGTCACTCCATTATTCCACCAGTCAATTACTTGTTTTGCCCAACACCTATATTCATAGCAAGATTTTTGAGTTCCTGCTTTAAGAGTGATAAGTGTTTTTTTATTGCGTTTCTTATGTTGATGCTCATATGTTCCTATTCCGGAGAAAATTTGTATCTAGCAGTCGTTCCAAAATAAAAAAGTTTTTACTTTTAAGTGTTTACTTTTTTCATTTAAGAAAAATGTCATACGTAAGGATTGTAGCGAAAGTTTAACATGTACTTTGGTGTGCCCCAAAGTAAAAGATTGAGAACCGCGGGCATATAACACTCTCGTACAATGTATTTTTCCCACTACTCTCTTTCGCCAGCAGAAAGTAACGCAGTAAAATAAGACACCATACCCGTCAGCATTTAGACAGTCCAAGTAGTAGAACATAAACAATGAAAAACCAAGATTACTGTGCTTCCTACCTGAGAAAGACCCCAGCAGGTCTCCACGATCACAAGTAAACAAGCGCGCGTCGGTTACAGCAGAATCGTCGTTTGCTGTCCACATACTGAATAACTTCAACAATCGAAAGAACGGAATATCCGTGCTTCTCATATTGTTACGCAAAACTGTCAGTCCAAACTACCAATCTCTTCTTCGCTTCGAGGAAGTTATGTGAAGTCTTAACAATTTTTCGAAAATAATGAAGGAAGTCGTGACAACGTTGCAACTGAATTTCTTTCATTTCTTGAAAATGGTTTAGTAAGGTATCGTTAAATTGCGCAGTATGATTATAGTACTGATACCAGTTGTCGAAAGCCAGCATTCTTGTGACTAGCTCGGTTCCGTTTTTTATTTTCGATCAGCAGACCGTTAACGATCACAGATCGCTCATATCTCGCGGCACAGAGTGTTTCACAAGCGTAATCACAACATTAAGAAGTTGTACCATAGTGCATTTGAAGGGAAAACGTCAGATAAATATACGCTCTGTTTGAGAATGCAGGCTTACTCGGTGAATTTCAAACATGTATTTTTCTATTGTTGTAATCCGAGTAATACCGTCATTTTGAAGGGTAGTTCTGAACTGCTTCCCTACACGCTCTTCGTGATAGGATTTCAGGAATAGAGATTTTTTAAATTGTGAGGAGTGGTAACGAAGCTGCTGGGAGTAAACTAACAGACCATTACTTGGGTTTCCACGTTATATTTCCCTTAACATGTCATGTTAACTCTCCATGACTGATGGTGATTTTTCTTAAATCTCGTTTGATCTACTTAATTTGCCATTCCACAATACTTGTGGAACAAGAAAATAATGTTTATTCGATTTCTACATTGTTCATGTAAATTCATCCTTCGTAATCATTTTTGTTCATGAACGAAAATTTAGAAATTTTTTCTAAATTGTATTAGTAGGAAAACAAACAAAAAATTATTCAAATCCAAAGCAAAACGTTTTTGATTATTTCATATATATATAACATAATTCAAAGCCAATCCTTTTTTATTCCCAATCATTAAAAATAAGAGAGGAAAGGAACCTGGGTCTAAGAGACCCATCATAGCAAAGGGGATGCAGAACACAATAGTAAGGTAAGGTTAATCATCATTAATGTTGTTATAGTCTTCAGGCCAAAGACTTCTTTTATGCAGGACTCCATACTAATCGATGCTGTACAAAGTCTCTTCATCTCTGCATACCCGTTGCAACCTTATTCAAGTCTTCTACAATTACACCCTCCCCCCCTCCTCCCAACACATATACTTTCTTCCATTACCAAACTGACGATTTCTTTATGCCTCCGTAAGTGTCCTACGAACCGGTCCCTTCTTTTAATCAAGTTGTGCTAAAAGTTTGTTCTTTCCCCGATTCTGATCAGCGTTCTTCTGTAGCACAACATTTTAAAAACTTCAGGTCTCTACTTGTTTGAACTGGATATCATCCACGTTTCACTTCCGTAAAGGGCTACATCCTACATAAATATCTTCAGGAAAGACTTCCTAACCCTTAAATGTATATTCGATGTTAACAAACTGCTCTTCTTCAGGAATGCTTTTCGTGCTATTGCCAGACTGTTTTTTAAAACCTCTGTACTTCGATCGTTATTTTTTCTGCTCAGATAGCAGAACTTGCCTACTACTTTTAGTATCCTATTTCTTAGACTATTGTTTTTTTCTAAATGTCATGAACAATGTTTCCTAGTTACGGAACGACAGAAATCAGTTGAGTTCCGCCTGCTAACGTGTTTTATGGCCGCCCGCTGCCTACATTGGCGATCTAAGAACACAGTAGGGGAAGGTGGGGGAATTACACGCATGTGGGTAATCCCACGCAGGCTGATTTACGCAGTTTGAATGGCGCAAGCTGTTCCCAGTTGGTGCTACACCCTGCCGGCAGGAGTAACAACTACTATGCGGCTTATGCCAGCCATTTTCCAGTGGCATTGTTGGAGTAGTGAAGTATTGTTTATTTTCGGCGTGTCTCATGTAATTTTGGTCAGCTGTATTTTGCAGGGTAAGTGCTACTATAAGTTGCTTTAATGTAATTCTTGCGTATCAACTACTAACCCTAGATGAAACCTTTAATTTCATTGTAGATTTGTCCCGCTGTTTGAATTAGGTGCCGAGTTATGCTTACAAGGGAACCTCCTCATCGCACCCCCCACAGATTTAGTTATAAGTTGGCACAGTGGACAGGCCTTGAAAAACTGAACACAGATCAATCGAGAAAACAGGAAGAAGTTGTGTGGAACTACGGAAAAAATAAGTAAAATATACAAACTGAGTAGTCCATTTACAATATAAGCAACATCAAGCATCGTGTCAATTCACGAGAGCCGTGGTCTCGTGGTTAGCGTGAAGAACTGCGATACGGAAGGTCCTTGGTTCAAGTCTTCCCTCTGGTAAAAATTTTACTTTATTTATTTTCGCAAAGTTATGATCTGTCAGTTCGTTCGTTGACGTCTCTGTTAACTGTAACAAGTTTAGTGTCTGTGTTTTGCGACCGCACCGCAAAACCGTGCGATTAGTAGACGAAAGTACGTTCCTCTCCAATGGGAACCGAAAACATTTGATCGCAAGGTCATAGGTCAACCGATTCCTCCACAGGAAAACACGTCTGATATATTGTATACGACACTGGTGACGGCATGTGCGTCACATGACAGGAATATGTTGTCGACCCACCTAACTTGTACACTTGGCGAATGGGTAAAAAGATTCTTCTACCTTGCCCGATTTAGGTTTTCTTGTGGATGTGATAATAACTCCCAAAAAAGTGATGAAAACATAAGAGTTTGTCACATAAACTGCAACAAATGAATGCAACAGTTTCACAGTCACACAGTTTTCGCTGTGCTCTGTCAAAACATATGTTTTTAACGTTTTCCAATTTTTTCCGTGTGTAGACCGTCAAATCCTGCATATGTCCAAGCAAATCTCAACATGTCATGGAATTTTCGAGAGCGAAGTTGACTGTGTGAGTGCCTGAACTTTGATAATTGACACACGTCAATTGCTAGGAAATAAAAAAGTTAAAATTTTCACTCGCAAGAATACTCGAACCGAGGTCATTTCGTACCGTAGTTGCTTACGCCAACCACGAGGCTACGGCGCTCCTCGGATCACCTTGTCCTTGATGTGGCTTATGTTACACATCGACTACTCAATTTGTATATTTTGCTTATTTTTTTCATCGTTAGACAAAACTTCTTCCTATTTTCTCGATTGAGCTGTGTTCAGTTTTTCAAGGCCTATCGACTGTGCCAACTTATAACTAAATCTGAGGGGGGTGCGATGGGGAGGTTCCCTTGTTAGGTTAGTCATCGAACTTACAGTTGGGTAATGCCACGCAGCTGTTGAAGTGTGTGGTATTCCCCCTTGCAGGTTATATTTTCAATACTAACGAGTTTTTTTTAATCTCAGATGGGTAGATATTATGAAAGAAAAACCCAGAAAGCAAAATGGACGCAAGAGGAACTTTGTAAGACTCTTGATGCCATCAAATCTTGAAGAAAAATAAGAGAAGTATCGAGAGCTTTCGGGATTGATGAAGCTACTCTGCGAACGACAATGAACGTTAAAAATACCGAGGGTCCAAAACTTGGAAGAAACCCAACATTTTCGACAGAACAGGAAAATGAGATTAGGGATCATGTTATTACAATGACATTACATGCATCCAGCTGCGAAAGATTGCATTTGAGTGTGAAGAGGCTAACAACATTGCAAACAATTTTGATAAGTCATCTTTTTTAAAAAGAAACCCAAGTATTAGGATGAGAAAGCCTGAAGTAACTAGCATTAACAGAATACAGGCATTTAATGAAGAAGAGGTTAATGCACAGTTTAAAAACTTAGAACATGTCTTTGATAAATATAAATTTAAAGAGGGGCGAGTGTTCAACGTCGATGAAACGGGCATAAATACAAAAGCCCGAGAGAATTTCGGCTCCTAAAGGTGTTAAACAAATAGGTGGGGCCACGTCTTGGGAAAGGGGTAAAAACGTGGCGATTTCAGAAGATGTCTGTTTAGTTTGTAGAGAGTTTGGGAAGGATGGAGAATTATGGTACCTATGTATTTCTTGTAGCGGATGGAGTCATGAAGAATGTAGTGGCTGGAACACTCCAAAAGGTTACAAGTGCGATCTTTGCTGTATGGTATGAGAAAGTGAACTCTTTTCACATAAAAAAATGTAAAAAACGAAAATTATAAGAGATGTTTCTAGAATTACATTATTTCGTTCTTAAATATACTGTTTACTATTTGTAGTAACTAATAAACAAATAAAAATAGCAAGTATTGTACATTTTTATGGTTTGTTTGTTTTTCGTGTTATTACCCAGTACTTTGCGTGTCATTACCCTCAGGGGTGGGGAATACCACGCATTTGCACTTTTTTTTATTTTAATGTTCAAAATTAAGGTACTGTTTATAACTATTTATAGACGATTGGAATATGTGGAGAAATGTACATTGTATGGTATGTACTTATTTTTGTAGGTTTTAATGACGTAACGAATGGTTCACATCGATTTTTCCTTGGGTGCGTGTATTTCCCCCACTCTCCCCTACCCGAGTGTACGGTAGCGGTTACGAAGTTGTCGTGCCGTGCCACGCCAAACCAGTTAAGTTCAGTTGTAGTTCCAGCCCTGCGTGACGACAACAGTGTTCCCATTGCTACGAACCCTCCCGGATTTCCGGGATTCTCCCAGAACTGGCGATTACGTTTTTTAAATCTCTCTGCTCCAAGAGCGCAGCTAAATTCTTCCGAACTTTTACGTCACGTAGCCCTCCGCCGCATCTACGTCAAAAAATACTTACAGTTCACAAAATGTATCCTGGCCGCTGATTCCGAAAATCCCTTGGGGCATTTTGGAATCATTTGTAAAACTGCACATCGCCCGTCCCTGTCTTCCATTGCCGCTAACGTCCATACCTCAGTGTGGCAATTTATACCATTGCTGCTATTTGGTGCGTGGTACAAGCGCGAGCTTGTCGGTTAGCAGTTCTGACGGTGAGCGGGAAGTGCTACAGCGTTCTCCCCCGAGTTGATTGTGTAATTAGTTAGTGACCAGAACTGGCCGCATTTTGCATTTGTATTGTTGCTATTATATTCTGAGCAAGGCTTTATGACCATTTCTGCAAGCCCATCGCTATCACCGACGAAAACGAGAAAAGTCAAGTATAATATAAGCTTTGACGAAACTGTGTGAGCAGTCTTCTGTTTCGTGCTTGGATTAAGAAACGAGGTGATGTCCCCTCTAAATGTAATGTACGCAGAACAGCTATTACAGTGAATGACGAAAGCAAAAGAGCTCTGTATATACGGAAGATAAAAAAACCTATGTTGTGTCGCTACAGTCGCAGGTTCGAATCCTGCCTCGGGCATGGATGTGTGTGATGTCCTTAGGTTGGTTAGGTTTATGTAGTTCTAAGTTCTAGGGGACTGATGACTTCAGAAGTTAAGTCCCATAGTGCTCAGTGCCATTTGAACCATATGTTGTGTTTCAAAAACAAAATTACGATGCCGTCAGTTTCAACGTTTTCTTGTAAAAAACTGCATTAACGAGAAGAAGATTAATTATTGACACAGAAGTTACGTCTGTATATCACGGAGTTAAACGTCATCACTGCTACACAAGTCAAGGCCGTAACAATACATAGTTTCGTACGTTATTTCCTGATTCAGAAGTTGGAGAGAAAAGTGTACGGTCGAGCTACAGTTACAACTATTTGTGAAAATGTCGTATCCCCACTGCTATCCGATTTACATGATTCCATATAGTTGTCAGTTGACTCTGATTCTTCTAACAAACGAAATTTTATAGAGTTTCCACTTACAGATGGTCTGAAACAATGTTTACTTGACTTTTATCAAGACCCTGCTGAAACTAGTGAAGCTATCAAAATGCAGCTTATCCTTGGCATCACGACCCTCGCTATCTGCAGACAATGCTTCAGTCAATTCACAACTCACTTTCTCAAAAGCTAAAAACATTAAATTCTAATATTTTAAGGCGAATTGTGCCTCATTTTACATAATTGTAACAAAAATGCATTAAAGCACTACAGTTAGACATGGAATTGTCGGTATTGAAAGTCTATGGCGAATTTTCCGCATTTGCGAAGCGAACTACGAAGCTTAGAGAATTCGCCGATTTCGCGCATCTGCCCAAATCATGGCTCTCTTTCCTTCCAGCTTTAGACAGACTTCTTTCGAAGTGAATATTTCTTTAATGAAGGTAAAAATGAATGTGCAGCGATACTTGGAAGGCCTTTAAAGATGACAAGTGTTTTCCATTGTGCTACTGTTATTTTGTTCACAACATAATGCAAATTTTTGAAACCTCAATTAAAAAGTGACTAATTACATGCACTGAACTACAAACGATTGTGATAAAATTGCGAACCGAAATTGTAATCAATGAACTTTATTTTTTGGTCAAGTGTGCAAAATTTTCTCAAGCTATGAATGAAATTGTACATTTCTATTCCAAACAACCATACAAACACTGTTCCTTATGCAAATAGATCAAGTTTGCTGATGTTGATTATTGAAGGTGCAGGTGCACTGTGAGTTGGACGGTGGTGGCAGTCTGAATAGCCTGCTACAGCCATGCCTTGTGCACTTGTTCCCTCTAGAAGGTTGCAATCTTGTGTCTGATTAATACATACTTATTTGCTGTCGTTGTCACATACCAGATATCTAGATCAATAAGTGGAAGGAAGGGTTAGTTTTTATTCCATTTATTTAAATATAATTCCTTTTGTTTTTAAGTTACATTTTTGAATGTTAAGAAAAATGCATTCAAGTTTCGCAGAACCCGTGGGTGGTCGCCATGGAACTTCAGGGTTTTCAGAACAAGTTTAAAAAACACTGGTGTAAAAAACGGAAATACATTCTATAACTTTTCTCTGTAGCTTACCATTCTTCTTCCATATTAACAACAATGAATGGTAGAGCGTCAGAATTCCTTTTAGTCTTCTTCTTTCACACTCATTTATTCTTCTTCTGTCACTATGTAAATATAATGAAATGTTTCAGAATAAACTATTTTTCCTCATCCTACTATTATATTTTATTTGCAACATTTTAACTCAGCGTTTCCGAAACTTTTTAGCTATGTGGATCACATATTTTGTAAAATAATCTTAGAGGATCAATAGCTAGATATACAACAAAAATATAAACACACACAAATAGGCACTAGTGCATATATATAATTTGTACAGAAACCAGATGGCAGTTATAAGAGTCGAGGGGCATGAAAGGGAAGCAGTGGTTGGGAAGGGAGTGAGACGGGGTTGTAGCCTATCCCCGACGTTATTTAGTCTGTACATTGAGCAAGCAGTAAAGAAAAGTAGGAGTTAAAATCCATGGAGAAGAAATAAAAACTGTGACGTTCGCTGATGACATTCTAATTCTGTCAGAGACAGCAAAGAACTGGGAAGAGCAGTTGAACGGAATGGACAGTGTCTTAAAAGGAGGATATAAGATGAACATCAACAATAGCAAAACGAGGATAATGGAATGTTGTCGAATTAAGTCGGGTGATGCTGAGGGAATTAGATTAGGAAATGAGACACTTAAAGCAGTAAAGGAGTTTTGCTATTTGGGGGAGCAAAATAACTGATGATGGTCGAAATAGAGAGGATATAAAATGTAGACTGGCAATGGCAAGGAAATCGTTTCTGAAGAAGAGAAATTTATTAACATTGAGTATAAATTTAAGTGTGAGGAAGTCGTTTCTGAAAGTATTTGCATGGAGTGTAGCTATGTATGGAAGTGAAACGTGGACGATACATAGTTTAGACAAGAAGAGAATAGAAGCTTTCGAAATGTGGTGCTACAGAAGAATGCTGAAAATTAGATGGGTAGATCACATAACTAATGAGGAGGTACTGAATAGAATTGGGGAGAAGAGAAATTTGTGGCACAACTTGACTATAAGTAGGGATCGGTTGGTAGGACATATTCTGAGGCATCAAGGGATCACCAATTTAGTATTGGAGGGCAGGGTGGAGGGTAAAAATCGTAGAGGGAGACCAAGAGATGAATACACTAAACAGATTCAGAAGGATGTAGGTTGCAGTAGGTAATGGGAGATGAAGAAGCTTGCACAGGATAGACTAGCAGATTCAGAAGGATGTAGTTTGCGGTAGGTACTGGGAAATGAAGAAGCTTGCACAGGATAGAGTAGCATGGAGAGCTGCATCAAACCAGTCTCAGGACTGAAGACTACAACAACAACAACATATATATACATATGCGCTTACAATGTGCAAACAAGAAATACACCATGATCAATGTACAAGCCCCCACAAACCGGGGTAAAAAAAAAGACCGCATATCAACAGAGAAATTCACTGGAGACAGTGATGGCCAAGATCCCCAAAGACGATATAACAATTTCGTTAGGTGATTTTAACGCACAAATCGGCAGAGAAGGACATCATCAAAGGACTGTGGGAAATTTTCCGGCGCACAAATATACAAACAAAAATGGTATGAGACTCATCGAACTATGCCAGCAGAATAACATACAGAGTATGTCAACATCCCTCAGGGAATCTCAACGAAAACAGAAAACATGGAGGTCACCTATACAAGAGATGGGAGAACTCCAAACAGACCATGTAGCGATTTCCTACCCAGTCCAGGAATCTATGCCGTTCAAGCACGCAGAGGTGCCAATATTGATTCAGACCATTATCTAGCTCGAATCAAGATAAAATTTACACAGAAGAAAATCCATGAGGAAACAACGCACACAGAAAAGTTGGACATAAAATAAATCATGGAATCCAATGTAAAACAGGAATCGGAAAAACAACCAGCAAACACATGGGAAGAATTCCATAGTAAGATCATACTAAAACCAAAAGGACCAATTCCACAGAAAAAGAACGCTAAACACCCTTGGTGGGACTCAAGAGTGTGAAAAGGCACTAGAAATACGCAAACATTCTTTTCAGAACTACAGTAGTAAAAAAGTCCCAGAAAGCGTGTGTTGTTTCCAAGAATCGAGAAAACTGTCTGCAAAACTTATTAGGCAAACGAAGCGGAAGTATACGAAAGAGCAACTGGATGCTATAGAGGTGAACTTCTGCAACCACAACACTAGAGAATTCTACAGAATCTTCTCAAGGAAGATCAGTGGGTACACACATCAAAATTTGTGTTTCAGGAAACCAGATGGAAAACTAGCGCTAACTAACCAAGAGCATTGTCAAGAACTGACACGTTATTTCTCCGATTTTCTTAACTGCCCTGACCAACAAACACGTAATTAAACTAAGAAACCAAGAGCATTGTCGAGAACTGGCACGTTATTTCTCCGATTTCCTTAACTTCCCTGACCAACAAACACGTAATTAAACTAAAAAAAAAAACACAGGACATCTAGTAAAGACGGCATCATTGCAGAATTACTGAAGAACCTTGAGTCTCAGGGCGTGCGCTAGCTGTGCGCTTCATTTATTTCAAGCAACTTCGGTTCGCAATTGACGTATTGCGATGCAACCAATGCCATTACTTTTGTGATTTTTCATGCTATTGATTGCATACGTAATAGGGGGTCTCCATTTAAAAACACACAAGTTTGTGTTGAAAATAGTATTTGTGTATGTTTTAAAATTTCGCTTAGTATTAGTTAGGTGAGACACTATATATATCACAAAGCGAAAAAAGTAGTCCAACTAAAACATTCATGTTTCTTTACGTACTACACGAATATGTAATAAAAATGGGGGTTCCTATTTTTAAAAAAACGCAGTTGATATCCGTTTGACATATAGCAGCGCCATCTAGCGGGTCAACCAAAGCGCCATCTGGTTTCCCCCTTCAAGCTAGACGAGTTTCGTTCTTTGCAGTTTTTTCGTTTAATGCTTATTTCTATCAATGGACCACCTTGTACATATCTGTGCGTGTGTGTGTGTGTGTGTGTGTGTGTGTGTGTGTGTGTGTGTGTGTGTGTGTGTTAATGTGTGTATAGACCTAACTAGCAAAACATACTGCACAACAAGGATTGCAAAATAAAATATTTACATTTTTATAAGAAAATTTTACTATATTCACTTAGCTGTTAGAACTAGAGAAAAATTCAGAATCGAGTCGTCTATGTTACAAAGAAGTCTATGGGTCTTTTGACATTGTTTGTCACCCACGAGAGACTCAGTATCTGCATTAAAACTGGTTGATTTTAGCCCTAAACTGAAATCTACATTCAATCTATTCCCGTAGCGGTTTTTTTTTTTTTTTTTTTTAAATAGCGGAGTTGGAATTGCTTGTTCACAAAGATAGTTGGTCGAAGCCCACATCAAGTGTCTCAGTGAATAGTAATTTAACAGCATCTCCACAGGGACTGAGCGATGTCGTATAGTGGTTAATGCCCTCAACTCGCATTCGTGAGACCCTTGTTCAATTCTTGGGTTGGCCATACAGATATCCGTTTTCTGCGATCACGCTTGTCACCCCATGGCAATTGCCGGGATGGTTCCGTAAAAGGGCCATGGCCTCTTCCTTCCCCTCCAGTAGTCAGAAATCCGAGCAAAGCCCCGTCACGGGACGTAGAACACCACCAGTCCTTCCTTCTTCTTGTGTCGGAAAGTTAAATGACCGCATTCAAAAAGTCTTTCTTGTGAAACGTTGTGTCAGAGAAACTGCCAGCTCGATGCGTTACGATCACATTGTGGCATTTTACATGTTTGCACCATGAGCAGCCAGCCAAGACCACTCTCTGACCCTGTAGCGCATTCTGTAGGCGTGTGCACTTCCAGCCACCTGGTGGCACACGATATTGTAATTTTCAACGTAAAAAAAAGAAAAAAAGAACTAGCAGTCCGTCTTAAAGTAGCACGGCAGGTTTCGACAGGATAGAATGCCTTGTTAGTGATATAGGATACCGATGGTGTATTTCAACTTTTCTTTCATCCGGTAATCGCTGACCGTGATGATTGACGAGTGAAGCTCCTGAAGCTCCCGGTAATTTTTACCTTGTCTTCGACTCTCGACCAGCGTTCACAGTTCAGTATCACGTCTTATGCATGCCATAACCGAGCCGCGGCCCGTGCCTTGGGAACCGCTGATCTGATTGAAGTTCTTAGCTCGACCTCTTTCATAGTGCTGTACAAATAAAGAGGACACTATTTATATTACTATAAAAAGTGTGAAAGGAAAACATTTTATTTATAAGTAATTTATTTAACAAAAATCAATGTATTTGGATTGATACAGAAACCAAGACTATGTATTTAATTATAAGAGGTTTTAAGGTTGGTTATTTTAAAATTCGCTGTGGCTGGCAAGTGCCTCGTTTTCTTTGTAACAGGTACAAGAGAGCAAATCAGGCACACGAGTCATCCACACATGTATGTGACATACATTTAACATATTACACACATATTTGAACAAATATTTCATCCCTTTCTCAAGCGAATTTCTCCCCGCAGTTTCATCTGAATTCTGAGGAAAAATGTAACTGTACCAATACATAAAGTGATTATTGTTTCGAGGAAAAGGACTGTAATTGGCAACTGTCTGATTCTCTGCTCTTTTACACCATGTGACTCTAGACACGATGTTAAATTTCTGGTATTGAGCCTTGTGGCGCGATCTTTGTCTCCGAAACACTATGTGGCTGATGCATTGAACAACGCAAATAAGTAACAGATTGCGCTCTCTGCTTTTAAGTCAACTCACTACAGGACATAAATATGAACATGTCATTGTCGGATTGATCCACATGCCGCCCGTTTTCATCGTCACACCCACTTCTAGGACTAGGAGGGGTAACTTACTCCTACAGTATTTTTATGCAAATAATGAGTCATGCATATACCAAATTTGGTTGAAATTGCTCCAAGGATTCCTGAATAAAGCTTTTATGTCACGCCTTGTGACGGGCCGCTTATTACCAGACGTCAGTCAATATTGTTGACCCCTACGAATGGTAGTAGTATTGACTCAGGTGTCACCGAGGTGACAGTTCGTCTAAGTGCCAAGGTGTGTGATGTTCAGCTTATATAAACTCCTTCCGAACAGGCCAACTAACTGCCGTGTCATCCTCAGTAGATACGACTCACTGGATGCGAATATGGAGGGCCATATGGTAGCACACAGCTCGTCTGGCCGTAGTCAGGTCTCGTGACCAGAGTCGCTACTTCTCATTGAAGTAACTCCTGAGTTGGCCTCTCAAATGCTGATTGCACCCCACTTGCCAACAGCACTCGGCGGACCCGGACGGTCACCCATCCAAGTGCTAGTCAAGCCCGACAGTGCTTAACTTCGATAATTTGACGGGAACCAGTGTTACCACTGCGCCAAGACCATCGGCGTCCGTTCATATAGGCCGCTTTAAATTATTAAAGCCAGAGATCGCAGAGGGTAAGCGGGTAAGAATGGGAAACTGCATAGAGAGCTGCGAGAGGCAATCACTGAGAGGGGAAATATTAAATGAAAATCGTTTCTGAAGGTTTAGAGCAAATTTTAGGGCGCTGCTGCTAGTAGGTGATCGGTGAACTGAATAGCTGGTCTCGAGCAGCGAGCAGCCGACAGCTGTGGGAAGAAAAGAATGCCGCCAAATAATCACCAGCGCAAAAAAAAAAGATTAAAAAACTGCTAAAGTTCTGTTCTGTTCGTATATTTTGTGCGTTGTTAATGAGTTGTAATCTACATTTACATCTACATTTATACTCCACAAGCCACCCAACGGTGTGAGGCGGAGGGCACTTTACGTGCTACTGTCATTACCTCCCTTTCCTGTTCCAGTCGCGTATGGCTCGCGGGAAGAACGACTGTCTGAAAGCCTCCGTGCGCGCTCTAGTCTCTCTAATTTTACATTCGTGATCTCCTCGGGAGGTATAAGTAGGGGGAAGCAATATATTCGATACCTCATCCAGAAACGCACCCTCTCGAAACCTGGCGAGCAAGCTACACCGCGATGCAGAGCGCCGCTCTTGCAGAGTCTGCCACTTGAGTTTGTTAAACATCTCCGTAACGCTATCACGGTTACCAAATAACCCTGTGACGAAACGCGCCGCTCTTCTTTGGATCTTCTCTATCTCCTCCGTCAACCCGATCTGGTACGGATCCCACACTGATGAGCAATACTCAAGTATAGGTATCATGCGCTCAACATGATAGATTCTCATCTTTTAAGCGTAATGATTGATTGTAAAAGATACTTAATAATTTTGAGTGGCTCTAACTGAACATATTATGTAAAAATAGGTTCTGCTGGAACTATTTTTGTAGCATTGCTCTGAAAGGTTTACTCTGCTGAACGATAGTGTTACTGATTTGGGCTGTTCGACTGATTAGCGATGGTCTCGAATGGAGGATTGACAATATATTTTAACAAATGGCGGCTTACGTATTCTGTACAAGTGAGTTGCTCCAAGGAAGTTGTGGTCTTACTCAAGATTCACAGAATTCAAGTTCGTCCTCGACACTTTCTGAGCACTCAGACATAATATTAATTCAGGGCTGGGTTACTATCATGAGACGGTAAATAATTATGGGGATAATCAAACAGTCCTCATATTCGTGTTGTCCTTCCTCGTCCTAAACTTGAACGCGGTACACCTAGGTTCCTCTGGCCAACTAGTTGACGAAAGAGATTATCCCGAGCGTAGTAAGATCCTGCAGGATTGAAGAAAATTGCCTCAACCTTTTCACGCCACACGCTCAGCTATAGGGGTGCTGGGTTGTTATTATCACGGTAAATTTTTCCAGTCAGAGAGTGATACGTGTAGCAATTCCTCCAGGAGTTACAGAGATATGCTGATACGACACTGTATTTGCGGCCCCGTCCCTTCTCCCACCTCTAGGGTGAAACGTCATCGATACTTACCAATAAGCCTCCCTCGTAATTGTCATCCATATCGCGGTATCACTGAGAAATTTGGCTCAAATATGCCTATAACATTTCACTGTAATGACACTAAAACGTGGCGACTTGTGACCTCACCCTCTGGCTCGGAGACGCTTCTAAACAGTACGGTGTCGTTACACACCAAGAAAAGGCCAGAGCTCAGAAGCTTATGTCAGGTGTAAGCTGGGTTAATGATGTGACATTGGCACCAAATTTCACTAAAATCCTACCCAACGCCATCGTGGACGTTTCACTCAGTGCTAAGGTCATCGCACTCCTTCATACCATTTTACTCCTTCCCGTGACGCCTCGCAGTGGAAGTCAGACCCGCGACGCCCAGGGCATAATCACGCGGTGTTCTTATGGTGGCCGAAAATAACATTTCCAACACGACGCCGCTCAGAATCGACATGAGAATGCCTCAGGGGGTGACACAAGGGGCGTCAATGAAACCAACCCTTTCCTTCGAGCGATGATTTCCACACATTTTGCTGCCGAAAACGGCAGTTCGCAATGTAACGAGCAGCATGACGACGTTCTTGACATATTTCGACACAGCTTAACCCTCCCCTCCCCCCTATCGGATGATTCAACACTTCTTTAAGGGCTTCAGCCGCGCGGGATTAGCCGAGCGGTCTAGGGTAGTGGGAGTAATCCATCGAACTACAGACGTACATCATTGACGTCGGTTTGCAGTAGGCTTTTGGAGCATATACTGTATTATGAATCACCTCGAAGGGAACGATCTATTGATACGCAATCAGCATGGTTTCAGAAAACATCGTTCTTGTGCAACGCAGCTATCTCTTTATTCGCACGAAGTAATGGCCGCTATCGACAGGGGATCTCAAGTTGATTCCGTATTTCTAGATTTCCGGAAAGCTTTTGACACCGTTCCTCAAAAGCGACTTCTAATCAAGCTGCGGGCCTATGGGGTATCGTCTCAGTTGTGCGACTGGATTCGTGATTTCCTGTCAGGAAGGTCACAGTTCGTAGTAATAGACGGCAAATCATCGAGTAAAACTGAAGTGATATCAGGTGTTGCCCAGGGAAGCGTCGTGGGACCTCTGCTGTTCCTGATCTGTATAAATGACCTGGGTGACAATCTGAGAAGTTCTCTTAGGTTGTTCGCAGATGATGCTGTAATTTACCGTCTAGTAAGGTCATCCGAAGACCAGTATCATTTGCAAAGCGATTTAGAAAAGATTGCTGTATGGTATGGCAGGTGGCAGTTGACGCTAAATAACAAAAAGTGTGAGGTGATCCAAAGAAATCCGTTAGAATTCGATTACTTTATAAATAGTACAATTCTCAAGGCTGTCAATTCAACTAAGTACCTGGGTGTTAAAATTAAGAACAACTTCAGTTGGAAAGACTACATAGATAATATTGTGGGGAAGGCGAGCCAAAGGTTGCGTTTCGTTGGCAGGACACTTAGAAGATGCAACAAGTCCACTAAAGAGGCAGCTTACACTACACTCGTTCGTCCTCTGTTAGAATATTGCTGCGCGGTGTGGGATCCTTACCACGTGGGATTGACGGAGGACATAGAAAGAGTGCAAAAAAGGGCAGCTCGTATTGTATTATCACGTAATAGGGGAGAGAGTGTGGCAGATATGATACGCGAGTTGGGATGGAAGTCATTAAAGCAAAGACGTTTTTCGTCGCGGCGAGATCTATTTACGAAATTTCAGTCACCAATATTTTGTTGAGCCCAACCTACATAGGTAGCAATGATCATCAAAATAAAATAAGAGAAATCAGAGCTCGAACAGAAAGGTTTAGGTGTTCGTTTTCCCCGCTCGCTGTTCGGGAGTGGAATGGTAGAGAGATAGTATGATTGTGGTTCGATGAACCCTCTGCCAAGCACTTAAATGTGAATTGCAGAGTAATCATGTAGATGTAGATGTAGAAGGCGCGGCAGTCATGGCCTGTGCGGCTGGTCCCGGCGGAGGTTCGAGTCCTCCCTCGGACATGGGTGTGTCCTTAGGATAATTTAGGTTAATTAGTGTGTAAGCTTAGGGACTGATGACCTTAGCAGTTAAGTCCCATAAGATTTCACATACATTTGAATATTTTTTTAAGGGCTGCAACCCCAGTGAAAGCGATCTGACCTCATTGTAGCGTAGCGCATCCGAAGTTTTGCTGTGGTTTACAGAGTGCAGCCTCTAGGGACCGTTCAAAACTATTCGACAAAATCTGAGCGCGATCCGAAGCAGCAAAGGGTGTGTAATGCGTTTTAAGCCCTTCCGTATCGCGCCCTCATGTGGCCTGATCACTGGGAGGTGTGGCTTTGACACATACGTGAATAAAACGACGAAGGTCCCTCTCAGAATACCCATTTCACCAACACCCTCGTTGCAACCCGTGCACGTTTATTGGCCACATAAAAAACGTACCTGAGCAGAGACCTTGACACACATTCAGGTAACTGGCGCTACGCTGCTGCTCTACTGCTGTAGCGTCTTTTTGTTGGCATCTGGTACATACGGTTTGTCCAAGGGGTTGCTTGTGCTCAGATGCTAGAGCAACAGCGGAGCACCTCTTAGCTGAAAGGGTTTCGAAGTCTCTGTACAGGTACATTTTTAATGTGATTAACAAACGTGCCCTGGTAGCAAAGAGGGTGTTGCTGAACGGAGGGTCTTCTGGGAACCCCTTGACGTTTTATTCGCGCACTTGTCAATGTTGCAAACCCCCCTCACTGCACCTTGACGCCACGGAGGACCACACGATAGAATGACTGAAAAGCGTAGACGCCCATTTCTGCTTCGAATTTCTTTGAATGGTTTTGAATGGGCCCTAGTGGTTCCACCATATATACCAGCAGAAATTGTGATCGCACTACGCTCCGAATGGGGCCACGTCACATTCGATGGAGTTGCAGCCCCATGGCGTCCTTACACAACCGATGAAAAGTCCGAGGGGTGTCAGCAGTGTTGAACAGTGTCAAGAACGTCGTCCTTTCTGCTCATCACACTGTGAACTGTCGTTTTCAACCGCAGAATGTTTGGGACTTAATGCTCCAAGGGAGGGGGTGGTTTCATTGACGCCCTTTATGCCACCTCCTGAGGACTTTTTCTGTCGATTCTGAGCGGCGGTGTGTCTGGAATGTTTTCTTCAGCCCCTCAAGAAAACTGCGTGACTTAAACGCTGGGCGTTAAAAAAAGGGGTGAAATGTGGGTGAGATGGAGTGTGACAACCATTCCATCGTGTGACACGTCCCTGATGACGTTGGGCAAAATTGTGGAGAAATTTGGTGCCATTGTGACATCATTATCCCAATGTACACCTGACATGAACTACTGAACTCTGACCTTTCTTCGCATGCGCCGACACCTTGTTGTTTGAAGCGCCACCGAGCCTGAGGATGACGTTTCAGAGCGCTATGCTTTTACACCATTACAGAGGAATGTTGTAGAAACCTTTGAGACAAACTTACTCATAATTAACTTACTCATAATTAAGTGTGTTGCACAGTGTAATATCCGTCATTGAAAAATATTTGTGCATGTGACGTCTTCTATTCCAGACCCCAAATTTAGGAGTACTTGGGTTGATCATCCTTACATTTTGTCTATACAAAATACTATACAAATAACGAGTTAAGTACACACAAAATTTTATTGAAATTGCTCCAGACATTCCTGAGATGAGCTTCTAATTCACCCCTTTCTCACGACCACCCCTTTGGATGGTAGGTGGTTCTTAGCCCTGCAGAAACATTCACTGGGACAAGCACAACAACTCATCGAACTGCCATTGTACTAATTGGATAGATGATATAGGAATGCACAGTAAAAGAACAAACAAATATTCATGTTTACATATTAGATTAGATTAATCGATTTTAAGGTAAAATAACTATGTCTGAATGGTTTTTTTGTAAATTTATTTTTGTAAGAATATAGAAATAATTTCTACATAGATGAACAATATCGAAACATGCCTTAAATACAATAAAACAAAAAGAGAAGAGGAGTTTGCTAAAAAAATTATGAAAACTATGATCTGCTTGTAAGGAATGCATAAATCAAGATACCAAGGATAGATATAAGCTGAAGGCAAAATATGTGTAATACAAAATATAAGAAAATCGTATAAAACCTTTGACTAAATTTAAAGAAAACAAAGATCATAGACGAATTTGGAAAAAATAGGAAAGGTATGACATCTTAGTAAAAAATTTGTAAATTGATTTGCTAAAAACTGACAACTAATAACCACTTTTAGAAAATGAACCATTGTATCCTATATTCATAAAGTCATTCTAATTTTTTGTGTAGTATAAATGGACCAGCTGCTCACAAAGTTGAACAACATATTCCAGTTTAGTAAAAAATGTGTGGCTGATACCAATAAGAAATATAAGGCTTATGATAGTAGAAAGTTAACTATATTTGTAATGACAGTTGTAAAATTAGCTTACCCAATAAATACGTTAAGAAAACAGAAAAAATTGCTTTGAAAATGGTAAATAATAAATCTGTTTCAACAACTTATGAAGGCAAGAAGGATATAGAGAATGGTATGCATGAAACTGAATTATCTTAATATGCATTTGTGGCCTATAAAGTTTTTAAATTTACATTTTGATTTGAGTGTGTGAAGCCTATATATTCTGGTTACTTTATCTTAAATTTAGCCTGTAACAACTAAAACGAAAAAGTGGAAATATTGGGTTTAGCAAAAAAAAGTATGTAAAAGGTGATCCTACACTAATGTTACAAACTTTCAGGGTTGATGTAGGAGGGTAAATGTATCAATTTGAGGAAAGGAACCCTAGTCCAGAAATGGCTGAGACGAAAATTATAAGCTAAAATCAGTCTGATATCTCTGACAGCATGTGTCTTCTACTGCAAGCTCCACATTCAGGTGGCAAATTCCGAATTTTGGGAGGAAGTAGTGTGAACGAAAACAAGAAAACAAGTCCAGTAAACATGGACTCCTATCAACTATATATTTGTTCATATTACTGAGCTTCTTAACCGATTAAGTTCAGCTATTTTTGCTCTTCAATTAAACAGAAACAAACGAATTAATCTTGTGACATATTTTGCATATTTCCACTCAATAATGTCGTATGGAATGATTTTCTTGGATAACTCACCACTTAGAAAGTAAGCATTGATTGCACATAAGTGACCAGGAAAAATAGTATGTGGTGTTCACCCATGGATGTCTTTAAGGACATAAGCATTATAATTGCACTGTCACAACAGGTATGTTCACTCATGAAACTTATCATAAATAATTCTTCACAGTTTAAGAAGAACATTGAGGTCCATACCTACAACACTTGAGGGAATAATGACCTTTATTGCCTGTTATTAAAGTTGTCAGTTTCTCAGAGAGAAGTGCAATGTGCAGCAACAAAAATCTTTGAACATTTGCCCAGTAACATAAAATGTCTGACAGGTAGCAAAGAAAATATTGTATCTAAAATAAAATCATTTCTCCTGGGCAGCTCATTCCATTCCACAGGTGAATTTTCTATTTAAAAACAGAAAAAAAATCTTGTTTTTAGATACAGCTGCATGAATAGGGGAAAACAATAAGGTGTTCATCAATATTAACACTAGTCATTTACACATGTCCTGCAAACATCATTTTGATAAAAGAATCTTTCCTGTGATCAATGGTACATGTAATTAACTAACTAACAAAATTTGCTGCTGTGAAACGTATCTCTTCTTCTGAACAAGTGCTGATAGCTTTTAAGCACTTTAAGAGCCCATGTTTACTAGAAAAATTTTTCTTGTTCTGTACTGATACCACATCCTCCCAAAATACGGAATGCAAGGACTTTGTAGTAAAGAGGTCCACTGTCAGAAGTATCATAACGATTTTCGCTTATGACCAGGGTCTCTTACCTCAGACTGATACATTTACTCTTTTTCATCATCCACGAAACTTTGTAACACCATCACAAAATCACTCTTTAGTACCTATCACTTAGGGTTAAGGGCGAATTTGGAAGAATTAAGCACCAAAGTGTACTAATGGGGCCAGATTTTTTTCTATTACTATGACTATAATCTCATACAAATACGTGGGTGACAGTCTCTGTGATATGAAATGTCATGGTGACACTGACTCAGTTGCAGGTAAATCAGATGGCAAACTTTGACTCACTGGTAGAATACTGGACAACGAAGGAGATTTCTGACCAGACATTCATATGACCTATTGTTTCATTACCTTCTGTTGTCTTGGTTACTGGGAATGCAAGAAACATGATACAATGGCGAAATTGCTGCTGTTATACGTCAGTTAACAGGTAATGAGATTTAAATATTTTGGTTTTGCACTGCCCATCAGTGGAAATGTCGAAAAGGAAGTTAGAGAACAAACAGCAAAAGCAGATAAAATGGCAGGGTGTTTATATTTACTATTTGGAAAAATAAGTTCATAGGAAAAGATGGAAAGTCCAGAATAGTGAGACAAATTATGGCATACACAGCTTAGACAAGATCGGAAAAATCAAAAACAAAAAGCCTTTTGGAAACCACAGAAATGAAAATTTTGCAAAGGATGACACAGGGAACACACAGCGAGACAGAGAGACAAGTGAAAGCTTTAAAAGTAGACTCCATTATGAGTATCTACATAAGAGAAAGCATTGATGGAAGAAACACATAGAAAGGATGGATGAACAGAAGATTTTAAAAACGTAATAAATGAATCATCAGCTGGTAAAAGAAATATTGGCCGTCCAAGAAAAAGATGGAGCGACAACCTCAGGGTACTGAAGGGTACCGAGAGAAACAGGCTTCAGCCTGAGAAGAAAGGAAGAAGAAGAAATACATCGGTTTAGTTTATATTTGCATAATTCACTAGTATATTTAAATACTGAACTCGCCAAGTTTGCTTTGTTTTGTTCACAGTCATTGGTGTCCAAAACAGTTTCATATCATTAACCATAGTTTGAGCATAATTTACTTTCATGTCTATGTGACTCTGATTAAATAATAGAAATCTCCTTGTTTATTACTGAAAACATGTGGTAAACACGATTAAGTCTTGGATGTGTCACGTTAGACTGAACAAATGAATTTCAACATCAGGCCTTGTCGTTATAGGCATATTATAAATCCTTTTAAGCCTTATTAACTATCTTATGGCGAAGTTTTGTTAACTGAGTTACATCGCCACAGTGCTGTGTAGATACAACACCTTCTTAGAATATTGCTCACCCCCCTCCCACCACCCCATAAACCATAGACCTTGCCGTTGGTGGGGAGGCTTGCGTGCCTCAGTGATACAGATAGCCGCACCGTAGGTACGACCACAACGGAGGGGTATCTTTTCAGAGGCCAGACAAACTTACGGTTCCTGAAGAGGGGCAGCAGCCTTTTCAGTAGTTGCAGGGGAAACAGTCTGGATGATTGACTGATCTGGCCTTGTAACACTAACCAAAACGGTTTTGCTGTGCTGGTACTGCGAACGGCTGAAAGCAAGGGGAAACTACAGCCGTAATTTTTCCCGAGGGCATGCAGCTTTACTGTATGGATAAATGATGATGGCGTCCTCTTGGGTAAAATATTCCAGAGGTAAAATAGTCCCCCATTCAGATCTCCGGGCGGGGACTACTCAGGAGGACGTCGTTATCAGGAGAAAGAAAACTGGCGTTCTACGGATCAGAGCATGGAATGTCAGATCTCTTAATCGGGCAGGTATGTTAGAAAATTTAAAAAGGGAAATGGATAGGTTAAAGTTGGATATTGTGGGAATTAGTGAAGTTCGGTGGCAGGAGGAACAAGACTTTTGGTCAGGTGAATACAGGGTTATAAGTACAAAATCAAATAGGGGTAATGCAGGAGTAGGTTTAATAATGAAAAAAACAATAGGAATGCGGGTAAGCTACTACAAACAGCACAGCGATGCATTGTTGTGGCCACGATAGACACGAAGCCCACGCCTACGACAGTAGTACAAGTCTATATGCCAACTACACTCCTGGAAATTGAAATAAGAACACCGTGAATTCATTGTCCCAGGAAGGGGAAACTTTATTGACACATTCCTGGGGTCAGATACATCACATGATCACACTGACAGAACCACAGGCACATAGACACAGGCAACAGAGCATGCACAATGTCGGCACTAGTACAGTGTATATCCACCTTTAGCAGCAATGCAGGCTGCTATTCTCCCATGGAGACGATCGTAGAGATGCTGGATGTAGTCCTGTGGAACGGCTTGCCATGCCATTTCCACCTGGCGCCTCAGTTGGACCAGCGTTCGTGCTGGACGTGCAGACCGCGTGAGACGACGCTTCATCCAGTCCCAAACATGCTCAATGGGGGACAGATCCGGAGATCTTGCTGGCCAGGGTAGTTGACTTACACCTTCTAGAGCACGTTGGGTGGCACGGGATACATGCGGACGTGCATTGTCCTGTTGGAACAGCAAGTTCCCTTGCCGGTCTAGGAATGGTAGAACGATGGGTTCGATGACGGTTTGGATGTACCGTGCACTATTCAGTGTCCCCTCGACGCTCACCAGTGGTGTACGGCCAGTGTAGGAGATCGCTCCCCACACCATGATGCCGGGTGTTGGCCCTGTGTGCCTCAGTCGTATGCAGTCCTGATTGTGGCGTTCACCTGCACGGTGCCAAACACGCATACGACCATCATTGGCACCAAGGCAGAAGCGACTCTCATCGCTGAAGACGACACGTCTCCATTCGTCCCTCCATTCACGCCTGTCGCGACACCACTGGAGGCGGGCTGCACGATGTTGGGGCGTGAGCGGAAGACGGCCTAACGGTGTGCGGGACCGTAGCCCAGCTTCGTGGAGACGGTTGCGAATGGTCCTCGCCGATACCCCAGGAGCAACAGTGTCCCTAATTTGCTGGGAAGTGGCGGTGCGGTCCCCTACGGCACTGCGTAGGATCCTACGGTCTTGGCGTGCATCCGTGCGTCGCTGCGGTCCGGTCCCAGGTCGACGGGCACGTGCACCTTCCGCCGACCACTGGCGACAACATCGATGTACTGTGGAGACCTCACGCCCCACGTGTTGAGCAATTCAGCGGGACGTCCACCCGGCCTCCCGCATGCCCACTATACGCCCTCGCTCAAAGTCCGTCAACTGCACATACGGTTCACGTCCACGCTGTCGCGGCATGCTACCAGTGTTAAAGACTGCGATGGAGCTCCGTATGCCACGGCAAACTGGCTGACACTGACGGCGGCGGTGCACAAATGCTGCGCAGCTAGCGCCATTCGACGGCCAACAGCGCGGTTCCTGGTGTGTCCGCTGTGCCGTGCGTGTGATCATTGCTTGTACAGCCCTCTCGCAGTGTCCGGAGCAAGTATGGTGGGTCTGACACACCGGTGTCAATGTGTTCTTTTTTCCATTTCCAGGAGTGTAGCTCTACAGATGACGAAGAAATTGAAGAAATGTATGATGAAATAAAAGAAATTATTCAGATAGTGAAGGGAGACGAAAATTTAGTAGTCATGGGTGACTGGAATTCGGTAGTAGGAAAAGGGAGAGAAGGAAACGTAGTAGGTGAACATGGATTGGGGGTAAGAAATGAAAGAGGAAACTGCCTGGTGGAATTTTTAATCATAGCTAACACTTGGTTCATGAAAGATGGTTGTATACATGGGAGAAACCTGGAGATACTGACAGGTTTCAGATAGATTATACAATGGTAAGACAGAGATTTAGGAACCAGGTTTTAAATTGTAACACATTTCCAGGGGCAGATGTTGACTCTGACCACAATCTATTGGCTATGAACTGTAGATTAAAACTGAAGAAACTGCAAAAAGGTGGGAATTTAAGGAGATGGGACCTGGATAAACTGACTAAAGCAGAGGTTGTACAGAGTTTCAGGGAAAGCATAAGGGAACAATTGACAAGAATGGGCGAAAGAAATAGTGTAGAAGAAGAATGGGTAGCTTTGAGGGAAGTAGTGAAGGCGGCAGAGAATCAAGTAGGTAAAAAGACGATGGCTAATAGAAATCCTTGAGTGACAGAAGAAATATTGAATTTAATTGACGAAAGGAGAAAATCTAATAATGCAATAAATGAAGCCGTCAAAAAGGAATACAAACGTCTCAAAACTGAGATCAACAGGAAGTGCAAAATGGCTAAGCAGGCATGGCTAGAGGACAAATGTAAGGATGTAGAGGCTTATCTCACTAGAGGTAAGATAGATACTACCTACAGGAAAATTAAAGAGACCGTTGGAGAAAAGAGAACCACTTGTATGAATATCAACAGCTCAGATGGAAACCCAGTTCTAAGCAAAGAAGGGAAAGCAGAAAGGTGGAAGGAGTATATAGAGGGTCTCTACAAGGGCGATGTACTTGAGGACAATATTATGGTAATGGAAGAGGATGTGAATGCAGATGAAATGGGAGATATGATACTGTGTGAAGAGTTTGACAGAGCACTGAAAGACCTGAGTCGAAACAAGGCACTGGGAGTAAACAACATTCCATTAGCACTACTGACAGCCTTGGGAGAGCCAGTCATGACAAAACTCTACCACCTGGTGAGCAAAATGTATGTGACAGGCGAAATACCCTCAGACTTCAAGAAGAATATAATAATTCCAATCCCAAAGAAATCAGGCGTTGATAGATGTGAAAATTACCGAACTATCAGTTTAATAAGTCATGGCTGCAAAATACTAACGCGAATTTTTTACAGACGAATGGAAAAACTGGTAGAAGCCGACCTTGGGGAAGATCAGTTTGGATTCCGTAGAAATATCGGAACACGTGAGGCAATACTGACCCTACGACTTATTTTAGAAGCTAGATTCAGAAAAGGCAAACCTACATTTCTAGCATTTGTAGACTTAGAGAAAGCTTTTGACAATGTTGACGAATACTCTCTTTCAAATTCTGAAGGTGACAGGAGTAAAATACAGGGAGCGCAAGGCTATTTACAATTTGTACAGAAACCAGATGGCAGTTATAAGAGTCGAGGGACATGAAAGGGAAGCAGTGGTTGGGAAGGGAGTGAGACAGGGCTGTAGCCTCTCCCCAATGTTGTTCAATCTGTGTATGGAGCAAGCACTAAAGGAAACAAAAGAAAAATTCGAAGTAGGTATTAAAACCCATGGAGAAGAAATAAAAACTTTGAGGTTCGCCGATGACATTGTAATTCTGTCAGAGAAAGCAAAGAACTCTGAAGAGCAGTTGAACGGAATGGACAGTGTCTTAAAAGGAGGATATAAGATGAACATCAACAAAAGCAAAACGAGGATAATGGAATGTTGTCGAATTAAGTCGGGTGATGCTGAGGAAATTAGATTAGGAAATGAGACACTTAAAGTAGTAAAGGAGTTTTGCTATTTAGGGAGTAAAATAACTGATGATGGTCGAAGTAGAGAGGATATAAAATGTAGACTGGCAATGGCAAGGAAATCGTTTCTGAAGAAGAGAAATTTGTTAACATCGAGTATAGATTTAAGTGTCAGGAAGTCGTTTCTGAAAGTATATGTATGGAGTGTAGCCATGTATGGAAGCGAAACGTGAACGATAAATATTTTGGACAAGAAGAGAATAGAAGCTTTCGAAATGTGGTGCTACAGAAGAATGCTGAAGATTAGATGGGTAGATCACATAACTAATGAGGAGGTACTGAATAGGATTGGGGTGAAGAGGAGTTTGTGGCACAACTTGACTAGAAGAAGGGATCGGTTGATAGGACATGTTCTGAGGCATCAAATTTAGTATTGGAGGGCAGCGTGGAGGATAAAAATCTAAGAGGGAGACCAAGAGATGAATACACTAAGCAGATTCAGAAGGATGTAGGCTGCAGTACGTACTGGGAGATGAAGAAGCTTGCACAGGATAGAGTAGCATGGGGAGCTGCATCAAACCAGTCTCAGGACTGAAGACCACAACAACAACAGAATATTGCTCAAGTATAATGTATGGGTTCCCTACCAGTTAGCGCCATCAGAGGACACTGAATATAAATACATAGGTTCTTGTGACCTATAGGAGTAGCTTGAAATGGGAGTACATTGGAGATTCTGAAAATCCAAACTGCCAGATTATCCTTCAAATGCCTACATACATTGTTTCAATAACCAGTATTAAATGAAAAATCTAGGAGTACACTACAGCCCTCTAAGTATTGCTCTCACACAGTTCATGAAGACAAGATTAGACTAATTATAATGTGCACCGTGGTATTTAAGCAATAATTATTCCCTTGAGCTGTATGCCAAAGCAGTGGGAAGAAGACCTAATATGCAGTACATCGGGGAGTACCTTCTACCATGCACTTGCTAGTGGTTTGTAAAGTATAGAGGCAGATGTCAGATGTGGAAGATTGTAATATTCGCTTGAAGGAACTCCTGATGATAGCTTTTATGTTCCTCAAATGAACACTTCTTTCTGCAATATGCTTGTTTACATTACTAATATAAGCCTAGATTTCACATTTTACTCAGGACGAAGTAGGTAAATCACAATGATGCAGAATTTTGCAATGGTAAATCAGTATGAATCAGATGGCTTAAGCATTCCTGTTGTTTATGTCAGAGTCATGTGTACCTGTAAATCGCTTTTAATCCGCCTAAGAGTATGACAAAATCGTCGTTTTTCAAAGTTCTTACTTCAGTATGTTTTGTTAGGTTTGTTATTGCATATAAAATAACTCCTGATTTTCCAAACCAAGCGCCATTAATCTGTATTTCTCCATCAAATGTGCGGAAGCTCTGGGAGTGTCATCAATTACACAAATTTTTTCTTGTTTTTCTTGCATACTGTACCTTCGAAGTTCTGCATATCTACAAGCTAGAGATATTTAAATTATCCTTTTTATTTTTGAGTTCGCTATAAATCATTTTGAATGAGGTTTCAGTCTCTTTACTCATTATTTGATAAAGTGAATTGCATGGATTTCGTGCCCTTACATGTACATGTAGCACATAGAAAATTACAACATGAAGTACAACTACATAAATATCGATCTATTCCACATTTACATTTATAAAACATTGTAAATAAATAGCCATTGATCCAAGAGGCAACATTCGATTACTTGCAGGCATGAATATACAAATAAAAACTTAGGCTGGATGCAAAAAATTCCATTTGACATAAGTAAACACAGTTCATTAAAATCCTATCCACAATATAAATCAGTGCGTACAAATGTCAGCGCACAATACGAGTCTGCAGACAGACTGCAGTGTGTGGACAGGAAATTGCTACACATATGGCATGCAACAAGTATCTGAGTCAACTTTTCACTCATTCTAGTATTTTTTGTTTGTGTGTCCATACTGCTTTTAAAAAAGGATGACAAACATCAGCACCCTATACAGTGCATCACTGAATTTATTGAAATGTAAAATCATGTTTATTGAGTTTAAGAGCAAGGAATATGGTGTCTGGGATAAGTGGATATAATTCTAAAAGTCTTTAGCAAGTGGTTGGTAGTCTTCATGCAAGGAATGCAATCTCCCCAGATACTCAGAAACAAACTGGCCCAATCAGACTGCCATGCATGTCATCATCTCACTTCATTTGGGGAGGTGTGTCAGCCCCAGATCAAATCTGCCTGGAAGGCTAATGATGAGGGCTGGTGTGCCAACCAGCCTGTATGTGGCTTTTGGATGATTCCCCATATGTGACTAGGTGAATACAAGGCTGGTAAACACATCCTGCATCTGTTTATGATTCACAAACTTCTGTAAAATGTTTGCACAGTTTCACATGAGCTAAATATGACAAACTAGATGCAGACAACTTGGGTATACTAATTCTGTCCTGGCCGTGATGGATAGAGGAGGAGAGGGGAAGGGATGGCAACAGGAGGACATCCAGCCAACCTCTACCACTAATAATGCCAAATCCAAGGCTTAACATGCTGATATTGTGAAGATGCACAATAAAGGCAAGGAAAAATAAAGACTCGGAAACAAAGTAAAAGATACTCTTGTTAGCCAGTCCTATAATTTATTAATGTGGATCTCCAAACACATCTTAAAATGTAAAAAAAAGTTAGCTGTAACTTGTTACAATTGATATATTACATAAATGATGTACTTCACTTATCTTCATGTTACTCTTTTTCAGAGGAGTGTATATAGCCTCTCAGGTTTTCCTTCATTCACTGCTTTCTTGGACACTGCAGTCGAAAACCTTAAATATTTATAACTTGTTCCAGTTGTTAAGAACCACAGTGTTACTGTCAGCCACTTGTGCTATGAAACCGCTTTCCTCACGCAAATATTTTGTTGTTCTGTGAACAGTCACGAGCATCTCTGTGTTCATTTGCAAATAATTTTGCAAACTGCCAGGTTTGCCATGCAATTAGTAAGTATGGACTAAATTAAAATGTGAAAAGGGCCCTTGCTTAACGAACCTATGTTTATTTATTTTCTTACTGTCCATCTTTAAGCAATGAAAATGCAATTGATGTTATCTTTTGTGTATGTATACACTTCATAGGCCTATAAAATTACTTAAAAAGTATACTCGCTGTAAAAGATATTTTCAGTTAATTATTCGTTATCAGTATAGAAAACTGTCCAAAAATTATCCACCATATAGCATATTATATGTTCAAAATAGTCACAGATATGTTTAACCTAAATGAACTATATATGTACTTACGATCATCTTTAGCAGTCATTTTGAACTCTTCTATTGTATGAAATATGTTTTCTTTAAGGCATCACAATCTGGTATTTTTAATCAAGCTCAGCAATATATTATGTACCTATACTGCTAATGCGTTGGCAACACGTTAAATGGTTTTCCCCCATGTATATGAAACAATCTTGTGTAACACTTGCTGACTTAGTACACACATAATCAGTTTGACTTTCACATGTTAATTTCTAGTGAAGATGGATCCCAAGAAGTTTAGTGCCTTCGGCTTATTTATTAAGCTGAAGAGAATACAAATTTACAGTTTTTCTGATTAATAAGCAATTCGTTGATTTGGAGTCACTTACCATCTACTCCGAGATGATAGCCTGCTGTCGTGCTTTAATGCTTGTACCTTGTTGTAAGAAAGGTTGTGTCATCTATGTAGATTGTGGATTTACACAACATAATATGAGGCTAGTCATTTACATGTTGTGAAGAGTAAAGGTCCTAACACTGAATCCTGTGCCACATCCTGTATGATATCCAAGACATTTGATCTTATATTGTTAAATTGCACAATTTGTTTCCTATCACTCAAGTATGATCTTGTCAGAGATTTATTATTTCTGATTTAATATTTCTGATCTGAAGGGGACGCATTTAAAAAGAAAATAGCATTGTAGTAGGGACAAATTCTGACAAACACAGTCCCGTTGCATATTCCCACTGGCATTAAAGAAACATATGGTTTGAAGACTTCATTGTAGACTTGAAAGAATTAAAAGTATAGAAGATTTCCCCCAGGTGTAAGGAAAGTTCCCATAATGGAGACGAGAAGGTTGTAAGCAGGAAATACTTCATTGCGACTAAATGATACAAAAGTGTGTCTGCTCAGTCATATGTCTTACTGCACACATAAGTCTTTGTTTATTGGAGAGATATTCCTGTTTGGCAGCCCATCTGTCCCAGCCCAATGATGGTTCCATCTCTGAGCAGTGTGTCGATGTCGATATCCCCAGAAAGCCTCCCCACTTCACCCCACCCCCTCTGCATAGTGCAAAGGACTGTGGGAAGCTCTGTTTGGGTGTCCACGACTATTTGGTGTGGGGTGTACAGATGTGCATGATGAGCTGTGCGTGACTGAAGTGAGGACTGGGCATGGGTGGACATTTTTTGTAGAATTGTTTTGCAGGTATGTCTGACTGGTCATGTCATGTCAGATATGTGTTTGAGGCACAACCTATTTCTTGGAGAAGCATTGCACAGGTGCACCTGATAGGTCATGCTGTGGCAGACACGTAAGCTAGATGTGAGCAGACTGTTTCTCAGAGAGGTGTCACTTATTGTGCTGATACCATACATATGGTGAAGCAGCAGGTGGTATGGAAGTTGTCTGCTGCAGCTGTACAGGGATTTGGACAGGAGAGGGGGAAGGGCTGTGGGCTGCAGCAGAGGAGACCTTGCGGTAACAGGTGCATCTGCATCGATGTGTAGACTCTTGAGTAGCATCTGTGACGCTGGAAGCCTCAGGAAGACAATTGTGAGGGTATGGTATGTTGATAAACAAGCACAATCGAAATTGTGTGGTGCAGTGTTCCCATGGGCATCCATCATGAAGGTATTATTGATGATTGTGATACTTACATTCTCTGGGTCGAAGTCTTTAATATCTATACTGATAATGACAAGTTCTTCTGAGTCCAATGAGGCTGACTGCATACTGGATGGCAGTCAATCGTCACTGTCGTCATCCATCACTGTGGTGTGATCAGCATTCGGTGGATCATCATCCTATAGCACCCATGTGTGCTTTATGTGGTTAATTGTGACAGTCATCACTTTGCCATTGACCATGATGTCGAATTTGTGTGTATCACTTCAGAGGACTTTGGAAGGTCCTGTGTAGAGTGACTGTAGAGTCGATCTAACGATGTCATCACGCAGCATTACATGATCACAGGAATGTAATGCTTTGTGCATGAACATCTTAAGCATTGAATGTGGTGCAGGTATGCTGTCACATGATTACACTTAATGTTGCATAGGCTTCCAATAGCACAGATTCAGACTGTTGACCCTGATTACTTGTTGTCCTTGGCTTGGGTGAGTCAAATCAACCTATCCAATTATCTATGAATGCACAAGCTGTTGATTCTGCACTGATATCCTCCAGTGGTATCACTCTGACCCATTAGGATGCTCTGTTGATTACTGACAATGAGTATTACTGATTGAAAGAGGGGCTGATCAGGTAGAAGTTTACATGATGTCATCTATTAAAATTTATTTTAATGAAAGTGAGCCTGTAATGGTGATTGTGTTTTTAATTTTGTATTGTCTGTTAGATGCTAAATTTTGGGCTTCCTGTTTTGGATTATGCTCATACCAGACCTTAAAGCTGATAGTCTGTGTAATTCTTACTTTTGGTGACAAAATTCAACTGTGAGAATGCTTAGAGAAATCTAATTGTGAGTGTCTGAAACTTATTGTTATCACAAAATCTGACATACATACGTTAATCCACGTTCCATAGATCATGAATACAATATCTCATAATGATGTGGAATGTATCACTTTAACAGAAGTTTTCTTTACTCAAAATTATTGATTAATTTTTTTTTGCAGTTACTACTTCATATATAAGAATTCATCTATTGAGTAGAAGGAGTTGTCATTCATAAATTCTTTTAATTTACTTTTAAATGTTCGTTGGCTATGTATCAGACTTTTAATACTATTTGGCAAATGACCAAAGATTTTTGTGGTAGCATAGTTCATCCCCTTCTGTGCCAAAGTGAGGTTTAATCCAGAATAGTGAAGATCATCCTTTCTTCTAGTGTTGTAACTATGCACTTTGCTTTGATGAAAAACTGATTACTTTGAAACTAAGGTTGGTCATGGCGAATTTTAATTAAAGAAAGAATCTGGTTTCTACACTGTTTGGCATATCTGGTTTGCACTGGATAACGCCATGCAAACAGCTCTCACTGCTACAGCGCATCTCGATAATAGAGCTCCAGAATTTAACTAATGAGATACGCAAAAGTGCAATACATTCTGTAAAATCATTGCTATCGTTCTTGGTTCATAATTTTTAATAATGGTTTAAAGTAGATTGAAAATTAATTGACTCCTGGGATGTGGACAATGAATCTGTGTTAAATGAATTCAACAGCAATCTCATATCATTTGACTTAATAGAATTTAATGAAACATCAATAATACTTAAGCTTTCTATGAAACCACATAAGTATAACCCAAGAGTTACTAAAATTAAACGTCACATTTCCTTAAAAAACATTCAAAAATCTAGTTTTTAAATCCATTCCTCTCACAATGATCGATAAATCCAAAGCAAAATAATGAGAAACAAAAAAATTCCGAATCTGGATGTCTGAGAAACTAAGAATGCTGCATTATCAAATCACTACCGCAAATAAAACAAACTTAATCAATACCTGTAATCTGTTCTTCACAAAGAGTGTAATCGTACCAATGTAAAAATCAATTTTTTCTCTATTCACAGTAAATCTTCCACTAATACATAACATAATTCGCAAAAATCTCCATTGCTTCCTGTTTACTAATACTAAACCAAAATTCGACCATTCATATCTAACACCAAACTTCAACTGTCCGTCTTCCCTCTTCTCTAGTGAGCAATAGATAAACCCAGTGTGCATCTTCACAGAGCAAAGGTCACCTATAACTTATTTCTGTGCAGTGCAGCTACTCTGCTGAAACTGTGAGCTCGTATCCAAGCAATTCAGATCTTACGATCATGATTCCGGACCTCCAGAATAAGAAAAATTCCTACGAAAATTAACACACACACCTTTCAATGGTGGAAGTAAGCACATGGTATGTCGAATTGTCCTAACAGAAATTGTGTGTAGCTTGTGAATTCGCTATGTTGGCATTCTGTGCATGCTTGTGCCAAGCTGTGGCAGTCTCATTTGATGTTTGGTCACACTAATCACTGCTTTTATGAGGCCAACTGTCAACCAGATGCCTGAATGAGACAAGTTATGAAACTGGCCAAAGAGTGTGTGATCCACATTCCTTTGGCATCAGAGGTTGGATTTGGTTGTGGCATATGTCAGAAAGTATCAGCGCTTTGGATCCGGGTAGATTGTGGTTGTAGCTGACATCCTTTGACAGATCACAGATTGCATTGGTGAGCAGCTTGTGATTCCTAAATACAATGAAGTGTGTCTCCTCAATATCTTCCCTAAACTACCCTCCTTATTTCATAGATGACCAGTTGTTCACAGTCAAAGGCAGACACTTTGACTGTGAAGCATAGGGGCTGAGTCTCAGCTCCTATAACTTGTTGCAGTACAGCCCTAGTCATGGTTTCATTGGAGTCTGTGGTGATGGTAAGCTGTACATCCAGAATAGGATGAGCCATTGTAGATTTTCATGTTAGACTGTGCTTAGCAAGGTCAAATGCATCGTTCATTTTATCGGATCCAACTCCCTGTCTTTTCCACTCATTGTTCAGCCTGGTGAGGGCATCAGTTAGGGGTGCTCTTATCACAACTGCTTGGGGTAGGTGACGCTGATCAAAATCCCTAAGAAGTGCTGAAGCTCGTGGTAATTCACATGAAGGTGGGGTTGTGTGATGAGATCAGTTCGGTCAGCTGTATGTTTGATTCCTGCAGCGTCTAATGGACTGTTACTACAGTCTTCCACAGCTGAGGCTTCTCTTCACTAATGACCAAGCCCTCTTCCTGTATTACAGTGGAACCTGTTGGAGGCGCTGGTTGTATTGCTGGGGTGTGGCTGAAAAAAATGAAGATATCATCTAAGTAGGCATAGCAGAACTTGAACTTAAAAAGTATACCATCTATGAAGTGGTGCTATGTTTGAACTGCATTCTTCAGACCGTATAACATGAAGAGGCCAAATGATGTTATTACCACAGTTTCTGTAACATAGTCTGGGTAACACCTGCGAGTGTGTGGATGAAGTCCTGGATATTATGTATGGAGTAGCTATGACACATTGTGTGAGAGCTGAGAGCTCTGTACCCCCCACAGAGTCTGACAGTCCCATCTTTCTTCTGCATGAGTTTCATCAGCTGTCCAAAGCGCAGACTATTCCTGCGTTCAACAATTCGTCGACAGCCACGTTTCTGCTGCACAGGATAGCTAGGGCTAGACGATGCACTTTGTATAAACTGGCAGCTGAGTGGTCGTTAGAATTCGATGCACCACATCGTTTGTGATCGCGCATAGCAGCGCCTTAGACTGCAGGAAATTTGCTATGGAGGGGGCACCTACATTTGATGCATTGCTTGGCGAAGTGGAGTGCGCCATACTAATCAGTGTTGAGTGAGGTGTGTCCAGGGCCATTGGCTGTGGGAGTGCTGGGTATGCTGACAATGGGAAAGGGCTGGGTGGGGAGAGTGTGGTTGCACTGCATCACGTACCCCATCTTCAGCTGTGTGGCAGGCACACACAAGGTTCTTGTACTGCTTGCACACCAGAGCAAGAGAACCGAATGTGTCTTTTATGTACTGTCGGAGCGTCGCATTTTTGGCATGTGTCTGAAGCTGAGAACCGGTCAAGGTACCACCAATGCTTTCTCAAAAGCTTTCTCGCCGTCATGATATACTCAATGATTGAGCTTTCTCACCGTCATAATATACTCCATGATTGTGCTGGAATATGTTGCTTCATCAACATTTTGCACTGTTGGGCACAGCGTTGTTTGCAGGATAAGGTTGTCATTGGGGTGAAGAGTCTTAAGATGTGGTGGTTGGTGTTGTAGTACAGGAGGGACACATTCCCTAAATCTGGTGAGCAACTGCCGGTTTCCTGACGACGCTCCACATGAAGCAGTATTGCGGGGAGAGGTGCAGGGTCCAGTCAATCATTCTGTGCATCATGGTCCATGAATCATTAGTGCAAGAGTTGGACTGTTTTCCTAGTGGTGAATATTGAAATACTTTCCTTCGGAATCCTACTGATATCCAAACCTGTGCTTGATAGGAAGTAGTTGCATGAGTTGTGATTGTGGACATACCATCTACCCCTGCCAGTGGTTTTTGTCGACCTGTTGATTTGGCATGGACTGGTGCACCCAATACAACCTGCGTGGCGAGGTGGTAAAATCACAAGGCTGATAAAAATTGCTCACAGCTTTGTCAGACTGATAGTGGTAGCAGAGCAATGATCTTGTAGTAGTGGCAGCACTTGGCTGATCTTTGCCAGCTGGCACTGCAGTGGTTTGAGTGTTTGTCTGGGTTGCCATTGCCAGTTTCACCGTATTGTACTTATTTTGAGTGGAAGGTGTGAGTATTATATCGCTGATGAGGTCGGCATGTTCTGGCAGATGGCAAATTAGAGTCACCAATTGGGTATCATCATCTGGATTGCATATGGAATTGAAAATAGATTCCATGGTTGTGAAGCAGAGGGCAGATTATTCTGGGTGAAACAGCAATAGTTTAGGTTGAGAAGCCAGTCAGTGTATGTCATGATGGGTGTGTAGTAATGGTGTAGTAGTGGCTGAGTGAAACAGTATCACAGGCAAGACGAACTGCAATATGCCTCATGTAGTTGTGAACATGGTAACCATATAGTGGTAATGGGTGATCAGTTGTGGAGCCACATGTGAAGCGATCCTAGGTCCAACTATTGATCGCAGCACGGTTGATATGGGTGTCACATGAAATGCATCACAGTTTCAATGAAGTACTGTTTGTTGCACTGGTTTACATACCAGATCACTTGGCAGTAGTCCATGTCTGAAGTCTGACAGACGATTATCTAGATGTTATAACTGTTGATGGGATTTGGGCTCAGCCCATTATGTAACAAAAAACCTATAGCCATCATGCACTCAGATTTATCTGTTGGTCAGTGACTGTAACACTGATTGCACTAATAAATAAATTAATACATTAAGGGATCTGGAAACAGAGTGTCAAGTGCCAAATGTGTGTAAATATACAGTATATACATAAAAAAGATTATTTCTTCAAAACTAAAACTGTAATAAGTTACAATAAACTTTCAATTAAGTGTGATGTATAGGCTAAAACTATTTTAAAAAGGTCTTTTTCATTAAAAACGTCATAGAATTACTGTACATTCTCGAAACAATCACCACTACCATGTCACATTTCCACATTCTTAGCACACTGGACTTGCATTGGGAGAACAATGGTTCAAACATGCTTCCAGCTATCCTGATTTAGGTTTTCTGTGATTTTCTAAATCGCTTCAGGGAAATGCCTGGGTGGGTCCTGTGAAAGGGCATGACTGACTTCCTTCCCCATCCTTCCCTAATCCAATGGGACCGATGACCTCACTGTTTGGTCTCTCTACCCAAATCAACCAATCAACAAACATTTTCACATTCATGAAATAAATTAACTGAGGTAAATAGGCCACACCACTTGTGCTATGTGTACCATGTGGCGCCATTTTCCCTTAAAAAATGGCTCTGAGCACTATGGGACTTAACATCTATGGTCATCAGCCGCCTAGAACTCAGAACTACTTAAACCTAACGATACCAGATGAATCTGTCGTAGTTGGCCGGCCGGAGTGGCCGAGCGGTTCTAGGCACTACAGTCTGGAACCGCGCGACCGCTATGGTCGCAGGTTCGAATCCTGCCTCGGGCATGGATGTGTGTGATGTCCTTAGGTTAGTTAGGTTTAAGTAGTTCTAAGTTCTAGGGGACTGATGACCATAGATGTTAAGTCCCATAGTGCTCAGAGCCATTTGAACCATTTTTTGAGGTAAAGATTAATGGATAACAATTGTACAATCTGTGCCTAAAAAAGTCGACTGGAGCTTCTATCCATTCTAGAGGCTGATTTTTGAACATTCTCATACTCACCACTTGATAGGTGTTCAATGATTTAGACAGTCTACAGTAAGGTATCTCAAAATTCCTATGACTTCTAGTACCATGAGAGTATAAATCTCATCTAAGCCGGTACTCTGATAAGTTATTCTTTGTATACAAGAGAACTATGCAAATGTATAAGTTTAATACAGTTAACATTTTTATATGAATAAGCAAATATCTGTGGAGGGCAAGCTTTCCTGAATTGATAAGAATCTAAATGCCCTGAACATGTGAGGTATTGCCTCCAAATTAAAGTCCAAAGCATTTGTCGAACTGGAAAAAGTGTTCAACAATGTAAACTGGTGCAAGATGTTCAAAATACTATAGGGAGAGATGGGTAATATACAACATGTACAAGAGCTGAGAGGGAATATGAGAGTTTATGACCAAGAACAAAGTCCTTAGATTAAAAAAGGTGTAACAAGCGATGCAGACTTTCACCCCTATTGTTCAGTCTGTTCATCAAAGAAGCAACGATGGATATAAAAGAAAGGTTCGAGGGAAATTAAATATCAAGGTGTAAGGACATAAATGATATAGTTTGCTGATGACATTGCTATCCTGTGTGAAAGTGAAGAAGAGTTAAATGATGTGCTGGATAGAATGAACAGTCTAATGAGAACAGAATGTGGATTGAGGGTAAATCGACAAAAGACGAAAGTAATGATAAGTAGCAGAAATAAGAACAGCGAGAAACTCAACATAGGAATTGATGGTCACTAAGTAGATGAACTTAAGGAATTCTGCTGCTTAGGCAGCGAAATAATCAGTGATGGATGAAGCAAGGAGGACTTCAATAGGAGACTAACACTGGCAAAAAGGGCATTCCTGGACAAACGAAGTCTATTAGTATGAAACATGGGCCTTAATTTGAGGAAGAACTATCTGAGAATGTGCATCTGGAGTACAGAATTGAATGGTAGTGAAACAGTGACTGCGGGAAAACGGGAACAGAAGAGTATCGAAGCATTTGAGATGTGGTACTACAGACAAGTGTTCAAAATTATGTTGGCTGATAAGGTAAGGGATGAGGATGTTCTGCACAGAATTGGAGAGGACAGGAATATGTGGAAAACACTGACAAGGAGAAGAGACAGGATGATAGAACATCTGTTGAGACATCAGAGAATGACTTCTGTGGTACTAGAGGGAGGTGTCGAGGGCAAAAACTGTAGAGGAAGACAAAGAATGGAATACATCCAACAAATAATTGAGAATGAAGGTTCCAAGTGCTGGTTTTCTGAGATGGAGAGGTTGGCACAGGAGAGGAATTCGTGGCAGGCTGCATAAGACCAGTCAGAAGACTGATGACCCCCCCCCCCCCCAAAAATAAATGCTATAACACTGTGGTAAAAAACAAAAACATAAGCTAAAGGTACAGGATTTTTAACTTTCTTAAGAAGTGCAACACTCTAGAGAGCCTACACTAGCATGTTTCATGTGTGAATCCCTTGAAAATTTACTTGCTATAACATTACCTAAAAACTTAACACTAGCTAAACAATATCTTACTAGTATATCTCTTAAACTAAATACAATTTGTTGATCTGTATTCTTACTGAGCAAAAATCCATTAGCTTGACGTCAGATTGACGCTTTTGATAAGATGTCTCTTGTCATAGGTTAAAGGGTATCAAAGCCTGAATTGACAAGGAGAAAAGTGGTAACATAGAGAAAGGAGTGGGTATTTATATAAAATGGCACGTCATTTATCATTGGAATAAATAATATAGGTCCAAAAAATGAACCTTGTGGCACACCACACTTATTTGCCACTATCTCTCCTTTTCAATACACACAACTTGTTTCCAGTTATTAAGAAACGATTCAAAACTGTTACCAACTTGGTTATTAATAATTCCATTATAAACTAATTTGATGAGAAGTGAATCATGCTCAACACACTCGAAGGCCTTGCTAAGGTCACAAAAACTAACCTGAACAATGTTTTTCTCGTCATAACCACTAACCACCTTTTTATTCAAAGAGTCAGTAGCATGGATAGTAGATCTGCCCTTCCTAAAGCGAAACTGTGCAACAGAAAGAATGTTACAATGTTCCAAATAGTCACTTACCTGCTGAAAGGTGATGGGTTCTAGTACTTCATATAAAATCAGTGTCAAGCATACTGGATGACAACTAGCTGGGCAATTTATCTCTCACTTCTTATAAACGGACCCAATTATAGATTTTTAATGACTCTAGAAATAAACCTTCAACTAAACATTTATTTATACAATAAGTAAGAGGGAATAGAGTATAACTAATTATCATTTTTAGCATGTTACCAGAAACATCATATATATCTACAATATCAGAAGGCATAAAATTATTTACTATACTTAACATGACATCTGATGTTACCACTGAGAAAGAAATTCATCTTTGAAGCACAGTTTACATTATGACTTTTTATGAGATGAGATAATTTCCTCAAGGGCTAACAATGCTTTCACATATTTCATTAACAAACTGTATACAAAAGTTGTTAAATTCAACTAGTGATACTATTACAGCCTCTTTTTGTTTGATTTAACCACTGAGTTTATTACACTTCATATTGTCTTACATTTATTTTTGGTTGACCCTATACCAAATGCATTATGTGGTTTCTTAACCTCATTGATTGCATGTTTATAATCTTTTCTAGCTCTTAAGAATCTTACATTAGCTGTATCTGTCTTTTGTAGGCTGTAGAAAATCTTAATATAATGAAAATCGGTTTTTCAGATTAAGTAGTTTAGAAGTATAAGAGGGATTCTTATGACTACGCTTATTTCTGTCACATGTGTCTGGCAGGACTTCACATTTGAAACACTTCACTTGAAACAGTTCACTCATTTTCATCTATTTGGCAGAGTTGCGAGGGGCTGGTGAATAGTTATGTCCAATAAAAGGTGGCCACTTTGTTAATATGCATTAACCAAAACGAAACGAACACTTACTCATTGTGGTATGTGGTATGCAGTTGACACAGTGTCACCAATGTGGAAGTTTCCTCTTTTGGGTTTAAAGAAAGTTCTAATAATGGAGACAGGACTATTGTGAGCAGACAATACTTAATTTGCGACCCAAGGATACATAAGTGTGACTGCACAGCCACATGTCTCACAGTATACTGAAGCTTTGTTTAATGCTCAGATATTGGTGTTCAGCATCCCTACTCTCTCTGCCCAGTAATGCTTGCATCTCGGAGCTATGCTACTGATATTCTCATACAAAGACAATTTTCTAAATGCTTTGAGACCACTGCCAATTTTACAGGGGTGGATTTACAAACGCATAATTATCTCTTGACACTCATAGTACAATACAGAAAAATCTGTCTTGTATGAGGAGAGCAATTTCTCCACATGAGCGGCTGACAATGATGTTAAGATTACAAGGTTCTGGCACTGCAGTTACGAAACGTGCGTTGAGTGAAATCACACATGAGGTTATTTACGCTGTCGTGAAGGCAAGTGAAGAACCATACCTCTATTCTGACTAGTTACAGATAATATTTATAAAATTGTAGGCATGTTTGAGACACAGTGCATTCTTAAAAGTTATACATGTGACGATTCACCTATAGTTCAGTTTCTTTCTAAGTCAAGATCTTCAGTTCCCTGTATGAAGTCTACTAGCAACTTTTGCACCAAACTATTAAATTCCATTCTGGAATTTACAATATATATGGGATTCACAGTATATCTGGAAAATTTTACCTCTACTGTTGTGGTGATGAATTCTACACTTCTCCTCTGAAACATTCTTATTGTGAACATATTATATTAGAAGGTAAAAGAAGTGTAATAAGAACTGTATATCTGATGGCACACTCCAATGATCTTTCATTATGAGCTTTACACAATATTCTGGTAGTACTCTTCTTTAGAACAGATAGGGCCTACTTTTTTGCCACATTCTCACGATTCACATTAGATTATGGAATGAGCCAGTACTGAGTCAAAGTGTGCTAACAATCTCCCGGCTCCAAATCGACTAAGTTTTGTTATTTTGCTTATCTCTTTGTGGTAAACAGTCTGTAAAGAATTGTTTTGAAACTATGAACCGTTTCCTCTTTGCCGTTCTTTCTCTGTTAAAGAATTATAAGCAACTGCCTTCTTATCACAAAGCTGTATTCTGTGTTTTTTATTTTCCACAGACTTGTATGACTCTTATATATTTCGATAAATTCGGCAATGAACTCTCCATTTTAAAATCGAGGAGACTAACGTGTGAATTTTAAAATTCACTATGAGCCCACAGAAGAGAATCACCTGATTGAACAAACTGCTGACCGGAACACGTTTTAGTGCCAGATTTGCAGCGATCTCCTGTCCACACACTCTAATTTTTCTGTGCAAATGTGATTTGAAGCTATAAATTTGGGTAATTTCACTCGGTCTTACAACTCAGGTTTATACACATCTCATAGCTGTGCAAATCTCCTGTTGACAAGTAAAGATTTATCTGTGCAGTTGTGATATCTGCATACATCTGTGCAGTGAGATCCTTCTGTGTGGGTATGCATTAACAAGGACCATTTCAGAAAAACATTTTTTGCGTATTCTTTTTGTACCCAGCAGCACCTGTTAGAAACATCACTTTACGTCTGCACCCTGAAAATTAAACTGACTCAATATCAGTCGCCATCACTTACAATAATTTCTAAAATAGGCCCACAAATAAATAACACTCTGACAGATATGTAAATAACTAGCCGACCTTATAATCCATAATAAGCAATTTCATTGCGTTATTTGGAAACCTTGTATGTCAACAGACATCAAACTAAATTCTAATAAGTTACATTCTTCCGCTCTGAAAAAAAGAAATTATATTCAGCTACTGCAGACTACCACAAAATTAGAATAAATCTCAGAATATATAAACATCTAAAAAAAATTCGCAGTTATGAAACCTAACATCGTACCACTAATTGCACATAGTGTAAATTCTAAGTTCCTACGAGGCAAACAAAGCTATAAGCCAACTTTATTTGTGAAAGCTAACAACATAAAAAAGTCTGTCATCACAACAAAAATTAAGTATAGTAAGTTAACTTCATTTACGAAAAGAAAAGTACTTAGGAAAACATTCTCATACGCTATCTGTATCTGACTCATGATTGTCCGTCTCATCGTCGCACTGTTCCCAGCATCCAAGCATGATGCAGAAACCACCGACCCCGTAACTGCACGTTAACCAGAAGAAACAGAAGCACGATGCTCAGTACAGCAACGTGAATGAGCGCGACGAAAGTAGATTTACGTGTTATGTTAGCAGATCTCGATACTGTTTCCCCTCCACCAACTTCAACATCAAAACTTTCTTCCTCAAACTTGATGTGACGTTACGTGATGTGACTTGACATTCCATGCTGCTGATATGGACTGTGGAACATTTTGACGTGACGCGACACTCCGTTCCACCTTGCCAGCCTACTGCTAGATTGCAACTTACAAGAACTCCGATAAATAGAGATTGTCTTTATTCAGCTTGAAATTGTCTTCAGTAAAAAGTCCTGCTAGTATTGAATTAATGATCTGATACTCGTACTCTACACCAAATACAAAATCGATGATTTAGACATGAGAATAGACGGAATATGTTTTCCTGTATGGGTTTGTCTATATATGAATGCCCTAGGTAATCGTAGTTGTGCAGACCACAGACATAAATGTATCTCTGTGGTGCAAGCGAACTTATACGGGACGGAGCAAAGAAGTAAAGTATCGTCTTCCCTATCTTTGGGATGGAGAGAGAACAATCACTTGGAATGTCTGTGAAAATAAGGATTTTGCTTGGAGTTTGAATTGTCAGTAGAGTGCAGCAAGAGTGGATGAGCCGAGAAAATAAGTTTTTTTCTTAAGTGAAGTAAGATCATTCATCACACTTCGTTTCTCAATTTGAAATTAGTTTCACTTATATCTTCCAAATGCAGTGGAACTTCAGTCTTTTATAACTGATAACCTCCTCGTTGTGGGGTGTTAAGTATTGTGATTTAAATTTTATTGTTGTTGTTGTTGTTTGGGCTGGTTTGACGTCCTGTGACATATAGTGCCTTATAGTTGCAGATTGGGAGAGAGTCAACATGACAACCGACAAGGGAACTGCTACGAGTAACAACCCTTTAGAACAGTTTGTTTTGTTGGCCAAATCTGCAAAAGGAGCTGCAGCAGTGGAACTTATCAAACAAGTTTTAGAAGCTCCTGGTGTCCATGTGTTTGGCGAACTGTTAGATATGCCGAATGTAATTGAAGTAAGTTTTATGCTGCATTACCTCGGGTGTACACAGTCACGTCATCATCGGCATTTCTTAGTAAATGTGGACATTCAATACAACATAGATTTGCGTTCAGTAGTGCTTAAGCATTTTCTTATAGTCTCGATTTCTTCACTCGGGATTGTGGCATATGTTGAATTTAGCATGGAGCACATTGGATTGTGTAGTACATCGAATCATGAAATTGCATGCAGAATATAAATGGAACTTCATTGTTTTTGTGAAGAGTGGAAAATGATTGAAATATCATTGTAATATTGTTGCATTTGCTATGAACTAGTATTTACTCCAGGTTGTTTACTGGGCCTCAGAGAAATCATCCCTCTTAACCCTGAGCTAAATGTTGGGGGGGGGGGGGGGACAGTTGTGTTGTTACTTATTTAAGATGAAGCACAACTTTACTTATTGAAGACATTGTACAGTTGTTAGTGATTTGCAGTATGATTTCCAGCAGCCACTGTGATGTCTCAAGGTACGTACCAGTACAAAGTACTTCATTGGAACCCCCATGTGTTGGGTACTTAGGGACCGATGACCTCAGCAGTTTGGTCCCTTAGGAATTCACACACATTTGAACATATTTCATTAGGTACTTGATGTGGAAAGTCAGTCAGGCTGTGCCCCACATCAGGATGCCATGTGATAGCCTCTGTTTTAGTTTCACAGATGTCCAAAATGTTGTTCCTCGCATACCTGTTACGATTGGAGTAAATGTGTTGAAAGCGATTATCGATATGCCTGTATAAATTAGAAATATGAAGCAAGTGTTCTGGATTAAAGATACAAACTAAATCAACTTATTTTGTTCCTAATAATGAGAGTTTATCTGTATTACATATGATCTAAATTATCTTAAAGCTACAAACATGTGTATCATCTGTAATTTGCACACTGTTTGCATGTTGTTACGGTTTGGTCCATCATAAAGTACAGAGTAACTCATGTTTATGAAAAGATGAAGTAGAACATACCTCAGATTGAATGTTATGTTGTAACCATGGCGTACTTATCTTTGGTATTTGTGGTACAAGTGAATGAGGTTGCCATTACTGTCTATAAACTACCAGCCAGTGCTTATTGCATGGATTTAAATTGGCCACTTTAATGTCAGTGCTCAGTAGAATTCTTTGTAACTTGTTTTTTTGGCATGTTGGAGACAAAGAAATTATTTTGTTTACCTCAGTCAGTAGTTTTGATTGCTCTGCCATTAGCTTTTGTGATAGTACTTGAGTATGATTCTCATATAATGGAATAGCATCTGTAGAGCTCATTAGGACATCAGATTATTTACAATGCACATAGAGACATTTTAATGTAGTCATTCTTCCTGTGCACCATAAACAAACGAGATAGGAAGAAGCCGTAATAACTGGTACAGTGGGAAGTAGTGTCTGTGATGCACTTCAGCAGTTTGCAAAGTATTGATGTAGATTCAGAGATGGTCACTGAATATTTGCATTACGTTGTTGTACCAGTTATGATGATTTGCCACAATCCAAACTCATTAAATAATTTTAACTTCCTCTCAAAGTATTTTGTTATAGAATCAAAGAACTGGGCTGATGGTAATTACAAGATAGTTTTCCTGTCAAAAGCAGTTTATGAAACAGCTAGTCTAATATCGAACAACATTTGATAGGAAAAATGTCCGATAATTATCATTAACTCAGTTCTTTGCTTCTATAATTAAATAATTTAATCCATTGGGAGTGTGATCAGACAATGTAGTTGATACAATAGATTACAGATATTCGGTAATCATTATGTTGGGAATAGTATGCAAGTCCTGTCGTAGATGTAGAAGAAATGCCTGTAAGAAACACAGAATAATGTTTGACATAATGTTTCGAATCTTAAGTTCTGCTGCCTCTCGTGTTTATTTAAAAATTTGTAAGTTCTGTGGTTGGGTTTTCAAGGTATGTGTGGCCTATAGATTTCAAGTATCTTATCTCGATAGTGTTCTTGTTGCCTGAAGTGTACTGACTATTGATCAGTTGCTGTGGAGTGTATTGTCACAAGTACAATAGTTGATTTATTTATTTATTTATGCATTTATTTTACCTGGCAAGATTAGGGTCTTGAGGCCCTCTTACACCTAACCAGGCATACTCAGATTGAACATTAAGTTTCTACAGAACATTAAGGACATATAACGTGTTATACAGTATTAATGTTAAAGAAAAGTAAATAGAGATTTCGCAACTTACTATCCCAAAGTAACACGTTAATTGATACATTGTTGAGAGGCCATTTGTCCATTAGTAGATACGCATTAATTAGCATGCTCAGCACTTATTTTTCAATGTTCCTAACCTTTACCATCTGTTGTATGTTGTTGTGTATAATGTGTTCTATAATTACAGCAAACTAACCACGTAGCTATTGGTGAACAGGTTTTTCACCATTTACATTTTGGGTGGCGAGCACCGAACTAGTGTCAATTACGTTTGTAGTAACTCTTACTTCTTTAGTCTGGACTACTTTAGTAAATGACTTCTGTAGTAATATACTCCTTTAGTAACTGTTGGAGAGCTCAATTTCTATATACTTCTTTAGTTGTAACTAAAGTAGTAACACCTTTTTACTATAGTAGTAAGCCAGTTTTGCACACTGCCGGCATGTGCATTACATTCCCCCCCTTGGAAAATATTGATTGTTGGCAGACTTTATTGCATTGCTTTTTGCGTAATTTATGCTTATCACTATACTTTAAGAAGCTAGAAAGGATTATTAAATCGAATTATTAAAATTGGAAAATCTAAATGCTATTATACTAATTATTGATCAGATCTGTGTATTATGAAACAGAAACATGCTATTAATGGATGACTCTTTTGTTAACTCTGCCATCTACAACTACAAATGTCCATTGTTTGTTCATGACACATATTAATTTAAGCACCAGTTTGAGATAGGAGCTAGCAGCAACATGGAGGTAGCCAGAAACGTTCAAAAAACATGCCAGAAAATGAAAAAGAGCGGTTTGCTGAAATAACGAAAAAGCACATAACTACTATTGAGTATAAAAAGCACAAGGTCAACATGCTAAATAGGAAAAAGAAAGCTTGGGAAAATATACACATTGAATGCAATGCTCTTACACAAAGGTCATGAACAGTTTAAAGTAATTTGGAAGGCTTGAAAACCAAAGCGAAGAAAATGAAAGCTAAATGTAATTAAGAACAATTTCAAACTGGCAGTGGAGTAGGTGAGACAAAGATCGACAATATAAGCCAAATGGTTGTTGACATTAACCCAAAAGTTTTCAAGGGTATACCTGGAGTTGACGACGGTGACACATCTGATGATAATGTGGTTCTTTCAAGCAACTTCGAAGATGATAACTCACTGAAGGTAGCAATGAAACTCCTGAAGATGGAGCTTCATCCCATAGTCATGAACCTTGTCCTGCATTCTGCGGTGGGAGCATACCAAGCAGCAACAAAAGATTCCATACAGAACCCAAACTTCTCTTTGAAATCACTGTCACTATACATCACAGATGGGTCTCTTCTCTCCATTACAACTCTCATTCTTGGGGTGTTCCTCTCTACCCCCATCTCCATATATTCTTTGTAGTCCAGGTAATCTATAGAATTCGACACTTAAAGCACAGAACTCCAAGAGCACTTGGAAGTAAATGAAAATTTTTCTCGTGGAGTAATTTACTCCTTTAGTTCAATACTATTGACTGGAAGTTTCTAATTTCTTTCTCTCTTAGTAACTTACTACTTTAGTTTCACTCACTCCTAGTTGATGCTTGCCAATCTTACTGTAGATAAATAAAGGGACTAGGGTACAAGTTTTGCAATTTGTTGGATTATGTATCAATTTCTGTATTTTGAAATGCTAATTTCGTGTGATGAGAAGACTACTGCTTGTTGCTAAGCTTTGACCATTTTTAGGTTAATAAGTGTAGAGTTAAATGTTTCTAACCTTTTTTGTAATTTTATTATGAGATAGTGCTTTGTGCCTGTGATTTTGTCAAAGCTAAAGGTTAAAGTAAAACACTAACTTCATTTCAGTTACGATTATATTTCCCACATGTACGTACATACTCCGCAAACAGAGCAGAACACGGCACTCCCCATTGTACCACTTCCATGTAGCCATGTGTCTGAACTGTAGTTAGTCTACTTTTGTCTTTGTGTTCCTTACAGGAGGAATGCATAGTATGTTGTAGTGTAATGAGATTCTTCATGCAGTAGTGGTCCTTGATACTTGTTATGTAGGCTTTTATGAGTTATGTGGCATCTTATATTAAATGGCCTGCCAGGTAAAGTTTTTCAGCATCTGTGGCATTCTTATGATTCACACACACACACACACACACACACACACACACACACACACACAGTGACCATATGTGCTGCCCTTATTTCTGTACATTAATAAAAGCAGTATTCTAGGATGAGTTACATTAGTTTTTTGTAAGAATTCACCTTTGTAGAAGGATTGCATTTTCCGGTATCCTACCAATGAATAGAAGTCTCTGTGCTTTAACTACATTGCTGTATTTATAGCTGATCCATTGTGATTTCTATTCATATCCCACAAATTGTTACACAAACATATTTGTATATTGTATGGTTTTATGTTTCTGAGCATACTGTTCATATTATACCGGTAACTTCTTATTTAACTTAACAAAAGTTTCCCTATAAGTATTTGTACCCATTTGGCACTCTAGTAGTAGTCAAATTTTCATTCCTCCCCCTCCTCAGATGATTAAACTCAGGACCATGAGCCAGTTTCAATTCCTTATTCACTCTGTTCTTTTTTTCCACTGTGCGTTCTTCCTGTCTTCTGACCACTTCAGACCACCAATATTTATTTATTTATTTATTTTTTTACTCTCTCACCTTGGAATCTTTTTGTAGTAAATACTTTCCCTAAACCCTTCTGTCAGTTGTTTCTTTAACTTTTTGTATTATTTTTTTCTAAATCCTTTTTTACTTTATGGATCCACCTTGTTGACTTCGTATCCCACAAATACTTGAAGATCTTTATAGTTAATCCACTGTCTTATATTCGATATAAATGTCCAAAAAATACTGGTCTTCTTTTTCTCATTACTTGCAATATGTTTTCTATGTTATGATAAATTTCATAATTACTATGTAATTTCACTCTTCTCAGCTTTCAAGTATTCCTAATTTATCTAAATTAAATTTTAACTCTAGACATTTGCATGTATATATTTGATAATTTTAACATTCCATTTTTAGTTTTATTGTGCTGCACACAAGTAACAAACTCTCACAGGCACACTGAAGCTAGCGCGCGCTCTCTCTCTCTCTCTCTCTCTCTCTCTCTCTCTCTCTCTCTCTCTCTCTCTCTCTGACCCCCCCCCCCCCCCCACACACACACACACAATATTTCATGTCTCTCGGCACCCCTTCATCTGTTTATCTTGGGCACTGTCAAGATATTTTGAGGTTTGTTTCGTCTAAACACTCAGATGTGTTTTTTTAACTTTCTTGCCTATTTTAAAAGCCATGCATTTCATAGAATGCAATATTGGTAAGTTTTGTAATAAAATATTCTGTGAAGAACTTGGAAACATTAATGTTTCTTATTACTCATTTATTATTTACAGTTAGAAAGTGGCCCTCATGCACCCTATTACCGAGCATTGCATTTATTTGCATATGGAACTTACAAACAATATCTAGAAAATAAAGCTCAGCTCCTGGATTTGACACCTTTGCAGAAAAAGAAATTACAACATCTAACAATAGTTACACTCGCCACAAAGTCGAAGGTAATTGGAATGTAGTTGGAATTACATTTTCTGGTAAATTCTAGATATATTAATTTTTACTTTGTTTTTAGTGTATTCCCTATTCAGTATTACTACAAGAACTGGATATGAAGAACGTGAGAGATTTGGAAGATCTCATCATTGAAGCCATTTATGCTGGTAAGTTTCTTGTTTGGAAATACTGCAATGGTTGTTGTGTGTTGTACCACTGTTACTAAAAAAAGTGAATAATGTATAATATCTAATTGTTTAAGGAATCACCAACATTTTCCCTTTGTCATTAAAAGTTAATGTTTTTATCTAATATTAAAAGCCAATGGAGGAGGGGTATCACATCAGCTGATGTACAATGCCAACTTCAAACATTTCCTCGTGGTTTTGCAATATTAAGCACTTGATTGATGTTATCTTTGATGTTGCAAACCATTTAGTGGAAATCTGAAATGTCTTCTTCATACTGAAACATATGTTTATTATGATCATCATCTGCTGCAGCAGCAGGAATTTTTCACCTACTACTGTCAAAGGCCTCTTCATTTATCGCAATCATTCTCACACATCTACATAGATACTCTTGTCATTTCCTGTCCTGTTCCAGTCGCAAATAGAGATAGGGAAAAATGACTGTCTGTATGCCTCCTTATGAACTCTAATTTCTCGAATCTTATCTTCGTGGTACTTACGTGCAATATATGTTGGCGGCAGTAGAATCATTTGGCAGTCAGCTTCAAATGCTGGTTCTCTAAATTTTCTCAACAGTGTTTCTCGAAAAGAACGTTGCCTTTCCTCCAGGAGTCCCATTCGCATTCTCGAAGCATCTCTGTAACCCCTACATGTTGTTCGAACATACGAGTAACAAATCTAGCAGCTCACCTCTGAATTGGTTTGTCTTCCTTCAATTAGACCTGGTACAGATGCCAAACACTTCAGCAGTACTCAAGAATACATTGCACCAGTGTCCTATATGCAGCCTCCTTTACAGGTAAACCGCTCTTACCTGCAATTCTCCCAATAAACTGAAGTTGACGATTTGCTTTCCCTACCACAGGTCTCACATGCTCATCCCATTTCATATTGCTTTGCTGTGTTATGCACATATATTTAAAGGACTTTACTGTGTTGATCAGGACGCTAGTAATACTGTAGCCAAACGGTACAGGTTTGTTCTTCCTACTCATCCTCATTAACTTACATTCTTCCACATTTAGACTTAGCCGCTATATCACACCAACAAGAAATTTTGTCTAAGGTGTCGTGTATCTTCCTAGTCACTCAATTTCAACACCTTACTGTCTACCACAGATTGCTGCCCACCCTGTGTGCCAAATCATTCATGTATATAGAGAACATCAGCAGTCCTATCACACTTCCCTGGGGCACTCCTGATGATAACCTTGTCTCTGAAGAACATTTGCTGTCAAGGACAAGTTATTGGGTTCTGTTACTTACAAGTCTTCGAGCCACTCAACTGTGAATTTACTGTAACAGCCTAGCCTGCTATGGGGCAGCATGTCAAATGCCAAGTATGTTGTTCTTACTTCCTAATGTCATTTACCTCTCTTCAATTAAGATAACCAGTTCAGTCATTTGTTATCAGTAGAATACAGTAGTGCAGTTTTTAATGTGTGTGTTGACAAAGAATACATAAACTAGTGGAAGCATAGATTTTCATTTGCAACACCACCTCTTCAATCTTCGTGCTCTCAGTCCAAACAGCTTAATAATTTGATGTTGTTGTTCTCAACAGCAACTTTGTCAGCATACCAAGCAGATGCTCTGTCAGAACTTGTTCTTCTATAACTGGAGATGAATCACATTTCGCCGTAGTATACATGTCTTACATCAATGTGTTCGGTTCTGCCATGGTAACCACTTGTTTTTGGCACCTTTCTTGTCACTGAGAAGTTTATTTAAGCCATTTTCAGGGAATGGAGAAATTTCAGTAGCTATCCTTCGCTGCCAGAGAGCCTCTTGACAAGCTGAAGTAAGGGTCATGTAATCAGCTTCAGTTATTGATAGAGCTACTGTCGACTGTTTCTTTTTCGTGGCCAGTCGGCATCACTGTACCCAGTTATGTTGTAATTCTATTTGTTAAAAAATTAATTTTAAAGTCTGTAGCTCCTTTCAAGTGTTGTGGGATTCTTTTATAATTGGTTACCAGTGAGCCATGCCTAAATTTTTGCTGAAGCAAATTACAACAGCGGTTGAATATACTGGTCAGCTCTTGTTTCCTTTTGTGCATGCATTAAACTGCTCACAGCTTCTATGTAGGGAATATTTCTCACAGCTTTTCTCTCTCTGTCTTGGTGTGCCCATCATTTGTGAGTATTTGATTGTTAAGTGGTCAATACTCCATTGCAGTCCTTTATGTTGTATTTTTCCAGAATTTGTTGTGTGTAATGGGATGGATCCATTCGTAAAAATCACCTTTTGCAATGTCTTGTGATTCTGATGTCAAACAATTCACTTCTCATGGCTCTCTCAGTTTAAATTGCTCTTTGAGTTCTTTTTAAGCTGCTCTTCTCTTGTGGATTATTGCTAAAAAAATCAACATTGATAACTTTATGTAAGTTTACTTCCATTATTCTTCTTATAAACTTGTGGATATGCTGTAAAGTGCAGCTTTTAGGAGCACTTTCTTCTGTTTCATATTCCAGTCAAGACCACATAGTTTAACTCACAAACTGTTTTAAGTCTCTAGATACACATATCTTTAGTAGTTCCAGTGACAAAATAGATTTCTGAGATTCTGACACAAATCTGTTCTTTTAAATCGCCTTGTAGGAATGCGGAAGGCCCAAGTAGTGTATAACTGAAGTCTTCATAGTTGCACCCTTTAATTGTACTTTGTATTAAACAGTGTCCTCAAAGATCCTTCTTACTTTTTAAAATACACTTTGTGTCTTTTGGCATTTTATCTACTGTAGAACAGATGTTTTTCGTGTCATATTTTTGGTATGTGAATGCAACATTTCTTTAATCACTGGAAGCCATTCGTTTGGTTGTTCACTTTACAAACTTTCTTCCAGTGATAATTAATCTAAATTACATGTGTTAAATATTTGTTTGAATTTTCTATGAGGTTGAGAATTTTTATTTCTCCTAGGTGAGTTTGACACTTTTGAGTTGTTTTTATTGGATTAAAGATATGAGGTGTCGCAGTTCTCATAAATAACAAGTTCAGACTCAACTCTTTGTGAGTTGTTATGTTGAATTTTCCATCTTTCTCTGCGTGATTCGGAAGACTTTTCAAGGACTGATTGTATTTGATTAGTCAGCTAAGCCCTATTTGCTTTAAATATCACATGTCTTGCCTTTATTAATTCGTTTTCAAGTATTTTTAGATGCCCAAGGTCTGGTTTCTTTCTGGTAAGTGCTTCTTCTGGTATGGTGCATTTTAAGGCTTTTGTAGGTGATGAGTTAATAAAATATTCAGCTTCCTCTGGACAATATCTTTTTGATAATCCTACATCAAATAGTAAATGTATGTACTTTTTACAACTGATGTTCTGTTGTACTTTCGTGTTACCCGTTTTGTTCAGATGTGCAAGATACTGTTGTTTGGTATCTTAATCCTTAATGAGATTACTTATCCTGGTTCGCATATTCCTTAGCATTGTCTGTGTGCTGCAAAATATGTGTTTTACTTCCTCTCCATTTTTCTACTAGTTTTTTTTTTTTCAAATTTGTGGTAGTTTAAAGTACTTTTTTTTGCTAAGTGTGTAGAAATATATCTTTCTCAGATCCCAATTTACCTTGGTACCTTCAGTCAACACAAGTTGGAATGTATTAGTTCAAGAATTGTTCTCGACTTAGAATGCTGCAAGGGTAATTTTGTCTGTCTACCTTCTAGGTAATTCCAATCCCAAAGAAAGCAGGTGTTGACAAATGTGAAAATTACCAAACTATCAGTTTAATAAGTCACAGCTGCAAAATACTAATGCGAATTCTTTACAGACGAATGGAAAAACTGGTAGAAGCGGACCTCGGGGAAGATCAGTTTGGATTCCGTAGAAATGTTGGAACACGTGAGGCAATACTAACCTTACGACTTATCTTAGAAGAAAGATTAAGAAAAGGCAAACCAACGTTTCTAGCATTTGTAGACTTAGAGAAAGCTTTTGACAACGTTAACTGGAATACTCTCTTTCAAATTCTGAAGGTGGCAGGGGTAAAATACAGGGAGCGAAAGGCTATTTACAATTTGTACAGAAACCAGATGGCAGTTATAAGAGTTGAGGGATATGAAAGGGAAGCAGTGGTTGGGAAGGGAGTAAGACAGGGTTGTAGCCTCTCCCCGATGTTATTCAATCTGTATATTGAGCAAGCAGTAAAGGAAACAAAAGAAAAATTCGGAGTAGGTATTAAAATTCATGGAGAAGAAGTAAAACCTTTGAGGTTCGCCGATGACATTGTAATTCTGTCAGAGACAGCAAAGGACTTGGAAGAGCAGTTGAACGGAATGGACAGTATCTCGAAAGGAGGGTATAAGATGAACATCAACAAAAGCAAAACGAGGATAATGGAATGTAGTCAAATTAAATTGGGTGATGCTGAGGGGGATTAGATTAGGAAATGACACTGAAAGTAGTGAAGGAGTTTTGCTATTTAGGGAGTAAAATAACTGATGATGGTCGAAGTAGAGAGGATATAAAATGTAGGCTGGCAATGGCAAGGAAATCGTTTCTGAAGAAGAGAAATTTATTAACATCGAGTATAGATTTAAGTGTCACGAAGTCGTTTCTGAAAGTATTTGTATGGAGTGTAGCCATGTATGGAAGTGAAATATAGACGATAACCAGTTTGGACAAGAAGAGAATAGAAGTTTTCGAAATGTGGTGCTACAGAAGAATGCTGAAGATAAGGTGGGTAGATCACGTAACTAATGAGGAGGTATTGAATAGGATTGGGGAGAAGAGAAGTTTGTGGCACAACTTGACTAGAAGAAGGGATCGGTTGGTAGGACATGTTCTGAGGCATCAAGGGATCACCAATTTAGTATTGGAGGGCAGCGTGGAGGGTAAAAATCGTAGAGGGAGCCAGAGAGATGAATACACTAAACAGATTCAGAAGGATGTAGGTTGCAGTAGGTACTGGGAGATGAAGAAGCTTGCACAGGATAGAGTAGCATGGAGAGCTGCATCAAACCAGTCTCAGGACTGAAGACCACAACAACAACAATACCTTCTAGGCATGCAACACATGGAGAGTCAATAGCTCCTGTGTAGTTACATAATGCCATTGGCCCTTTTACAAGAGTTTCGTTCTGAGAGGGCTGAAGTGTCCTAAGCTTTCAAGTGAAAAGTTCACATCATTTGATAGTAATACTGACTTGCCTTTAACAGAATTATTTGGTTCATCCACTTTGTATATGGCCATTATCAAGTAATGCTGCTGCAAAATAGACTCCTGTCTGTATCATAAATGTGACAGCCTCATTTATCATAGGTGATGAAGTTTCCCGTTTTCAGTGTCTTACTTACAGAAAGAAAATTTATATTTCACTGTGGCATGTAAATAATGTTGATTATTTTAAAGTATTTTTTATCTGTTCCAACCAGTGCATCAATGTGTGTGTCACCAGTTTCCTTAATGGGAAAATTCTCATTAGCCACAGCCACCTGTGTAGCTAATACCAATTTATGAGTGCTTAGACACAAGTGCTGATGCACCAGAGTCACTCTATTAGCCATTATTAATGGCATTATCTGATACTGATGCAATGAAGAATGTCTTGTTTATCGGCATATTGCCACTTCCATTGGTTTTGCTCTGACAGTTTTTGCAATGTGACCATACTACAGTTATAGCACCTTGTGCCCATGGGAAAAATTATGATTAAGCTTGTTATGTTTCTTATTGTCTTGAAGAGGTGCATCATTATAAGGAGAGCAAGAGTACTTGACATTCTTCCTACAATAATTTAATCTTAAGTCTCCAGTTGTTAGTATATTAGCCCATTAGCTCCCAGTTTCTTTTTAGTTAACATGTATTCTGTATTTTTGGAAAACTGTGTCCTGGCAACCCAATTTAGGGAAATACGAAGAAATTTTTTCATTTGTAGCATAAATGTGAAATTTTGACAGTCTTCATTTGAGGATGCTGGGCTCTTGGCAGATGTTTTGTCATTTACTGCTTACTAGGAAAAATGACAAGGCATAAGGAAATTGGTAATAATAAACTCAAAATAAACATTTCAAAATTATTATTTTATTTCAGTAAGTAACATTTACAAAAGCTTAAACCTAAAAATTCTTCAAAACTGAAATTTCGTGAAGGCCTGATACGACATTTGGGAGAGCTTTCCGTACAGAGCATAGCATTAAACTTCCCACAATATTCTCAGCTTTTCTTTGCAGTTCTCATACTGTCTTTGCTTTTTATGCTTCTGGATGATGTGCAGCTTCTGGTCATACTATATTACTGGTACATTACTCCTGGAAGGTAGATGAGTTTTGGTGGCTTTTCCTTAACTGACCTGATTTCAACTGACCTGGTATGTTCTCATAATCTGCCTTCTGAATTAGTTCATCTCTTGGAAGCCAAATATACATTCCCAAGTCATATTTACCATACTCATAAAAAGGCATCAGTATCACTTTTTACCATGCACTGCAATGGTATGTTTCTCTGTTAGCCAGTCATGAAGATCAACATTTCCCATGAAATTCTTGAATGTATTCAATGCATGTGATTGAGGGAACTGTGGCCTTTTTGGTTTGGGATGAATTCCAACACAGGCCTTAGACGGTAGGAAGCACAGTGTCGAAATTAGTTGCTAGTGTAACACAGTTATTGTCATTCCGTTTTTTGACCAAAACTGCCTTCTTTCTGTCAAATCTGAACTCAAAATATCCCTTTCCTTTCTTTTTCAAAACATTATCTGGTGATAGGAGCATGCCCTTTTTTATAGTTCCACTTGCACGGAATCCCAGTTCCTTCAGTTGGACGAGCAGGTCATGACTAGTAAAGTAATTGCCAAAACATACTTTGTAAGTGTTCGGCTCATCAATAATGGACAACATTCTCAAAACTACTTTGGAAACCAATGGTAGATTTGCATTGTCATCATTACATGGTCCTTCCTGCAATACAGTAAGAAATTGTACAGTAGCCATCTGTACCACATATGGCCCAAAGTGTATATCCAAAGCATATGGGCATCAATCTGATAAACTGCTTTATGGGGTGATGTCCATAGTACCTCACAATCAATTCATCAACACCGGATTTTTCTGAAACCAGAGCCTCTGCTAATGATTTTATTTTGAAAGATTTGTCATCTTTGGTTTCAGTGGCTTTTTGTGTTGTTACTGAAATATATTGCAGTTTTCAGTTCAAGATACTGTTCACGACTCATTGTACCATTCACTATTTTAACACCTAGACAATCGTCCTCAGACCAGTAACCTCTTTCAGTAGACAATTTATGATAGCATGTAAAGATAAAGAACCCAACAAGTACACGAATTTCATTGTGTAAAACCGAATAATTTATTTAGTTTTTACACTCGCTAGTGTATTTTTCAGTTTCCACTACAATCATGCTTACAACTTCTTCGGAAAAGAGTTCAAAAACCTGCATGGGAGTGAGACCGTGCAACTTTCCTTTCAGTTCACCTGACTGACAAGAAGCTTTCATCCCTAAGCCGGGAAATGAATATTTCGGAACCTGATTATACCATTGAATTTCCTATTTTGGGCCCATTTAGGAATGTCTTTGTTGTCTCTCTCACATGATAGTTCAGTATTAACTTTAATTAGGCTTACATATGGATTTCCTAACACGTCATCTTCAATATTTTTGTCATTGCTCTGCTCATCTACATCTGGAGGTAGAGTTACTAGGTCTGCTTCTATTTCTTCAGAAAATAAGTATTCTAGTGCCTCTTGAGCAGTTTTAAAAACATTGTGAGCCATGGCTAAGAAATCTGAAAAACCCGAAAAGCATAACATTTACCGTGGAAATGCCGAGTGCCCTCAAACAAGGACAGCAAGTTTTCATGCGCTGGGGCATAAAATATAATAAACTATTTTCACCTTCATAAGTACCAAACAGTATCACAGTAGTGAATTACACATCAGCTAGAAAATGGAAGTGACACTTGTCTTAGATGTAGCCACAAAAATAAATATAGAAATGATCAGCAGGCACTGCAAAAATGCTCCCCTTTTGTTAAGTCTTCAACTGAATAACTGTAACAGAGAGATAAAAATGGCACCAATTGTTGATGGAAAGCTTACTTTACAACAACAAAAACCCATTGTTGGAATGGAGTTACAAACATTGTAATAATGACGGGAAAATGGATTATTATCACTCGAGGACAACGGGCGCTAATGGGTTAAAGTTCTCTTAACCCTTGAGCATTGGCTCGCACTAACCATGTAGCCCCGTCAATAAAATATATGCTTTCCACTCATCTTTCACTTCAAAGCTCAACAACATAACGGAACAGGATAGATAGTTACTTGTCCAGGCATCACAATTTGACTATTTAAAAGAGTTATATGGAGCACCACAGTATTACTTAATCGTTGTTGAATGCATGTAGTATGTTCTCAACATTTCAGCTGTCCCCAAAGTTGTGGTGAATTTTTTGTATGGCTGATGCAGTCATTTTAGGCAGTGATCTGTCAAATAATTTTTACTACATCTTCTCTGAAGAAATGATCCTTATTAAAATTTTCACATACTTGACCAACCGTATGTAAATTAAAATGATTTTGCTGTGTTATAAATAATACTTTTGTTATTCCACCATACAGATATTATTCATGGGAAACTTGATCTGAAAAATAGCCAACTAGAAGTAGACTATGCAATTGGAAGAGACATCCAGCCTGCTGATCTTGGATCAATCGTCTCAACTCTACAAGAATGGTGTGACTCTTGTGAAACTGTGCTATCATGTGTAGAGATGCAAATCAATCGTGCAAATTCAGAGAAGAATCGTCGGCTGAAACATAAGGAAGCTGTTGAGCAAGAGGTTTGTTTGCTTATGTAATTTATACTATGGTGCCATTTTGTTTCAGTAGATTTAAAATAAGAAGACTTAAGTTCAATGTACTAGCTTTTGGTTTTGTTCAGTTTTCATAAATCACACCAAAGATAAGCAGAATATGGAATGTGAATGCTGAGAGATATCCTGCGTTCTTCGAACAGAACCTAGATGGTCACTCCTGCCATTGGTATTGAGTGTAGTTCCTGTGTTTCCTGGCTCTCACTTGTGTCCAGCTAATATACATTATGGGAACTGGTTAGGAAGGCAAGTTGTTGTCATTCCAATTGTGCCGGAAACCACTTTCTAGTGTACATTGGGCTGTATAAGTGGACAAAACACACTCGTTTAATGTTTCTTAATTTTTCTGTTTTTGTAGACCTCAGAATTAATACCATTCTCTTTTGCCCTTGTTTATTCATGATAATTTTTATATTCTTTTGCATAAATGCTAGTACACAATGTAAAACAATTATAATCCACTGCACTGGAGGAAGTACCACAGCAATAGTAGTAATAATAATAATAATAATAATAATAATAATAACCGTACAGTTAAAAGGAAGTCACGCTTGATCAAGGTCCGTGTCACTTTCCATTTTTAACCAGACATAATGTCTGAGAAAGGTTTTCTCATAATAATACAGATATCAGGCATTTGTATTCACTTTGTATCCTACATGGGGTTACACTTTTAGATCACTGTGATGTACTAATGTATGTGAATGTGCATAACTGAAGGCAATGAGGTTATTTACATTCGTGGGATGGTTAGAAATCCATGATTACTATCTTTGAATATGGTGTGTACTTGATGTGGCTGCTTTAAATCTGTTTTGGATGGGCTTTTGATAAGATCAACATACAAATAGTTTTGATAGAGATGTTCAGCACTAAAATCCAAAGAGTGCACTGGCCACAGCTTCGGAGCGATGTCTTTGTTGACACCTTCCCAGTATTCCACCAATAAACCAAAGTCTGCCACCAGCTTTACCCACGACGGAGGCTGTGTGATAATTCCATTTCATATCCGTACAAAGTGTTGCAACCAAGTATTTGTATGATTTGGCTGATTACAACAGTTACTTGTTGAGGCTATAGTCATAGGGTACTATGTTTTTTTTTTTGTGAAGTGCACAGTTTTACATTTTTGAATATTTAAAACAAGTTGCCAGTCTCCGCACCACTTCGAAATCTTACCAAGATCTGACTGAATATTTATGGAGCTTCTTTCCGACAGTACTTCATTATAGGTAACTGCATCGTCTGCGAGAAGTCTGGGGCTACTGTTAATATTGCCTTCACTGCCATTAATGTACAACATGAACAGCAAGGGTCTCAACAAACTTCCCTGGAGCACACCCGAAGTTACTTCTACACCTGATGATGACTCTCCATCCAAGCTAACATGCTGCATTGTCCCTACCTAAAAGTCTTCAATCTGTACACAAATATCACTTGATACCCCATAAGATTGAACTTCTGACAGTAGGGTAGATGTGTTATTGAGTCAAATGCTGTTCAGAAATCAAAAAAAATACTGCAATTTGTATATTTATTTTTTATTTTTATTTTTAGTGCATGGAGGACGTCATTCTGTTCAAGATACTTCTTTATGTTTGAGCTCAGAATACCTTCTAAGATTCTACGACAAATTTATGTTGGGGACATTGGATGGTAGTTTTGTGGACCACTTCTGCCACCCTTCTTGTAGATGCATGTGACCTGTGCTTTTTTCCAAGAACTGGGCACGGTTTTTTGTTCGAGGATTCTAAGACAGATCATAGTTATAAAGGAGCTAACTCAGTTGCAAATTCAGTATAGAATTTGACAGATTCCATTAGGACCTGGAGCTTTGTTCAGTTTTCATGATTTCAAGTGTTTCTCAACACTGCTGAAACTAATACTTTTTACTGGTATGAATATTAAATTGGGGCAGTTCTCCTGGGTTTTCCTTCATAGAGGAACATTTGAAAACAGAGTTAAGCATTTCAGCTTTTGTCTTGCTCTGCTCAGTTTCATGTCCTGTCTCATCCGCTAGGGACTGGACACTTAAGTTTGGTGCCACTAACAGCTTTCACATACAACCAGAATTTCTTTAGGTTTTGTGAAAGATCATTTGACAACATTCTGCTACGGTAGTTACTGAAGGCATCGTACATTGCTTTCTTGACAGCCAAACATGTTTCATTCAACACCTGTCTATAACCCTACACTTTGTTTTACACCTATTATGCAGTAATCTCTGTTTCCTTAGAAGTTTCTGTACAGTGACTGTATACCATGGACATTCCTTGCCATTATGAACCATCCCACTGGGTACATATCTATCCTATGCGTGGTTAACTGTTCTTTTAAACATGAGCCACAGTTCCGTTCGTCAGCATGCTCCTGCCCTGTGCTGAAAGTCTCAGGTTCCTCATTGAGATATGATACAACTGAAGCTTTATTTAGTTTACCTTGTTTTAATTGTCCTTTGTACTTTGGTAGTCATTGTTGCTACAACCATGTCATGGTCACTGATACAAGTTTCGGTGTGGACATTCTCAAAGAGGTGAAGACTACTTGTCGCCATTAGCTCTAATATATTTCAATCATGAGTGAAGTTTCAAACTATCTGTTGTAGGTAGTTTGCAGAGAAGGCATTTAGTAATGTTTCATAGGCTGTCTTATCACATCACCACTAACAAAACTGTGTTTCCCAATTGATTGTTGGATGTTTAGTCTCCACCAGTGATTACATTATGATCGGAGAACTTACGTACACATAAACTGAGATTTTTTCTAAAGTTTTTGGTTACCGTATTTACTCGAATCTAAGCCGCACTTTTTTTCTGGTTTTTGTAATCCAAAAAACCGCATGTGGCTTAGAATCGAGTGCAAAGTAAGAGAAAGTTCTGAAAAATGTTGGTAGGTGCCACCACAACTAACTTCTGCCGTCGAATATATGTAGCGCTACACTGGCATGCTTTGCAGGCACACAGATAAATACTGGCGCCAAAACCTCTGAGTCACTAAATAAATTTAAGAAAAGGTGGAAGACGAGCTTTTTTCTCCACCCCGAGTTTCGACCACTGCATTTTTATACGTTATCCAACGAAGTAAATACAAATTCCGTATTGTTCATCTTCGAATGTAACAGCATTTCAATATCCAACTGGCAAGACTGTTTGGGATGTTTGTCAATTTGGCCAACTCTACGTTCTGAATTTTTTTTTACCTGTGAGAAGAGATGGTTGCTAATAGGAACTTTTATGAATTGTGAATCACACGTAGTAGTATTCTCTTCACCATAAGAATAATACGAATATAAACATTTTGCCATGTATTCTTTCGTGTTTGCTACTATCTCATTTAAATCCTGTCTGCCTAATAAAGTACGAAACTAGAGTGAGACAACAGCAAACGTGGAAGAATGTACATATCATGTCATGAAACTTCCTGGCAGATTAAAACTGTGTGCCCGACCGAGACTAGAACTCGGGACCTTTGCCTTTCGTGGGCAAGTGCTCTACCATCTGAGCTACCGAAGCACGACTCACGCTCGGTCCTCACAGCTTTACTTCTGCCAGTATCTCAACTCCTAACTTCCAAACTTTACAGAAGCTCTCCTGCGAACCTTGCAGAACTAGCACTCCTGAAAGAAAGGATACTGTGGAGACATGGCTTAGCCACAGCCTGGGGGATGTTTCCAGAATGAGATTTTCACTCTGCAGCGGAGTGTGCGCTGATATGAAACTTCCTCGGTAGCTCAGATGGTAGAGCACTTGCCCGCGAAAGGCAAAGGTCCCGAGTTCGAGTCTCGGTCGGGCACACAGTTGTAATCTGCCAGGAAGTTTCATATCAGCGCTAACTCCGCTGCAGAGTGAAAATCTCATTCTGGAAACATCCCCCAGGCTGTGGCTAAGCCAAGTCTCCGCAGTATCCTTTCTTTCAGGAGTGCTAGTTCTGCAAGGTTCGCAGGAGAGCTTCTGTAAAGTTTGGAAGGTAGGAGATGAGATACTGGCAGAAGTAAAGCTTTGAGGACCGAGCATGAGTCGTGCTTCGGTGGCTCAGATGGTAGAGCACTTGCCCGCGAAAGGCAAAGGTCCTGAGTTCGAGTCTCGGTCGGGCACACAGTTTTAATCTGCCAGGAAGTTTCATATCAGCGCACACTCCGCTGCAGAGTGAAAATCTCATTCTGGATATCATGTCATGTTTATATTCATATTATTCTTATGCCTAATAGTGATACAGTCAGAAATGAAGCAGGGCAATTGACTAGATTTTTAAATCTAAGATGACTCTAATTTCTGTGCAGAATGTAATGTACTAACGAGGCGTCCAAAGAATTTCAAAATGAGAAAATTTTTCGCTAAACTCTCGTTCAGAACATCTATCATACGCAGTCTATTATTTGGTTCTTGTTGATCATATCGTCATTCATTCTTTAAAGCAGCACTGTAAGTAACAACAAGTAGTAGTCTCTTGCCATTGTTTCACTAATGAGATGATTCCTCTTTTTTTTTATTTTTATTGTAAGCCGCGGTAGCGAGCACAGAAGCAAGCCATGCCGCGAGCGGCGACATGCCGTAAACACTCACTATCAGAATGCGACAAACAATGCATGACGCAGTACAATAATGCATTTTCAGCTTAAAGTGACGTAAACACCTATAAAAAAGAGAACGGCACTTATCAGATCAAAGAAAAATAAGCAATCGATTCAAACCAGACAAAGCACGTGGAAAAGGAAGGGTACCCGTATAAATATGGACGGAGCGCCCGACGCATAGCAATGGCTACCTGGTAAAGCTCAACTGCTAAGCTAATGACTCGAACCAAACTACTATAGCTGTATCGTCATTCATTCGACCTAAACTGTGTCTCATATTACAATGGACCAACTTTGTTTCGATTTGGAGGTGCGGCCTAAAACATTTTTCTCCCCTTGAATTTCGAGTCTCAAATTTCAGGTGCGGCTTAGATTCAGGAAAATTATTTTCTTGATTTCGAGTCCCATTTTTCAGGTGCAGCTTAGAATCGAGTGCAGCTTAGATTCGAGTAAATACAGTACATTAGGAGACGGATCTGGCAGGCGATAGAAGGATCCAGTTATTTTATGCCGACCCCTGATACTGAATCTTACCCAAACAAAAACACATGCATCTTCAATTTCTTTCTCAGTGGTTTTGAGTTCCTTGTTTACTCGTCAAATACTCCCTTAATTTCCCATGTGCCTATCCTTTCAATATAAACTTAAATTTTCTGCAAAGTTCCGACTGCTATCAATTTCAGAATGCAAAAACTATAGATGAATTGCATTCTTCCCCCTATTTATGTTCTCTAGTGGACTATCGGCAAGAGCTAATGAATCCCTGATGATGTGTGTTGGACATATTCACTTGATTATGTTCACATATCTTTCATTGTAGGAAATGGAAGGTCTGTTGTGGTTTTGAACTTAAGAAAGCTACAGCTTACATTTGATAAACTGTATTGTGACTGATTTGTTTTGTTCTGAGAGTGAATCAATATCCTACAGATCCCAGAAAATGAATTGCTGAGACAGTAAATCAGCTGTACTCAACAGTATCAGTCTCAACATCTATTCCTCCTGGTTCTTTAATATCTGAGCAATGGCCCTTGTGTTAATAACATGTTTTGCGAAAACAACTGAGCAGAACAGCATTTATTATTAACACTCCCCCCTGCGGGTCCGGGGATTAGAATAGGCCCGCGGTATTCCTGCCTGTCGTAAGAGGCGACTAAAAGGAGTCCATCCCCCTCACGGGGGTAGTTCGCGCCTGCGTCCGGAGACGGACGGTTCCACGACCTATCATCGTGGTCCTTTTGGTTTTTTCACTCCTCGTTTCTTCCTTCCTTTTGTTGGTTCCTTTCTTTGCTCTTCTCCACCTCACTGTCTTCCTTACTCTTTCCCTTGCCTTCTCCTTGCCTTCTCATTGCCTTTTTCTCCTTGCCTTCTCATTGCCTTTTTCTCCTTGCCTTCTCATTGCCTTCTTCTCCTTGCCTTCTCATTGCCTTCTTCTCCTTGCCTTCTTATTGCCTTCTTCTCCTTGCCTTCTTATTGCCTTCTTCTTCTTGCCTTCTCATTGCCTTCTTCTCCTTGCCTTCTCTGGTCTCCGCCTCGGCGTTTGAGACAGTCTGTCCTCTTTCTCCCTCTCTCTCTTCTTTTTCCTCTTCTTCCTTCCTCCCTGTGCGTGTCTGAAGGCCGACCCACGCGTTTGCACGCGTAGCCGGTGACGGGGTAACGCGTAAGTCCCCGCCCTGGGTAGACATGTAAGGCACGCGCGTACCCCCTGGTAAAGGCCAGGCCCGGGGAGGGGTGATTGCCTGAGCTGATACCTTCCGACCATGCCGATTGGTCCCTCCGTCTGTTTCTCGGGAGGTGTGACCTGAGGTGTAAACATTCACCTAAGGCGGGAGTGCCCTCTGAGAGGGTCCCCACAAGGAAGGAGCGCGCCATCGGAGACGCTGGCAATCATGGGGGATTCCTCCGCAATGGATTCTACTCCATCGCTTTCGACTTCGACCCAAAAACGGAAACGTGACCAGCCAACAGTGACAAAAGTAGTACCGCCTGCCCCACAGTTCCTCGTAGTTTCTCGATCTGAGGACGGAAAGGATTTTTCCGCTGTCAACCCTTTCGTCATTCAGAAGGGCGTAGATGCCATAGCCGGATCTGTCAAATCTTGTACCAGGTTGCGTAACGGTACCTTATTACTAGAAACTGAGAGTGCCTTTCAGGCGCAAAAACTGCTTCGGGCCACACTCTTGTACACGTTCCCTGTCCGGGTGGAGGCCCACCGTACTTTGAATTCGTCTCGTGGTGTAGTTTATAGTAGCTCCCTCGACGGATTGACTGACCAGGAGCTTCAATCTTTCCTCGCTGAGCAGGGTGTGACGGCTGTCCATCGGGTCATGAAAAAGGTCAACAATGACCTTGTACCGACCCGGACACTTTTCTTGACCTTCGATAGTGTTAAGCTGCCATCGCGCATCAAGGCGGGCTACGAGGTTATTTCTGTTCGCCCCTATGTCCCGACACCTACGCGCTGCTACCAGTGTCAGCGTTTCAATCACACTCGACAGTCTTGCTCCAATGCGGCTAAATGTGTCACTTGTGGCAGGGATGCCCATGAGGGTGACTGTCCACCTCCGTCTCCTCGTTGTGTGAACTGTCAGGGTGCCCATGCCGCATCCTCCCGCGACTGTCCTGTCTATAAGGAAGAACGCTGTATCCAGGAAATTCGAGTCAAAGAGAAAGTGTCCACCTCGGCTGCTCGCAAGCTATTGGCTAGTAGGAAGCCCACGCTGCTCCCAGCGGGGAAATACAGCACTGTCCTCGCCTCTCCTCGGACTACCCGGGAGGTAGCAACCCAGACATGCGATCTGACCTTCAGCACCACGGTCGTCCGTTCGGCCAGTGCTAAGATCGCGCGGTCGACGTCTCCTCTTCCTCCCGTCACCCCACAGACACCAGCCACTTCCTCAGTTTCTGCTAAGTCGAAGACCCCGAAGTCAGATGCACGGGCCTTCAAGAAGGAACCATCCCGTGCAGACTTCCTCCGTCCCTCGACCTCCCAGCCTTCGACTGGTACTTCCACCAAACGTCCTTCTAAAAAGGTGCATAGGAAGCACAGTTCTCCTTCTCCGCCGCGGCGCCTTTCTTCTCCTGCGCCACCCAGCGGTTGCCGCCCCAGGCCGTCATCCGTTTCGCCTGGCCGCACCGCTGGTAGCCGAACATCTGGCCGTTCACCGGCGGAGGAAGCTCCCCCTCCCGGCCATCCTCCCGAGATGGCCGATGACCCTATAGACCCCATGGACGATGACTGTCCGCCTCCTGATAGCGGCGGCAGTGCTCGCTTGAAGCCAGGCCCTAAGCGGCCTTCGAGGTGACCACTTCTATCATCTTCCTTTTCTTACGATGGCACTTATTCACTGGAATATTCGCAGCATTCGCTCCAACCGAGAGGACTTGAAGTTGCTGCTCCGCTTGCATCGTCCGCTCGTCGTAGCCCTCCAGGAAACGAAGCTACGCCCATGCGATCAAATTGCCTTGGCACACTACACCTCTGTGCGTTTTGACCTACCCCCTGTGGTAGGTATCCCAGCTCATGGAGGGGTTATGTTGCTGGTCCGGGATGATATTTACTACGATCCCATCACGTTGCACACCGGCCTGCAGGCACTTGCCATCCGCATTACTCTCCCCACTTTTACGTTTTCCTTTTGTACCGTTTACGCTCCATCGTCATCTGCCGTTACCAGGGCAGACATGACGCAACTTATTGCTCAGCTACCTGCACCATTTTTGTTAACTGGAGACTTCAATGCCCACCATCCCCTTTGGGGCTCTCCAGCATCCTGCCCGAGGGGCTCCTTGTTAGCAGACCTTTTCAACCAGCTCGATCTTGTCTGCCTCAATACTGGCGCCCCTACTTTTCTTTCGGACACATCTCACACCTATTCCCATTTAGACCTCTCTATATGTACTCCCCAACTTGCACGCCGGTTTGAGTGGTATGCACTTGCTGATACATATTCGAGCGACCACTTCCCGTGTGTTATCCATCTCCTGCAGCGTACTCCCTCTCCGTGCTCCTCTAGTTGGGCCGTCTCCAAGGCAGACTGGGGGCTCTTCTCTTCCAGGGCGACCTTTCAGGATCAAACCTTCACAAGCTGCGATCGTCAGGTCGCACACCTCACGGAAGTCATTCTCGCTGCTGCTGAATATTCCATCCCTCACTCTACTTCTTCTCCACGTCGCGTACCGGTCCCCTGGTGGACCGCAGCATGTAGAGACGCTTTACGTGCTCGTCGACGTGCTTTACGCACCTTTAAACGCCATCCTACAGTGGCGAATTGTATTAATTATAAACGATTACGTGCTCAGTGTCGTCATATTATTAAAGAAAGCAAGAAAGCCAGCTGGGCTGCTTTCACAAGCACCTTCAACAGTTTTACTCCTTCTTCTGTTGTCTGGGGTAGCCTGCGCCGGCTATCTGGCACTAAGGTCCACTCCCCAGTTTCTGGCTTGAAGGTCGCGAATGAAGTCCTTGTGGCCCCTGAGGCTGTCTCCAATGCCTTCGGCCGCTTTTTCGCCGAGGTTTCGAGCTCCGCTCATTACCACCCTGCCTTCCTCCCCCGCAAACAGGCAGAGGAGGCTAGGCCACCTGACTTCCGCTCCTCGAATTGTGAAAGTTATAATGCCCCATTCACCATGCGGGAACTCGAAACCGCACTTGGCCGATCACGGTCCTCCGCTCCAGGGCCTGATTCTATTCATATTCAGATGCTGAAGAACCTTTCTCCTGCGGGTAAAGGTTTTCTTCTTCGTACATACAATCGCATCTGGATTGAGGGACATGTTCCCGCATGCTGGCGCGAGTCTATCGTTGTCCCGATTCCTAAGCCGGGGAAGGACAAGCACTTGCCTTCCAGTTATCGACCTATCTCGCTTACCAGCTGTGTCTGTAAAGTGATGGAGCGAATGGTTAACTCTCGATTGGTTTGGCTGCTCGAGTCTCGACGCCTACTTACCAATGTACAATGTGGATTTCGTAGGCGCCGCTCTGCTGTTGACCATCTGGTTACCTTGTCGACCTTCATTATGAATAACTTCTTGCGGAAGCGCCCGACCGCGGCTGTGTTCTTTGATTTGGAGAAGGCTTATGACACCTGTTGGAGGGCGGGCATTCTCCGCACCATGCATACATGGGGCCTTCGCGGTCGCCTCCCTCTTTTTATTCGTTCCTTTTTACTGGATCGACAGTTTCGGGTACGTGTGGGATCTGTCCTGTCCGACACCTTTCGCCAGGAGAATGGGGTGCCACAGGGCTCAGTTTTGAGCGTCGCTCTCTTCGCCATCGCGATCAATCCAATAATGGATTGCCTCCCAGCTGATGTATCAGGCTCCCTTTTCGTGGACGATTTTACCATCTACTGCAGCGCGCAGTGTACACGTGTCCTGGAGCGCTGTCTTCAGCGTTCTCTTGACCGTCTTTACTCCTGGAGTGTCGCCAATGGCTTCCGTTTTTCTGCCGAGAAGACGGTCTGTATTAACTTCTGGCGCTACAAAGAGTTTCTCCCACCGTCCTTACGACTCGGTCCCGTTGCTCTCCCAATCGTGGAGACAATCAAATTTTTAGGCCTTACCTTTGACAGGAAACTTAGCTGGTCTCCACATGTGTCATATTTGGCCGCCCGTTGTACCCGTTCTTTAAATGTCCTCCGTGTTCTCAGTGGTATGTCGTGGGGAGCGGATCGAACCGTCCTACTTCGTCTATATCGGTCGATCGTCCGCTCCAAGCTGGATTATGGGAGCTTCGTATACTCCTCTGCACGGCCATCCATCTTACGCCGCCTCAACTCCATACAACATCGGGGTTTATGACTTGCGATCGGAGCATTTTATACCAGTCCCGTAGAGAGTCTTCATGCTGACGCTGGCGAATTGCCACTCACCTACCGGCGCGATATACTGCTTTGTCGGTATGCCTGTCGGCTACTGTCAATGCCCGACCATCCGTCTTATCGTTCCTTTTTTGACGGCTCTCTTGACCTTCAATACGGGTTGTATGTCTCTGCCTTGCTACCCCCTGGAGTTCGCTTTCGTCGCCTCCTTCAACACCTTCATTTTTCACTCCCTGCAACCTTTCGAGTGGGCGAGAGCCGCATGCCACCTTGGCTCCAGGCTCAGGTCCGCGTTCACCTCGACCTCAGCTCGCTCCCAAAAGAGGTCACCCCCGGTTCGGTCTACCACTCCCGTTTTTTGGAACTTCGTTCGAAGTTCATCGACATGACTTTAATTTATACAGATGGCTCTAAGACCAATGACGGGGTCGGGTGTTCCTTTATTGTTGGGGCACAAAGTTTCCAATACCGGCTCCATGGCCATTGTTCGGTCTTCACAGCTGAGCTCTTTGCCCTCTACCAGGCTGTTCTTTACATCTGCCGCCACCGACATTCTGCTTATGTCATCTGCTCAGATTCCCTGAGCGCCATCCAGAGCCTCAGTGATCCGTACCCGGTTCACCCTTTCGTACACCGGATCCAACGCTCTCTTCAGCAGCTGGTGGATGTCGGTACGCCGGTTAGCTTTATGTGGGTTCCTGGCCATGTCTGTATCCCTGGGAACGAAGCTGCAGATGCCGCGGCCAAGGCTGCGGTCCTCCAGCCTCGGACAGCTTCTTGTTGTGTCCCTTCGTCCGATTTTAGCAGGGTCATTTGTCGGCGCGTTGTGTCGCTGTGGCATGCCGATTGGGCTGCACTTACCGACAACAAGCTTCGGGCCTTAAAACCTCTTCCCGTGGCTTGGACGTCCTCCTCACGCCCTTCTCGGCGGGAGGAGGTCGTTTTAGCAAGGTTACGAATTGGACACTGCCGGTTCAGCCATCGCCATCTGCTGACGGCTGCGCCGGCGCCGTTCTGCCCATGTGGGCACTTGCTGGCGGTTAGACACATTTTAATGTCCTGTCCAGATCTTAACACACTGCGCCTCGATCTTAACCTGCCTAATACTTTAGATGCCATTTTAGCGGGTGACCCACGAGCAGCTGCTCGTGTTCTTTGTTTTATCAATTTGACAAACCTCGCTAAGGACATTTGATGATGTTTTTTAGTCCTATGCCTGTCAGTCTGTCTTTTATTGTGTTTTCCCTTTTAGTTGTTGTTGTCAACTTGTGCCTCGCGGTGCATTCTTAGAGTAGTCAGGGCGCTAATGACCACTGAAGTTGTGCGCCCGAAAACCACAAAAAAAAAAAAATATTATTAACACTGAATAATTTTCTGTAGCAGGTGTGTTCACCAATCTGCTCAATGAGCTGGCTCGCAGTGGAGAGGAACCTGAGTGATTTTTCGGTATGGCCTCAGTGTTCCATTTCCTGAGAGATCTGCAACCATCCGATGTTTGACGTTAGTGGCTTTATTTGTTTTGTTCACTTTTCTTAATGCTTACTAAATGGACCTCTAGTCAGTTCCATTCAACAGTGCTACAACAGTCTTCATAGAACTTTGTCTCCTTGTATGTGGATGGGTGCAGAGAGAGAACATTAATTTCCCTCCAAGCTATTAGAATGACCTTAGCAACTGAACTTCAAACTTTTGTAATCATCCTCTTTTACAACAACACAATCTTGTATAATAAGTGGATATACAGGTCATCTTAAACGTATGTAGCCTATGCCAAACAAGAAAAGAGGTATCTCTTTACATAAGCCAACTTGCTAGGCGTTTATCACAGCATCCGTTGAAGTCATGACCTTCTCTCTTTTTCTCTTGTCTTTTTGTGTTCTAAGGAGATTTGTGGGTGGCTTCATGGTGGCTCATTAATGCAGTTCATGGGAAATTCGCTTTATAAGGCTGTTGTGTTAATGAGAAATGACAGTAAAGTGAAAATTACATCTCTCTTAATATTCTGATGAAGCAAAGAACATGGGGCACCTATGAAACATGATATTTCTTACAACAGATGCAGCCTTATGATTTACCTTTTAGGACGAAATTAAAATTGGCATAAACCTCTATTTCAAGATCATTTTATTCAAATGTTAAACATAAAATACTGGATGTCAATGAATATTAATTATTTTGCTATTCACTGAAGCCTGAATGTTAGGTATCACTTTCCGAGAACTGTGGATTCGAAAATAAGATAGTAAGTGAAAGTCTGTCAGTGAGCTTCCATGGATGGTTTTCATTCTTATTATTGTCTTAATATTGTATTACTGTATGATTAAATGATGATGGCGTCCTCTTGGGTAAAATATTCTGGAGGTAAAATAGTCCCCCGTTCGGATCTCCGGGCGGGGACTACTCAAGAGGACGTCGTTATCAGGAGAAAGAAAACTGGCATTCTACGGATCGGAGCGTGGAATGTCAGATCCCTTAATCGGGCAGGTAGGTTAGAAAATTTAAAAAGGAAATGGATAGGTTAAAGTTAGATATAGTGGGAATTAGTGAAGTTCGGTGGCAGGAGGAACAAGACTTTTGGTCAGGTGATTACAGGGTTATAAATACAAAATCAAATAGGGGTAACGCAGGAGTAGGTTTAATAATGAATAAAAAAATAGGAGTGCGGGTTAGCTACTACAAACAGCATAGTGAACGCATTATTGTGGCTAAGATAGACACAAAGCCCATGCCTACTACAGTAGTACAAGTTTATATGCCAACTAGCTCTGCAGATGATGAAGAAATTGATGAAATGTATGACGAGATAAAAGAAATTATTCAGGTAGTGAAGGGAGACGAAAATTTAATAGTCATGGGTGACTGGAATTCGTCAGTAGGAAAAGGGAGAGAAGGAAACATAGTAGGTGAATTTGGATTGGGGGGAAGAAATGACAGAGGAAGCCGCCTTGTAGAATTTTGCACAGAGCATAACTTAATCATAGCTAACACTTGGTTCAAGAATCATGAAAGAAGGTTGTATACCTGGAAGAATCCTGGAGATACTAAAAGATATCAGATAGATTACATAATGGTAAGACAGAGATTTAGGAACCAGGTTTTAAATTGTAAGACATTTCCAGGGGCAGATGTGGATTCTGACCACACTCTATTGGTTATGAACTGCAGATTGAAACTGAAGAAACTGCAAAAAGGCGGGAATTTAAGGAGATGGGACCTGGATAAACTGAAAGAACCAGAGGTTGTACAGAGTTTCAGGTAGAGCATAAGGGAACAATTGACAGGAATGGGGGAAAGAAATACAGTAGAAGAAGAATGGGTAGCTCTGAGGGATGAAGTAGTGAAGGCAGCAGATGATCAAGTGGGTAAAAAGACGAGGGCTAATAGAAATCATTGGGTAACAGAAGAAATATTGAATTTAATTGATGAAAGGAGAAAATATAAAAATGCAGTAAATGAAGCAGGCAAAAAGGAATACAAACGTCTCAAAAATGAGATCGACAGGAAATGCAAAATGGCTAAGCAGGGATGGCTAGAGGACAAATGTAAGGATGTAGAGGCTTGTCTCACTAGGGGGTAAGATAGATACTGCCTACAGGAAAATTAAAGAGACCTTTGGAGAGAAGAGAACCACTTGTATGAATATCAAGAGCTCAGATGGCAACCCAGTTCTAAGCAAAGAAGGGAAGGCAGAAAGGTGGAAGGAGTATATAGAGGGTTTATACAAGGGCGATGTACTTGAGGACAATATTATGGAAATGGAAGAGGATGTAGATGAAAATGAAATGGGAGATAAGATACTGCGTGAAGAGTTTGACAGAGCACTGAAAGACCTGAGTCGAAACAAGGCCCCGGGAGTAGACAACATTCCATTAGAATTACTGATGGCCTTGGGAGAGCCAGTCATGACGAAACTCTACCATCTGGTGAGCAAGATGTATGAGACAGGTGAAATACCCACAGACTTCAAGAAGAATATAATAATTCCAATCCCAAAGAAAGCAGGTGTTGACAGATGTGAAAATTACCGAACTATCAGTTTAATAAGTCACAGCTGCAAAATACTAACGCGAATTCTTTACAAACGAATGGAAAAACTGGTAGAAGCGGACCTCGGGGAAGATCAGTTTGGATTCCGTAGAAATGTTGGAACACGTGAGGCAATACTAACCTTACGACTGATCTTAGAAGAAAGATTAAGGAAAGGCAAACCTACGTTTCTAGCATTTGTAGACTTAGAGAAAGCTTTTGACAACGTTAACTGGAATACTCTCTTTCAAATTCTGAAGGTGGCAGGGGTAAAATACAGGGAGCGAAAGGCTATTTACAATTTGTACAGAAACCAGGTGGCAGTTACAAGAGTCGAGGGGCATGAAAGGGAAGCAGTGGTTGGGAAAGGAGTGCGACAGGGTTGTAGCCTCTCCCCGATGTTATTCAATCTGTATATTGAGCAAGCAGTAAAGGAAACAAAAGAAAAATTCGGAGTAGGTATTAAAATCCATGGAGAAGAAATAAAAACTTTGAGGTTCGCCGATGACATTGTAATTTTGTCAGAGACAGCAAAGGACTTGGAAGAACAGTTGAACGGAATGGACAGTATCTCGAAAGGAGGGTATAAGATGAACATCAACAAAAGCAAAATGAGGATAATGGAATGTAGTCAAATTAAATTGGGTGATGCTGAGGGGATTAGATTAGGAAATGAGACACTTAAAGTAGTAAAGGAGATTTGCTATTTAGGGAGTAAAATAACTGATGATGGTCGAAGTAGAGAGGATATAAAATGTAGGCTGGCAATGGCAAGGAAATCGTTTCTGAAGAAGAGAAATTTGTTAACATCGAGTATAGATTTAAATGTCAGGAAGTCGTTTCTGAAAGTATTTGTATGAAGTGTAGCCATGTATGGAAGTGAAACATGGACGATAACCAGTTTGGACAAGAAGAGAGTAGAAGCTTTCGAAATGTGGTGCTACAGAAGAATGCTGAAGATAAGGTGGGTAGATCACGTAACTAATGAGGAGGTATTGAATAGGATTGGGGAGAAGAGAAGTTTGTGGCACAACTTGACTAGAAGAAGGGATCGGTTGGTAGGACATGTTTTGAGGCATCAAGGGATCACAAATTTAGCATTGGAGGGCAGCGTGGAGGGTAAAAATCGTAGAGGGAGACCAAGAGATCAATACACTAAGCAGATTCAGAAGGATGTAGGTTGCAGTAGGTACTGGGAGATGAAGAAGCTTGCACAGGATAGAGTAGCATGGGGAGCTGCATCAAACCAGTCTCAGGATTGAAGACCACAACAACAACAACAACAACAACAACAACAACATATTGTCGAGAAAAAGTTACTCATACAAGCATGGACATAATCGTAGTTATGTGCTTGTAGTCGTGTAAATTTATGTTACGGAACATTTTTACAAAATTCTAAAATACTAATTTTGTTGTCTGGTCCCTTCAACCCCCACAAACCAACCAACCAACTAATTTTGTTATGAAACTTACCGTATAAGTGCCTGACTGTGCGTAAAAGTTCTAACTGTAGCTCATTTTCCACATTGTTAACAAGTGAAAAGGGAAGTCTGATGACGTCAAACTTTTCATAATCCTGGAAATATACTCGTGGAGAAAATAAACGATACATCCATCCATCCATCCATACATACATACAACAATATTGTGAAAAGGATATATTGCTTCTCACCATAAGGTTGAAACGTTAAGTTGCAAGCAGGCACAATGAAAAGACTATTACACGTTCAGTTTTTTTCCAAAGCCTTCGTCAGCAAGGAAGCGCACATTCACACAGGCAAGCACACTTGACATCTATCTGTGGGTTCTCCAAACTAAATGCAACTGTCAGACTACAGGAAGAGGAAGAGAAGTGAGCGTTTCCTGCCGTAATGTTTAGGGATTAGATGGTGGCAAGACAAGGCTGCCAGCCCGGCTGTTGGGAGGCTGTGATGGAGAGAGGGGGTGGGGGGGGGGGGTGGAGAGTGGAAAGGGAAAGGAGCAGAGATGGGGAAAGGAACATTGGATGCATCAGCAGAGAGCAGTGTAGAGTTGAGGGTAAAAGGACATGAATTGGAAGGAGGTGATAGGATAGAGGTAGTGGAAACTGTTGGGTGGAGGGTGTGTGAACAGTAGGTAACCATAGGTTGAGGCTAGGATAATTTCAGGAGTGGAGAATATGTTATAAGGGTAACTCTCATCTGTGCAGTTCAGAAAAGCTGATGGTGGAGGGGAGAATCGATAGATAAATACATACATTCCAAGATCACTGACCCTGTACACCAGGTGCCAACCTTGTATTTCTATTGGACAAGTTTCTTCAATAATAACACTGGTTTTCCTCACTGCATTATGGGCTTAAAGTTTGGTCTTAATTTGCAGATTTTTTGATGACTTTATCTGCTTGAGACTGAAATAATTTTTAGACTTGTTGACAATAAGCTGAATAATTTCTTGTTTGTATGCCTGTTGAATCAAGGGTGTTGGTATTTAAAATTTTCTGCTCGGGTATTTTCCTTGTTCTTACCTGCGATGGGGTGCTATTAGGGGCTGTGATATTAGGGGCTTCGCTGGATATTTCTATCATTAACATTTCAGTCTTCTCCGTATTAATCTCCGGTCCAATCTTAATGTCATTCTTTGCTAAGTCCCCATAGTTTCTGCCATCCTTGCACACCACTATGGCCTCAATGTCATTTGCAACTCACATAAAAATGCTCTGGTCTGGTTCAGGTTCATTGATGATATCTTCATAAACTGCACTCAGTTCATTCACAGTAGCAACACCATTTCTCCCTTCCACTTCATCTGATCCTCTTCAATGCAGTGTGTCACCTTCTTAGATGTTGACCATCTCCTCTGTGGTGGCACCATCCACACCTCTGTCCACATTAAACCCTTCAGCCACCAACAGCAACTGTACTTGGACAGCTGCCATCCCTTCTGCATCAAAAAATCAATCCCATATTGCCTGGCCACCCAGGGACAACATATCTGCAGTGACAAGAACCCCTTTTCCCAGCTCCTTTACAGACAACCACTATCCCCACACACCATCAATCCTACCACCACACCGAAGAGCCAACTACAAAAGAGTGCCTCCTTTGTCACCCAGTATCAACCTGGACTGGAACAACTGAACCACATACTTCGTCAGGGCTTTGACTGTTCATCATCATGCACTAAAATGTGGGACATCCTATGCAAGGTCCCTCCCACCTCTCCTAAAGTGATGTTTCATCATCCACACAATCTCTGCAACATCCTAGTCCATCCCTATATCACTCCCAAACCCAACCCCTCGCCAAAGGGATTGTATCCCTGTGGAAGACCCAGGTGCAAGACCTACCCAATCCGATCTTACCACATCAAAGGCTGGACCGCCTGTGAAAGCAGTCATGTTGTATGGCAGCTCTGCTGTAAATGTTGTACAACTTTTTATATTGGGATGACTGTCAACCAGCTGTCCACCGGGATGAATGACAACTGCCAGACTTCGACCAAGAGCAGAGAAGACCACTCGGTGTCACAACATTTAGTTGAACACAGAATGCTAGGTTTCAATGACTGCTTCACAATCTGGGCCATCTATATCCTCCCCTCCACCACCAGCTTTTCTGAACTGCACAGATGGGAGTTATCCTTACAACACATTATCTGTTACCGATATTATCCTGACCTCAACCTGCTGTCCCCGCACCCTCCACCTGACAGTTTCTGCTACCTGTGTACTGTTGCCTCCTCCCTTTTCATGACTCCCACCTTCGTTGTGTGGCACCCTCTGCCAGTGCACCCACCTATCCTTTCCCTTTCCCCTTCCCTGCTCCTCTCCTTTTCTGTTCTCCATCCCCCCCCCTCCCACACACACACACACACACACACACACACACACACACACACACCTCCATATGCTATACCCTCCAGGGGTGTGAGTTCATGTGTAGTGCACACGGGATCCCGAGCAATTTCAGCTCATTCTTCCTTCCCTGGCTGCATTTCCTTCACCGTGCCCCTCCCACCCCATCCTTGCTCCTTCTATGCTGCCCCCTCCTTCCACTCTCTCGATGTTCTGATTTATGTTGACATGGCTGTCCAGTGGTTCTCTGTATTTCTTGAAGTTTTGTTCATCTTGCCTGTTTGCTTTCACCCTTTGTGGCGGTTTGGTCCCCCGCATTGGAGTTTGACCCCTACTTCTAAATTTCATGTTCTAGTGTGAGTCATTTGGGGAAGAATTCCCTCCCTAGTGTCTATAGTATGGATTCCTCTTGCCCTTCCTTCCCTTCTTCCTTCCCCACTGTAGCCCCCCCCCCCCCCCTCAACCCCACTAGGTCACCAACATGTGTAGCCAGTCTGTGTGGTGGGGTTGTGAAGTATCCATGTGACTGAGTCGGTGACAACACAGGGATCACACTACTCATACGTGAGATTTTGCCATCCCACATATGTCAAGGAGTGGCTGCTTGTCATCCTGGAGCATCGGAACTTCCAGCAGCGGTCGCAGAGTCGGGTGGCCCTGGCTGTGGCTGGGTGGCACCCGTGGAGATAGCCCCTAATAGGCGTGGGTGAGACCGGAGTGGATGCTCCAGCGACAGGCATCATGCGCAAAGGTGTCGAAGAGCGTAGTGGCAAAGGAAGTTCTAAGAAGATCACAGTCAGGGCGAACATGAGTCATCGGGAGTTGGAGTATGCAGGACTGATGACTCGTTTCCGGACTAGGACAGAAGACTGAGACTGTTCTCTTAAGGAGGGATCAGTGTCGCAGAAGAAGCTGAGTAGCACAGTCACTGTGGTATAGTGGTTATGATACTAGGCTGTTGCATGGAGGGTTGCTAGTTCAATACTCACCTGAACTGTAAAATTTTAATTTCTATATTCAGTTCGAGTACATTCTAGAAGTATCCACAAATGCCAGGAATCATTGTACTGGAATATTCTGTAACTGTATATATACCGTATGTGCTCTGACCAGAGGCAGTTCGCTCTGCGCTCTTGTATGTGCAAGTGCTGAATAAACCTTCGTTAAGTGAAGTTAGTGTTCATCATTCATCTAATTACACCTTCTTCTACATGACAATATAGTACACTGTTCCGTGCTGTACAGCTGATAGTGTTGGGTATCATCTGAGTGATCTCCAGGAGCTATCTAGTGAGTTCTACTTCTGGAGGATCTCCAGTGATCATGCATTCGGCAGTGTTACCTATGTGGCATAAATTCTCCAATGCTAATAAATTAGTGGATGTATCAAGAAGGTGACGGCCCGGAAGATGCTGTAGCAGACCATAAAATGAAGAAAGAAAGAAAGAAAGAAAAAAAAATTGCTCTTAGGATAGGGTATAGTACATCCGCCACGGCGAATTGCCACATAATGTGTCAAACAACCATATGTATTGATCGGAGAACCATCGGTAGCATGGAGGCAACGGTCGTCACTGCAGTGGAGAGGTAGTTGAGAAAATGAGTACACCAATATGTTGTACTAGAAAATGCAATTTTGCTGAAAGTTCAGTGAGACAGTTGACAGCTGCTATCTGGGAAGTCAGTTGCCATTATTAACAACTTGGGGGTCCTTTACCCATCTCCCATGGGGAATGGCATTGGTGAGCTTCTGAGCCAAACCATCTATGGCACCAACACATCCTTTCAGCTGAAGGAAAATGGCGGTGTTTCTTTGGTGAGTGTTGGCATTATGACAACCAGCTGGAATGTTGTATATGAAGAGTGGCAGTGTGTGTGGTAAGCTCAGTGATTTGTACTTGAAGTGAGGCCAGAGAACTGTCTGATAATGGAAATATGACTATGACACAAGTGGACAGATACACCTCAGCAGCATGGTTCACGGGTGTGCTTGGACCTTGAGGTCACCTATGCATACAGTGAGTATTTTCTGTGGATCAGACAGTAAGTGTTTTAGAGAATGTTTTCATTGACAGCATTGCTACCTAGGGCCTATAAACAGAGCAGTTGGGAAGGGGCACGATTCCTGTGCGGAGTGACTTTTCCAGTCATTGGGCTTTAGACTAAGATGAACAACTGGTCACAGCTTTTTTTATTGGCAGTGTATATGTCGTCACTTGGTGGTAAGGCAAAAATATCTTGGACTTATATGGCCATGTCCTCATTGAGAGTAACAACAACATAACTATATTTGGTTTTGTCCAAAATTATATGAGTTAACAAAAACTGGCTTTGGAATTGTGTGAACCACACAGCAGTATTCTCTTGCCAGAAGGTGGAGATTTGACTCTTCCACAGCTCACGAGTGCATTCGTAAGAACATTGATAGTTGGCACCAGATTTTGCAGTAGTAGATTTTCGCATATCTAGCCTTCAATGTGTCACAGCTTGAAGCATCAATAGTTGTCAAAAATCTTGTGTTTTAGTATGAATACTTTATTGACTGTGTTTTAATATACATGTGAGAATGTGAAGAAGAGCTCTCATAAAATATCACAAAGTCAGTGAACAAAAATGAAGTCAATGAGTAAACGAAAAGGTTGCAGTTCATAAGGAAATAAATTGAGTTTATAAGCGTGAAGTGTAATAAACTCAATTTGGGGCAATGATGGACTCCTGGTGACATGAGTCTGGATAAATTTCATATACACCTATATGTGTCCTCATACATGCTATCTCCCAATGAGTCTTATGCATAACACAGCACAAATACCTAGTTCAGAGTGATAAGTTAGGCGTGGAATGGGAAAATATTGTTGATTCCACATTATACACATGCACACCATGTCTGTGGCAGCATGAGGTTTGCGATTTAGTACCAAATCCATTGACACATTTATTTTTAGCTTGCCGTACGGAGTTGTCCTTGCATGAAGTAATGGCCTTACAACTTTAGTCCTCTTTCCTACCACTTCATGACCTTTTCTCTGCCTAAAATACAAAATAAAGAAAATCTGTACACAGAAACAGAAAAATAAGTCTCAACAGCTACATTGTTGGCTGTGGTTGTCTGTGGCTGTCTGTGCGAATGGTGACCTTAGGTAACAGAGCAATGTCTTGTGTCATTAGCTTTCTTCTTACTTCATTTGAGAATAGTTACAGATGTTAATACCTCCTGTGTATAAACTCAAATTAGTTTTAAATTTACTTTCATGATTATCGCACAACATGTATATGGGGGTTAGCTCCACTAGATTTTTATGATATTTTCAATCAGTTGAGAATTTCTGGAGTATGATGAGCACATCTGACAGCAACTAAACACTCCTAAAATTCTGTGGATATTATTTGAACAGATTTTTATACCTGTATTAATCTTATTCTGCTAAGGGAAACATACAGTGTGTCAATAGTGGTCGAGGATCATGGGTTTTTAAGTGATCTGATTTGTAGATGTTACACTTTCTAAGGATTCCTTCTGTGAATTTTGGGTCTTCTGCTTTTCTGACATCTAGATAGTGTTGATGATTTCATCTTCAGTCATTTAGGATGGTGCACTTAAAATATTTGACAAGTGTCTAATTCCAATGACTTGTCGCCAACAATGTAGACAGCCAGTATTGAATCTGCTTCTGCAGTGATATTTCTCTCTAATTATACTTGCAACCTCAGATTTCTTTATGTGTGTTTGTTTCATTTGGAAAATAGCTGCTAGTTACTAAAAAATAACTACACAAAAACAATATGTTCATAATTCAACAACAAATCAGTTACAGTAAAAGTAGCATATCAGCTTTGGTCACTTGGTGCACAATCCTTTCTTTGTCTTACAAGACACCACATTTTTTATTTTGCCCCCCTCCATAGCATCTGTGTCTCTACTGCATTTGCATTACGGGAATGCTTCATTGTAGGAAGGAATCCAGTTTATGTGCATATTTGTACCTGACAAAGTAAGCAATTTTTGTGATCTCCATTATTTTTACTGTAGTTTCTTCTTACTTCCTCTCAATGCAAACTGCAGCATTGTGCTTGACAACTGTAGTACAAATGCGTCATATGGCATTTATTACATGTGGTATTGTAATTTCTTTCCTTTTTTCCAGATTGTCAATATCAAAAAAACATTGAAGACTCAAACTCAAGACACTGATGAGGCGATGGCAACAGATACCCGTGAAACGGCATCGCAGACAGGAGACAAAGGGAAAAAACCTTTCAAAGGCAAAGGAATTCGCAGCAGTTCTGGGAAATTTTGGCAAAAATCCTGAAGTGTGAAAGTTTATTATGTGACTAGACATCAGAGTTCTACCAAATAGGGATTGTTGCCTTCATTGTGCCTCATCGAGGGATTGTGAGACTGAAGTGATAAAAGAAACTGGACTTTGAACTGCAAGCCATGTAAATGTCTGTCGTGTTGATTAATAAGTTCTTAATTATCATTTACATGATTAAAATTTTTTATTTTTTGATTGCAGCTGTTTAGTGAAATGACTGTTTCTTAGAAGCTGTTGCCTTCTAAGATATTTGTGAAAAGCATTGTTCATTTATAAGCACTGTGCTCACAAGGTGTGAATATAATTCCTCACACATTTGAATGATCCATTTTGTTCCTTAATTTGAATAAGACATGTGTATATATAACAGTTCTTAATGAAATTTAATTGCTTATTTATAGTTTTTGAAAAGAGTATAATTTAATTTTCTATAAGCTTTCTTTTCAATGTGGCAGGATTTTACCCATTTAAGGACCCAACTACATATAGTATTAACAGATGACTTGTATTTAGTAAATGTCAATTTCTTGGTGATTGAGACTTGAAAGAAAAGTTTACGCTATCTTTTATTTTCCTGTGAGATTATATATCTTTCGGTCTGAGATGAATGAGTAAGTAAATTGGATTATGATGTGCTCGACTTGCATTTATCATAATCCAATTTTCACTTATGTTAAAGCCACCCTTTTGAGATTTCCATTGTTTTCTTGTATCCTGCGTGTATTAAAAGTTCCAGAAAGGCTGCAACTTAATCTCATATCACCTTGTTTCTGTCAGAGAGCATGCCACATTTTCAAGTTTCTCTATCAGATGAACTTGAAAGGCCATCAAGTGTCTGTAATTTTACTTGAAGTATAGTATGATTTCAACTTTATGTGTTCATCACTCATTTAACTGTTCACATATAAGTCCTTCATTGTCTGCATTAGTGTTTGCAGATAATCCATATTCAGTGCTGGTAATCTGTGTAGAAAGTTGCAGAGAGTGATCATAAGTTTAGAGAGTATTTGTTTGTTTCTGACAACAAACTAAAATAGTGAGAAGCTGTGTATGTAAATAGTGTTCTTATTGGAACTCTGGTCTTGGTTGTTATAGTTTGTTTCAGTGATGTTTTCCTGTACAGTCTCTTTCCTCTATCAGCCTTTGCTTTCCTGGACCACCTTCTCATATTCGTTACTTTTCGAAATTCTTGTTTCCTTACAGAAACAAGACAAAATCCAAAAGTTAAACATTCAGTGTAGGTCAGCCCTCAGGTTGTTGAATCCATTTACGCAGTTATCAAATAACTGATGCTCTTTTGTCCCATAAACTGTTAATAATCTGTTTTCACAGTCATATTTACAAGTAAAACAAATATTAATCATGTGGGCCAAAAAGTGAAAGGAAAAAAGGCAAGGTATGCCACATAAGGTTTATTCTGTCTAATTCTAAGGACAATAAAAAGGAATATCTGTAAGTCTCTGATGTGATATGTCTTCCCTCATGACTTTGCCAAAGTTTTGACTTGTACATTTCTCCTTTCTGCCATTGCACACTCAGTTTTTCTACTTACCGCTAGGGAAATGGATCTTTGGTTCTGAAACATTGAGATTCTGTCTCGGTGTTTTACTGTAGCCATTTGCTGTACAGTACCCAAAGATTTTGGAAATGTAGAGTTTTTATCAACTTATAGTGTGGTATATGTTGTTTTCATGATTTCTGATACACAGACATGTAGTGGGGGGGGGGGAGGGGGGGGGGGAGCGTGAAATCTTTTTCCATTACTGGGAGTAAATGACGTAATGGCGGCAGTCGTTTAAGAGTACATTTGTCACTGTCAGCTAGTATACTGCCGTTGCTAGGGCTCCATACTGGCAAGACTGCTGCTGCTGCTGCTGCTGCTGCTGCTGCTGAATGACCACACAATCATCCTTCCAACATTCACTAGCCTTCCTCTGCAGGACAATAGGGACCTGTGTAATTATCCCATCATTTGAACTGCGTCTATATATTCAGCCCAAACAGACTCCCAAGACATTACTTGAAAATCTCCTGTGCAGCTCTGGCCTGATATCTACTACTCCATTTACACTACATTTGTGTATCGCCTGGCTTTTCCGTCTACCACTCACTCCATTAACGTTTTGGCCTCTTTTGTTCTTCTCCATGTATAAAGCTTTTAGTTTGTGATCAGTTTTGAGACTTAATGTCTCATCTTCAGATGCACCATAATATACTTCTGATTGATGGTTACGTATTAATTTCAGAGATCACAGCAGGTTATCAGCTGAAATCTTGTGAACACTCCCTATGGCTGCAACACCATGCAAGGTGACCCTACACCAGTGCGCAAGAGACAACTGGAGAAATGGATCATGAAATAAAACTGTAACTGCAAACTGAGGCTGTTCTACTACCACCACCGCTAATACTTCTACCACTACTACTACTATTACACGAGACTGTGTTCCACCCAACTGCTATGATGCTTATTGAAGATGATTTATTTTTGTCTTGTAATTTTATGTGTACTCTTGCACACTTCATTTCATAATTTTGATGGTTGTTCTGTGCGTGTTTCACCTCCATTTACTCAAACCATTTGTTTCATGCAATATATGTTATTATTTCAATTATAATGTAGTGTTCTCTCAGTGTTCTGTCTTCGATAATAATGCAGTGCCATTAAGGTATTTTAGAATCTTGGACTATACTCTCTAATTGATGTTCTAGCATGTGTACCTGTGACTTATTCTTTTTTGTATCTTTGAAATTTTAACCACATATTGCCAGTTATTCATTTCATGTTGTCCATTAAGACTGTGTTTACTTCTTGTCATTATATGCTTTATTTACATGAGGTTTTTTTTTGTACATATACTTCTGGTCTTTTTTTTAGTCAGAGCTTTCATGGGTGATGATGGAAATATACACCCAATGAGCCATCAATCTTTGTTCATCTTTTGTGTGGATGTAGCAGTTACTCAGATATAACATATGCTGTTCTAATAAGATGCACTTCTCAACTGTTTTCAAGAAATCAATGTTAAGTTTTATGAGTCTGTTGAATACCATACAAGAGTGCCAGCTATTGAGCTGTGGCATTAGAACAATTAGCTAAGGCACCAGGCTAAAAGTCTGCCCTAGCTACTACTGGGTCATACTTTTTCCCCCTCTCCTAATCTTCCTCCAAACACTTGTATTATTGCAGTGAATCATATTGCTTTATGAAGAAGAAGAAGAAGAAGAAGAAGAAACAACAGTTACAATCATAATCATCATCATCGTGGTATATCCAGTGTATGGTTTAATTGAAGTACAATAAGTAATCGTGATAAAATGAACGTTTATCATCAATATCTTAGTCGTGTGTGTATCACACTGACCTGTACTTGCTTCTAATAACGTAGAATGTATGTGTGATATGCTCATGAATATGTTGCATTCAACAGACTTGTAAAACTTTGAGCCCAATTTCTTAGAAACACTTGAGAAGCACATTATTCTAAAGCAGCATTTATTACTCTGACCCTCAGCCAGCCATCATTGTTGTCTCCTGGCACTTAGTGAATTATTTAAAACTGTAGGTTATGCTTATATTGTCAGTTTTAGTACTTGGGAGGACTGTTTTAAGGTTTTTGCTTATTACTTACTTGGTACTCTGGTGACCGTTTCATTTATAAAAATTTTGCTATGGAGAACTGTGACTTAACTTTTATTTAACTTGATAATTTTCCTTATTATAATGGAACTATGAAGTACCTAACTAATAGTAGGCCTACACTGTTTATTGTTTGGTCTTAAATGGATGGGCCTGGTTCGTTCAACTGGCTGAGTATAGATGATACATGTTTACAGTGAATTGATTTCTTTTGTGTATGGTTTTTAAATAGTAAGATTGTAATGTAGTAATATTGTTTTATCATTTGACATCTCATTACTGGTCTGATTTAATCTTGAACTCTGGTTCATCGTTAGTTACTAGCGCCTCTATGCATCTCCAGGCTCTTTATTTCAACGGTCATCCTTTGATAGTATATTATCAGGTTTTTATTACTGTTTTACGGACAATATTTAGACTCCTAATTTGAGGCCAGTCAGTAAGCACACGCAAGGGAGACTACTGCTTACAGCAATATAATATGATTAGGTTGCACATAGAAATTAAATTGTCAACTCATGTGAAAATCGAAAACATGCCATCAGTCACCTGTACAAGAAATCGTCTGGAATAATTGTCCATAATTAGACAAGTGTGATTTGGGTAAATTGGAAATGGCTCATGGGGAAAAAGTACTTACTATCCATTTCGTCACATCACATACTCCAGATTTTAGTGAATTGACATGGTGTGCTGCGGGAAGAAGTGGTGTTGATTTTGTTTCACTGTTAGAAAGATACAGACATCTTTTTGAAAGTATTTCATTCAGGCGTGAATAACATGCCGAGTAGGTGATTGAGCATGTACTGAATCTTTGTTGTACAAGACACGTGGAGATTCTCCCTGAATGGAGGACATTTTCTTTAGCAAACTGAAGAACTTAAAGATGTTTTGATGGAGACATTAGCTACTATAAACTCACCAAATCAGCTTAAGAGTTCAAGAATGCAGTTCCTCACTAAATGTTTCTAATTAAAATCAAAGTGCTGAAAGACCCAATGAAGCAAAACACTTCGTTGTTGCTGAGGAGAAAGAAGAGACTTTATAGTGTTTCTTTTTACATACTGTATGAGTGACAAATGAAATCTGCATAAGGTGAGAGAACATTTATCCGAATCTAGAACAGTACTGTTCTCATGACAACTACCAAATCTTGTTGGATGTTTCGCATTGCTAAACTGCACTAGATATCATTTTCCTCCACGTATGCTGTGGTATTATGTTAGCATTTTTCAGACAGCTGCCTGAGGAGTGGTTTGATGCAAGCCTCTTGACTTCTGCACCTACCTCCATTTGAACATAACTATTCTGTTTATGCTGTATTAATTTGACTATACATAGATACCTCTGAATGTGTCCTATTAATCAATTTGTTTTTCAGTCAAGTTGTGCCATAAAGTGCTTTTCTCCTCAATACAGTTCAGTACCTCTTTCAACATTCTTCTCTAGCACCACAGTTTGAAAGCATCTGTCCTCTTTTTGTCTGTTGTTTATCATCCATGTACTCCCATATATGACTACATTCCAAACAAATACTTTTGAAGAGACTTTACCACACATTACATTTATAATAAGTGTTAATATTTCTTTTTCCCAGGAAACCTTTTCTTACTATTTGCAGGTTACATTTTGTGTCCTTTTTATTTCTGTAATACTTTGAAATATTTTGCTGCCTTTATTGCAAACCTGTTTCCTAATCTAATTCCACAGAACCATCTGAATTGTTTTACTTACATTCATCTTATAACCTTTCTTCAAGACACTGTCCATTTATAACATTTGCTCTTCCACACCCTGTGCCATTTGTGACAGAATGACAATGGCTTTGGGAAGCCTCAAAGTTTGTTTTTCTTATCTGTGAACATACATCTCTTTCACTTATGGACCGTCTGACAGCAACTGAATAAAACACAATTTTAGTGCCATACGCGTTTCGCCTTTATTTTCTGCAAGGCATCATCAGTGGCCTGTAATATGTACATATGTTAGCTATTTTATTTACATTTTTTGTCACTGTGCCTATAGGTTATAAACAGTTCTGGTGGTTGGTATTTCCTATTAAGTAGTAATGTTTTGAACTGTACTTACAGGTTGCGTAGACATCTCTTTTCCAAATTTCTCCTTGGTTTCCTTTAGTGCTTGCTCAATGTACAATTTAAATAACAGTGGGAAGAGGCTACATCTCAACTCCTGTGTTTTCATGTCCTTTAATTTTTGTAATTGCAGTCCAGTTTCTGTGCAGGTTGTAGATAACCTTATGCTCCCCAATTTTTATTCAGATACCATCAGAATTTTTATAGAATGCAATCCAGTGTTTGTGTGAAAAGCTTTCTCTAAGTCTACAAAAGCTATAAGTGTAGGTTTGCCTTTTTTTCCATTCTATCTTCTAAGGTAAGATGTAGAATCTGTATTGGCTTGCATGTGCCTACATTTCTGTGGATCCAAGACTGATGTTCTGGCAGTTTGCCTTCTACCAATTATTCTATTTTCATGGAGATAACTTGTTTTATTTTTCTCGGTCACTACTTAGATTGCTGTCAACACCTGCCTTATTTGGATTTAATGTATTACGTTCTTCTTAAAGTCTGAGGGTATTTTGGCTGTCTCATATATCCTATAAACCAAGTGGAACAGTTTTGTCATGAAATGTATTCACAATTGCGAATATGGACATCCATCAGCTGTATAATGGAATGACGACAATGAAAATTTGTGTCGAGCAGAGACTTGAACCTGGATTTCTGGCTTATTGTGAGTGATCACCTTACCATTAGGCTATCATAGCTCGACTCACAGCCAAACTCAAACTTCCGTATGTTGTCAATGATGTAATTACAATCTTTACTCACACATCCCTTCCATATATTTCCATACAAGGGAGACATTTTACTTGAAAGTCACTTGTCCATGTCAGTGAATAAATAAGATATTGCAGTGCCTGTGTTGTTCAAAAGTATGCAAAATTTCTTCAACATGCTTGTACGCATAATTCGGAATAACACAGGCACTGCAATGTCATAATTTTGTCATGGCTCATTCTCCCATGCATCTTGATTATTGTAAAGGGATGTCATCTGCTCCAGGTGTCTTATTTTGATTTTGGTCTTTCAGTGCTTTTATCAAATTCCTCACATTAATGCATTGTCTTCATCCACTTCATCAGCTCTTTCCTTATCATCATCATTAAGGTACTGCCATTGACGTATATTCCTTCAAACTTGATTGCTTGTTATAGGACAATTGCTTCTCCTTTATATGAAAAGTTAGCTTGTACCTTTCCTAGAATCAAGTGTGTTTCTTGAGCTCTATATATCTCCTAATGCCATTAATGCTTTGCTGTGTAGCGTTTTCTGTCAGTATCTTTTTTTAGCCATCTGTTTTCCATTTTGGCTATTACTCATCAACATCTACATCTGCACACATAGTCTGCAAGCCACCGTATTGTGGGTGGCAGAGGCTACCTTGTACCACTATTAATCATTTCCTTTCCTGTTCAAGTAGCAAATAGAGCATGAGAAAATACTGTTTATATGTATCATTGAGGTCCTTTCACAAAATGTATGTTCGTGGAAGTTGACTCGTTCTCCAGTCAACTTCAAATGCTAGTTCTCTAAATTTTCTCAATGCTGTTCCTCAGAAACAAAATCTCGTTCGCAGCAGGGATTTTCATTAGAGTTCCTAAAGCAGCTCTGTACTGCTTGTATGTTGGTTGAATCTACAAGTAAAAATGCAGCCCACCTCTGAATTGCTTCGATGCCTTCCTTTAATCGACCTGGGAGGGATCAAAAAAATACTCGAGCAGTACTCAAGAAACTAGTGTTCTGTATGTGGTCTCCTTTACAGATGAACCACACTTTCATAAAATTGTCCCATTAAACCAAAGCTGACTTTTCGCCTTCCCTACTACAGTCCTTACAGGCCCGTATTTAGTATCATTTTGCAATGTTACACCTAGATATTTAACCCTTTCATGCCGCCACTGTGATCGTTGCGTCATGCGCTGTGGACGAGTGGCAGTCATGCCTGGCCGTGCCCACTGTACAGCACATTTTTTTGCACTCCCCAAGGTACTACTCTGTCCTGCTTTCATGCTTGTAGTGTTATCGCAATTATTGGACTTTCTACTATATATTTATTCAGAAAAAATATTTATACAAATCATAAGTTTTTGATATTCATTTTGAATAAAAATTGCTTTCTTGAATCTTTCAGATAATTTGCATAATTTTTTCATTTATTCTACAAGATCCTTGTTTGGATTCAACTCTGGTGGAGTGGGTGCTTTATTATTTAAAACGTACATTAAATACTATTTTTGTTTTAACCTGTTCAATAACATTCGTTTACAACTGGTTTACATCACATTTCAGTAGGATTACATTACTAGAATATCATTAAACAGTGTTACATTTCCAAAAAGTCTTTTGTGTATGGTAAATCATGAAGCACGAAAAGGCGCAAAGTGTCATATTGCATTCCTTACAACAAATTTTAGTCTGCTTTTGCTTCTTCTGTGCTCTACAGAAAACGCAAGTTCTGTAGCTGCTCCACTCGTCACGTAGGTAAGGCCCTGCTGTCAGTCTCGAGGAACGCTCTGATCTTTTTCCTCCGCTGGATCTTCTTTTTTCTGCTTTATATTTTTCCAGCATTCCCTGTATGACTCCCATTTGAAAGCTGGAGTAGCTAATTTTCCTTACAGATTTATTATATAAGCAGAAAGTGTTAAAAAGGGACATGTCCATGATTTGAATAAACAGCTTGCAATACCTGTAGTGGATTTTCGCATATCCCATTGATTTATTGTAGTCTAATACTACTGAAGTTTTCAATTGCTTCGAGCCTATTTGACAGCATACATACGGTATATCTTTTTTGTCACGCCATTTTAGTGCCAATAGAAATTCCGATGCAGAACAGAAAATATGCTCTCCTTTCTTTAGTTTCTCAGGCATTTTAGATGTAGCTTTTCTTGTATGCTTGACTGTTCCACAAGCATTTGTTGCCCGGTCATACACCAACAAAACAGGGCAGGACTTGTATACCAATTGTCACAGTAGAGGGTGTGTCCCTTCTGTAAATATGGCTCTACTGATGTTCCTACAACATTTCCTGAGATACTGAGATCATAATTTTCAATATCTGTATGTGAGCCACAGTAGACAATAAAATCTAAAATATAATTTGTGTGTACATTGCAAATAACGAATATCTGTATCCCAAAAGGGCTACATTTAGCAGATATATACAGCTTGATTTTTAGTCTGCCTTTGAATAATAGAAGACTTTCAGCTATGCACAACATTTTTTTAACTATACGAATTTTCCTTATATTGTTTTCTAAAGTTGTCAGTTACTGGCTGTAGCTTGTACAAATAGTCATTGTCGTGTAAAAACCGCAAGATATGTTGAAATTGGTCTCTAGGTAGCAGTTTAGAAAATATTGGTGTATGAATAACTGGATTCTCAGACTAATATTCAGACAGGCCCAATTTCTTTACTCTTTTCATGATAAACATAGTGGCAATAAAGATGTAAATATCATTTACATTCACATCACTCTGTACTCCTTGGATCCTTTTTGGAATGCGACCAGCAGCCACCATTTGAGAAAAGTATCTGTTAGTTTCCTCACACAAAGTGTTTATGATATTCATGCTAAAGGCTCAAGTTGTCTTTTTCCACATTATTTTTGTCTTGTTCAGTGATTCTGATGCCTCTTCGTCTATCTCACTATCTGTAGATTCTTTTTCTGTGCACAAATCCAGGTCTGGTGATGTCAGTGGAACAGCTGAAGTAGCACGTGTACCTGATGTAGTAGCGGCTACAATAGGTGTTTCATCTTCATTGTCAGATTCGGACGATGATTCGCTCTCATCTTCAGAGTCACTACCCAGTATGAGAGAAAGAGCTTCCTCCTCAGTATATCGCTTATCTGCCATATCACTTCTAGTAGAAACTAACTGAGGTTAACAACACATTACTTCAGATTAGAAACAAGGTGGGAAATGAGAAGTGAATTTCAAGCAAAACTGACTGCAACTGCCATCAAGTGATTCTGTTGTTAACTGCAGACTTTGAACAAAGCCGCTGGATGGTGCATAGATCAAACTCCCACACAAGTCGAGCGTAGTGAAGCAGAGAAACTATGTGAGGCAGAACTGTTGTCCACTGGCTGGGCAGCACATTCACTCCCGGCTTCTAAAGTAGTTCACCATAGCGAAAAGGTTGATCGACGCGACTGTGCTAGGTACCACACTACTAATTCTGTGTTTGAGCATTACAGGATGTTTTTCCTACTCATCTGCATTAACTTACTTTTCTAGAGCAGTCCTATCTCTCACTTCCTGCAGCCCTTCTGATGATACCCTTGTCTGACGAACCCTCACCACTGAGGGCAGTGATTTGGTTTCTATTACGTAAGAAATCTTTGATCCATTCGCGTTTGTGGGAACCAATACCATAACCTTAAAAATTCCGTAACCTTGTACCTTCGTTAACACCATGTCTTTTGCTGCATTTGTACATTTTCTCCTTTAAGTAAAAAAAATGTAATATCTCGTGTTATCCAAGGATTTCTTATGGATCATTTCTTTGGCATAGTTTTCTCCTGTTGTCTTCACTATTTCATCTCTCAAAGCAATCCGTTCTTCTGTTGTATTCCTTTTTCCATTCTTCAGTTAGTCATTGTGTGATGCTCTTTTTGAAACTCCCATCAGTCTGTTTCAACTTATCCAAATTATTTTTCTTTAAGTTCATACCATTCTATAGTTCTCCAGCTTGAATCTGCATTTTGTAACCATTAAATTACAGTTGGAGGCCACATCATCTCCTGGAAATGTTTTGCAGTCTAAAACCTGGTGTTTAGATCTTGTGAGTTACCATTATACAATCTTCAACTTTTCAGACCTTCCCGGTGGATCTGGTGCAAATAAACTTTTCGGGTTTGCTGCCGGATAACACTGTGCCAGTCCTGCAATATTTTATCAAAACAACTGTTCGACATCTTCAGGTGGCAGTAATTGCTGTTGTCTTTGCTGCAAACCGAGCGAGGTGGCGCAGTGGTTAGCACACTGGACTCGCATTCGGGAGGACGACGGTTCAATCCCGCGTCCGGCCATCCTGATTTAGGTTTTCCGTGATTTCCCTAAATCGCTCCAGGCAAATGCCGGGATGGTTCCTTTCAAAGGGCATGGCCGACTTCCTTCCCTATCCGCCCCTAATTCGATGAGACCGATGACCTCGCTGTCTGGTCTCCTCCCCCAAAAACCAACCACCCAATCTTTGCTGCAAGATGTGGCTGGTGAAAATTGTGTGGCGATGAGAGCGTACAAGGACCTTGTCATTTTACCTACCAACAAGGGGAATGCCACCGTCCTACTTCCAAAACTCTAGACCACGTCAAGAAGAACTCTGTTCAGAATAAGGTCACCAAGGACCTGCACCAGCAGACTGCTGTTCCCCAAAGACTATAGAAAAAGATAAAGGCTGTGTCCTTTTTCTGTCCTGTAGTAAGCAACATCAGAATGCTTACCTATTTCGTGACTAAACATCTTGCTTTATTGGTGGCATATTTTGTGAGCAAATGTGTTAATCATATTTGTAATTCAGAGGACTTCATTGAATGTATGAAGACACTTAAACTAAAACTGTCAGATCTTTTGTTTAGTGTTGACATAGTATCAGTATATATGAAAGTGCCTCTACAGAACCATTGGCTCTTGTTAGTAGCAAGTCTGAAAAAGACAGTGTGGTGATGTTTAAACATGTGTGTACCTCAGCATATTTCTTATTTAATAACCTTTGTCTTGAACAAGTGGACAGTGTTGCCAAGGGAAGTTTCCTATTTCCCACCATGGCAAACTATTTTATGGAAGACTTTGAGGAAACAGTATTGAAGTCTTCAACTCTCCAACCTTCCTCCTGGCAATATGTAGACGGTATATTTGTGGTGTGGCGCCATGGAATGTTGACAGTACCTATGTTTCTCCAGCATTTGAACTAGATCCATCTGAATATTCAGTTCACCATGGAAGTGGAAGAAGATGGTAGCATACCATTCCTGGATATCATGGTTAGATGAAAAGCTGACAAATTGCTGGGAGATAATGCCTACTGTAAAGTGACTCACACAGTTACACTGGCAGGATAAAAGCTGTCATCACCTTGCACAATATGGTGGTGTCGTTTGCTTCCTGGTACATCGAGCACATGTGGTCTCAGTTCCTGATAGCTTGCGAGGTGAACTGCAACACCTAAGAACAGTGTTCCAGCAGAACAGTTATTCTGATGAACGGATACATAATGCATTCTGACCAAAGTGAGTTCAATTTAGGGATGTAAATGAAGATGCAGAGGCATCCACTACAATGGCCTTCTTGCTCTATTTTGACAGCATGTCTCCATGAATAGAATCATCAAGAGAGACAATATTAACACTATCTTTCGTCTACTGGCAAAAATGAGGAATTTGTTGTTTGGTGGAAGATGATCTGGCTTAAGAAACAGTGACATATATAAAACCCCAAGCCAGTGTAGGAGATCTTACATTGGTTCAGACATGTTGCACTGTGTAAGAGCATTGTGTTAAATGCCATTGACATGGGCCAACCTGATAAATTGGCAGTAGCGGAATGTTGCCTGAACATGGGATGTTGCCTGTGTTATGAGAACACTTCTGTTGTATCATTGTTTTGGAATTTTGTTTTTAGTAGGCCATTGTACATAACTGTATGGTGGACAGTCTTACATGTGGGGATGCAGAATATCAACTAAGCACTTTTGTAATCCAGCACTGGCTGCCATTAAAACAAAAACCTATTTATGAACTGCTGAGCACATTGCAGAGTGTTAATGTAGCTTTTAAACATTGGAGTGTACAGCAGCACAGTCACTGCCCACTCTCTTCCGTTTCTGATAGAGGGCACTGTGAGCAACTCCTCACACATGGATGATTCCTGCTCCTAGGCTGATGAATTTTACTGCTGCCACTCGATTTGCTCCAATTGCACCTTGGAGCAGTGACAGTAGCAACTACCACTGTGTGAAGGTACCGAACAGTTGTTTAAGTGGAAAATTTGAGGGACTTTCAATGTTATTTGGCCACAAACCCAAGAAGTGTAATTGCATTATGCATAATTCCATGTCAATATAAAACAGAAAAGTAAGACTTTCAACCTGACCTCCTCAGGTTTCTTTTACATTTGGTGCATCCAGATCAGAGATTTTGCAGAGGTATATGACAGTTGTGAAGAAAATGACAGGTCTGTAAGTTGTGTGAAATTTACGTGCACATGTCTTGACATAAATGACTATAGTTCAGGTTCTAATCCAGATACAGCAATAAAATTTGTATCATTGAAAAGCTAATGAGTACAACTCACTGATATGCAACACGGTGGGTTTCTAAGAATTTTCACATTCAAAGTCACTGACTTGAACCTTTGACCTTAAATATCTCAAAGCATGATTTTAAAAAAATACACTGCATTTCTCCAGTATGCTACTATAAACACGGCAGATATTATGATGGGCCATCAGTCATCATGCCCAAACATTTATTTTTTCAGTATCAGTACACTATCAAAATGCAGAATGTAAAACATAGATATGAAACACAAATTATTAAAAAATACAATTCATAAGCAATGTCAAAAATAAGGTTTATATTATTGTATTGCTATTATGAAACATTTACAGTGTAACTGCAATTAAAAAATTGTTATATCTTGCTTTGCGAGTGTCCAGTTAAATGTTCACTAGATCCATTCAGGGAGAAAGCATGTTCTTCCAGCAGGTGTCACTGGGTCTAGTCTTGCAAGAATGTCACATCTGATGACACAAGTGTCTGGCGTGGCAGGAAACAAAAATGATGGATAGGGTCCAAGTGGATGCAAGAATCTGGTTTTTACTTCAACTTCGCAGTGCCTTAGTCATGACGAGGAACAGATGTATGTTCAAGACACATGAAGGAATATTTTCTTTGCACCACTGACACAACTATCATGGTGTCAAAATATGGTTTTCATGAGGTTGCTTGAGGCTATCAAGTGTTACTAATCTCTTCACAGCCCGTGCAACCACAACACAAGGTCCTTCAGCATGTGCTGTAGCAAAAAAAGTGCTGTTCAGAGTCTTCCTGGTTTTTTTTTTTTTTTTTTTTTTTTTTTTTTTTTTTTTTTTTTTTTTTTCGCCAACTGTAGTCCAATCCACAGACAATGGCAGTTCATGGATGTCGAGGCACAGATGGGGATTGCATTATTGACAATTCCAAACAACAGTTCCAGTATGCACATGTGGGTGCTTTCTGCTAGAAGAAACTGTTTATCCTGCAAATTATGTCTCTCGCTTGCTTCTGCAGAGTTTATCACTTACCTCCACTATCAGCAATGACGACTCTCAGCAAATGGAATATAAATTCACTAAACAACTCGCTATGATCCCGTTTAATGCTAGCATTAACAGCAGAGTGCTGCTACCAATGCTACTAAACACTCAATGGGTTTCAGAGATTGGCGAATTGTAACCTGTGAATCATTTCAGTGAAATCAATGCAAAGTTCTAACCATTAGCTTTTCAATGCTACAGGGTTCATTGCTGTATCTGGTTTAGAACCAGTGTTTAGTCATTTTTGTTGAGACAGTCACATATAAATTTCACACAATTTCCAAACTTTACAGACTTGTAACTTTCTTCACAATTGTCATGTACCTCTACAAACTGGTAGTTCTCCATTTCTTTTCTGGACATTGGACACACTAAATTTGAAAGAGATTTAAGGTGGCTGGGTTGAGTGCTGCATTGAATTGAGGAATATAAAATTATGTGATATATTTGAAACTTTCTGGTGTCTCCAGATCTACCACAGTAAATTCTTGCTTCATGATTCTTAAGCTAAGTGCTTACAACAGTTGTTCTGTGCTAAATTCTACTTGACAGCTGGCACTTTCTTTGTTGTAACCCAGTTCATATTCTGCTCTAGTTCTACCTCATTTCTCTTTTTTTGCTTTGGAATCCCATTCAACCATCGCAATAAAATTTTGGCCTATGAACATACTGAATAATTCATCAGCATTCATTTGTTTTTTCAGTCTCTTCTTCATCTGCAAACCTAAAAACTGATTAAAATTACTCATTATTTGACACTTCCAACCCTGGAACTGATTTCCTCCAATCAGAGCTTCCAACATCACGTGTTAACTGTACACCCTTGCTGCCACAGTGCCACAACAAACTGTCAGTTCATGTGTGGTGTTGAATAGAGTGGTTTATAGAAAATACTTGTCACGCTACTGACCTGAAGTGTTGTAATCATTGTGTGCGGGCCAAATGTAACAACAGAGGAAAGATTTTACTTAAGGTCAATTGTGTCAGTACATGGAAATATATTTAAAAAGAAATGGCAAGTGTTGGACCCCTCTTACTAGTTTCCAAAGTAACTGTGGGAGTGACAGGTGCAGTGGCTTGAAGTGGAATGACTGTGTGTTAGAAAATTATGAGAAGGTAGCCATTGATACACGAAGTAAAAAGAGAAATGGTTAGAAATGCGTACCAAAACTAGATCGTTTCCCACAAGATATGATTTGACATCATGTAAACAGATATAATCATCATAGACTTTATGTAAGATTGTTACTAAATTGTGTGAATTCAAACTTTGAGGGCGGTAAGTCATTGTTATGTCATGATTCTCAGTTTCAGATATAAGATTTTTTCAGGCTGTAAAATGTTGACAGAAGGAGTGGACTTAGCAACATTAGGATACTGATGTTTTTTATGTGGGGTTTGGATCAATTGAATGTAGTTAAATATTGGTCACATTGTTACATAATGTTTGGCTGTTGCCAGTGGAGAATGTACGGTGTTTCTCACTAACAAAGATGGTAAAACTGTTCTTTTACATGCCATGCACTTATTAACAGCTGACAACTACCTTTTGATTGAAGGAAATGTGCAAAAGTACTACGAGAAAATTAATAATGACACATTTTTAAATTGGTTTAGAAAATTTATCAGTAATTACTATCAACAGTCCACACCACTCCTTTATGAAGAATAAGGTCAGGGTGTATACGACCCAGGACAACCGGGAAAAACCCGGGAATTTTTTCATCCGGGATAAAACCGGGAATTTTTCGGAATTGCGGGAATTTTTCATTGTTTTAGCTTTCAGTTAAATTTTTGTAATTTTGACTGCAGAATTGATTCTCTAGCAAAGAATTTTATTGTATCCTGCTAATGGAGAATGATACTGCAGCAGTAAAATATAAACGAGAGGGGAAAAAAATAAAACTTTAGTGGCAAAGGAAATGTGCAATTTACGACAACAAAACACAGTGCACGCACAAGCGTCTGCAGATAGTAAAAATATGTCAAAGGCCCTAGGGCGCAGACTGTAATTCTCCGTAACAATAAACTGCTTGCTATGAGCATGACGTCGCAACTGTTCACACTATGTTCGTTTGACCAATTGCCAGCGGTCTGTTGCGCATGCGCATTTGACTGGCGTATAAGCAGTACCTACTCCCGCTACTTGAAGTTTGGCTGTTAACTGTATCGGTAGGAGCAGCAAGCAGCCAGATGCAAACGACAAAAATTTTTCTCGCGCGCCCTAGTTGCCAGATTCACGCTTGCACAGAGTTATCTGAGTTGTAGTGGGGAGGGGGTTAACCTCCACGTGACCCGTGTTTACGTTAAGTGATATCGCTGCTTCTCTTCGCGTACAGCTCCCACGTCAAATGAAAACAAAACGGATTTCTGTAGCCGGGAGCTATCAAGTGAATTAAAATACATTCACATAATTACGGAGGGGAAAAATATATTTTAAATTTCAGTTTTCTGATTTTATTTTATTTCCAAGTTAGTAGCAGTCAAGCATTAATCGCCCTGCAGAACAATGCAGTTATTTTTGCAAGTTTGCTAAAGAAATTTGGCTTTATTAATCTTTCCGCCGAGGCAATCATTTTGTTTGAAACTTAAGTGTTTCATACTACAGTATTGGCTAGTTCCAACTGTTCGCTGAATTTCAAGTGTACGTTATCATCTTCTGCCATATATGGCTTTATGTTAATAATAAAGAACCAAAAATGAGGTCGTAGAGTACTGGTACTCCAAGAAAATTTACATCCCAAAAACCACACTGAAAAGCTTAATATCAGATGGGACCTACTTCATTGTGAATCTGAAAAAAGGCCAATTTGCACTTCAAGCCGAATTATGCATTTTAGTATGGTTCACAAAATTCCGATGCTCTTTGGAGTATCCTCTGATGCCCTGTTTCTTTTATGGTGTAATGTAAACTCTCTTAGTGTTTTATACACACGAACATACGGGCATCCTACACCACTGTAGTTGCACACGCACAATAATGCCTGTTTTCTGGCGCTCTCTGGCAACTGGTAAATCGAACCTATTTCTAACAGTCTCCGGATAGTATTGCGAACGGTGGTTAGAAAAGCGTTATTTTCAAAGTAAATTTATTTTTACGCAAGATGAATTATGTTACGTGTGAGAAAGTGGAATGGATATCTAAATCAAAGAGCGTTCGAAACTGAACAGTTTGAGGACCAGCCACTTATAAGAATTTCGAGCCGAGACATTTATGTCATAATTTAAAATTTACTGGCACATTTGTGTGATGTGTCTTAATGTATAACACACGCAAAAAAAGATCAATATTACATGTGAAAGCTTAGCTTCTGTTGTAGCGTGTTAATCTTAGAGACTAATATTATATGTGAAAGCTTAGCTTTTCTTGTAGATATACGGTACTGTGTACAATAATGTAAACCGTTAACTTTTCCTCTTGCGTGTTCGCGCTATGTAACTAGTCAGAGGTGGCAAAAAATAACGTAACTGATAGAAATAACCGGCTATTGAGAAGTAACGGTTACTGCGATAACCGTTCCTCTGATACAGGCAGTTATTTCAATAACTGTTTAATGTCAACAGTGCCTCGCGCCATCTGTTGACCGAAGATCGTACTACGCTTTCCCGTCAACTCATCGGAGATCTGGCTAGGAACTAGGGAGAGGGTAGACCATTTGGTAGGCGTTCTATAGGCCATGGGAATAACTGTGAGACTGCGCGCCATCTGTTGATAAGAACTGTGTACTATATCGTGCGTCTTCGTTACTTTTAGCACAAACAATTAAATAAAGTTAATGTCCGAGCGGTGGCTGATAGGAGCTGCAGTACAGGCATTAAAAAGTGCGGTCGTTACCTTAAGCCACCGCCTCATATATCAATTTAGCTTGGACGGGCAGTATAAAGAGAGGTACCATAAGGAATTCGAGCGACTATGGAAATAACTGTCAGAGATCTGTATTTTCCTCTGGCAGTTATCTTTATTGGCTCACAGTTCTCGCTTTCTGGCAGTTATCGGGCTACCATTACAGGTAACGGAATAACTGTGTGTCTGTGTTGCTGATACAGTGACTCCGGTCTTACACCCCGGTGATATTTCAGAGACGATGGTTACTGGAGCGAACAAATATTTACGTACTTCTTCGGAAATAGCCGCTGGCCATCGCGAATGACAAATAACATGTCAGGAAGAATAACATAATACAGTTGAATATAATAATTATTATCCTCATCATTTGTCAGGAGATTGTCAAAATATGTGAATATATTACAGTAACTGCTAATATATACAGAACTGATACACTGTCAGAATAAAACACAGTTATCACACACAGAATACCCGATCTTGACTGTTGCAACCAAGTGCTGTCAAAACTGAAATATAGCAGAATTTTTACCTAAGCTGGTCATCAGTCTCTGTTACGATATTCATCTACAGAGTAGAAGGAGGGGTCAATGGAAGTGTCCGATTGCACCCGTCTGCTTCGACGTAAAAAGGTGTTTTTGTGTGTGAATGTCATTACGGCACGGTGTTTATGAGTTGGTTTTTGTGTGTGTGTGTGTGTGTGTGTGTGTGTGTGTGTGTGTGTGTGTGTGGGGGGGGGGGGGGGGGGGGGGGCGGCGGCTGACCGATCAAGTTTGCAGTGCCGGAATTTGCTGGTGGTAATTATTATTATTATTATTTTTTTCCTAGCTGTGATGTTTTGTGTGTTTATTGAGTATTGAATGTGATTTAATTTATGTAGGGATGATTGATTTGTGGACTTTTGGGATTGTGGTTTTATTTTTCGCAGTTGTAGGTGTTGGTTTTTTTGGCATCAGTAGCTGTGGTGGGCCTATAAAGGTCACCGGAAGTGACCAATTCCCATTTTCATAGTTGTACGTGTTGATGTTTTGCTATCGTCATCTGAGGTTTACCTATGTAGGTCAAGGGAAATGTTAGATTCCAATTTTCGTGCTTTTAGTTTGTGGGTATTGGTGTTTTGGTATGGTCACCTATGGTTGATCTATAGTGTTCAAGGGAAGTGTCCGATCCCTGCAGATTTTTGCTCATGTAGCAGAATGCTGTAATTTTTTTTCTTTTTGTTCTTCATTTTGTGTTTTGGGATCATGGTGTGTTTTTTTTACTAGCTTGTCCTCACCCTAAAACCCCCAACTTCCCGCAGTTGTCCCGTTGGTTTGATTGTATTTCTGGTGGTTGATGTTATTGTATTATTTATATGTATCTTCGTGTTTGTTGCCATGTGTGTGTGTGTGTGTGTGTGTGTGTGTGTGTGTGTGTGTGTGTGTGTGTGTGTGTAGTGACGTCATGGACACACTTAAAATAGCCATTTCCGGATTATTGATGACGCCGGCCGAAGTGGCCGTGCGGTTAAAGGCGCTGCAGTCTGGAACCGCAAGACCGCTACGGTCGCAGGTTCGAATCCTGCCTCGGACATGGATGTTTGTGATGTCCTTCGGTTAGTTAGGTTTAACTAGTTCTAAGTTCTAGGGGACTAATGACCTCAGCAGTTAAGTCCCATAGTGCTCAGAGCCATTTGAACCATTATTGATGACGGGTGGAATCAGACACTTCTGTATCAAAAAGTCTTTCAAACACACTGTAAACCGTGCTTTATCTGAAACCAAGTTATTAATGGTTGCTGACTTGCTGGCAGTTTATTGAAAATGCATGTTCCTGAATATTGGACCCCTTTTGGACCAAGATGTAGATTGCTGTTCCTATTTCTAGTATGGTACTGATATTATGTATTGAGCTATTGGTTGGAAATACTTGTAACAAATTTCATCAAGGAATAAATATACTAGGAAGCAGTGGTTAGAATACAAAGTTCCTTGAACAGATTCCTACATGATGTTTCTGAATTTATACCACAAACTATTTTTATTACACGCTTTTACATGCAAAAAACTTTTGCTACGTTTGATGGGTTACCACAGAATATGCTCCCTTATGAAATAATAGAGTGAAAAAATGTGTTATGCCCTTCCCAACTGAATTTATTATCGAGTTGTAGTCCCAGAAATGTAACACTGTCAACCTTTTCGATCTGCATGTCTTCATATGTTATAAACATGCTGTAGCTGGAGAAATCGAGCAGTTTCCAAATCTCACATAAAACTTGGATTAGCGTACTCACACTTTCCCCAATAGGACTATCTTTTACAGCACAGGAGTAAACGAATCTGCCACATTACGTAGATTTTTTGTTGTATTACAAGGCTGTACACTTTATTCTATTATGTGAGCAGCACAAGAAATTAAGCTTCGAATTTAACCTACAGTACTCAGTTTACATATTACTTCACACTTAAAAACGCACATTGTTAACATTTCACTTCAACAGTGCTGTGGCAAAGTTCCGCGTAATTTCTGATGCAGCTGCGAAGATAATATTTCTAATAGCGACCGATAACCTACAAACATATAATATGAAACACTAATAATCGTTCTAACATCAACTAAAATGTACCCGGAGTTAATAAGCTAAGGTTATGACACGATTCATACGACATTCCTGCCATTTCACACTACTCGGCTACTCGCAGTTATACTGATAACTAAACTGATGGATTCCAACTATGTCGTTATTTAACTCTCGGAGTATTCGGTATTCGCTAGCGAAAAATAACTTGGCAGTTATTAATAACCGTTAACAATAACGATTATCAGAGAATGACTGGAACTGTGATAACGGTTACTCCAGAATAACCGTTTGGCCCACCTCTATAACTAGTGATCTTGCTATTGGCTGACTATAACACGTGTCCCCGATGTTGTTCAATCTGTATATTGAGCAAGCAGTAAAGGAAACAAAAGAAAAATTTGGAGTAGGTATTAAAATTCATGGAGAAGAAATAAAAACTTTGAGGTTCGCCGATGACATTGTAATTCTGTCAGAGACAGCAAAGGACTTGGAAGAGCAGTTGAACGGAATGGACAGTGTCATGAAAGGAGGATATAAGATGAATATCAACAAAAGCAATACAAGGATAATGGAATGTAATCTAATTAAGTCGGGTGATGCTGAGGGAATTAGATTAGGAAATGAGACACTTAAAGTAGTAAAGGAGTTTTGCTATTTGGGGAGTAAAATAACTGATGATGGTCGAAGTAGAGAGGATATAAAATGTAGACTGGCAATGGCAAAGAAAGCTTTCTGAAGAAGAGAAATTTGTTAACATCGAGTATAGATTTAAGTGTCAGGAGGTCATTTCTGAAAGTATTTGTATGGAGTGTAGCCATGTATGGAAGTGAAACATGGACGATAAATAGTTTGGACAAGAAGAGAATAGAAGCTTTCGAAATGTGGTGCTACAGAAGAATGCTGAAGATTACATGGGTAGATCACATAACTAATGAGGAAGTATTGAATAGGATTGGGGAGAAGAGACGTTTGTGGCACAACTTGACCAGAAGAAGGGATCGGTTGGTAGGACATGTTCTGAGGCATCAAGGGATCACCAATTTAGTATTGGAGGGCAGCGTGGAGGGTAAAAATCGTAGAGGGAGACCAAGAGATGAATACACTATGCAGATTCAGAAGGATGTAGGTTGCAGTATGTACTGGAAGATGAAAAAGCTTGCACAGGATAGAGTAGCATGGAGAGCTGCATCAAACCAGTCTCAGGACTGAAGACCACAACAACAACACCACGTGTCCTATGCTCTGAATAGCTGCTGTCATCGGCTGACGAGATCTCGTGGCTTGAGATATGACTCGCTTACAAAAGGACATAGCAACCTCGGTTTCAACGCTCCGGAAACTGACGTGCTGTGTTTGGTGCAATTCGAATTTATACTTTCGTAATACGAAAATATGCAGCGTGTATGTTGCTGCAAATCAAAGGTCTTTCCAAAACTTCTCTCTCTCTCTTTTTTTTTTTATTTTCATTTTTTTTTATTAAAAACTTCTTTGCCTCGCCCTTTCCTTTTTTTCCGGGAAGTTGTACGCGATTGTATAAAACGTTAACCCTTCAAAGGATTGATAAGTTTTACAGTTCCGAGGGAAAATCTACCGAAAACATACTGTCACTTAGCACAGAAAAAGTGTATTTTCGCCCGGGAAAAAGCGTTTTTTAAACTGGATATCCGGGAGAAATCCGGGAATTTTTTTTCCTTGTCCCCGTATACACCCTGAAGGTCCAAATCTTGCCCTCTTTGTAGTAGAAATTTTTGGATGACTATGAGAAAAACTGTCTGTGACACAACTGAAGGGGGGAAGTGTAGTTACTGGGACTTGACACTCCACACACTATAGCTCATATATTATCAGCACGGAACACCTCATAACAGGCATTTCCAACGTTACACTGGGAAACACATAAGTAACTTCAAAAGTGATTCACTACAACCATGTTGCCCCTAGCTGCTGACAACAGTTGTGAGTGCACTATAGTGTCACGTGGAAAGTGTGGAATAAGTAGTTTCATAGTGCATTAGGTTTGTGTACTGTTATTATTATGTTGGGTGATTGCTTTGTGTCGTACCTTGGCATTAATAATCCACCCACTATGCTGTTCGTAGCAGTTGACATGCATTCTTATTGTCTTGTTTATTATTAAATGGTCTCCTGCAGTGCCCTGTACTCACTTGACCAGAAACCCCATTTTTCCTGCTTCATCATTCACTAATTCTACCTCTATTTTCAAATGGTCTTCAGATAACTACATGATTAATACACCTTATCATTTCAGGCTTCAACACACAGAACACCAGATTCATTGCTTCTGATAACATCCTCCTGTGTTGTTCCTGTCCGGAGATGGGAATGGGAACTATTTCCTCCATAATATTTTATGCAGGATCATTAAAATCATGCAGTAGAGCTGCATGTAATCAGAAAATATTGTGGCTGTACTTTCCTCTGGCTTTCAGCATACCCCAATACCAAGCAATGTTACTTGCTGTTATGAAACCAGATCAGTTGATCATTCAGACTACTGGCCTTTCAGCTACTGAAAAGACTGTGGCCTCTCCATAAGTCAGTCTAGTCTCTGCCCAGATAGCCTTCCAATGCAGCTGCACCTATGGTGTGGCCATCTGTGTTGTTCAAGCACATAAGTCTCTCCACCATGGTGACACAGCATATGGGTCACGCAGGCATTATGGTGGTAATATATATTGAAAGAGAAGTGTGGATTCTGTGTTAGTGGTAAACAACATACACCACAATGTTAACAGAAAACTGGAGACAACTGTGTTCACACTGACTTTTAATTTCTGTACATGTCTTGAATGTATTGAAACTGGATTTAATTAATTTAAAATTTATATGCCATGAAAAAGAAAACACTGTAAAGTGCACTGAACATTAGGTTCTGTATTTGTCCCCAGTCATCAATTAGATAAATACCAGGTGGCTTGAAGTAGATTTCATCTTAAATTGAAGCAGATTGTGTAGGTGAGTAAACAACCTGATTGGTGATTACTTTTTTTATAACACAGGTTTACATATGATAATAGGATCCACAAGAAGACAAACCACGAAGAAATTACCCAAATGGGACGGAAATAAGTAATGTGATGTATATAAATACCGACAAACAAATGGTTTCTATTTCAGAAGAATTGGATGATTTATTTAAGAGAATGTGTTTCACAGATTGAGCAAGGCAGTAATGGATTGGTTCATCTCTGGCCCATATGCAAGCAATTGTTTGGCTGGGCATTGATTGATAGAGTTGTTGGATGCCCTCCTGAGTGATGTAATGCCAAGACCTGTAAAATTGGTACGTTAGAGCATCTAAATCCCGTGCGAGTTGTAGGGCCTTGCCCATAACGGTCCTACCTTTCTCAGTTGGGGAGAGATCTGCTCACTTTGCAAGCCAAGACAGTGTTTGGCAAGCACGAAGACAAGCAAGAGAAACTTTCACCTTGTGCGGTGGGTATTATCCTGCTGAAATGTAAGTCCTGGATGGCTGGCCGTGGAGAGCAACAAAATGAGGTGTAGCATACTGCTGTGCTGTAAGGGTGCTGCAGGGGACAATCAAAGGGCTGCTTCTCTGAAAAGAAATGGCACCAAAAATATCACTTCCGGTTGCTGGGCTGTATGGTGGGCGACACTCAGTTTGATATCCCACCACTGTCTGGATCATCTCTAGAAATGTCTTCAGACTGGAATCTCATTGACTGGCACAGAGTTGCCTTCAGTGATGATTAGTGCTTTGAACTGAAGCCCAACGACCAGCAAAGATGTGCCTGGAGATGCTTTTGACAGCAGGGAGTATTAACCTGATTGTCACTCACCATATTACCCAACAACCAGGAGTTATACTTGAGATGTGTTATTGACTTGCTCAATGTGTGAAGCTCTTTCTCTTGAATGAATCATCCAATTTTTCTGAAATAATAATCATTTGTTTGTCTGTACGTGTACAACACATCTCAGTAAAAACACACACACACACACACACACACACACACACACACACACACACACACAGAGTACTGCATCAGTATGCCCAGTCCTTTAAATAACCATCTATATGGCATTTTAGATTGGCAGTTATAAATTATTTGCTAATGAATACTTTTTTTTCAGTGAAGTTACCCCACTGTATGCTTCCATAAAGTGTCAGTGAGTAAAATAAGTCAACTTTTTGACATTTTCGTTTCTGGAATCTGCTATTGCCCTAATGCATAGTTACTGAACTTGAACATTTAAAATTATGCTTGACTTCCAGTTAAGATTCTTACCGGTGTAAGGAGTTTGGATATTCTGTTTAATTTATGGATTTTTCCACCATGCACCATTGTTTGGGGTGTCATCAAGGCTTATGAAGTTGAGAATTGCATATTTTGTGTTTTATCGAAGTTCAGTGACAGTCCATTTGCAAAGAGCCTGTTAATTTTCAACTGACACAGTGAATGCTCTCACTGCATACACTGGCAAGAAACACAGTTCAAACTTTATGACACTCCTATCGTAAGTGGTTGTAGCCTCCATCGAAAGGACAACAGTGCATACCTTGTGGTTTTAAGTCAACATGCAGGGTATCAAGAAAGTACATTTTTCTAATAAACATGGAAATCTAATGGAACGTATTGCTTTACTTAGTTTAAAGTACATACTTTGGTTTATTGTTACTGTTATCTAGGTCAACCCTTTTTATGTATGGCCTACACAATGTGATTTTCTGCTTGTTGCTTAGCACATCATCCACAGACTGCACTTTATTAAATGCTCCAGTGCTTCCTGTTGAACCATACTTCCCATTCTGATTGAGTTTCGTACCGTTCATGCTGGAGAATCTGATAACCTTTAACTCTTTCATCAGTGCAAAATTAGATAATGGATGTTCATTTCAACTATTTCTATGAAGAATTCACTGAAGTTAATTTATGTGAATTTAACATAAATGTCTATTGTCATTTCCCTTGCCACATATATTCACCTACGCTTATTATGAAAAGTTCAGGTTTATGGGGCATCAAATGAAATTTGTGACTGGAGTTAGGATTTCTTTGTAGGGAGTATGCAGCAAGTTATCATGGATGGGGAGTCATCAACAGGTGTTGAGGTAACTTTGGGAAGTTTGCTGGATCCCTTACTATTTCTTACACAAGGGGCAGTCAAATGAAATCAAGACAGATGGAAAAAAGAAAGTAAACTATTTGTTATTTCAAAAGTAATCACCACAGCTGTTAACACATTTATCCCACTGTGAGAGAAGATGGCCATTGCCATCATGGAAAATAGTGCTGTTACCTATGGAACCATGGTTGTAACCAGGTGTGCCCTTCTTCTTCCAAAGCAAATTTACGGCCAAGAATGTCTTTCTTCAGAGCTTCAAGAATATGGAATTCACACAAGATGAGATCAAGATTGTATGGAAGATGTGTAAGAGCTTCCCAGTGAATCTTCTGTAATGTAATCGAAACTACCTTGGCAACATTGATTCTGTTATGGTATAATGCCCGTCCACAAGTTGCCAAGGCTGTTCAGACTACACGACAGAAGTTTCACTGAGAAGCCCAGTAACGATCTCTCCTCATGCAGTTTACATATTTTTGGAGCCCTGAAGAAAAACATTTGTGGTCATCGACTTGCTTTGGCTGAAGAGATGATGCCTGGGTACAATCATGGCTCCGTAGGCAATCATTTTGCCATGGAGGCATTGACTGTTTTGTGTCACAATGGGATAGATGCATTAATAATTAAATTGGTGATTGACAGATAAATGCATTGTCGTCTTTTGTGTGGAATATGTATCAGGGAGGAACATACATGCTCAAAATGGGCAGATAGCTGTGTGCAAGTAATACAGATATCTGTAACTTATTTCTTTTTAGAAAAACAACTACTACAACCCCTACAAATCCTCAAAATTACCTTAGTGGCAAAGCTAATGGAAAAAATAGATGTAACACAGTGCCATCAGGTAAAAGCAATGAAACTTTTTCATATCATAGTGGAAAATCACAAAGTTCTGAAAAGTACTTTTACTAAGGGTTGAATCCAGGATATCCTAGGTGCAAATCCCCATCTAAGGAATTTGTAATTTCGAGCAAAGTGAGCTAGCCATAAATTTTCCCACCTCACAAATTTTAAATTTTCCATCATTTTCATAAAGAATAGCTTTTAATTTCCTGCCAGAGTATAAGGGAGAGTTTCTTTACATAATACAATAATTTATTTGAATTTCCTGCTAAGAGAGAGGCAAGAGAGCAAGAGTAATAACACTTTCGTGATACAGTAAGTAGCTTACTCACTGTTGCTATAGGTAGCAAAGAGGAATTTATGAATGATTCAGTTATTTTTATGATTAATCTTACCTTTTTCCTAATTGCTGGGTATGTTAAATATTTTTTGAAGCTTCGGTTTTTTTTGTGTTATTCAGCTACAGGTGGGATAATTTGTGGAAATAGCTAGCTGTACACCAGCATTCATGTGTTGATTGTCATGGAAGGCAAATGAATACACAGCTGTATAGAAAGTGGTCATAAAGTTTGAGATGTAATGAGAGACAGAAAAGTGATTAAATATTGTGGAGATTATTTTAACTAAATTGAAATGGAAGTTGGTATTGTGAAGTTGGAAAATGCTAGTATGACTAGAAGTCACCTGACAAAATAGTAGACACCCCATTGAAAGGGCACACTGGTCACTTTGGAGGGCTGTAGGTGTTACAGCACTGGTAAAAGGCTCTTACGTGACCTTCAACCAGTGGCGTAATTCGTGGCTCTGTCTGGAATGCCAGAAAGGAACTTTGCACTTGGACGCACCCATGATAACATTATGGATGTTAACAACTTTACTTATATGTCAGCACATGCAGTTTAATATCTTTGATGCATCCTGAAAACCTTCCTTCCAGTATGTGTAAAACAGATTGTATAATACATTCCTAAACCAGAAAATTCTCTACAAAGTAGTATATTTTTTAAATCATTAACTCTAATAACGCAATAACAAAGATGTCGTATTAATCTGTTGATATAACTTAGCAGTAAGTACACTTACCGACACAATTCTGTGTGTTTACAAGGGATGGTGTACCACACATATCCATGTAATGTGATGTAAGAACAGTGGCTTAAAAAGGACCCTTGCAGCCACGTAATGTGGTGTAAGAACAGTGACCATATGAGTAAAAAGAGTGCACAGGCAGGGACTGGAAATGAGTGTCACACCTTGTCAATGATAATATCTATTTATCTTACAGCTTGAAACATATATTTAACATGCATGGGCAATGTTACAGTAATTACATTTAGATTATTGATACACAATTTATTTATTTTATTTAGCGTATGGCTATACATGCAACATTAATATATCAAGTGTTAGACATTAAAATCTTATAACAATCATAAATATAATTTATGTTTATATTGGTCAGTTAAAAGGTTATATCGAGGTTTGAGATCCATTCTAGCGCCAATGGGGATGCCTCCAGGAAGTTGGACCAGTTCCCTGCATATGCTCGCAAGGAGCATTCGCCATGGATGTGTTGGATCATCTGTCTAGGGGCACCACAGTCGCATTCTGGTGACATCGCTCTTCCCCATTTGTGTAGTGAATCCGCACACCTGCCATGTCCAGTACGTATTCGATTTAATGCTGACCATGTTTTCCGTGTTAGTTCCATTCCAGAGATGTTGCAGTTATAGCTCTCAAACCAGGTCTGTAGTTGGTCATTTGTCTTTTGGTTCCAATCTAGTCTCCATTGTTTCATGTGGTCATAGTTATTATTTTGAAGCTGCTCAGCTGTGCATATGGGTGGCTTTCTTGATTTCAATAGAGTGTGTCGCAGTTGTGAGAATTCTTCTTTAATTGGTAGGTCTGGTTTTGTCTCAATCTTTCTGAATTCGTGCAGTAGGGCCGCTTTTCTATGCAGGTCCGGGGGCAGGATATTACATAGCACCGGTAACCAGTACGTGGGCGTTGATTTAAAAGTTCCAGAAATCAACCTCATTGTGTTATTTAATTGCCTGTCAATAAGTTTGGTGTGACAGCTATTAATCCAGACTGGAGCGCAGTACTCAGCCACAGAGAACACTAAGGCGATAGATGAGGTGCATAATGTTTTTGCGTTAGCTCCCCAAGTAGTACCGCTAAGTTTTTGGATGATGTTATTCCGTGTTCCAATTTTTGCAGTGGTGTTCTCCAGATGTTTTCGGTAAGAAAGAGTGCGATCCAATGTTATACCTAAGTACTTTGGAAACTTATTATGTTTGAGGTTGGTGTTTCCGAGTTTTATGTTAATAATTTCATTTGACATTTTGTTATTAAGATGGAATGTAGATACTTCAGTTTTGTTAGGGTTTGGCTTGAGTCTCCATTTCTTGAAATAATTGTATAGTATTTCAACGTCATTATTAAGGACTTCCTCTGTATTGAAGAGATACTTGTCTCTGGTAGCCAGTGCTATGTCATCCACATAGCAAAATTTTCTTGACTTTGTGTTTGGGAGATACACAATATATATAGATTACATGCTATTACGTAAAAGATCATTTAAGTATATTTAACATAGCATTCCTGAGGTCAAATCATATCAGCACCATACTGTATGGGCACTTCAATATGAACCATTTTTTAACTCATTTTTAAAAATTCTACCAGAAAGCTGTTTCAGGTTGTTTGGCAGAGAATTATAAAATATTGCTCCCTTAATGAATGGGGTATTTGTTGTTAGATTCAATCTTCTGCTCACCATATGAAAGTCTGATTTGTGTCTTGTATCGTAAACATGGATTTCCATATTACTGTTTGTCACTTTTTTGTCTTTTTTCACTAATAATATTGATTGAAACATATATACTGCATAGATAGTCATAATATTAAAATTAATAAACAGGTTTTTGCATGAAGTTCTTGGTCTTACTTTTGCCATAGTTCTTATTACTCTTTTCTGCAATACAAATATCCTTCTTATATTGTATTGGCTACACCCACCCCACAATACAATTCCATAAGATAGATGGGGATACACCAACCCAAAATACGTTATTTTCATTGCTTCAATATCTAGATATTGAATTAATCTCCTTAGTAAATACAGACTAGATGTTATTTTACCACAGACATGATCTATTTGCTGATCCACGAAAGTCTGTCACCTATATATATCACCAGAAAATTACATTCTGAACAGGTATTTTCCTGAATGTCCTCATTTACAACAGTATTTTTATTTGAGCCACTTGTCTTAAAATAAATTAAATTAGTTTTGTTAATATTGACCCTCAGGTTTTCTTTTTCAAAATGTGTTTGGGCTTTTTCAACAAAATTCTGTACCATTGAATTTAGGCCATCATTACTACATGCCCAGCAAACCCCAGAGGTGTCATCAGCATACATAGTAATATGATGACTGTTGTCTAATACTTTTGGGAAATCATTCACATAGCAAATAAAGAATAGTTTTCAAACCTGACAGCAATTGTTGTTGCCAATGAATGCAGCTCCATATTAACCAGTTTTAGAGCAAACAATGGGTAGGGAACTGCATGCTGTGAACATATGAAGTTGAGTACCTCACAAAAAGAAAATGTATGATGACACTGAATAGGTAATTTGGTATGTGAAGGGAAATGGAAAATGTAAGGATCATGGGGGACTGGAATACAGTAGTAGGGAAATAAATAGAAGACAACGTTACATAGATTATGAGCTTGGTATTAAAAATGAGAGGTGAGAAAGACTACTTGAGGTCTGCAATAAATTTCAGCCAGTAACAGCAAATACTCTGTTCAAAAATCTCAAAAGTGGGACATATACTTGGAAATGTCTTGGAGAGACAGGAAGTTCTGGCTCAGTACATGAGGGTGAGACAGATATTCCAAAATTAGATATTGGATTATTAGGCATATTCAGGAGTAGATATAGCCTTGGATCACAATTTAGTAATGATAAGAGTGGACCAAGTTTCAGAGAATCGTTCAAAAGAATAAATATGGAAAGAAGTGGGATACTGATGTATTGGGTTATGAGGTGTGGTTGAAGATCTTGAAGGCTATAGATACTGCAGTAACAAATTCCACTGCAGTTCCGTTGAAGAGGAATGGGCTTGCCTAAAAAAAGAAATCACAGAAGTCTGGCAGACAAACATAGGTAGAAGCAAGATAGCTGTGAAGAAACATTGTGGGACAGAAGAAATACTTCAATCACTCAACAAAAGAAGGAAGGACCGAATGTTCAGAGAAAGATAGGCATAAAGCTACAAGTCACTGAAAAATGAAATAAATAGGTAGTGCAGGGAAACCAAGGTGACATTGCTGCTGGAGAAATGTGAGATAAGAAATGGTCAATGGAAGTAATCTTTCAGATTTTTTTTTTTTTTTAAGTCTGACTGGTTTGATGCGGCCCGCCTCGAATTCCTCTCCTGTGCTAACCTCTTCATCCCAGAGTAGCATTTGCAACCTATGTCCTCTATTATTTGCTGGATATATTCCAAGCTCTGTCTTCCTCTACAGTTTTTGCTTCCATAGCTCCCTCTAGTACCATGGAAGTCATCCCCTCATGTCTTAACAGATGTCCTATCATGCTGTCCCTTCTCCTTATCAGTGTTTACCACATATTCTTTTCCTTTCTAGTTTTATACAGAACCTCCTCATTCCTTACCTTATTGGTCCACCTAATTTTCAACATTCATCTGTAACACCACGTCTCAAATGCTCCGATTCTCTTCTGTTCCGGTTTTCCAACATTCTATGTTTCACTGCCATACAATGCTGTACTCCAGACGTACATTCTCAGAAATTTCTTCCTCAAATTAAGGCCGATATTTGATATTAATAGACTTTTCTTGGCCAGGAATGGCCTTTTTGCCAATACTAGTCTATATAAATGGTCTAGACCTGAACATTCAGTCACAAATAAACACTTTTTCTGCAGATGACGCAAGCATCCTAATTACAGGAAATACTCCAAGTCAGCTTCTAACAGCTGTTAATGACACTACAGGACACTACAAAACAGCAGTTTGAGGGAATAAACTTATGATAAACATAAAAAAACAACATTCCTAAATTTCTGGTGATGCATGCTGCACTAGTGTGACAATAAACTCCAATAAAATTTCTTCTTCCCCAGAAACAAAGTTTTTAGGCTTACGGCTTCAAAATATCTTCAGATGGCACACACATATAAACAAAATTAATGGGACGCAAAATAAAATATATTGCAGTCTGCGAGTACTCTCTGTAAAAGGAAGTTACAGCACTATGCAAACTTCCTACTTTGTCCAATTCTACAGCATCCTACTGTACGGAATTATATTCTGGGGTAATACACCACCTAGTTCAGTCTTCTTCTTAACTCAAAAAAGAATTGTAAGAGCAATGCAACATGCTCGACAAACAGATTCTTGCAAACCCCTCTTTCAAAAGTCATCAATTCTCCCTCTTCCCGTAAGCATATACTAGAAATCTGTAAATATATTTGAAAGAATTTAAAAGGTGTAAATGAAAATTTTAATATCCATGAACATGATACAAGACAAAAGGAAAAGTTTCAGGTCCAGTCAATAAGGACTTCAGCTTATAAAACCTCCACAGTAGACAGCACTATACAAATTTAGAATAGTCTTCCGTGTAAAGTAAAAGACATATCACCATTCTTACTACTTTTGTAAAACCCTAAGGGCATTCTTATTGGATCATTGCTTCTATTCAGTAGCAGAATTTCTAGATCATTTAAGATACAAAAAACTCGCAGTGCAGCTAGTGCAAGAACTTTTGTGGATTAAGCTAAAATTCATGTATATTTCGACAGACACCAGTAACAGTTTTGATTTCCTCCTTGCTCCATCCATTACTTGTTATTTTACTGCCTAGGTAGCAGAATTCCTTAACTTCACCTACTTTGTGATTATCTAACGAATACATTAGACTGTTCACTCCATTCAGCAGATTGTGTAATTCTTCTTCACTTTCACTCAGGATATCAATGTCATTAGCGAATCATATCATTGATATCTTTTCACCTTGAATTTTAATTCCACTCCTGAACCTTTCTTTTATTTCCATGATTGCTTCTTTGATGTACATATGGAACAGTAGGGGCAAAAGACTACATCCTTGTCATACACCCTTTTTAATACGAGCACTATGTTCTTGGTCGTCCACTCTTATTATTCCCTCTTGGCTGTTGTACATAATGTATATGACCTGTCTCTCCCTATTACTTAGCCCTATTTTTCTCAGAATTTTGAACATCTTGCACCATTTTACATTGTCAAATGCTTTTTCCAGGTCAACAACTCCTATGAACATGTCTTGATTTTTCTTCAGTCTTGCTTCCATTATTAACTGCAATGTCAGAATTGCCTCTCTCATGCCTTTACCTTTCCTGAAGCCAAACTGGTCGTCATCTAGTGCATCCTCAATTTTCTTTTCCATTCTTCTGTATATTATTCTTGTCAGCAACTTGGATCCATGAGCTGTTAAGCTGATTGTGCGATAATTCTCGCACTTGTCAGGTCTTGCCATTTTCGGAATTGTGTGAATGAAATTGGGCAGTAGGTATTTGGAAGAGTGTAGTGTTTTCTGATGAGTAATGATTGTGCCTCTTGTCAAACGATGCAAGGTGTCACGTTCTTTGACGGCTCAGTATAGCATTTAATGCACATTGCATGGAGGGTGTAGTGTGAGTTGGCAGAGGTCCTGTGATGTTTTGGGGATGCTTTTTGTACCATGACTTTGGCCCAGTAACTCATATTAGCATGAAAGAGGACCAGAATTTTATCATTCTTGTTGGTCAAATGTTGCCTTTTATTTTATATCTTTATGATGCTGTGAACATTTTTGTCTTCCAAGATGACACCAGACATTTTCACGGAGTTGCCCACATATTTTCCCACTTTGGCAGCCACTCAGACTTTCTGTCACATCACAACTGCCCTGCCCTATTTTTTTTTTTACTTTACTGTCCTAGAAAACGTCTGTGACTATTTGGAACAGTGCGTAAAATACAGCAGTTGACACCTGGTAACTCTATAGATTGCAGCTCATCAGTGAATGGCTATAGCATGGTATGAAATACCTGAAGAAACTAGTGGACACATTTTCTCCTAAACTGAGGCCATTATCAAGGCTACAGACAGTATTACGTGGTATTAGCATGATATTTCCTAGGGTGTGCCTAATTCTTTTTAAAACAAATAAGTGGATCCAACCTCCCCTGGTGCTAATTAGTATAATATTCCAATCTCAGAACTGATAGAAGATTTTCATTTAAATTACAAATGCAACAATGTAAAGAGGATTGTACACCAATACTTCAGCTCTGCTGTAAGGGTTAAGAGTAGCTATCTGTGTAAGGTTTAATATTTGGAGAACAGCCACAATTCAAGCCATCCTTTATGGCTCATAATTGTGGAGGATTGCTTCATACATCACAGTGATAATAATAATGAGCGTATGGCATTGGTGGCCGGGAGACCCCTCGCGGGGCGGTTCGGCCGCTGCTCCACAAGTTCTTTAACACCACTATGGTGATTTGCGAGTGAATGAGGATGAAATGATGATGAAAGACACAACACCCTGTCATCTCAAGGCAGAGGAAAATCCCTGACCCTGCCGGGAATCGAACACGGGACCCCGTGCGCGGGAAGCAAGAACGCTACTGCAAGACCACGAGCCGCGGACAACATCACAGTGAATGCTGGAAATACAAAATATCAAGTATCATCCTCCATCTACTGCAAATAACCACAAATGAAGATATCCATGCTCCACTAGGTTGTCATGTCATATATCACGTGATTCAAAAATATATCTAATTTCATAACTACATTCATGATTCATCTTGTAAATCCTCATGGTTGAGATGATGACAGAATCTTTCTTAAAATTCAGGAAAATACATTTTGTGCCCTTCTAGAACTCATTCATCCCTACAAATTAAGTACCCGGTCCCAGTAGCATTGCAGAAGACAAAGAGCTAAGCATACCACTGGCTCTTCTTAACACAATGTAGTGAAACACTAACTAATAGCAGCAGACAAACTAGTATTGTATTATCGGCTAAGCTTTTTGCTTAGCCGAAAATACAATACTAGTTTGTCTGCTGCTATTAGTTAGTGTTTCACTACATTGTGTTAAGAAGAGCCAGTGGTATGCTTAGCTCTTTGTCTTCTGCAATGCTACTGGGACCGGGTACTTAATTTGTAGGGATGAATGAGTTCTAGAAGGGCACAAAATGTATTTTCCTGAATTTTAAGAAAGATTCTGTCATCATCTCAACCATGAGGATTTACAAGATGAATCATTTGATTGACAACATTCACTCACTGCTTCAGCTCAGACTTCGGTAACGCTTGGATTCTTCTTTGATTGGCGGTGCTTGCTCTTGTTAATGGGCACCGCTTATATCTACATCTACATGTGAGTACATATTCTGGAAACCATTCTAAATTGAATGACAGAGGGTACTGTGCATGGTACTATATGCTAGGATTTTTCCCCAATCTAATTGTGGATGGAGCAGGTAAGAATGGCTGCAAATGGTACTGATTGTATTGTGTTCGGCATGTGAGTGTCATTTACTTTGTATAAAAATGTTTCTGCTTCGAAGAGGACAGAGCTAAACTACATTTTCTTCCTTCATCACAAGTGTAACTAGTACCTTGATCACACTACTTAATGGAGTAGGCTTGAACATGAACAGTTATTAGTGTCGCTTACTACTAAAATTATTGTATCAGTTTGTTGCTCTTAGTATCTTAATTGGTTATCTAATTTTCTATTCATAATCATGCAAACCTGTTATACTGTTAGATGGAACTGTTGTTATTGCCCTATATGTTCTGACTGAGGGACTCAGGAAACCGTAAGTAATGATGCCTGAACTAGAGCCTGAACTCAGATATTCCACAATGCAAGTGTTTCATTATATGAGTACAGCATCTTTCCATTTCTTCTTAAATTTAAAAATAAATACAGTAGTTGTTTACAAACTAGGATGTAGTTTCTGTTGTATGACACAAAATTCTTTACCATTATGGAGATGCACAAGGGAATTGTTTGATGCTGAAGAACTTAGGTACACACACCGTAAAGAACCACCTGCAACTGATTGTGCAAGTAATTTAATACCAAAACAACAAGCAGTGTCGAGAGACTGTATGTAGCTGTAGCCATAGGCTTGTCAACAGTGACCACTGCATGAATTGGAATAAGGCCCATAAGTGTACGGTAGTGCAACTAAAACTGAAATGAATGTGCCTGGTGCTGGATGTCCATTTGTTCAGTAGGCTTACTGCATTAATGGGTTATGACTAAGAGCGCCTTTATTATTTTTTTCTTTATACTTTTCACTCTCCTGACATAATGATAGAATGGAATGGACTGTTTGAGATCTGACTCACTGTAGTGTTTGATTATTTTCAGCCAAATCCCAGGGAGCTGGTTGGGCAGAGGAGTATCCAATCGGGGTTATTTGGGAGTTGATTACTACATTAACATTTATACTTCTCAAGCCATCTTATGGTGTGTGGTGGAGGGTATGTCTATTATCCCTCACCCCTCCTTTCCAATTCCATTCATGAATAGAGTGTGGGAAAAATAATTGTTGGTAAATCTCTGTATCAGCTCCAATTTCTCAGGTTTTCTCATTGTGATCAGTATGCAAAATGTATGTGCCAGGAACTAATATTTTGCCCAACTATTCTTGGAATGTACACTCTCAGAATTTCAATACCAAACTTCTCTGTGATGAATGACAACTATCTTTTAGCATCTGTCACTGGAGTTTGTTGAGTACCTCTATGAAGCTGAGGGCTAAGCTTGTTGTAGTGCAGCCACAGCCAAGCCTCAGCAGATGAACTAGACAAAGCCTGTCCCACAAAGCCCCATTCTCCCATATCCACTCCCAAAGTCTTCCTCCAATTCCAAGATGTGACATTAATGGAGCTCCAGAGATAGTGGGCGACCTTCCTGTGGGGTTTGTGGTCTTGACCAAATAGATCCTCAATTATTGTGGGATCAACATAGAGATCACAGAAAATAAAACAAAAACTAAGAGACTTGACGAGACCTCAAACACCCAAACAATTGGGACTGAAAATGGTGGAAACTGTTTCTTCAATTTGATCGGGCAGTAGATCAGTTCAAGAAGAGGAAGCTGTTTCTGAGAAATTTGACCAGGATAAGATCAAATCCTTGCATGGGGCTCAGGAGGAGCAAACTTCTCAAAGAACAGAAAGAAAAGGAAGGTAAAGAATGACTTTCTAAACATAAATTGAGTGAACTAAAAGGTTTTGAAACTAAGACTTCCAAAAAAAGACTGTCTCACAGTGAATGGAATAATCAGACTCCGTGTAGCTCTAAGACAGGTAGGCCTAACCAGAGAGGAAGGGAGGAGTCTCCTACTACCACTTGCAGGCTAAACAGATCCAGAAAGGGCATAGGCAGGAAATTAACATAGCCATAGCACTGAAGTCTTAGTTTTCAGGATGGCAGTTACCCAACAGGGACAACCACTGATCAACATCACTTTGCAGCAGATGGAGGTTGTTCAGGTGGCTGGCTCTCTTTGAGAAGATTGGGAGAGGGGCACAAGTCCATGAATCAAATTCAGGAGGGTCTATGTGGACGAAGATGCTCTTATGTTTGTCTGCGAAAGGATGAGTACAGTGGATTGGCTTAAGGAGTTGGTTCTCAAGATATCACTGTGGGAGGAGGAGAAACTGCTGTCCAAGACAATGGCTGAGTTCTTTAAGAGTGCAAACATATCAATATGCGTATGAAACCTTCTTAAGGGTACTCCTCAAAAGACTCCTGCATAGCCAGGTCTCGATGGAGGATTAAAGAATAATCAACCGAAATGTTGTACTGGACGGCCAAACCCTTGTGGTGGAATCACATTCATACTGATGGCAGACTTCATTTCTAGGAACTTAGTGACTGTTAGGATGAAGCAATGTGAGGAAGGGAGTACAAGGGCAATTGTATTGGCCTCAGTTTACCTTCCGTATGATGGCAATACTCCTACTTCCCAGAAAGTGAGTAGAATGGTAGATAGTTGCCCACAGCAGAACAAACAAGTGCTGATTGGTTGTAATGTCAGTGCCCACAATCTGATGTGCGGGAGCAGCATCACCAACAGCAGAGGTGAGCACCTGCTCCAATTTCAAGTAGAGAATGATCTGGAAATCTAGAATGGGGATGGGGAACTTACCTCCAGGAATACAAGAAGAGAAGAAGAAGTAACTGACATAACTTTGGGTCCACTATAATGGGTAATGATGTCAAACAATGGCATGTGGTGATGGGACCATCCATATTTGATCACATGTTTATCAAGTTTGAGGTTGAAATGAGTGTTAAACAGATCATGACTTGTAGGAATCCTATAAAAACAGACTGTGACTCATATAGGAAAGACCTTATCTGAATTTAGAACTTCAATAAAGAATCCAGTAGATTTTGAGAAAATGCTAGATGCAGTGTAATATACTATTAAGACCTCAAGACAGTATTATGAAAAGAACAATTGCTACTAACCATATAGCAGAGATGCTGAGACACAGATAGGCACAACAAAAAGACTATCAAACAAAGGTTTTAGCCAGACAAGCCTTCATCAGAATTAGGCAAAAACACACCCACACCCACACACACACACACACACACACACACACACACACACACACACACACACACACACACACAGAGAGAGAGATATATATATATATATATATATATATATATATATATATATATATATATATATATATATATATATATTCACGCAAACACAACTTCTACATCCAGACCACAGTCTCTGGGTGTCAAGGCCAGAATGCAAGCAGCAGCTATGTTGTCTAATTCTGATGAAGGCCTGTTTGGTTGAAAGCTTTGTTTGATAGCCTTTTGTTGTGCCAATCTGCAACTCAGCATCTCTGCTATATGGCAAGTAGCAGATATCCTTTTCATAATATGGTCATTACTCCATCCTCGATTTTCCAGTGTTTGTTTAAGACCTCAGGAAGTGCACAAAGTGAACGGTACCTTCGTGTAACAACAATCTGGATGTGCAAAGGGAGTATGTAAGAAGACTTTCAACCTTACAAGAAAGAAAGGAAAGTGGCAAAATTTGTGAGGCCCTTGTCAAATAAAACCATATGCTCAAGAAAACAAAGCTATCATCCTGTAAGGTATTTTGTGAGGAGCTCGAAGGTACAGTTACTTGTACAGAGAGATGTTCTTATGGAGCAGCCGCAACTGTATAAGTCCATTTTGTAAAATGAAGAAATCCCACAACAGGTGCTTAATCCACAATCTTTTATTGGGTACATGATCAGTTTCAGAAAACTTAAAGTTCTATCATCTGGTGTAAAAAATAAAGTCACTTAAGCATCTGAGGTTATCCTCACTCCAGTGTTGCCATGTAGTATGTAGTTTACCTGTTTGTGTTCTGGTTGCATAGCTTGGGGTAATAGTTTTTGTGGAATTATGTCCCTTTTATCCTTTTGTCACAGAACCTTTGGGTCCATGACAGCATTGGGGTGAGGATGATATCAGATGCTTAAGTGATTTTATTTTTCACATGAAATGATGGCACTTTAAGTGTTCTGAAAACAGTCATGTACACAATAAAAGATTGTCATGTGGTTGTTTTTGTGTGGTTTATTCAATTTACAAAACAGCTACTTGTACTAGTCTTTATAAAAGACCAAATAATCCAGTATGTACTCTAAGGAAGGAGTATTTGGGTGTACAAGAACAGTGAGTGAGTCTGGATGTGCTCCTCTACAGTCACTTCCCTCAATGCAATCTGGCAAATGACGTAGATGAGGAGTCAGTCCCTACTGGCTTACAGGTAATCAAAGGGGAAGCTGAGAATCCATCAGGGAATGTGTTGTTTTCAAAAGAATCCAGTGGGTGGTGGGAACATTTCAACCATTCCAGTCATCAGTCTCGAATGGTATCTTTACCTTTACTGGAACAAACAGGAGAGTATTTAATTAGATTATTTGTAGTGTGATTAGTCAGCTTAGCAGCAAGATAAATTCCTAATGCTTGGAGGACAGTGAGGGTTTATTCTGAAGGCAAGGAAAATCGATCATGCCAAGGCTAAAGATATGGGACCAATCAATCTGTCCCCCTTTCTTCTAAACATTGTAGTGTTTGAGAATTTCCGCATAAATTCCAGAACCACTCGTCCCTCTACCATCTTGAACACACAATATTTTAAAAATAAGTGTGAGAGAATGTACATACTACACAACACTTGTTTGTGTGTGGAGGCTGGAAAGGAGTCATGAGCACAAGGTAGAAGCGACAGTCGAACAGCATCGACAAGTATTTGCCGCTCACGCCATGGAAGCCGTATTGGAAGAGCAAAAAATAATCCTGTAGTATTACTTGCTGTTTTAGTGTCTGTGATTATTGTTAAAGAAAAATGTACAATTGACTATAGACATTTAATTGTAATTCATGTCTTGGACTCGGAGAAGTCGAGATGCATGTTCGTATTTTCATATGGTTTTTGAACCATCTCTTATGTCTCAATGTACTTAAATATTTCTAAAGTTCGAGATACAAGTGAAACAACAAAGATATTTATATGTCAAAGGAGAGAATTTTGTCCTGCATAGCAGTTCCAATAAATTGCTAATCAACGAGTACGTTGACACTAAAGTTCCTATATGTGATCAATAGATTACAGAAGAATATCTTAGAAGAAAGATTAAGGAAAGGCAAACCTACGTTTCTAGCATTTGTAGACTTAGAGAAAGCTTTTGACAATGTTGACTGGAATACTCTCTTTCAAATTCTAAAGGTGGCAGGGGTAAAATACAGGGAGCGAAAGGCTATTTACAATTTGTACAGAAACCAGATGGCAGTTATAAGAGTCGAGGGACATGAAAGGGAAGCAGTGGTTGGGAAGGGAGTAAGACAGGGTTGTAGCCTCTCCCCGATGTTGTTCAATCTGTATATTGAGCAAGCAGTAAAGGAAACAAAAGAAAAATTCGGAGTAGGTATTAAAATTCATGGAGAAGAAATAAAAACTTTGAGGTTCGCCGATGACATTGTAATTCTGTCAGAGACAGCAAAGGACTTGGAAGAGCAGTTGAATGGAATGGACAGTGTCTTCAAAGGAGGATATAAGATGAACATCAACAAAAGCAAAACAAGGATAATGGAATGTAGTCTAATCAAGTCGGGTGATGCTGAGGGAATTAGATTAGGAAATGAGGCACTTAAAGTAGTAAAGGAGTTTTGCTATTTGGGGAGCAAAATAACTGATGATGGTCGAAGTAGAGAGGATATAAAATGTAGGCTGGCAATGGCAAGGAAAGCGTTTCTGAAGAAGAGAAATTTGTTAACATCGAGTATAGATTTAAGTGTCAGGAAGTCATTTCTGAAAGTATTCGTATGGAGTGTAGCCATGTATGGAAGTGAAACATGGACGATAAATAGTTTGGACAAGAAGAGAATAGAAGCTTTCGAAATGTGGTGCTACAGAAGAATGCTGAAGATTAGATGGGTAGATCACATAACTAATGAGGAAGTATTGAATAGGATTGGGGAGAAGAGAAGTTTGTGGCACAACTTGACCAGAAGAAGGGATCGGTTGGTAGGACATGTTCTGAGGCATCAAGGGATCACCAATTTAGTATTGGAGGGCAGTGTGGAGGGTAAAAATCGTAGAGGGAGACCAAGAGATGAATACACTAAGCAGATTCAGAAGGATGTAGGTTGCAGTAGGTACTGGGAGATGAAAAAGCTTGCACAGGATAGAGTAGCATGGAGAGCTGCATCAAACCAGTCTCAGGACTGAAGACCACAACAACAACAACAAGATTACAGAAATAAGAAGATATTATTTTCTGTCATTCGGAAAATGTTAGAACATGGTAACCAGTGGAAAGGACTCAAAGAAATGGGAATTTTGAGAGAAATTTGAAGCAGGAGATTTGATGTGTTGCCATAGCAACCAGGTATAAAAAGACACGAGAACTGTTTCATGGAATTGGATTCAGCCTAAAAGTTCAAATGGTGAAAAGTAATAAATGCAATAAAAGAGAAGACATAAGAAAGATATTATGGCAAAAGAAAAGAGAGAAGATTCTGACATATTAGACTAAGAAGAAATACGATGAGAATAATTCATCGAAGAAGATCCGGTGTGGGGAGTAAGCCACATTACAGAGGCACAGTCGTGGAAACCAGCCTAAGTCCAACGACGCTGGCACCAGTTGCTGATCACCGATGCTGATTCCACATATGCTCACCGATGCCGATGCTGAAACCAACATTCGACGCTGCCGGCGCCAGTGCTGTTACCGGCACTGATTACGCCTTCGCTCACCAACACAGCTAGAATTCTACGCCAGGTGAGCATGAAATAAAAACTTTATTACTCTAGTAAGAAGTGTTACAAAATACTGTGGGGTGAACTTTTACTGTGTAATTGGCATAATTATAATTAGTATTAAATGCTCACAAGAGCTAAAGTCTATAGAAGCAAGTTGGAGAGAAATCAGAACCAGCCATGGCTATGAGAATTGCTAAAGGAGGGCCTGACTGGTCTGAGTTAGTAAACTCAAAACTTTAAATGCTAAATTAGATGCTCACTTCAAAGCCCAGAGTGGAGCTTAAAGTGTTCATTTCAATACTCAGAGTGCAGCTTTAGATGTGAATTTAAAAATAAAGCCTAGACTTAATAAACTCAATAAATTATAAATTAAAGGCTCAAGGAGATTCTAAATAAAGGACTAGATTTAATAAATTCTCAATTAAAGGCTCAGAATGAAACTGTACATATTCAAATGACGAATATAGGTTCATTAAATGTCAAAGTAGACACTCAAAGCAAAGAATCTAGTAATCTATGCGAAGGCATGGGTGCTTTAAAAGCTGAATTCAATGCCAAATGTAATAATGTAGAATCAGCACCTATTGAAAACTTAGAATCTTTGGAAGATGTGTACAATAGTGAATACAGTAATGTAAGACAGGGAATGAATACTTTGAAGCAGAGTGTAGATTAGCCTAAGGAATTAATACCGATTATTCAATTGCAAATTGCAAGTGTCAGTACTCGAATGGATAATGTCAATAAATACTTCAAAGAGAATATATCTAACTTTGATAATATAAATGTATGTAGTTTATAGGAACCGTTTGAACAAATTATAGATTCAAAAGTTACTGAGAGTATAACCTCTGGAAACATTTCGACTATTGCTTCTTCCAAACTTAATGACACTAGCAAGGTTATAGATGACATATGGAAAGAATTCAAGCTTATCCAAAAAAAAGTAGAAAAAAATGTGTTGTCAGCTAATGTTATGTTACCTAGGAAAGTGGTAATTGTTTTGCAGTGGGGAGACTTTCAAACAAAATTTAATGAGAAGTACTGGTCTGCACTTGCTCAAGTGAAGTTAATATCAGATCCATGGGACCCGAGCGGAATTATATAACCCCCAGGGACGTTAATGTTCTGTGTTAACGGGCGGAGTGACGACCGTCGGATCCCTAGTTGTTTTCGGTGTTTCTTCGAACTTAGTTTTCCTGCACCAAATTCCCTTCAATTCTTAAACTATTCTATAATCTATTCTTGATTTCTTAAACTATCCTATAAAGTTAGTAATTAGGAAACTGGATATGACTACAAGATTAGGACCAATTTAAGAGAAGCACAGGTGAACAGTGATCTCTAGACATAAAATGAATTGAATAAAATATTATTTGAGTGAAAGGTATAAAGTGATAGTACTATTTAAACTGAGTGATCTCTAGAAGACATAAACTGAACAGAGTATTTTATGTGTCTATAAAATATAGGGTAAAGTGCTTAACTAAACAACTATTTGATTGTAATGTATAATTTTCTGTTTTTATAGAACATTTTATACCTTTTATGAGATGTAAAAGGGTGGGTTTGTATTGATTTTGGAAGGGGTGGGTATTATAGATTAAAGCATGATTTACACTAACTAATAAATCATGGCTAACACAGAACACACACCACACCTTGCAGACAACCCCCGCAAACAAGTGTGACTGATTCTTCATCATTTGCCATTCCATAGGGGCTGCTAAGGTTTTCTTTGGGGACTTCAAAGGTGAAGCTCAGAAAGTTCGTTCTGTAGGAGACATTTAACATCATACCTCCTCCGGCTTCTCACTCAAGTACCGGCGAAGTAGGGATCCTGGGGAAGGGGGTGGGAAGGGTTTCCTGTCTTTGGGGCTATCTTCTTTCTCTTCTTTGATTTTAGCAACCATTTCTATTTTTTCCTTTCTTACTTTTCTTTTGAGTACCTGCCTATTTTTTCCCTCTTTCCATATTCATCTACTTCTATCAAATGGTTCAAATGGCTCTGAGCACTATGGGACTTAACATCTGTGGTCATCAGTCCCCTAGAACTTAGAACTACTTAAACCTAACTAACCTAAGGACATCACACACATCCATGGCCGAGGCAGGATTCGAACCTGCGACCGTAGCAGTCGCGCGGTTCCGGACTGAGTGCCTAGACTACTTCTATCGCAGAAGTCCTTCATATTCTCTGTGGTTTTCAATAACCTACAACTTATCTCCAGATAAGAAGGCTGAAGAATCAGGCTGCACAAACACACATAATCATAAACACAAAGATACACGAGTACGCAAACAATGAAACTACTAACTAGAAACTGTTGAGAGGTATGAACCATCAAGTGTTGTAGGTTCAAATGGCTCTGAGCACTATGGGACTCAACTTCTGAGGTCATTAGTCCCCTAGAACTTAGAACTAGTTAAACCTAACTAACCTAAGGACATCACACACATCCATGCCCGAGGCAGGATTCGAACTTGCGACCGTAGCGGTCGCGTGGTTCGGCAAGTGTTGTAGGGGGAAGGTATGTGTACATTGGGAAATATGCACACATTGTTGTTTATTGTGATTGTTCTACATCACATATATATATAGGAAAATATATATATACATATGAGAACTATGATGATTTCATATCACATATATACACAAGTATAGAAAAATTATGATGATTTTTCGAGTATACATAAGAAGGAGGCATGAGTAATGAAGGAGAACACAAGCCGGATTGGAGTTAATTATGATGCTTAATTAAGTAAAGTCAGTGTAGCCACAAATACTCTGATGGAGTGATGAGTCATAGAGTAGTGGGACATGATCATTGAGTGTAGACATAGTATATCCTATGAGTTGAGTAATATGGGTAGACATAGTATCTACTAAAGATTACAGAAGCTGAAAAGAAGAGGAGGACTATAGGGTATTAAATGAAGTATTAGGATGTGAGTGGTAAGTGTGAAATATATTTTTATTTTTTCCAGGAAATATTTAATTATTGTGTACATAAAGATATATACTAGGACAATGAACCATGAGGCCTACTCGGGAAGGATAAGGCGGGTGCACCCAGCATTTATTGAATATAAAAGGCAGATAGGCAGTCCTAAGAAAGGCTGACCTATACTGTGCGGACAGGGGCACCAAGAAACGGATTGACCTGTACCATAGGAAAGTAAGAATTAAGAGGGGCGTACCTACCAAAACAGAAGGAGGAAGTGTACTCTAAGGGTAGGGTGTCCATTCGTCCCGTTTTTCCCGGGACAGTCCCGTTTTTTACCAAAATGTCCCACTGTCCCGAAAGTTTTTTTGGGGACGCTCAAATGTCCCGTTTTTTTATGATTCCACTTGGCTAGAGTATTTTATGCTACTGGTTGTTTTACTTGCTAGTAACTGCTCAATTATTTACGCTACGAAGCGTGTGATGACTTTCAGCATACCCCAAACATGTACCGAACTGTCAACAATCACAAGTAATTTTCAACGCACTATAGGTTAGGAATAACAACGAAGATTCTTCTCTTCTAAATCGATCCACTGAATCCGTCCTTTCAGTCCAGAGATACTCTACACCACTAATACTTGCTCTCTGGCTTTCATCATCTCACTGTTAATGTTTTGCACTGTGCAATCAGTGTTTCATTATGCCAAAACGAAAGTGTAATTTTAACAGCAATATAAAAAGCAAGTTTCCTTTTATCACTGGTAGTGGAGAAACTGTAGAATGTACGTTGTGCAGATCAAAATTTGCTATTCATCATACTGTAAAGTCTGACATTGTGAAACACATCAAGACTAAGAAACATCACATGAGTGATCAAACGAAAAGAGCAAACAAATGTGTGAGTGTCTACTATGTAAACTTAAAATCAGTAGAAGAAATGGATAGGCAGTTGGCAGCACAGGAAGCTACGTTTGCATACCACAGTGCAATGCATGACCATAGCATTAAGTCAATGGATTGTACTACAGCAGTTGTTAAAAAACTTTTCAATCCTAAATTCACATGTGGACACACAAAATGTAATGCAATTATTTCAAATGTTATTGCACCGTATGCAGCTCAGCAGGTTTTAAATGAACTGAAAAGTGCTCGATTCATTTCTGTAATGATTGATACATCGAATCATCTGGATTTGAAGTTGGTTCCTCTCCTTATCAGGTATTTTCACAGTGAAAGTGCTCGAATTGCTTAATTTAGCTGGAGAAACTTCAGATTTACTTCACAATTATGTGCTGGAGGTTTTAAAGAAATATGATCTTGAGGGAAAAGTGGTTGTAGTTTCTGCAGACAACACTAACACCAATTTTGGTGGCAAGCAGAGGAAAGGAAAAAAAAAAAAAAACAATTTGTTCTATAAACTGCAACAGAACACAGTGAATAATATAGTAGGTGTTGGCTGTCCCGCACATGTGGTGCACAATTCCTTACAATCTGGCTCAGATTGCCTACCCATCGACTGCCAATTAATTGTAAACAAAATGTACCAGCATTTCCACATATATACAGCAACGGTTGAATCTCTGAAGTAATTCTGTAAGTTTACTGCAACTGTATACAAAAATGTACTTGGGCACAGCAAGACAAGGTGGCTAACTCTGCTACCAGCATTGGAAAGAATTGTAGAGATATTTCCTGCTTTGAAATCATATTTCATTTCCCTTGATAAGTGTCCTGTTATCCTTAAACAATTCTTTGATAACCTTGTGTCTATTGTTCTTTTACATTTTCTTGCTAGCCAGCTAAAACCTTTCTCCACAACAATTAAATGTATTGAGAAACAATAAATCACAATAGTGGAAGTTTATCAAGAAATAACCAAATAATTGGGCAAATTGCAATGTAGAAAATCTGAAAGATTTCCCACATTCTGTGTACATGAGACTCTAAGAAAGCTGGAAGAAGAGGGTGAAATTACTGTAGAACAGTTTCATATTTATGCTGACGTTTTCTATGACTCTTGCATTGAGTATATTAAAGAATGGTGTTTACCATTTCTCACGCCTTTTAAAACATTTGACTGGGTTAATACTGAAAAGGAGCAGCTACAGTAAAGGATATTCAGGACTGTTGTGTTTTTGTGAAAAATATTGTACCAAATTTTCCTGTTGATGAAGACGAACTGTTTGATGAATTTTCATGTGCACAGAACTTCATAAAAAGTCAAGAAGGAGACAAAGAAAGTGTTAGTGCAACGTGGTCTAAAATATTTGCTTATTTCAAAAGTAAAAGCATTAACACGAAAACCATGATTCATTTGGTGGAGTTTTGTCTGGCAATTCCCGAGTCAAATGCTGCTGTGGAACGTGTGTTTTCGTTAGTGAACTCTTTGTGGTCAGATGAAAAAACCAGAATGAAAGTTGAAACAGTGAGGGCCTTGCTCATTGTCAAAACACACTTTAATGGTGTATCGTGTACTTACTTTTATGATACAATTTCAAATGAATATGCACTTCTTGATAAAGTACATAAAAGTGAAAAGTACGGTGATAGTGTGGCAGAATAATTGTAAAAAGTTATTTGGGGTTATCTGAGTGCACGTTTTAAAGGTAAACTTGTATGTGTATTAAATTAGTCTATACAATATTTATGTCCCGTTTTTTTTCTTCATTGTCCCAGGTTTTTCTCTGATTTATTTTAAATGTCCCCTTTTTCAATGAAAATGAAATGGACACCCTATCTTAGGGTCAACCCAGGTGTAAGGTATAGATACGGATCCTAGGGGAAAAGGACAGTATCATGACAGAAGTCACACATTTAATAGGAATTATTCTGGTAAGTTTGAATTCAATATTCCACTAGTTATTATGTTTTATGTGAGTTTACAAGTGTTGAGAAGAACACTTTCATTTGCCCTAATAAAACATGTCCCAGATGTGTATCTGCAGTAGTTTTCCAGAATATCCAGAGATGCAGAGATTATTATACAAGTAAATTTGTTCACTTTCCATTAAGAATTTAGAAACGTTTATGCGATTGTTGGCAACTGTTGAGTTGTTCTTGAAATGAGCTAAGTTTTTTGTATTGTTCAGTGAAAGAACATAATAAAAACAGTGTATTTAAGTGAAACCACATAGTAACTATTGTAGTTTGTAGATTATTAATGAAATAGGGATGCCTTTCAAATTTATGACAGAGGAATACGCTGATAAGGTCTTTATTTATTGCAAATGTGATGGTAATGCTATGGCTTCAGGTAACAAATGTCGCATACATTATCCAACTCTGAGGATTCCGAATGCATAAATCGTTAGTGGAGTGTTTCAAATGTTACGGGAGACAGGTTCTCTACCTAGTGTTCATAATCAGCATGAGCGCTTGATACTTGAAGATGATTATGAGGATATTGTGGATGCTGTTCATTCTAGCCCCGGTACCAGTACAGGATGTATCTCTCAACGATTAGGAATTTCGCAATCTAAGGTATGTTGTACTCTGAAGTACAATAATCTGTATCCTTACCATAAACAAAAAGTGCTCATTTACATCTGGGAGATTGAATTTTTAATGATGTGCGCTCCTCTCGCTAAAATTAATAGTAATAGTTGCCGTGGAAGCAGCAGGGGGTCAGTAAAAGTGCAACCTAGCAGAAATTTTGACTCGAACAAATGTCTAAGGTGAGTTACGTATCATCCCACGTAACACTATGTGCACACAACTTGGCTGCAAAATCGTTAGATTTTATTCTGAGTTTCCTTGCAATTGATGAATGTTGCTGAATGTGGCAAAATTTGAAAATAAAATTAATGAAATAGGAATTTATAACTGAAATTGAAAAAGTTTACTTCATTAAATAAAACTGATTTCACTTGCAAATGAATGGCTCACAATACAAAACAGTTTTGCTGTGAAAATTCGTCAGCAGCTTTCACATACATGTGTGTACGAAAGCCAGCAGCACATCACATCTGAAAACAGTGGACTTCCATACCAAATACCTATCACACGTGGACGCTTAGTTTCAAAGTCGAAAAGTGCTTTAACTTTATGAAAATCGGAAATTTTAAGCTAGTTAAATGGTTCTGTAGTCACTGAATGGCGGTAATAAGACTTTTCAATAATATCTATTTAGCTTCTCAGTAAAGCTACTAGTTGGCGAGAAATTAATTTAAACAGGCTTTAGTTCAGTGCAATACATCGCGACACACTGCAAAATGTTAAGCTTCAGCTCGCTGCAGTGTCTAACAACCATCGAATGTCAGTTCTTGCAGTCTGCACGAAGTTATCGCCCGCAGATGATGAAATAAGATACAGTTGAACACATATCATAAAATTTAAAGTCGTTCACACTCGATGAGGCCGATACTTCGTATAAAGATCTCTCTCCAGAGCTGCTGCCTATTGCCGAACTTACTGACGAGTCTGCGACCGCGACTGGGACACAAAAGGTCCCACGGCAATGGCGCTTGTTGATTATAAAGCGTCGCTGACGTCACATTGCCATGTTCGTTACAACGAAAATAATTTTTATGACCATTAAATTTTGCAAACAAAACATTAAAACTATACATATTTAAACAGAGCTCTCTTTCTTGCGGTCATTTGCCGCCTATAAACTATATTGTAAGTCTGTTGGGCCCCTTGTTATTGACAAAATACATACTGATACCTTTTTGCAACATTGTCTTATACAAAGAAAACATATCCACAAATTAACATTAAAAATTGCGTTCCAGTTACTCCGAATCGTCTTTTAGTGTCCTTTCAGTGTCCGCGGAATTTACAGTGAGGGTGTCCATAACTAAAGTTCCAGTTTCAAAACGCTGTAGAAAGAGAACCACTGTTCAGAACCTCGTCAGATTTGAAAATCATGATATTGACACAGGAGGGAAACGTCATGGGCAAAAAATCATGAAAATTTTTCTTAATGGATGCCGTAGTAAGCGTCTGTAACGTAAATGGGATCGGCTACAAATGACTGATGAATCGCAATACGACGGCTGTTGTTTGAATTGCACATTACCCCATCCGTACTGTTCAATGTACATGTCTGCACTGGTTCGGCAGTTAACAGCTGTGACACAGTTATAAAAGACCACGCATCACTGCAAGGTCGTACCACATATGATGGGGAAAAAAATCGGTTTTAAATTGTCTTGACGCCAAAAACCGCATAAAAAGCAAAAAAAAAAAAAAAGACATCGGTTTTTAACTGTTCTGAGGCCAAAAGCCGCATAAAAAGGAAAATGACATAGGTTTCTAACTGTCGCGAGACTGGTGCAAGACATGTTGAATGTGCCGTCCACCATTTTCTGCTGCGAGTTGAAAGTGAGAAACAACGCGTTCTACAACAGATCGGAATGTTTCGGGGTCACGTTCAGAATGCGCTGCACAATGCATGCCTTCAGTTCAGGTACGTTCGTAGTTGGAGCACTGAGCACAACATCTTTCACATAACCCCACAGCTAGAAGTCACGCGGTTTAAGATCAGGTGGCCTGGACGGCCATGATGCAGAGAAATGACGGCTGATAATTCTAGCACTTTCGAAAAGTCTCTGCAGCAGCCGCTAAAATGGCTGTGCGATATACAGAGGAGTGCCATCTTGTATAAAAATAGTCCTACCCACGCATCCACGTTGTTGAAGCGTTGGAATGTCATTGGTGCGCAACAGACTATCACAGCACTGACTAGTGACGGTACAGGTACGTGACCTGCATGACTCATCTCTTCGAAAAAAATACTGCTCTACGACAAACGATGCCGTCAACCTACACCACAAACTCAGCTTTGCAGAATGAAGTAGTACAGACTGATGTTCGTGCAGATTTTGCGTTGCCCATATCCTGTAATTGACGTATCCTTGGAGATGGAAATGAGCTTCGTCTGTTCACAGAAAGTTCATGGTCATTCATCGTCCACTTCCATGTGAGTAAGAAATTCCAGAGCGAACGTTTATCTTTGTTGACAGGTCAACAGGAGGCAACTGCTGAAAATGGGTGATTTTGTATTGTGGCAATGCACAGGTTTCGTAGGATTTTATTCACCATGCTCGCAGGCTTTTCAAGTCCAACATTCGGGCAATTCCCTGTGCACTGCATGTCTGCATACCACCTCTCGACCCCTCCTGCAATGCTGGAACCACATCTCCGACAGTCGTCGGATCAATTGCATTCCTCCCTCTGCCACATTGCACTTCAAAAGATCCCCCCTTTTCGAATTTTGTAATCATTTTGTCCAGATCCTTGGCAGACGTCAGACCAATGCCCTTTTCCATATCCTTGAGTGTCTGCTCTGGAGCATATTTACCATTCTTGTAAAAGAGCTTCACCAGCTGCACGCAATCCTTCTTGGGGACAAAGATGTTGGGTGTCCGGATGTAAACTGAGGAACAGCCGCGTGCCGCCAGTCTTTTGGTGGGTATAGTCTGACGCTCACAGCGCCATCTGTTGATCAAATCTTCGTTAATTTTTTTGTTCTTTCATTGTTCTCACTGATTCGATAATATGACTTTCAGTTCGACGTCGTTCTGAGCAGCTGTTCTTTTTCTACAGCTTTTCGAAACTGGAACTTTAATTATGGACACCCTGTACACGCGGGTACTCATATGGCAAATGCCTTTATTAGGGATAATTTGAATAAATTTAATATTACTGTTAAAAACATTTAATTCTACAAAATCACTAAGACAGGAAACAGGCAATGGATGTGCTTACATTGTACCGACTTCACAGCACAGATTACTGTGGCGAATTGCGTATTCTGGTTTTATTTGTTTAGCAACAAAATTGTTTGTAACTTTTAAACTATTTAGCGTAATTAAACATGTTCATTGTCTCTTCTGCCTTGCCATGTCCGTGGTAGTCAAGCCACATAGTTAAGCTCCTCTCCTTCGGCTGGACTTCTCACATGTATGCACGTTTAGAAAACGAGCACTCTTGTGTATGATCTCAACGTCCGTCATGTTCCGACGGGATGTTGTTGGGCATTGGCATACAGATTACGCGCCTTGCCCATTGCATACGACTGCAATGTGCAGGTCACGTAATCCATAGGCCAGAGTCGCGACTTCCTAAGCAAACTTTCGTTGCCCCCATTACAACAGAAATATGCCTGGGTAAGCCAAGAAACAGGTGGGAAAACGACGTGAAGAAAGATGCGGAAGCTTTGAGGGTGGTCAACTGGGAGGAAACAGCAACAGACAGAATGCAGCGCAGAGTGATTGTTGATGCAGCGCAAGGCTTACACGACCGGTGATCTCTGGATAAGTAAGTAACTAAGTAAGTAAGTTAGGTAGTTAGTGGTGGTTTGGTCTTCTCTATTGATTATTCTACCACAGTATCGTTCCTGTGTTCTTTCTTTGGTAAGCTTGTCGGTCATTTAACAAAAAATGGTTCAAATAGCTCTGAGCACTATGCGACTTAACTTCTGAGGTCAACAATCGCCTAGAACTTAGAACTAATTAAACCTAACTAAACTAAGCACATCACACACATCCATGCCCGAGGCAGGATTCGAACCTGCGACCGCAGCGGTCGCTCGGCTCCAGACTGTAGCGCCTAGAACCGCACGGCCACAACGGCCGGCAGTCATTTAACAGTTGTGTACATCTGGGGGATCCTTTTGGGCAGGTTATTCTGACGATACGAGCGATTTATGATTTTTTCAAAATTGTTATTTCAGCTCCCCGTGAGGGTGAGGCTGCCAGTCTATAAACCCATTCTTCAGCCAAAGGTTTTAGGCGATAGAAGTTTTAAAATAGATAAAGAAGGAGATAAAATGAAGTCGTGGTTTTAGAATAAGTTTAGTGGCGAATTTTTTGATGTTTAAAACTTTTTAGGGAGTTTGCATCACAGTTAACGCGCAGCTACGATATATTGGTGATACTGATGGAACATGAAAATGATTAAGTTTGTGATGGAGATAGAATTATGAGTATGACTATGTGGCCTTGTGGAGCCACAGGGAACGTCACGTACGGGTAGGAAGGAGAGGGGGGGGGGGGGGAGGAAAGTGGAAGCATGGTTTGAGGCACAGCATTGTGACTAGAGTCAGCGCGAAGTGTATTTCTCAGGACGAATTTCATGATTAGGTTGTGGGATCTGCTTGAAATTCCGGCACCAGATGATGGATAAAGCATGAGAGTGCAAGAAAGGTGGGACATTGTTGTAGTGGTGCAGCACGGTACCTGGACTGCTAATTAGTGGATAGGATACCAGGTTCTGGGACTGGCGGTTTTGGGCTTTGTACTGAATGGGAAGGAGGTGCGCTGGATGCTAGTCTTCCGTCTAGGGTTAGTCCTAAATATTTTACTGCGTTAGTTAGAGGAATGAGTTGGTTGCTGATGGAGAGGAGGAAATCTGGACGACGGAATGTTGAGTGGAGTGACCAAAGATAGGGCTTCACTTTTTGGTAAATTTATAAGGGGCGTTCAAGAAGTAATGCAACAATTTTTATCTCGGCCAATTTCGGTTGAAGAAATACAGAATTTCTTGTCGGACATCGTGGAATATTCTCGCTTCAGCCGCTATGGTTTCGTGCAGTTCCGATAGGGGATGGTGCTACACGTTGCCTTCAAAATGATGTCTGTAACGGAGGTGCATTCCTAGGAATGAGCTGTCATTGAGTTTTTCTGGCGGTAAACCAGAGCATCGTAAGGTATTCATAGGCGCTGGTGGGATGTCTACGGAGACCTGGCAGTGAACAAAAGCATGGTGAATCATTGGATGGGGCATCTGTCATCATCGCAACAAGACTGCACAAGCCTGCCTGATCACCTGAGCGCCGGCCGGGCACACACAGCTATGGCTCCTGCTATGTTGGGAACGTGCGGCCACTCTACCTCGATGCGATCGACAGATCACAATGAAACACCTCGCTGTACAACTGGACATCTCTGTTGGTGTGTGCCCGTTGGGTTTCTCGCCACCTAACAGGAGACCGTAAAGAGCAACGAAGGACCATCTGTTTGGCGCAATGCAAGACGCACTCCACGGGAAGCCGTATGTGGATGATGGGGAGGTTACTGATGCAACAAGACGTTGGCTCTGGTGTCGGTTAGTGCAGTGGTATCATGTGGGCATATATTCCCTTCCAGTAACTGGCGTAAGGACATCGCATTGAACGGAAATTATGTTTAAAATTAGGGTTTTGTAGCCAAAAGAGTGGGTATTGGAATCCTGCATGAAACCACCCTGCTTAAAAAAATGTGTTGCATTACGTATTGAACACTCTCGTGCTTGAAGTTTCCACGCATTACACCACTCGACCAGGAGATCTATGTGCCATTGGAAGGGTGTATGGGAGAGTTGGGGAGTGTGGTGGGTAGCTAGGTAAGCGATGTCGTTAGAATATTCCAGGAGGTGGGTTAGAGATGGTACTTTGGGAATGTCAGTTTTATGAAGGATGTAAAGGAAGCGGGGCAGGACAGAGCCTTAGGTACATCTGCAGTGAGGCGAAAGATGCAGGAGCAGTTATGGTAGACTATAATACTTTACAGTGTGAAGGAGGGATGCTACAAGGGGGAAAGGGGGACGTAGTTAACTGGAAGTGCGCAGATGTGTAGCTTGACGAGCAGTCCAATATGCCACAACGGTCAAAGGTATTTTTGAAAGCAACGGAGATAAATATGGGGGATTTTCTTTATGCTCTGATGGCACACCGTCTTTTTAAGCGAATGGCTCCGCCCTACACACACACACACACACACACACACACACACACACACACTGTCGTTGGTTGACAGTGACCTGAATCGCTCTGTGGCGCTCTCTTTGGTGGGATTATGTCCATCGTTTCTCCTCCGACTCGCTGTCAATACAGCACTTTCCATTGTCTAAGCTGAATGTGAGCTGCAGGAACCACCAAACTATTTTTAAGGGTAACTCTGCAGATACAGCTATTATTACTTACAGTGAATGTAAGCAGAGAGCGATTGCAAGCAGCAATGCTCTCATATTCTTTTCATCCTTTGTATGCATTTCAAACAGTCGCTACTTACATGACGCAACAACTTTGACTACAGGGAAAATCCAGCCAAAACAGTTTCCAGCGCCATCAGTCTGAAACACTTTGCCTGTAGCAGGACAAAGTGCTGAATGCTGAATGGAGTGCTAGCGCTGCAGACCACCTGAGCTGGCCTTCGTCGCTGGCACTTTTGCCGTTCGGAGCTTCCAGCTTTGGTTTATATCTTCAAAATTTATTTCGTCGGAAAGGAAACTGTAACGACCAAATCATTTCAGGATATTGATCACATTTGCTACTTTATATAGACTGTTTTTCCTGCTTGCTCTGCACATGTGTAGGTAGTAGAACAATGAGGAGATCGACAACTTAGCGATCTGCTGTCTCTATAACGTCGCGATTGACAAATTGTACAAATTCTAATATCGCAGTTAGAACTCGATTACGGTAAAAGAAATAAAGTATTACTACTGCAGAAGGGAAGCTAATTCTATCGTAGGATAGTCGACCCTGCGTTATGTGTTGCTTCTGATGCTCACGTAACTAGAAAGTTATTTGTTTATTTTACTGATTGCTTGTGGGTCTTCGATGCAACACAACAACAAATGTCAACAGCGGAGCAATTACTGCACTGTGTACTTGTTATCATGGAATGCTGGCGTATTTGTTGTCAAAATATATAGGCTACATCGGCTAACGGCGTCCATGCTAGCTGGGGCAAATTCACGGAGTGTCTAATAACAAGATCGTGTGAACAGCGTATTTTAGAACTTGTTGATCGGCATTTCCACGCATATTTATTCGTTATCGGGAATGAAACAGACAAAAAATGAGTTTTTTTCCATCGTAAGGCCTACGTGGATAACATGCTCGTTCGAGCATCACACTTGAAATAACTTGTATCTGTGTTATCACCTTTTTTCTTGAAGAACAGAACTATGACACCGTTCATTGGCGAAACACATGAATATTATTGAAATGTAAGTTTGCATGTTTACGAATATAAATGAATTTATTCAACTATTTCTGTGGCGGATTGTAACATATTATAGCGATTCATTGAGATACTGCAGTTATCTTTAAATACTTGCTTTGTACACGCATTAGACATTTACATTTGTCTGAATCCATCGAACTCAGTTTTTCTACTATTTCAACACTGCTTATCACACAAAACTCCTCCTGTCTGTCGTGGAAAGGGTGCTGTGCATTACTACCAGAATTTGATAAACTAGTACATTAAGTTAACATGATTATGACTTCCTTGTTTTTTATTTATTTGAAAGTCTTGCGGTGTGTCCACAAACAAACAATCAAGGAAGGAAGAAAGGGATAAAGATTAGGGTTTAACGTTCCGTTGACATCAACGTCGTTAGAGACGGAGCTCTAGTTCGGCATGTTTCAAGGATGGGGAAGGAAATCTTCCCTTCCCTTTTCAAAGGAACCCTCCCGAATTTGCCTGGAGCTATTCAGAGAAATCACGGCAAATCTAAATCTGGATGGCTGGATGCGGGTTGCAACCGTCGTACTCCCGAATGAAAATCCAATGTGCTAATCACTGCACCGTCTCCTTCGGTCACAGACAAGTATCTTCAGCATAAGTGTGTATTAGGTCTGATTTTACGACAGTGAAAAATGTAGAATAAATACGCAGAAGGAATGGTCTTGCGTGTAGACGTTTCCTCATTTATTATGGAGGTTAGGCACTAAAAATGATCATGATCACAAGGTCATGAACCCATAGATGGAAAATCTCACACAACAACTGCTATCCTGTTCTGTCTAGTCATATAACCGTGAAAAAAGGCGATCAAAGGGGAGTAGCGGCCATTACTAAAGATGTCTGTTATCGCAGTTGCGCCGGCCGCTGTGACCGAGCGTTTTTAGGCCATTCAGTCCGGAACCGCGCTGCTGCTACGGTCGCCGGTTCGAATCTTGCCTCGGGCATGGGTGTGTGTGAGGTCCTTAGGTTAAGTCTAGGGGACTGATGACCTTGGATGTTAAGTCCCATAGTGCTTAGAGCCATTTGAACCATTTGTTATCGCAGTTAATAAGGGATGTTGGTGATGATGTCAGCTGAATCAGATGGTGTCTCACATCGTGTCTCATACAGGTCTGGTGACAGTTCTGGCCAGACGGGCTGACGAGAATCACACTTGTATGCAGCAAAGAAACACCCAATAGTCAAGGACAAGTTCGGCTTTCGCAGCCGTGCAGTCCGGATGCGCTGTTGTTTCCGCCTGCTGAACGCGCGCACTCGCTGCTGTTTACTTTCACGCCTTCACTTACGTCTCGTTTACGTCTACTAAAACCATGGCCCGCCTGGCTAGCCGCACGGTCTAACGCGCTGCTTCCCGAGCGGGAAGGCGCGCCGGTTCTCGAAATGAATCCACCCGGCGGATTAGTGTCGAGGTCCGGTGTGCCGGCCAGCCTGTGGATAGTTTTTAAGGCGGTTTTCCATCTGCTTCGGCGAATGCGGGCTGGTTCCCGTTGTTGCGCCTTATGTACACTATGTCGGCAATTGCTGCGCAAACACTGTCTCTACTTTACGTACACTGTAATTACTCTGCCACGCAAACATTTAGGGTTACACTCGTCTGGTATGAGACAAGGGGGGGGGGGAGGAGGAGGGGGGGGGGGGAGGAGGAGGAGGAGGAGGGGGGTCCACTGAGTGCCGAACCGACACAGATCTGGTGATCGAGCAGGCCAAGGCATCATGTCGACTCTCTGTGCAGCATATTGGGTTACAACAGCGGTATGTGGGCGAGCGTTACCAACTTAGAAAACATCCCCTGGAATGTTGTTCATGAATATCAACATAACAGGTGGAATTGCTACAGTGACATACAAACTTGCAGCGAGGGTGCGTGGGATATCCACGAAAGTACTACTGCTGTCGTACGAAATCGCACCCCAGACCACGACCTCAGGTGTATGCCCAGTGTGTTTAGCACGCAGAGCGGTTGGTTGCAGGCCCTCAACTGCTCTCCTTCTAACCAACAGACAGCAATCAAGGGCTCTGAGGCAAAACCAGCTTTCATCAGAAAACACAATAGATCTACATCCTGCGCTCATTTTTCGCTTGACACCTCTGAAGTCGAAAGTGGCGGAGGTTTGGGTTAGCGGAATACACTCTATAGGGCGTCCGGCACGGAGCTGTCCTTGAAGTAAAGATTTGCAACCTCTCGTTGGGTCACAGTGGTGCCAACTAGTGCTCACATTGCTGCTACAGATGAGTACGATGGGCCAGACTCATATGGCGAACGCAATGGTCTTCCCTCTCGGTACTATCATGTGGCCGTCGGGAGCCTCGACCTCTTGCGACGGTACATTCTTGTGACCATCGCTGTCAGCAATAACATACAGTGGTTACATTCCTGCCAAGTCTTTCTGCAATATCGCAGAAGGAACATAGTGCTTCTCGTAGTCCTATTACACGACATCGTTCAAACTCCTTGGGATGTCGATAATGGCACTTTGTCGCCCCCCCCCCCCCCCCCCCCCGGCCCCCTGATCTGTAAGGTAACTAAAGCTCACGACCGTTACAGGGCGTATTTAAAGAAAACCTGATTTGCATTCTCATAGTGAAGGTAGTAGTGCTACTGGGGCACAAAATATGAATAGACTTTGTCTTTCAAATCTAGAATCACCCCTACCCACTTTCGTTTATGTCGTACATTTGTTTCTTGGTGCTGCGATTTTTTTCCCGTCAGTGTAGAATCATTGACTGATTTTCAGAAAACATTTGATTCAGTTGGTATGGAAACAACATATGAAATCATTATAAAATTTGGTGTTACAGCAAAATTAGCAAACATCATTCGTGAGACTCTACCAAACACTATTTCAAAAGGTTAATCTATGGGAGAAGAATTTGAACGAAAAACTGGTGTTAGAAAATGAGATGGCTTATCACTTTTATTCTTTAGCTGAGCTTTAGAAAAAATTGTAAGAAGCTGGAATTTGGAGTTAAAAAATCATAAAATTGAACCACTAATTCTGGGAAGGAAATGAAATGGAAATAAGGTAAATATTCCGGCTTTTGCAGACGATTTTGCGACACTGTCAGAAAATCTGACAGAAGCAGTTACTCAAACAAATCTTCCGGAAAAAATAGTGAATAGAGAAAAACTTCAGCTGAAAAAACAAAAGTCAGACAAGCACAAAAATGCACCAAAATACATAGAAACGCAAATAGATAAAACAGAGCGAGTCAGTAAATTTAAATAACTTGGGGAAAATATACAGCCGAATGTACTTGAAAAATTTCCTATAGATATACGAGTTAATAAAATGGAAAGAGCATATGTTTTGGCAGAAATATCTTCAACAAGAAATGAATATGTAGAAAAACAAAGCTAAAACACTATACTACAGTGGTAAGACCAAAGTATTTAAATGCTTGTGAATACTTAAAGATTGACTATAATAATTTTAAGATGTCTTGACCGCATTTTTAGTATTTCCAAAATCGCCATACGCTTTTTGACATTCCTCCATTTTCAAAGCTAATGTTATGTCACATATAGAAAATTGTTCAATAGATACATTGTATCTCGTCAACATTCTTGACTACGAGACAAGAGAATGTTGACGAGATACACTGTGCCTACTGAACTATTTTCTGTGATTGACACAGCATGCCTTTGAAAATGACGAAATGTCGAAACGCGTAACACGATTTTTGAATTAATAAAAAGTGTGGTCAAGATATATGACAGTTATAAAAGCGCATCCAAATGCCTGCTTCGTGTCATAGCATTTTTATGCAAATTGCAGAAAATACGCACACAATAGAGGCACTTGTAAGACAGGTCACTGGAAAAATAATGGATGAAATACAGATTATAGATGATTAGAAAATGAGAAGGAAAGAAAATCTACGAAAATATAGCGACGAAAGTAGAAGTAGCGACAAAGCGAAGACGCATCATCTTTCGACACGTTAAGAAAACAAAAATTTCTGTTTTCTTGTAAAAAGAAATCGACCATAGTATGGATTACAGAAATAAGAAAAGAACTCAAAAGAAACTACACTACTGGCAATTAAAATTGCTACACCACGAAGATGACGTGCTACAGACACGAAATTTAACCGACAGGAAGAAGATGCTGTGATATGCAAATGATTAACTTTTCAGAGCATTCACGCAAGGTTGGCGCTGATGGCGACATCTACAATGTGCTGACATGAGGAAAATTTCCAACCGCTTTCTCATACACAAACAGCAGTTGACCGGCGTTGCTTGGTAAAACGTTGTTGTGATGCCTCGTGTAAGGAGGAGAAATGCGTACCATCACGTTTCCGACTTTGATTGTTAATATCGCGATTGCGGTTTATCGTATCGCGACAATGCTGCTCGCGTTGGTCGAGATCCAATGACTGTCAGAAGAATATGGAATCGATGGGTTCAGGAGGGTAATATGGTACGCCGTGCTGGATCCCAACGGCCTCGTATCACTAACAGTCGAGATGACAGGCATCTTATCCGCATGGCTGTAACGGATCGTGCAGCCACGTGTCGATCCCTGCGTCAACAGATGGGGACGTTTGCAAGACAGCAACCATCTGCACGAACAGTTCGACGACGTTTGCAGCAGCAGGGACTATCAGCTCGGAGACCATGGCTGCAGATACCCTTGACGCTGCATCAAAGACAGGAGCGCCTGCGATGGTGTACTCAACGACGAACCTGGGTGCACGAATGGCAAAACGTCATTTCTTCGGATGAATCCAGGTTCTGTTTACGTCATCATGATGGTCGCATCCGTGTTTGGCGACGTCGCGGTGGACGCACATTGGAAGCATGTATTCGTCATCGCCATACTGGCGTATCACCCGGCGTGATGGTATGGGGTGCCATTAGTTACACGACTCGGTCGCCTCTTGTTCGCGTTGACGGCACTTTGAACAGTAGACGTGACATTTCAGATGTGTTACGGCCCATGGCTCCACCCTTCATTCGATCCATGCGAAAGCCTATATTTCAGCAAGATAATGCACGACCGCATGTTGCAGGTCCTGTACGGGCCATTCTGGATACAGAAAATGTTCGACTGCTGCCCTGGCCAGCACATTCTCCAGATCTCTCACCAATTGAAAACGTCTGGTCAATGATGGCCGAGCAACTGGCTCGTCACAATACGCCAGTCACTACTCTTGATGAACTGTGGTATCAAGTTAAACCTGCATGGGCATCTATACCTGTACACGCCATCCAAGCTCTGTTTGACTCAATGCCCAGGCGCATCAAGGCCGTTATTACGGTCAGAGGTGGTTGTTGTGGGTACTGATTTCTCAGGCTCTATGCACCCAAATTGCGTGAAAATGTAACCACATGTCAATTCTAGTACAATATATTTGTCCAATGAATACCCGTTTATCATCTGCATTTCATCTTGGTGTAGCAATTTTAATGGCCACAGTAGTGTACATCAAAGAATCGGAAATAACAGAAATGGTTTTAAGTACAAAGTACTCAATTTTGAAGCCTTTCAGGACAGGCGAAATAAGAAATGTGGAACAGCATAGACGGAAGAAAGTGAAACACAACATGGGGAGAAGATGAAAGGGCACTGGAAGATCAGGAAACAATAGAGGAAAAAGAGGGACTCAAGTAGTTAGGTGATCCTATTTGGTCTTCTTTTTTTTCTTTTCTTTTCTTTTTTTTTTTTTTTTTAAGATAAAAAATGGAGAATTAGTCCATTACCCATGATTTGCAGCCAATATTTCATTAATGGCAGATTCAAAAAAATTAACAGAATGTTGAAAACAGCTGCAGCTGCACAGGTAGACCTCTGTGAACGTGCGTTTCAGGTTAAAGCAAGACGAGAGAGGTGTTTGCTAAATCTTACATGTAGAGTGTGCTGCTCTGTGGAAGTGAGAGATAAATAATAAGTGTAGAGGATAAACAGCAGGTAGAAGAGTCAGAAATGCTGATAAAGACGAAAGTCACCAGAACAAGATGTATCTGGAGAAAAACAAATCTGGAGGTCGTAAAAGAAGTAGATGAAGATAGCCAGCTCTCTAAGAGCACGAAAAACAGAAGACAAAAACCTAAACGGGAACGAGATGCAAACAGAGAAGAATTCTTTCAAGATGCGAAGCAGTGTATACAGTGAAAAGACTTAGCCTTTCGAATATTATAATGTTTGTGAGATATATTCAGTTAGTTGTATTGGCTTTCAAAGAAGGACTAGTTTGAATGAATCCGTGTCTGCATTCCATCCTTGACTGCACAAACTATTTCTGTATGTTGTCGGCGAGGGTGTGCGCTAGCTACACTGGTGCTGTCTCTCGGCGGAATGCAGAACACTTCAGCAATAACCTGGTCGTCCGTCACCACTGAGTTGATAAGTTCTGACGAAACTGGCCAGCGTTTTTAGACCCAGTTTGAGATAGAAAACGGCCACCCGTTAATACGCCACGACAAAGAGTTACTGAAACATGCAAGCTGTGTCTTTCCTTTCCGCCGGATCTCATAAATTTACATGATTAATTCACAGTGTATAAAGTATTTATGAATACTGCTGTGTGGAACTACTCATGAGAATCCACCGCATTGTCCTCGAGCGCTACAACAGTCTCCACCTACGGATAAATGTAAGATATACGCAGTTCCGTAGTGACTGACTCCTCTTATCCTCCTATCAAAAACAGTATTACTTCTCTGTTTTTGTATTTGTCCACGAATAATGTAGCTGAAAAAATAGGGACGGATTCTTTTTTTTTTTTTTTTTTTAAAAGTAATTTAGTTTTTTGGCTATAGTTTTAAATCTCGAGAAAGTAAGCAGATGACAAACGAATGTAGTCAAACGCATTATAAGTTGTTGCCAGGAAACGAAAGTTTCTGGAAGGTTGAAGACGGAGTCTGGATAAAAGTAAGTTCGAAATTAATTTCCAACTCAGTTATTTAGAATACGTATTTATATTCTTTTAAGTGATTTTCGAAATCAGTAGTTAGTCGCTGAAGTCAACAAATATTTCCGTTTACTTGTTCACGTGCGCCAGTGCTGAATATCACTCACGTGGTATTTTACTGTATTTTGTCACCAGCACCACATGATTTCTCTATTCAGGATGAGCTGCTAATTTCAAAATGTTCTGTAACTGTTTAAGGTGTCAAAACAAGATTTTCAACAAGTTGCCGTCTGTTCTGAATTTTTTTTATATTCGTCGAATGTGAAAGTCGTATAGCATTTGTAATGAGTTACATAGATGCACACTCTGTCGGAAAAAAATTAGTACATCTGTTGGATAGTAGGGTAATTTCCAAGAATGACTGCCTATCGAAGTTGCGGTGTCCAAACGATACATATCGAACGTGCTATCGTAAATCGATCATGCAACTCTGGTGGCGGGCGTTGTAATCAGTTACTTGTGATCGTCATTTTTATCTGTTTCCCGTCTTTCCCTTAGTTGCTCTAAATTACATACCTGCGAGATTTATTTGTGAGTTGCTAGGGAATCCCAGACGATTTATCTGGTTTGTGAGTGGGATGTCTGGTGTTCTTGACATTTCTTCGGCGGATACTCTCACATGGAAAAATGTAATTCCATGTTTATCCAGCGTAGAAAATTGTTCGACTTTTTGTCGCAAATATGGAGTACTACTGGACGAGAAAAGATAGGACTGTGTAGACTGTGGCGGTGCGAAGTGTGTAAAACTTCGTAAGAACAGTTTCGATGCTGAAATACTGTTTACAATTTCATTGTGGACAGTGCAGAAAACGAACGAGTATCAGGAAGAATACATGGTTGGACTCTTCCAAATTATCCATCCAGACCACCTAATGGACTTTCACGAGGTTCCAGCACCGATGAGTAAGGTAAGTCGTCTCCTTTGCAATTGAAAGTATCTTTGTAACGCTCTTATTTTGTCGTTGCTGTAGCGACCACTGTAAGTATACTCATAACGCCCGCCACCAGAGTCGCATGATCGATTTACGATCACTCGTTCGACATGTATCGTTGGGATGGCGCCACTTCGATAGGCAATCATTCTTGGAAATTACCGATAGTAGACGTACTGATAATGATTTGAACGTCGTCCGCCAGCAGACAGCGTAGTGACATAGCTACCAGAGCGCCATATGTGTGTCTACCTTTTAATTAGGAATGCTCACAGCCAGAAGACTCAGTCTGGTCCAGACGTGTGAAGCACGGAGACACACTCGTGCTTTGTACAGCCAAATGAGCGAGTTTGAAAGGGGCCCGATTTTGGCCTTCCGAGTGACAGGATAGTCATTTCGGAGAATTGCCACACAAGCTGGACGTGGTGCAACAGGTTTGCAACGATGCTGCTAGCAGTGGTCACGTGAACATTCTTGCACTCGTAGACGAGCTTCTGGACGTCCACGCAGCACTGACGCCCGAAAGGATCGTCGTATCGTAAGGGCGGCAGTGGGAAACTGTACAGCTACCGCAACACAGATAAGAGGGTTTGTGAGCACAGACGTGTCAACACGAACTGTTGCGAACCTGTTGTTAGCAACGGGACCACGGGCACGCACACCGCTCTCCCGTCTTCCACTCACGCCACACCACTGACGTGCGCGGTTCGGCTGGTGCCGTCAGAGGATCAGTTGGAGGATGGAATGGCACACTGTAGCCTTCAGCCATGAAAGCAGATTAAACCTGCACGCAAGTGACGGTCGTCTGCGCGTACGACGTATATTTGGTGAGCGCTGTCTCGTGCATTCGTCCAAGACACACTGGCCCCCCATCCCAGGCCTTATGGTCTTGGGTGCGATAACCTACAACATCCGTTCATATTTGGTGTTTTTGGAGGGGTCGCTAGCCAGCGCTCGGTAAGTGCAGGATGTTGCTAGACCCGTTGTTTCGCCTTTCTTGCAACGGGAAGGGCATTTGTTGTTCCGACAGGATAATGTTCGGCCACTGCCGTGAAACTCAACGTGCTGTGGAAGACGTGCAGCAACTTCCCTGGCCGTCACGCTTTCCGGGCTTGTCTACAATCGAGCACTTGTGGCATATTATGGGACGAGAAGTGACTCGAGCGACTCGTCAACAAAATCTTACAGAACTGCGTATACTAGGGCATTACTCGCCATTTGTACGTCCGATAGAATGCCAGAATCAGCACCTGTATCCCCCCCAGGGGCTACACCATGTACTGATATGGGTGTTTCATCATGGGTCGATACCTGATATCTCAGAACGGTTTCTGGTATTGATCTGTAAATGTAATCATTTCATGCATTCCACATGCAGCAGTAAATCTGGAGTGATTTTTAAACCTCTAAAAGGGTGTACTAATTTTGTTGATGCAATTTGCCCAATAATATGAAGCGTCTGACAGTTAGCAAAGAAAGCTTTAAATCTAACTTCAGAAATTATCACTCCAGGACAGCTCCTTCAATGACGCATTTCTGCTTAAAAACTGGTACCAAGTGAAAGAGAAACCAACCTGCTTTAAGTGTAATTGCATGAACAGAACTAAAAAAATAATATTTTCGCTAATTTTAATATTATTAATCTTGTACGTGTATTCTGCAAACTGCCTCGATACACAAAGAATTGTTCATATTGTCTACGAAACATGTAACTAACCAGCTGAGCATTATTAAGTGCAAAATGTGCATATGTATATAAAGGTTACTCAATTATGTGCTGAACGAAGTAAAACACATTTTACTTGATGTGACAAGCAGCAAAACATCAACATACACTTTGCATTACATTTCTTGTACTGGACACGTGTTCGTATCTTACAGTTTATTCCAACACATAGTCTTATTTTTTAAGTTCCTGTAGTTTCACGATCAGGTGAGTCATTTCTTAAAACCGGACCTCACCTACCACAGTACCGGAGTGCAGGATTCGTCTAAGTCTTTTGGTGGCATAGTATTCCTCCTCAAGGAATTCTATTCGAAAATGTGCATGAGATATTGTGATTCCATTCTTGCTGTAGATTATTAAGGCACTGTGAACAGAGACATCCAATAATCAACCAAAAATAGCCCAATGTCATTACCTGTTATGGATATTTACCCTGTACTAATTCACATTTTGATTCATTCTGTATGTTTACGCATATTCTTGTTGTATTCTATCTGGATGGAGCAATGAGCAACTTCGGTGTGTTTCCTTAACCGGTAAGAACACCTTTTAATATTAGTTATTGGGTTCAGACCCGTTGTATTTGATTCTGCAGAAACAACGAAGCTGTCATGTGAGTTTCAGAGAAAACGACCATTTTGTTTTGTACGGCAGAATGAATGATATCTCTTTCGTCTTTCTCTATTCGATCTTCTTCGGAAGGAGACAGATTTGGAGGATATGATTTTCTCTCACTGCCCCGGTGCTCCCAAAACCTTATTCTCTAAGAAAAATTAACTGTTTGAAACCTGTAAGATCGAAATAGAAACAAAATTATTATACTGCTTTCGTTAACACGTAGTGTTACTTTCGTGTAACGGTGAAAATATAGCACGCGTCTTTGTATACAAACAGTGCTACACAAATTTCAATAAATGACTTGTGATTGTTGGTTTATTATGGAACTATTTATAGTTTTTGAATCTGAACGATAAAATATTTTAATTGTTATACTTACTGTAAATCCATGGGGTGATGAGACTCTGCCTGTAGAATTTTTTTAAAATTGTATTGCCAATTGTTCCCAGCAGTGGACTATTTCTCAGAGCGACTAATACAAGACTGAAAGAACAGAAGCTCAACAGTCCTTAAATAAGCACAACAAGATTATAGGAGTTGATTGTTGTCTAAAAAAAATCAGTGACAGCCCAGTCCCATCACACGTATCATTAACGCAACACTGGGCACTAACTGATAAACGCAAAAAAATATATCACAACAAAAGTATCCGAACACTCTTAACAATGGAAACTCCCCGTCGCATCCCCCTCAGATTTGGTAGTGAGATGGCCGAGTGGATAGCCCGTCAAAAATTGAACGCAGATGAAACATGAAAACAAGAAGGAGGTGTACTGAACAGTGAAAAGAAAAGCAAAATAGAAATAGTGAACTGTCCGAGCTTAGCAAGCACAATACTGAGAAAAGGAGAACGCCCCCGGTGTTGTGGTTAAATGGTCACCGTGTTGGCCTATGATGCACACGAGCCGTGTTCGTAATTCTTTCGTGCCATTTATTTTTTTATTTTTTTCACAACGTTATGAACTGTACGTCCGGTCATTGAAATGTTTGCTCTCTTTCTGTAGTCTTGGCAGTTGTCATACTATACGTTGTTTACAGAATATGGGTCATGTGGTAAGAATACGTTACCGTCGCAAGTAAACGGGATGAATAGTGAGAACAGGCGAGATACAACATACACGTCTCACAGAAATGAAATCAACAAATAAAGGGGTCTGAACTATGTTACAACAAAAGAATTCAGGGGTCAAAACTATCAAAACGGAATGCAACGTCAAAAACGTTAAAAGCATGTGTTTTGACAGAGCACAGAGAAACTGTGAGATCGTGAAACTGTTGTGTTAATTTTTTGTAGCTTGTGTGACAACCTACTATGTTTTCATCATTTCCATGGGCGTGACCACATTCACAGACCTAAGAACACCTAAACCGGGCAAGGAGGCATATCTCACTCACTTACCAGGCTTACAAATTACGTGCGTCGGTAAGAGAGTTCTATCATATGGTGCATATACTGTCACGGATGCCGTGTGTGACAAACCAGACGTGTTTTCTGTGGAGGATTCGGTTGAGCCGGCCGATGTGGCCGAGCGGTTCTACGGGGTTCAGTCTGGAACCGTGCGACCGCTACGGTCGCAGGTTCGAATCCTGCCTCGGGCATGGATGTGTGTGATGTCCTTAGGTTAATTAGGTTTAAGTAGTTCTAAGTTCTAGGGGACTGATGACCTCAGATGTTAACTCCCATAGTGCTCAGAGCCATTTGAACCATTTTTTTTTATTCGGTTAACAAGTCGCCTTGTCATCAACCGTGTGCGGTTCCCGTTCGAAAGCCACTTCCTTTCGGCTGCTAATATAGTAGCTGTGCAGAAATAACTGTAACTATAGGTCCCTTCCTTACACCTCACTGTTGCTAACGGATGTTAACACGACGGCACAGATACAAATTTGAATAAAGCGAGAAAAAGAAAAAAAACTGCTCGAAGGACATTTGAACACAGCTCGCCTGCTCTGCAGTCCAGCACCATTACCCTTTTTCTTACTTTTTCTTTTTTGCATTTTGTTCGTTATTGTTTGTTATATTTAGCTGTAACGGACGTCACATGACATCCGTTGCAGTTCGTTGTTGATCCCTTCACTCAGTTTTATCATTACAGAGACCAGCCAGCTCTCTGACCGAACACACTGACTACCACACCGGTTCAACTTGACCACAACACCATTGCTGTTTCACGCTCCTCTGTATTGCACTTCTTGTCCTTGGACCGTTCAGTGCTTCTGTTTTGCTTTTCCTTTCACAGTCCAGTAAACCTTCTTGCTGTTTTCATGAATGATCTATATTTAGGATTTAACGGCGTGCCCACTGGGCCCTCTTACCACAAAATCTGGGGAGGGTGCGATTGGGAGTTTCCGTTGTTAGTAACGGCCAATGCATGTCATTATATTTGGAGCTGCTAGTATAAAGGAGGTAGAGAGTATTGTGTTCCAAACTGCTACCAGCAATCCAGCTAGCGCAATGATTGTGTGTAGGGAGTTCAAAAGACAAGGGTAGAACAGTCGTGCAACTCCTCATAAACCACTCATTTCTGAAGGCAGTGCTAAGCGACACTTGATATGGTGTAAGGAGGATTCCACTGGACAGTGGATGAACGGAAACGGGTGATTTGAAGTGGTAAAATCGTGCTATACCCAGTGGTAGTCCGAAGGAAGCGTTTGGGCTTGGCGAAAGCCTGGTGAACTTTGTCATCGTGTTTAGTGCCAGCACTGAAGTACAGAGGAGGTACTGTTACGGTATGACAGTGTTTCTCATGGTTATGGTGTGGTCTCGTTATTGCACTTAAGAACTGCCACATGAGGAAAGATACGAACATATTATATACCATTGTTCACTACGTACAGTAGAGGAACAGATCGGAGACGATGATTCATTTTCCCAACATGACAATGCGCCTTATACCATAATGCGTTTCGTCCCTTGTAGTAGGCTGAGTGAGCCGAAACCTCAACCACTCTCTTTTGATGGCACCCAGATAGCATTCTGATGGACCTCCAATGAAACGCACTTACTTAGCGCTGTACTGTGCCAAGATGACTGGAGGACTGGTTTCCAGCAGGTCCTACATGCTTGTAATTCTCAAAACACGATCAGGCAGTACGCTTTTTTCATAACACAGTTACAGATGAAATAAACAGGAGCGTTTGTTACGGAAAGGCATCAACCGATGGTACAATTAGAACGAATGTAACTTTTGACCGGAAACCATTTACTTCGAAGAGTGGTGGCTTCTTGAAACAACACATAGAACTAAGCGTTTTCCAGACTACCACCGTGGCTGGCACCAAGGTAGAGAGAGCCAAATCTCAGTCCTGTCACATGGGTCTTAAACGTTTTTAACTTCTCACAGATGTAGGAGCACTTTGTACCGTGCCGAAACGACACAGTCGATTTCCCCGCTTCCACAGTTGTCGAGTCATTGTTGCACTCGTGCCGCTGTAGGCAAACGGAGCGGGTTGAGGTATCTGCGCTAGCAGAATAGAAATGCGGAAAACACAAGTCCGAAAAAAATTTATTGGGTCCACCGAAACGAAACAAAAATATAATCTCCAAAAGAACAACAGACTCGTTGCCAACTGCGGATCGTCACCAATATGTAATAACAAATAAAAATAGACTCTTCAGGGGGAGAGATCACAATCAAACAATTCTACAATGTCAAGAGATTCGTCGATTGTACTGAGTCCGTCTGCTAGAGATCGGCCAGCTAGAAGAGGCGTCTGGTCGTGGCTGCTGGGGTGGCAGTTCTCTGTAGACTGCCAAGCGGGGTGTTGAACTGCCCTTTTCCTTTTTTTTTTTGGCATATTGTGTCCAAAGAGTGTTCGCTTCTGGCGATTTTTTTGGGGAGTGGCAAGGTGTGAGAAATGGTTTCACTTTATTGTGTATTCGCTTGCAAAGGGGCTTGGGCTCTTTGTGGGTCCTTGAGTCCTTTGAGGGTGTTGGTCGGGCCCTTTTCCCGCAGCGCGCCGCCTTATAAAGCTCGTTTGGCGGATGTATCTGCCGGAACTATTTGCGATCACGTGCCTGGCGTATCAAAGTAGTTCCTGGGCTAGCTGCGACATCTGGTAAAGCTGTTCTGCAGGCTCCACCAACGGGTAGCGGTCCCTGTCGGCCGTTGGTGGAGACATGGTGTTGTGCTGTGTTGTGGCAGCCGGTAAAAATAAATATTTGTGTTGGCAACCCAGACGACGTAGGTTTTCCTGGTGAATATATGCCCTGTGATGCAGGCATCCCGTGTTGGCTGGACGTGAAGTGGGATGCCGATGCCGTAGGCGCTACGATGTCTGAAGTGTGCGGCCACAGCACGGGTCATGTGATGGACGCGAGCGCCGGCGCGGCCGAACTGGAAACAGGCGCGGACAGCGATAGGCAGTTGTTTGGAGCCACTGTAACGAGCAATATTCCTGGAGGCAAGCGCAATGTCCGCGGTCCGTGGCAGCGGCGCGTCGCCGGTAGTCAGTGCGGGGCACGCAGGGCTGTGGCGGCGCGGCGGTCGACGCTGCCGGCTCGCGCTGGGCTTGGAGATGGACGGACAATGTCGTAGAGGGTTCATGAAGTGATACAGGAGAAGAGAGTTTCGGTGGAGCCAAGTCCGAGGACCTCAACGAGCTGGTATGCGGGACGGTACGGGATGAGAAGATCGTCAGCACGTGTGGGACTGCCGTTTGGACAACAACCTAGCTGTGTGGTTGCTGTCAGACGCACAGCAATGCAGTGGAAGCGAGGGGAAAGTTTCGGCAGGTGACAAGGTGACAAGAAACCCGGTGAATGCGAGGTCACAAGTTCAGTCTGTACTACAACTCATTTGAAAGTGTTGTGTTAACAATTATGACAGGAAAAATATTATCTGCTAGTGACTCACCGTGTGCATCAAGAGGGCGGCAGAAAATGAGTTTCCAGGATGTGCAGAGATCAACCTTCCGTGGTATGTATCTGTAACACTTCACAAATGGGACATGGTCGACGTTCAAGAACTATTCAGAACAAACCATTAACTTGCACCGTGAACACCGAATGAAAAGTGGCGCGCCACAGTGATCAAAAGGTTTGCACAATCAAGATCGGAGGCGAACTCCTTGGGAGTTACAGACCGCGAAGAACGTTCAGCTAGGTATGCATTCTTAAAGAATGCATACAGACCCATGTTGGTGTGATGAGAACTGATGGAATGTGATGGCATGCAGCCGAATGCGAAGCAGTCTACCGTGGTGTTTATCGTGGAACTGGCTTTCCGTTAAGGTGTAGCTTAGATAGTGCGATAACATGTTTTATAGGCATGGAAAAATCAAAATCCAGTGGCTAAATTTGTCTAGTGGTTCCAAGTAGTAGGAATTGCAATGTCACACTCTTTTCAGGAGGGTTAGCTCTCTCTAAAGGAGGATGATTTTTATATGCAGACCAGGAAACTAGCAAAAACAGCTTACTTTGACAAGCTATGGGCCAAAAGCAGTGCTCATACAGTAATTGTAGTTCTTTTATGCCCATTTTTCCACACTTGCTTGGTGTGTCGTAAATAATCCCTCCTACCCTTGCAAGATCATGCACACGGTAAGAAATTGTAGGGGGCAGAGTACCTCGGACTCCTCGCAGCACAGTAAATAACTTTCCGGGCAATTTATCATCCAGATTAACAGTCGGCATATTTGTATGCGAATGCGTTATAGCGTTGATGTTAACTGATCATGATACAACTGTAGGCGTACCTCTAATTTTCAGGTTTCCTTTCATATGCATTCCCTCTTCAAATTCCGATTGGTCGGAGTTGAAAAAAATCCTTACTGAACGATGAGATAAGTTTCTTCATCTCATCTACAAATTTTCGGACCGATAGCGCAATTTGTTGTGCATCCTCAAGCTGACGTTTTGTTTCATATTTCCTTATCTTATGTCTTCCAGTTCTGTAGCACTGCAAGTTATGTGCCCATCTACTGCTTGCCCTGAAATCACTGTAATGTATGTCACGCGAAATTTGATGTACATAACGTAATATGTCACCATAATGCACATGCTGTAAATTGTATCGACTAAGCTTGAAACGCGCAAATACCAGTTTTTATAAGTGTGCCTTGTCCTCCCTTGAACATCCATAGTTTTGTTATGCGCTACACGGTCACATTTCTGCTTTTTAATTCTTCACCTGATCTTGTGCCCTCAGATTTTCACCTTTTCCGCTCCCTGTCGAACAATTTTCAAGAAACTTTTTTCTGGATGAAAATGCGCTCCATACACGACTCAATAAGTTTTTCGTCTATAAAGTACGTGATTTTTACAGTTATGGAATTGAAATGTTGCCCCAACGTTGGCAGAGTATTGCAGATAGTGACGGAGAATATATTATTGACGACTAAACGTTTCTGTCATGTGTATCTGTTGTGTTTATTAAACTTACGTAAAAACGCTACGAATTTATACACAAACCCAATACAAAGAACCCCTTTTTTACTATGCTGCGGATGATCTTCCGTGTACGTAGTTATGTTTAATACTCGCTCCATGGCCAACGATTGTCCTTTACTACGTTTCACTGTAGATGGGATTTGTGGCTCCCTGTCCGACAAGGATGATGAATTACGTAGCTCGACACCTGTTTCAGTATCACTTTCACTTGTTGAGCATGTACTCCTCATATACATTGTCCACACAGTCGAGCGTATACACCACTTATTCCACTGACTCTTCTTGCAGAAACGCTAACATTTCATCTGTCATTTCTTTCTCACTCTGTGAAATTACTTGGGCTCCTTTCTGACGAAATGTGAACTTCGAAAACTGTTGTTATGGATACAATGCAAAGCTTCTTTTTTTGTCGTTACCATTGTTCTGCTTTGTATCAGTACCACTAGCACTGGAGCACTGTTGTGAGTTATACGTCGACTAAGCGGTTCAACTACGCTATGTAGCCCCATGCTGTACGCACTATTCAATACCTCCAATCCCGGCCCCTGTTGCCGTTAGCAACCAGTACTGTAGTTGCACGGTAGACAATATGTGGGGCGCCGAATCCAATAAACATCATTGGCATTTTTGCGACCTGTCACTCAAGGGGTTCCTTATCAGTGCTTTTACTGTTAATGGTGGCATCCTGGTGACCTTGTGTTTGAGGCGGTGCACCGAGTTATGTGAGAACGTTCACTGAGTGTAGCGACTTGGAAACACCTTACTGAACGAAAATCAGTGAGTGCTTGTTTATGTTTATCGCACTCGGGGCTTGCAGCAGTGTGTTTTGTGCGAAAGAACAGGCTAATTGTATCAGTACAAGCCGTGGAAGTAATTAAGCAAATTAAATGAATGTTAATTGTTTTTCGCTACGACTGTGAATCAGTTGTTTGTTCAGTGGTCTTAAGAATTGGCTCTTCTTGCGATTGAAGTAGCGAGTCACTCTTGTGTACAAGGATTTTTGTATTGGGTTGGCGCATAATTTCGTAGCGCCTTTACGTAAGTTTAATAAACGCAAGGAGATACACATGACAGAGACTTTAGTCATCAATAACACTTTGCCAACGTTGGGGCAACTTTTCAATTTCGTGACAGTAAAAACCACGTACTTTTTAGACGAAGAACTCATCGACCCATGTCTGGAGCGCATTTTCATCCGGAAAGAAGTTTCTTGAAGGTTGTTCGATAGGGAGCGGGAAAGGTGAAAATCTGAGGGCGCAAGATCAGGTGAAGAAAGTGGGTGTGGAATGACTACCAACGGACTCGTGCATCGTGTTTTTTGTCCGTCTAACAGAATAGGAGCTGGCGCTATCGTGGGGTAGCATCACTTCACACAGTTTTCCTGATCGTTGTGCTTTGATTGCGTCTGCAAAACGTGTCAGTTGTTGACAGTAAATGTCAGCAATGGTGGTCACACCTCGGGGAGGCAATTCGTAGTACATCATACCGTCGCTATGCCACCAGCCTAACGCAGTCTTCCTGATCGTTGTTCTTGTATTGCATCTACAAGACGCCTCAGTTGTTGACAATAAATGTAAGCAGTGGTGATTACAGCATGGGGATGCAATTTTAGGTACAACGCACCGTCGCTGTTCCACTAGCTTCACGCAGTCTTCCTGATCGTTGTTCTTGGACTGAATCTTCAAGAGAGTCTCAATTGTTGACAATAAATGCCAGCAGTGACGGTTACACCTCTGGGAAGCAATTCGTAGTACACCACAACGTTGCTGAAGTATAGATGCACTTATGGCCATCCACCGATTTTTGTGATTTTGGCTTAGAGCCTGTGTTACCTACACACCTGATTTTTGAACCTTCCCCACTGCATGCAAATGTCACACAATGGTGGAATCATCACATTTCATCACATCTGTCAGTTCTCGAGTACTCTGACGAGGATAATTGTGGATTAATACATTTAAACGATCTTCATCAAATCCCAACGTGGAGAGACACTAAACCCTGAACGTGGAGAGTCACTAATGTCAAAGCGACCCACTTTAAAACGAGAAAACCATTTTCTTGCCGTGCTTTGACCAATGGCTTCAAATGGTTCAAATGGCTCTGAGCACTACGGGACTTAACATCTGAGGTCATCAGTCTCCTAAAACTTAGGACTACTTAAACTTAACTAACCTAAGGACATCACACACATCCATGCCCGAGGCAGGGTTCGAACCTCCGACCGTAGCGGTCGCGCGGTTCCAAATTGAAGCGCCGAGGAGCGCTCGGCCACATCGGCCGGCTGACCAATGGCATTATTTATTTAGACAATGACGTGGTTAACTTAGTAGTTTTGTTGGTAGGTGGTGTCTTACTTGTCCCCTGCCGGTAGCAGAATAACACTACAGCAAGGTGTAAGTAGAAGGCTGTATCTCTCATCCTAAATAAGTTAAAGTATTACCTGGCTTCGCAGTTGCCATGTATGATGACAGCAGAATGCTCGACATTTTAAAATATTATATTGTTATCTGACTGCCCATTGGAGGGCCAGATTGAATTTGTGCTGTATTTGACCTTGTTCAGTTATTGTAAAAGGATATTTTGTGTGTAATTGTTCTTCGGGCTACAGCGAATTATATTGTTTCTGAGTGGTTTCTGTTTTGTCAACTGAAATTTTTCATGCTCTCTAATTCACTGTTAAACTGAGACCCACGTCTGCAGAACTCCAGTCAGGACGCCAATCCAACCAAATTCCAGGCTACAACTTTATGCTAGTTATCGTGACCCAACGGCTCACAGCGGTTTCAGTTACTGTCAGGAACAAGCAAACACGAGGCGCTAGCGTGGCTGAGACTTAATTGAGACATGAGGCAAAATTTCGCAGTGGCGTCGCCATTGCTGATGCCAAGGGATGGCCCTGCAGCAGCTGCTGCGATTAACCGCCTGCGATGCCGCCACCGTCAGTGTACTATAGCACGACGGAGCACATGGAAACATTTAGGTAGCTCTTATCGTGACTAGCTTCACAATGTCTTTTTAAGTACGTTATCGTCTTCGCCGAACACTCATACAGGATTACATCGAGTGCTCGGTCCCGATGCATTCTGCCCCAAGACCAGATGGCTTGCAAATTTTGACCTCGATTCAGTAATGAGTACATATTATTTTTGCTATATCTTGTTCATATGGTGCTTTATAAAGTTAATCCTGGACTTTGCCTCAGGTGTGGCACTCCAGCTCAAAACTGAGAGCTTCTTAGGTCTAAAGGAGCTTCGCATTATTTACGACCCTTCCCAGCATGGAAATAAGGACAGTCCCATTCTTGTGAGCAGTGGTTGTCTTCGCAGGTATTCTACGTCTTGTAAGAGGCCTTATCTGTTATTCGTGTATAACACGGCCAAGCATCTGTCTAAAACCAGCTGTGTTGATCCAACCACGGCGATCACATCAATGTTTATGCTGCACAGCTTAAAGTGGACAACTTACTCCCAAGGAACACGCACCTGAAGACTAAAACTGGGACTATGTGCCTATCGTTACATGCCCTATCAGTATCACACTTGCTATTAAAAATCTTCACACTCAACTATTTCCAATATATATGAAAAGGATTCGAAAGGAGACACTGACTTCATAGAACTGAAAGATTCATTGTGTCTAGTACTAGGCACGGTACACATTCCTGACGTTTCTACGCACACGTACTGACGTTCACTCTTATTTCGGCTTGTTACTACTTTTCTGAGGTAACCGTTGCTTATACCAACCTTCGCTAACAACTCGTTTCTAATGTTGACGAGTTCTCAATCTCATCTACGAACACCGCAACATTTAACGGATTTATCGAACTTCTCACGGCACGAGGCCATGTATCGTCCAATACGTCTGACATCCAGCCACGACTCCACACAAGTCACTGCCTTCCACGCCGCCCGTAACGGTTGGCGCCACCGAGCATCTCGATCAAAACTGGTTCATTGGCTCTGAGCGCTATGGGACTTAACATCTGAGGTCATCAGTCCCCTAGAACTTAGACCTACTTAAACTTAACTAACCTAGGACATCACACACATCCATGCCCGATGCAGGATTTGAACCTGCGACCGTAGCGGTCGGGCAGTGCCAGACTGAAGCGCCTAGAACCGCTCGGCCATAGCGGCCGGAGCTTCTCGATCACTTGCAGTTCCCCTAGAGGCAGTGTTGTTGCACTAGGCGACTGCATGCCACGTACATACATCAGTACTCAAAGATTAGCTATATATGTAACCTTACAATCTAAATTCCGGATTTCAAGAAATATTGGAAAATGCTGTTAGAACGAAGAAATAATGTTTCATGCTCTTAAATTTTGCATCGTTCACGAGGAATTGCGAGAATCGCGCTTTATGTGTCTATGTTTGTGAAAGCAGAATATAAAGCGAAATAACTTAAAATGCAGTGCTAGTGTACGTTATAAGTGGAAATAGTATGGAAATGTCCACTGAGCGGCGACGAAATGTAGATTATAACGTTTGACTAGAAAAGTTAGCCTTGAATCAGCTGCTACCTCTTTCAGATCGTATGCATTTAGTGCTGTCAATATTTCTTTTTTATTTGTTTTATGCTTTAATCGACTCATCTCTGATGGACATAGCCAGCTGATATTGGGTGATATTTTCATTTTTCAGGTAGGGGATCGAGATTTACTCTATTTTTGAGTGTATATTACTTTCGTTTATCCTTTTGTCATTCATTTTTTGCAGTTCAGGTTGGCGGCAGTTATTGTCTTGGTACTTCCTCTGCGATTGGAGAAATCATCATTATACCAATCAAGGTAAAGGAACTCGTAATTTAAGCAGATTATTATGTTGTTTTATAAATATTTTTGTATAGTACCTAAGACATGTTGAATTTTGCTTTCTGATCGCGAAAATTTTGTAGATTTGTTATTTTTGTCAAAATTCTATTGTTGGTCATGGCGAATACAAGCGTAGAAAAGCGTATTAAATATCCATTTCTATTTACTATGTACGGTTTTTTAGAATTTCCTCTGTGATGCTCTGGATTTCATATTCAGTTGGAGACGTGCTGCATTTGAGGATGGGAGGGGGTGGGGGTGGGGGCTTAGAAAGTGAGTACGAGAACATCTTCCATACCTCTGGTCGAATATAGGCGTCCCGTTGTTCTGAAATTACTGTGATTTTGCGGGTCCAATCTATTAATTATGTAGGCCCCTATTGTACGAGTATCACCTGTCGGATAAAACTGTTGCAAGTACACAGGCTATACTGACAGTTCGCCATTGAATCACGAACCGATGACCGTGACCAAATTCCTGAAAGCTGTATATTTAATTCTGATGTCCCAAAAATTACACAGGCACCATATAGGGTCGCGTCCAGGATGAGTTCCGCACATGGATAAGAATAAAAGAAGCTAATTGAAGATTTACAAAAACACATCAGTAACAGAGTGCAAAGAAAATACAGGAAGTCGGTGCTTAATTTAAGTTATAGACATGTAGTAAAAAGTGGAAGACAAACAAGAATGAAACACTGTGATGTATTTCATGAGGATGTAATTTCTTCCTATATTGTCGTTACAAAAGAGTTCTCATATTGCTCATAATAATTGTTTAAGATTGGCGTATTTAATCAATGCATTTTACTATGTTTGTATCACTTCCCGTCTGTTCAAGAGTATCCATTTGGGGAAGAATAAAGTATTATACACACAGTAATGTGTTTGTAAATACTTGAAGTAGTTTACCTTATTTAAATTATGTTAGTCGTTGCACTGACAGGCTGAATTTATATTCATTTGAGAGCCCTTTCTAACTTGAATGCACCATTTAAAAATGGATCATATTGGTTATTGTAAAAGGCAGGGCACACCTTGTCGATTTTGTTAATATCCAGAAACAACAGTAAAGTTATTTTAAAAGATATTGTTCGAAGTACATTTTTCGCACATCAGCATCAGTCGCTTTTGCTGGAAAACGCTAACAATCTTTTTATACTGCCTTTGGTGTCAAAATACATGTTATTACTAGTTTACTATCATTATGTTCCACATTTAATTTTCAGTTAAACCCTGCTTGGATTCTTTCTTTGAATAATTTCATTTAAACTATTCATGTCACACCACCCTAAAGGGATTACAATGGCCTCACCACCACAAAGTAATTATTAAATCTCAAATTTGATAACCAATTTCCTTCAACTTACTCTGACGGAAACATTTAGTCTCTTTTGCAAAACTGTAGACTTTCCGTTAAATTGTAAAAGCCTTCACATTATTTGTGAAAATAAATTTACCCCCTTTGAGCTAGTCTATACTTTTGTTCAGCCTCATACTAACCGTGTTTACATATCAATGACGGTACCACTTCTTGAAACTAATGTTTAAATTATTCAGCAGTCATTATCTTACACTTCATAACAAATTACTATAATCCTTATTCATGAACGAATCTGGTGTACGTTTGCAAGTTAAAAGGGGTGAAGGAATCAGTCCTAAATTTGTATGTATTTATGACGTTATGCTCTTATATGATATCTGGCCATCTTTTTAGGATTTCTGAATCCGAGAAACTCACCGACTTCTTCCCCTTTAGATCAAAAATTAATTTCATCATCAGTAATCATACAGATTTGCTTACATTGTAGAGTGAATACAAACAATATCTACTATTGATTCCATAATATTAACCTATGTTACAAGTGTATTACACTGAATAAAAACCAAGTGTCAATATACACTGGTGTCCAAAATTAAAGTAAGAAAGCGCTATTTCCCCATTATGTGTCTAATTCACTATATAATAGTACAAAATGTCAATAGATGTCCATAAGATCGTGCTCTGCACGTGAGGTGGCATACCGCTCAACTAACAAACACGCCAACGATGACGTCAGGGCATCTGTTAAACGAGGTAGTGTTTGCTGGGTAGTCCCTCATCAACATTTGCTATTTACACGGTCACAGACGGTGCAGTATGGCACAGAGAAGACGCCTACCAGACACTCTGCGTAGGAGGGCGTAGGAAGAATGGAAGCAGGACAATCGCAAACTGATGTGGCCCAAAGACTTAATGTGAATCGTTCTGTTGTTTCTCGGATGTGGAGACTGTTTATAGAGACCGAAACTGTTTCCCAAAGAACTGGGCAGATCCGACCATTTGTGACATCAGAAAGAGAGGACCGTTATTTCGTTGTAAGGGCTCGACGGTACCGCCTTAGTATTGCACGGCAACTGGCATCTGACCCCGCAGTATCCGCTGGACGTGTATCGAAGCATACGGTTTACAGAAGGCTTCGACAGAGTCGTCTTTATTGTCAGAGACCTGCTGTATGTGCACCTCTGGCCCGTCTTCACAGAAGGGAACGTCTAGACTGGAGTCGTCAGCACGCCACCTAGATGGTCGGACAGTGGGCCAATGTCCTTTTCACAGATGAGTCCCGATTTGGTCTGGAAAGTGATTCTCGACCGATTCGCATCTGGGACTCGATTTCGGGACCCAAACACAGTGGAACTGGAGTCGAGAAGGATCCCTAATGGTGTGGGCAGGGATTACGTTAACCAGACGAATGCGTCTTCACGAAATTGTACTTGGGAATCGGAAAGGTTTAACTGCTGTCAGGTTTCGTGACGAGATCTTGGGACTTAATGTGTGGTTGTTGCGAGGTGCTGTGGACCCAGACTTTGTACTGATGGATGGTAATTCTCGACCTTGTGGAGCACAGATGATTGATGTTTCCTCGGAAATGGAAGATATTGCACCCGTGGCGTGACCTGCTCGCTCTCCCTGTTTGAATCCCATAGAGCATATCTGGGATGCACGGGGAGACGGCATGCATCACGAAACTTCCTGGCAAATTAAAACTGTGCGCCGGACCAAGACTCAAACTCGGGACTTTTGCCTTTTGCGGGCAAGTGCTCTACCAACTGAGCTACCCAAGCACGACTCAGGACCCGTCCTCACAGCTTCAATTCTGCCAGAACCTCGTCTCCTACCTTCCAAACTTCACAGAAGCTCTTCTGCACGCCTTGCAGAACTAGCACTCCTGGAAGAAAGGATATATAAGAAAGGCTATATGAAGATATATAAGAATATATAAGAAAAGATATATCCTTTCTTCTAGGAGTGCTAGTTTTGCAAGGTGTGCAGAAGAGCTTCTGTGAAGTTTGGAAGGTAGGACACGAGGTTCTGGCAGAATTGAAGCTGTGAGGACGGGTCGTGAGTCGTGCTTGGGTAGCTCAGTTGGTAGAGCACTTGTCCGCGACAGGCGAAGGTCCCGAGTTCGAGTCTCGGTCCGGCACACAGTTTTAATTTGCCAGGAAGTTTCATATCAGCGCACACTCCGCTGCAGAGTGAAAATCTCATTCTGGGTTGCATCACGTCAGCTTCATCAACCACTGTCCAAGACTTGCGGGCATTTCTGCTGCAGAAACTAACGTTATTGCCTCAACATGAGATTGATGAAATCATTCACAATACGCCCCACCGTTGTCATGGCTCTATTGCTGCCACAGGTGGTCACACCCAATATTGAGCACATGAACCAGTTGTCAGAATGTGTGTGCAAACCCCTTTAAGCTGGAAAAAAACGAAGAACATTTTTGTCTACCGTTATGCGTGTTGCAGTTTTTTATGTTCTGTATTCGTTACATTATTTCCACTTTACTATCACCTGTGTGCACTATTTTGTGGCAAAATAATGGTAACCTTGGAAAATTTAATTTTGGCCGCCTGTGTAATATATCTTCAGACCTGCTTAAAAAAGTAACTATAATACTATAGATTCTTAAGAAGACAGTACCATCATGATCATCTTTACCATGGCGGAATCGTGAGACATCTCATTTTTGATTCATGTAAATAAGAGTGTCAGTTATCACTCTAATATTTTTCAAACTAGAATCAAATTATCGCTCTACAACGAAGTGTACGCTGATATGAAAATTACTGGCAGATTAAAACTGTGTGCCGGACCGAGACACGAACTCGGGACTTTTGCCTTTCGCGGGCAAGTGCTCTACCGACTGCGCTACCGAAGCACAACTCACGACCCCTACTAACAGCTTAAATGCTGCCAGTACCTCGTCTCCTACCTTCCAAACTCCACAGAAGCTCTCCTGCGAACCTTGCAGTACTAGCAGTCCTGGAAGAAAGGATATTGCGGAGACATGCCTTATACACAGCCTGGGGAATGTTTCTAGAATGAAATTATTAGTCTACAGCGGAGTGCCATGTCTCCGCAATATCCTTTCTTCCCGGAGTGCTAGTTCTGCAAGGTTCGCAGGAGAGCTTCTGTGAAGTTTGGAAGGTAGGAGACGAGGTACTGGGGGAATTAAAGCTGTGAGGACGGGTCGTGAGTTGTGCTCGGGTAGCTCGCAGTCTGCTTTCCGCAGCGCTGCGGCGAGGACGTCTTGTTTACGTCCCGTCCGCGCGGTCGCGAGTGCCCGTAGTTGTTTACTACTTCGTTGTCGCTAGTTTAGAGTCCATCACTACCGACGCAACATGGCACATTCATACAGACAAACCACCATCAAGATCAGTTTTCAACCGGATCATGCACGACCGCGAGCTTTTGAAGTGGAACGTTTTCTACATGACGACGTTAAAATTGAACCGCTGGACATAATTGGTATCCATCTCTCTATAACGAGCAGTGTTGTCTACGTCAAGTTAGTAAGTGACGACGTGTGCAACATAATCGTGCGCGCACATGCGAACGATCTTAAATCCAAACATTCTGATGGTCGTATTGGGGTAGTCTCTATCGATCACGCGGGGCTTGGCTTCCGTACGTTATGCGTCTTCGAACTCCCTTTTCGAAGTACCACCGGACGTAGTCACCGCGGCTTTCCAGTCTTACGGCAGAGTGGTCAGCCATATGGCCGAAAACGGGGTACAACAGATCAAAATTAGACTGGCCAAACATGTACCATCATATATTGTCATCGGCGGATGTAGGGCCATCATTATGTACGACGGTCAGCCACGCACTTGCTCTGGTTGTGGCCAAGAAGGGCAAGTCCGGTCGGATTGTCTCCGACGGCGGCTTACTCAAATCCCGACAGATGAATCTATGACTCCTTCTACGGTGACGACCCTTCCTCTCCATTACGCCGAGGTTGCACGGGCAGCAACCCTTTCCGATGCTGACCACATTAGTCTTATAGCCGCCCCCGATAGCGAGATCATGATGGATTCTTCAGTACCGGATCCTGCCTCTACAGCGGCGCCCCCACCTCAAGATAATCACCGGCCGACCTTGCAAGAAGGCATGGATGCCAGGATGGACATTGACCCACGGGTTGTGCTGACAGCGGCTTTTCTTCCAGACGCCGGAGTAGTTGAAGAAATCCCCCCACATTCGGATACTGAAACACACGTCCGTAAACAGCGTTCCCCGCGGAAATACAAGAGACGGCGGCGTGCTCCATTGGACGAATGTTTGCAGCGATCGTCTGACGTGGACTGTGGACACTCCGACGACGGTACCGGCGGTACAGAGGCCGCAGTAACATCCCACCCAACAGATCGCCATGGTGACGGCTTCAGTGCGTCCGACCCCACAGAACAGCAGGATCACAAGCAGACAGCCGCTGCCGATTCCCAGCTAGTAGAGCTGATGGAGCCAGCGCCGAGTGCTGCAGCAGCCACAAACAGCCACCAACAGCCGATGGTATTTCGTGGCGACTGGACGGACGACAGTGGGGAGAATTCCTTGCCCATTGTGTCGGACGACACGCAGGGGAATTTACCCCACCAGTGTTGATCCTTTCCCGCCATCAGCTACAGTGACGAGACAGCCTTACAAGGGTATTGATGGCCAACACGGGCGCTATGGATAGACCTCAAACTTATCGCGTTGCGACTATAAACATCAACACTATACTGACGCGTGCTAAGTTATCCTTGCTTCAGGATATGTTGAATTCTGCTTCCATCGATATAGCCCTTCTCCAGGAAGTGTACGTCGATGACTTTCCAGGCATGTACGGTTACGATGCTGGCGCCTCTCCAGCTTCCCCACAGGCAGCGGTGTCGCTGTACTTCTTCGGGAAGGGATAGTGGCGGACGATATCCTCTTTCTGCCTGGAGCAAGAGGACCGGCACTCACAGTACTAGGTGTCCGCCTTATCAATATCTACGCACTTTCCGGGACGGACAAGGGTCGTGAACGTTCACGATTCTTTGCGGAAGACGTCGCCCCGCTCTTCCAAGGCCGCCACGACCATCTGGTGTTTGGAGGTGACTACAATTGCGTACTGACGCCCAGAGACCAACTCCCACGACATAACCCGTGCCCGGAACTCGAGACGCTAATTCGAGACCTGCTGATGGTGGACACTTGGGAACATCTTCACGGCCACCGACCGGGATTCGACCACTTCACGAGTCATTCTTCCAGTCGCATCGACCGGATTTATGTCTCAAGCTCGCTCGCCGCTGGAACACAGGATGCGGAACTGTGGCCTGCAGCTTTCTCGGACCATTCTGCTTACATTTGTGCCGTCACCCTGCGCCGGGCGGCAACAAGTGTGGAGAAGCCGCAGCCCGTGGAAATTAGACATCGCTCTCCTGTCGTACCCGGATTGCCGCCAAGCCGTTGAGCATACGTGGCATTGGTGTGAAAATCGCCTCCGTGCGTATCCCACAACGATCCGCTGGTGGTTGGACTGCACCAAACCGGCACTGAGGCGAACTTTGATAACCTACGGTCGCGACCACGCTGCTTGGCGTAGACATACACTCGACTTTTACTTCATGGTACTGCGCGACTGCGATGCTATGGCGCCGTCTCCGGAACGACAAACGGCGATCCACCGTGCTAAGGCTCAGATGATCGCAAATATGCGGCGCCACCTAGAGGGGGCGGTCATCCGCTCGAGGACGCAGGAACGGATACCGAGCGAACGCACGTCGATGTTCCACGTACTTCATGAACGTAAACGACGCCAAAGAGCGCTGATACGCTTCATCGACACGGAGGACGGTCGACGCATCACCACACAACAAGACATAAACACAGCGTTCTACGACCATTATTCCCAGCTCTATTCCGCTCAGACCCCTGATCCGACAGCACTGGAGGACGTCTCTCAGACAATTTACGGCTCCGTCACCCCGGCAATGGAAGCGGCCTTGATGGAAGAAATTACGGAAGAAGAAGTGATCGACGCCATTAAAAAAGGAGCTGTCAACAAGTCTCCGGGTCCTGATGGCCTCCTCTTGGAATTTTACCGGACTTTTCAATATTTATTAGCCACCCGATGGACGGACATCTGTCGCGAACTACTATCCCCAGAAGTGCCGCTCCCTGCGGCCCTTGTGGAAGGGATGATTATTCCTATTCACAAACCGTCCGGTGGCTCACGGCTGCAGAACTATCGCCCGTTGACGCTATTGAACTGCGACTTTAAGATCTTGCCTCGATTGTTAGCGGCGCGGATACACCAGACCTTACGAAACGTTATCTCACGCGATCAAACGTCATTAGGAGGCGACAATAATATTCAAACAGCACTCAGTGAATATCGTGACTTGATCTCACTGGCGAGGGCATGTCGTCTGAAGGGTGTACTGGCGGCAATCGATTTCAGTCAAGCTTTCGACCGAGTGGACCACGACTATTTGGAAGCGGTCCTCCAACATATGCGGTACCCACAGCCATTCGTCACTGTCGTCATGCGACTACTCCGTGGCGCGACATCCAAGGTGATCGTCAACGGCCGACCTACGCAGCCCCTCACCATTTCTCGATCGATACGCCAAGGCTGCCCTCTGTGACTTTACTTTACACTGTGGCCATGGAACCACTCCGCCGCGCGGGATTAGCCGAGCGGTCTAAGCGCTGCTGTCATACACTGTGCGGCTGGTCCCGGCGGAGGTTCGAGTCCTCCCTCGGGCATGGATGTGTGTGTTTGTCCTTAGGATAATTTAGGTTAAGTAGTGTGTACGCTTAGGGACTGATGACCTTAGCAGTTAAGTCCCATAAGATTTCACACACATTTGAACATTTTAACATTTGAACCACTCCTATGCGGCCTGCGCCAACGACTAACGGGTATGACGTTACGAGGCCACACTTTCCGATGTAAAGCGTACACAGAAGACCAGGTGATTGTCATCCGCAACGGCGACGACACCGCTAGCGCACTGAATTGGATAGCGACATATAGCATGGCCACTGGTAGTCGTATCAACGCCGCAAAGTCGGTGGCGATGAACATCGGGGTCGAATTGTCTGAGGACAGTGTCACCCCCCTACAGCTCAGAGATACTTTGAAATGACTCGGCATTGGTTTTACAGACGATATACGACGAACCGCTGCTCACAACTTTCGACGGCTTTTACGAAATGTTCGGACTGCGATTGCCAACAACCGCCTACGAGCCCTGGACATCGTCCAACGGACCCAGTATGTCAACACGCGTTTAGCGTCACGTGTTCCGCACATCGCCCAGATATTACCTATACCGGTGGTGTTAGCTCGCCGTATACTTGCGGCTTTTGGGTCCTTCGTGTGTTCAGGAATGTTTTTCAAGGTCAAATATGAGACTCTCACCCATCCCCCGGATCGGGGAGGGCTTAGCCTTTATCACGTTCATGACAGAGCGGTCGGCCTATTTGTGAGCACATTAGTCAAATTATGGCACCGCCGTCCGGACAGTCTGACGAGTTTGTTAATAGAAGAACTAGCACCGCCCTCCCTGTTGCCACCTGTGTCGATACACCACGTCCCCTCCTCGCTCTTCTACATCGGTTTCTTTTACCTCGAACTCAGTTACGTTCGACTTGCCTTACCAGCGACTCAACTGGCGACGCCAAAGACGGTTTATCGGGTCCTGAAACGTGGACGACCCGATAACGTCGTGGAGAGGAAGCACCCGAACGTCAACTGGCGGGTAGTGTGGAGGACAATTCACCACGTAACACTGGACGCTGACGTCACGGCGATGTGGTATATTACTGTCGACGGTAAGCAGGTGACCAGATCAAGGCTACATGCGATACATATGGTAGACTCACCCACGTGCACGAGCTGTGGCGTTCAAGACAACGATGAACACCGTCTTAGTTGTGGCGATGAAAATTGAGTTGGATCATAAGAAACGAGGAGTTTCTCCGCAGGATCGAGGACGAAAGAAATATGAGGAAAACACTGGCTAGAAGAAAGGACAGGATGACAGGGCATGTGTCAAAACATGAGTAAACAAGTTCCTGAGGGGGCAGCACGTCTCCTGGAGCTTGGAGAAACACCAGCAGATTAGGTTGGGTGATTTTCTGCCCTCGGAAAAAATCAGAAGAGTACAACCATCATTGGCTCTAGCAACCCGAAGTATGATGTCTTCAATTGGTTCTGTATGAAGCTGCCTGACACATTAAGGTAGTCAGCGTCTAGTTATCGGCGCTGTATTCACAAGTAGCTATGGCAGAATCTGATCGCGTCACAAAAAATAAGATTTCGCCATTCATTCCCTCTAACTACATCTTCGTTTACGCATACTATATCTGTAACTTCCTGGAAAAATAAAACTGTATGCTAGACCAACATAGAGTTTTAATGTGCCAGGAAGTTTCAGTAGAGTAAACTTTGCTGCGGAGTGCAGGATACTTTGAGGTAACTGTCTCTATACTGTCGCCCCGTTCTTTTCAGCATTTATAATATCTTACTTATACTTCCTTCGAGTAACGCCGAATCATATCGACCCAAGGCTATCTTATTCCCGGATGAGACTTATTACCCACGCACGAAAACTAATGCCATACGTGGCTTCGTGGACATGCAGTGCATTATTTGTTTCGAGACGGCACTAAGGACACTTTAGACTTTTGGAACTATCTACAGGAACGACATTGCAAGATCCTCCGTAACCCAAAGTATCGCCAATATTTTTCCAATTATTTGTGGAGTGCGTTCCACGAGCCTCCACGTAGCTGGAACATCACGGGTAAGAGAAGCTAAAAATTACAAGACGATGATAGAACACTACACGGTACAACGTGGGCTCTACCTTGGTCATTACGAGAAGTCATACCTGGATGATACAGCAGATGGAGAGTTTCGTCGTGAACCCTCGCACTCTATAGCTTATAGCAGTATTTGCCCCATTTCCTCGTTTTGTCCCCGGAGCGAAAAGGTCTTCGCAGTTTTTGTTTCCCATCCGGTGCAAAATATAGCACCGGTTAATGGTGGTATGGATTCAACCCTTAGGTTTTGTTTCATGGCTTCCTTAACCCCACACTTTGCTCTCTTTCTTTATGCCTTTTGCTGCAACTATAAGCATGTTTTTAGTTATGTGCGTCCCCAACTCGACGCAACGAGTGTACTTACTAGTTTTCAGTTACTTACTATTAAAAAAATACAAGAAATAAAAACATTTAAAAATAAATAAAATAAAAAAACATTCACAATAATACACCAACTGCATCCTTTGTACCATATCACCAGGATGGGAGGGAGGAGACATCGTGGCCAGACCTCGGATTGCGACCCCTGCCCACCTTGCCTCCGCCACCCCACTACCCGACCAATCTCCAACAAAAAAGAAAAAAAAGAGCGTTGGTAGAGCACTTGCCCGCGAAAGGCAAAGCTTCCGAGTTCGAATCTGGATCCGGCACGCAATTTTAATCTTCCAGGAAGTTTCATTTTTAAAACTAGTTATTGCAGAGGAAGCAATTAACGAAGATGACAAACTGTTTGTCACGACAATATATTTGATTATGGATAAATAGATTCAGAAACTGGAAATGATAAATTTCTAACAGAGATCAGAGAATATAGTTATTTGTTCAAATATAAGTTCAATTTTAAAGTTATTGAAGTGATAAATCAAGCAACTTTATATCTTATGAGAACGCAAAGGTGTGGCACGGACACATTTCAACGGTTACTAAACATATATCGAAATGGAATAAGAAAAAGATATGAAGTGTCTTTCTAAAAATGGTTCAAATGGCTCTGAGCACTATGGGAGTTAACAACTGAGGTCATCAGTCCCCTAGACTTAGAACTACTTAAACCTAACTAACCTAAGGACATCACACACATCCGCGCCCGAGGCAGGATTCGAACCTGCGACCTTAGCGGTCGCGCGGTATCAGACTGAAGCGCCTAGAACCGCTCGGCCACCTCGGCCGGCCAAGTGTCTTTCTAGAAAACAACGAAAAAATGAATGAGTTCGATGAATTGTCTTTAAAAGGATGACAGTGTCACATAGACTGAGTCTTCAACGATAAAAATTACCACATACTGATCTCAAATAAGAAATATGTACCTAGAAATCATTCAGATAATGAACAGTATTATCCTGACTTACGTTTTTATCTACATTAGTTCATGAAATTTATGCAAACTCTCTAATGATGTGGTAGAGATTCACATGGATCAAGATGAAGCTTTGACATTGACGCAAAGACGCTACCAGGTATTTTGGATTAAGGAGTATTTATGTCTTCACTACTGAGGTATCGTTGTGTATGCTTTATCTTTGGTTTTACAAGAGATTGCCTTCGTGTAGTCTCTGTCCTGCATTAACTTACACGCCACTTATATTTTCCTACCTCAGTCTGCATTCGCTTCTTTAATCTTTGTAAGTCCCTTTGCTGTACATATCCCAGAAGATTTTAAAATTGGCCTACTCTCTTCAATTTTCTAAATCTCATTGCCAGGTGCCTTCTTTTATTGGACAAATATTTTGTACACACTGTCATACAAGATTTTGAGCTTTGTCTTTTTCATAATAAGACGAATTTTATTATACTCATATATGTAGCTCGCTAGTTTTAGTCTGATTGTAAGCATTATATTAAATCATATTTGCTTATTATTGAAAAACCTGTGACTCTTTTTACAGCCTAGATGTACACACGCATCATGGGTCCGTGAAACTCTGAAAACATTGAGATAAAGATAAATTTCCCGAGGTCTTCCACATTCAGCGGCGGAGGAAAGCGCGTGCCACACCTCACGTGTATTCAACGACCGAACACATGGAGGCTTTATTGCTAACCAACGAACCTAAGCCGACAGGACCTCCATCAGCGCTACAGAAGCCGCGAAAAACGCCTGTGTCTACTCATGGAACACATGGACCAGACTCTGACCAGAGTTCGAAGCTTTGCAGTCGACACAGGCAGCTGTGGTCTTCATTCCTCGAGTCGCTTGGGCGGGAGCGACAGAGTCCGCCGATGACGCCTGCTTGCCCACCGCCGCCTGTTGCAGTCAAGCGGGTATGCAGAGCATATTTACGCGGCGCGCACCATCTAAGCTCAAGCTTGTATGTCTTTATTCTTAAATTGTGGGTGTTGCACGCTTGAGATAAATCAGATATTATAAATGCTGAAAAGAACGGGGCGACAGTATAGAGACAGTTACCTCAAAGTATCCTGCACTCCGCAGCAAAGTTTACTCTACTGAAACTTCATGGCACATTAAAACTCTATGTTGGTCTAGCATACAGTTTTATTTTTCCAGGAAGTTACAGATATAGTATGCGTAAACGAAGATGTAGTTAGAGGGAATGAATGGCGAAATCTTATTTTTTGTGACGCGATCAGATTCTGCCATAGCTACTTGTGAATACAGCGCCGATAACTAGACGCTGACTACCTTAATGTGTCAGGCAGCTTCATACAGAACCAATTGAAGACATCATACTTCGGGTTGCTAGAGCCAATGATGGTTGTACTCTTCTGATTTTTGCCGAGGGCAGAAAATCACCCAACCTAATCTGCTGGTGTTTCTCCAAGCTCCAGGAGACGTTATGCCCCCTCAGGAACTTGTTTACTCATGTTTTGACACATGCCCTGTCATCCTGTCCTTTCTTCTAGCCAGTGTTTTCCTCATATTTCTTTCGTCCTCGATCCTGCGGAGAAACTCCTCGTTTCTTATGATCCAACTCAATTTTCATCATCTTTATGTAACACTGTATCTCAAATACTTCGATTCTCTTCTGGCTTCTCCACAATCCATGATTAACTTCAGTACAATGCTGAGCTCAAGACGTACATTCTCTGAAATTTCATCTTTAACTTCAAGCCTTGGTTTGACACTAGTCTTCCTTTAGCGAGGAACACCCCCTTTGCTTGACCCAGTCTGCTCCTGATATCCTTCTTGCTTCTTCCGCCATGGGTTTCCTTTGCTCGCAAGGGTACAAAATTCCTTCACTTTGCCTAGCACTTGTTCGTTTGTTCCTTGTTAAAGTTACCACCAATATAATTTCTGTTACCTTTCATTACTTTCTTCTGCCTTTGGTTATTCTTTGTCCTTTTTCTGTACTCATTAGATTGTTCATTACATTCAACAGGTTTTGTAATTCGTCATTATCACTCAGGATAGCAGTGTCATACAGTGCCATAAGGGAATCTTATCACTGATACGATTTTATCCTGAATTTTCGTTCAATTAATGAGTCTTTCTTTTATCTCCATCATTGCTTCTTCAGCATACTGGTTGAACAATATGGGAGGAAGACTGCGTTCCTGCCCTTGATTCTGGTACACATTGTACATTATCCATCTTCCATAAAGCATATTTCCATTTTCCTGAAGATTTCAAATACCTTTTCCACTTTAATGTGCCCATATAATTTTCTTAGGCAGCCTACGTACCTTAGAGGTTAGCGCTGCTGAATATCAAGCGGAGGACCCAGTTTCAGTACCCGGCGCTGCCAAGGATTGCTTTCTTGGTGAGAGCACTGGGACGGGGTGCATTTAGAAGGGAATGGTCGAATGCGACAAGTCGAAAAAAATGCCCAGAATTTTTTTCTACAGGTAGAATACAACGAAAGAAAGGCCCTGTCAAAATTTTAGCTGCTAAAACGCACTGCGTGTGCTTTTTTTAAAAAAAAAATATTGAAAATAGCCAAATTCGTAGATCGCCAGGCGGTTGGAGGATTGCACACCCCTACCGGAGTTGTAGCAGACAACGCATGCACAGCATAGCAAGAGTATATATTTGGTTGACGGCGCTTCGGTAAACAGATAACACGACTCGGTACGAGCGTAATTTGTAAAGCGAATTTTTGTTTTCGTTCATAGTTTCTGTTCAATCAAATCTGCAACTCATTTAATAACCAGTTGCTTTTGCAGTAGTCTAAGCGTTAGCAATAGAGACAACACTGAATCGATATTCATTGTGTTTAACCCTTAACGTTAAGCAGTGTGCAAACCCGATTTTGCTTCAGAAAATCTGACCGTGAACTGTTACAAATGGCAGAAAATCTTACACAAAGTATTAAACACGCGCAAAAATGAAATTCGCAAAACTGTGAGAGAAAAATTATCCGAAACGTTTACTATACAGGGTGGCCACGAAGTCTCATTACCCCTATTAATAAACAACGTAAACTTGAAAAAATAACAATAAATAACAAGAACAACGGTACTTGAGACCATGCAGAGTTGCTCGTAAGATGCAATGCCGATGGAGATCTACGAGACTGGTCTATCCGAAACGCAAATGAGATGAACACTGCTGATTTCAAGTCTTTTTCTAACTGATTGAGCAGATCAAAAAATCATACGGTATAGTAATTCGTAAAACAATGAAGTTTTCTTCAAGTAAACGTGTAGAAGAGATGCCATTAGTTCATGTATCATGTGAAGATGAATCGTGCTATTATACCTACATTTGCTGTGTCTAACGCTGATGAGTCAGGTCTCATGAAAGAACTACGAGGAAACCGCACTTCATCATGCTGAGGCGAAAAAAGACAGTCTGCTGTACAATCGGTTAATGCGATGACACATATATACGACAATGACAGTGATAAGTGTGAGTGGATTACTGTCGCCGCTGCTTTATATTTGTCTTCAGGGACCTCAGGGCATATTGTGACCAAAAACAAAAAAAAAGGACTGTTTAGTGTCAAAAACCATATTACCGACCTGTCAAATCTGGAAAAGTAGGAAAGAAATTTTTTTAATATTTCATTCAACACGATTTCGAACGAGCTACAGAAATTAATTCATGCTTTGTTGGCCTCTTGGTTCAAAAATGATTCAAATGGCTCTGAGCACTATGGGACTTAACTTCTGAGGTCATCAGTCCCCTAGAACCTAGAACTACTTAAACCTAACTAACCTAAGGACATCACACACATCCATGCCCGAGGCAGGATTCGAACCTGCGACCGTAGCGGTCCTGCGGTTCCAGACTGCAGCGCCTTTAACCGCACGGCCACTTCGGCCGGCCCATTAACTCAGTTTTTTTTATTACAGAGGGCAGCAAATCCTCTGACCGAACACGCTGAGCTACCGTGCCGGCACCACTCAGCTATCGGGGGCGGACACAATAAAAGTGGAAGACCAAGAACGAAGTGTTCGGATTAAAAAGCGTGCAAGAGAGGGATGCATTCTTTCGCCCTGCTGTTCAGTTGAAGAAGAAATGACGGAAATAAAAGAAAGGTTCAAGAGTAGGATTAATATTCAGGCGGAAAGAATATCACCGATAAGATTCGCTGAAGAGTTGGTTATCCTCTGTGACAATGAAGGAGATATTACAAGATATGTTGAATTAAATTAACGGTCTAATGAGTAAAGGATGTAGGACGAGAGTAAACCGGAAAAATACAAAAGTAGTGATAAGTAGCAGAAATAAGGATAGCGGGAAACTGAACATCAAAATTGGGATCACGAGGTAAGCCAAGTTAAGGAATTCTATTACCTTCGAAGCAAGATATACCACGACGGACGAAGCAAGGAGGACACAAAAAGCTGACAAGCACAGGCGAAGGTGGCATTCCTGACCAAGAGAAGCTTATTGATGGCAAATGTAGGACTTAATTTCAGGAAGAAAGTTGTTAGAACGTGTTTCTGGAGCACAGCATTGTATTGTTGTGAATAATGGACAATGAGAAAAGAAGGGAATCGAAGTGTTTGAGACATGTTACTGAAGAAATATGAAAATTAGATTGACTGATGAGGTAAAGCATGAGGAGGTTCTCCACATAACAGGCAAACACAGACAAGGAGAAGGGCCACGGTGATAGGACACGTGTTGAGACACCAGGGAAAAACCACCATGGTGCTAGAGGGAGCTGTAAGGGGCAAAAACTGTAGGGAAAGACAGAGACTGGCATACATCCAGCTAATAATTGAGGACTTAAGATGCTAGTGCTACTGTGAGACGAGGAGGTTGGCACAGGAGAGGAAGTCATGGTGGGGTGCGTCGATCTTGTCGGAAGATTTACGACTAAAAAGCAAAAGATCATGATATTTCATGGGCCCTCACCGTGATTACTCCGCAAGGTCTCATTGCTGGTAAAGATTATGTAAGGATTTTGGATGATTACCTTAGTCCCATAGTATCATGTTTGTTACACAATGTTGTTGCGTCCTTCTAAACAGACATGGTCCCTGTTCACACAGGTCGCATCGCCCAGGACGGTTTTTTTGAGCGCGAGGATGAATTATCGAATCTCCCCTGGCCACCACAGTCACTAGATCTCAATATTATTGTGTGTTTGTAGCCTACTTTGGAGAGAAGGATTCGTGACCGCTTTACCTCCTCAATGATCGTTACCTCAACGTGGCAGTATTTTACAGAAAGAATGGTGTGAGATCTCACTGAAAACCACACATGAGCATTATTTATCCATTCCGAGACGACTGGAAGTTGTTCTGAGTGCCAATGGGTTTCCTACACTTTATTAGGGATGGTATTATGTTGTGTTTTCGGTGTTTTCATGTTTCTGCCCACCCTCCATATGTTGCTGTATAGTTTTGTTTCCTTGAATATTTTTGAATTTACAGCTTTCGTCGATTAGTTGAGTGATTTATTCTATTTCCCTAGGTTTCGTCTCAGTTTGTTGCCCCTGCGTGTGTCTGTTCGACTTACATTATTACCCTTTTAGGGAGATCCATTCCTCTTCATCTGAACTGCCTGCACAGGTATTCATAACGGTTGTACGTAAGACCTCGTAGAACTTCAAACGGACACAATTATCTCATACTTCTCACTAGCTTAACGCCCGCTGCTTCACTCGTGTTGTCTGTATTGTCTGCAAAGATCATTTTTTGTTTTTCTTTACTCGAACTTTTATGTTGTTCGGAAATTACATCATCTTCTAACATTGGTACCCAAATGAAGGCCATAGTAGCATGGTCTATTCCGAACGTACTTCTGACGAAAAAGCAATTCTGGCGTCAAGTGTCGGAGGTCTTTGTTAATCCTACTCCACAGAAACTTTCATCCCGTCATCATTCATCATAAATTTTTTTTAGAATTCAAATACATATTTTCATAGATTTAGCTTTAAGATGATTAATACACTCACGGAAAAAAACACAACACAAAAAGTAATTGATGTAGAGTAATAAAATTTCGGGTATACGTTTGTCTAGGTAACATATTTCAGTGATTAACATTGTGAGATCACACGTTAACGTAAGCCATCGCAAATGTGATATGCTGGTACATTAATAACCACTTTAAGCGCCAGAATGTTGAATGCAAACATGTAAACGTGCATGCATTGAGTTGTATAGGTGTCGAGCGTCAGTTTTTGGGATGGAGTTCTATGCCTGTTGCACTTGTTCGATCAATACAGGGACGGTTAATGCTTTCTGTGAATGACACTGGAGTTGTCGTCCAATGATGTCCCATATATACTCGATTGGAGACAGATCTGGTGGTCGAGGATCCGATGATAGAGCAGGCAAAGACAACATGTCGATGCTCTGTAGATCAGGTTGGATTACAACGGCGGTATCTGGGCGAGCGTTATCCAGTTTGAAAACACCCCCTACAATGCTGTCCATGAATGGCAACACGAGATTAACGTACAAATTTGCGGTCAGAATCTGTGGGATAACTACGAGAGTGCTCCTGCTGCCATACGAAATCACACATCAGACCATAACTCCATCCAGAGTGTCTAGAACGCAAACAGGTTCCTTGCAGGCCCTCAACTACCCTCCTTCTAACCAACATACAGCAATTACTGGCACTGATGCAGAACTAGTTTTCATCAGAAAACACAACACACCTCCATCCTGCCCCCTCCCCTCCCCCCCCCCCCCCCCCCCCACCCTTGCACTCTCGCTTGACACCTCTGAAGTCGCGAATGGCGGTGGTTTGGGTCAGTGGAATGAACGCTACAGGGCGTCTGGCTCGGACTCGTCCTTGAAGTAGCCGATTATTAACAGCTCGATGTACCACTGTGGTGCCAAATACTGCTCAAATTACTACTGTAGATGCAGTAAGATGCGGCAGATACCCACGCCGACACGATGGTCTTCGTTCTCGGAAGTGCCACGTGGCCGTCCGGAGACCGGTCTTCTTGCGACCACCGTACATTCTCGTGACCACCGCTGCCAGCAGTCATATACAATGGCTACAAATGGTTCAAATGGCTCTGAGCACTATGCGACTCAACTTCTGAGGTCATCAGTCGCCTAGAACTGAGAACTAATTAAACCTAACTAACCTAAGAACATCACATACATCCATGCCCAAGGCAGGATTCCAACCTGCGACCGTAGCGGTCGATCGGCTCCAGACTGTAGCGCCCAGAACCGCACGGCCATTCCGGCCGGCTGCAATGGCTACGTTCCTGCCAAGTCTTTCTGCAATATTGCAAAAGGAACATCCAGCTCTATTACATGACTTCGTTCAAACATAGTGAGATGTTAATAATCGCATCTTTGTCGCTTTAAAGACATTTTTGTCTAACATGAACTCATTTTCAAATATAGAATTACGCCTACCAACTTTCGCTTATGTGGTACAAGTTCTTGTTGGTGTTGCAATTCTTTTTCCATCAGTTTATAACGAAATATTTTCATAAAAATTGTCATCCCCTGTTGCCGCCATTAGGGGCTGAATTTCCAAAAAGAAAAAACGAACTGAATCACGTATTTTTTTATTACTGACAGAGAAACCAAATACCAGTTTTTGTACTTATAGCATCGAAATTTCCTTAGTAGTGACATATTGTCAAAAATCCTCTTATCCGCTATTTCATCCCCTTGGGGCGGACTTCGAACAGCCACAAATACTAAACGATGCTTGCAGTTCAAGACCAACACTCTCTCCAGATTTCAAGTTCTGTTCTTAGCGATTTGGGCTGGGAGGTGATGAGTCATTCAGTCAGTCAGGACATTGTCTTTTAAATATAGAAATTACTTCATTATCTCATTTCCTTAGACAGTGCTTCTTCTTGATGATTCTCTGGAATTTAGGCTATTCATCATTACTAAACTGTGGTCTTATTCTTTATTTGCTCCTGTCTTATAGTCCGTTAACTGACTTAGGAATCTCAGTCTCTTCATTATGTGATCCAGCTGGTATCCTTCCGTAGCTGGTGGGAATTTCCAAGTATACTTCCTTGTCTTGTAGTTCTCATAAAGTTTTGTTGCTAACGCCAGCTGAAATTTATTGCTAAACTCGAAGAGTATTTCTTCTCTGTCATTCGTGTTTCCAAGCCTATTTTCTCCAGTAAGTCTGTCTTCTGTTTCTTTCTGTAATATAGAGTACCAGTCAACGATGATTATTTTATTTTCGTATCTCTTTAGATACTGAATTACCCGTTTATCTCCATCGTACATTCTTCATTCGGCTTCGTTATATACTCGTATATCCGAGCTAATGTTCTCAATTTGGAAATTGCTTTTCAACTCTGATGACAATAATCCTATCACTGAACTGTTTGCAGCAAGTCACTGTTTATCATATGTTCCTGTTCGTAACAAATATCACGTCCGTTATACGATTTTCTGTTGATGTTGATACAACGCTATATACATCTTACGAGAAATCTATTTTTTCTTTTCTTTTCATTTATCTGACATCTACTGTATTCCGACTGAGCTTTTAAATTTTCTCTGTTATGTTCGGATATCTACCATTCCACTCTCTGGCTTACAAAATTTTACCTTTTCGTTGATTTTTCAATCTTTTCATAATGATCACCTCGCATTTGTCCATCCCCTCCCGGTGATCCATATGGGGGACTAATCCAATATTTTTTGCGAGTGGGGATATAATAGTGACACTTTTTCAATGGACAACGTGTCCCGTGGATTAAGAGGCTAGTCAGGAAGACTCAGTGTGCAAAGAAGTGGGATACAGAAGTACTAAGAAATGAAGAGGCACACTTGAAATTCTCTGAGGCTATACATATTGTGATAATGGATAGCTCAGTAGGCAGGTCAGCTGAAGAGGAATGGGCATCTCTTAAAAGAGCACTCATGGATGTTGGAGAGAGAAACGTAGGTATAAGGGAGGTAACTGCAAAGAAACCATGGGTAACAGAAGAATACCTCAGCTGATCGACGAAAGAACGAAGTCCAAAATTGCTCAGGGAAATTCAGGAACTCAGACATACAGGTCACTTAGGAATGAAATAAATAGGAAGTGCAGGGAAGCTAAGACGAAATGGCTGCAGGGAAGATGTGAAGAAATCGAAAAAGAAATGACTATGGGAAGGACTGACTCAGAGTACAGAAAAGTCAAAACAGCCTTCGGTGAAATTAGAAGAAAGGGTGGTAACATTATGAGTGCATTGGGAATCCCACTATTAAATGCAGTTGAGAGAGCAGATAACTGGGAAGAATACATTGAGGGCCTCTGCGAGGGAGAAGACTTATCTGAAGCTACCTAGGCAGCAAAGCATGATGGCCGGAGCAAAGAGGACATCAAAAGCAAAGTAGCACTGGCAAAAGCGGCATTCTTGGCCAAGAGAAGTCTACTAGTATCAAAGATATGTTTTAATTTGAAGAAGAAGCTTCTGAGAATGTATGTTTGGAATACAGCGTTGTATGACAGTGAAACATGGCCTGTGGGGAGAACCGGAACAGAAGAGAATCAAAGCATTCGAGATGTGGTGCTACAGAAGAACGTTGAAAATTAGGTGGACTGACGGGGTAGGGATTGAGGAGGTTCTACGCAGACTTGCCGAAGAAAGGAATATGTGGAAAACACGGACAAGAAGAAGGGACAGGATAACAGGACATCTTTAAGACATAAGGAAATAACTTCCATGGTACCAAAAAGAGCTGTAGAGGGTAAGATAGAGATTGGGGTTATGCAGCAAACAACTGAGGACGTAGGCTGCAAGTGCTACTCTGAGATGAAGAGGCTAGCACAGGAGAGGAATCCGTCGTAGGCCGTCAAACCAGTGAAAAGATTGATGACTCAAAAAAGAGTCTTTAGCACACTGGTTTCCATTGCTTTCTGCATTCTCATGCGGTCGCCCATTGGTTATTCTTTCGCCTTAAGGGGCAGTGTCCCACACCAATGGGAAGGCGATGGGTGCTAATCTGCCTTTTTTCACAAGGACCACCATTGCTGATACTTATTATTTAAAATACAATCAGTGGTTAGGAATTCAGGGCGTTTTGATTAGTAGTCATATACCCAAACCAAAGACCATTGCACAACCTCCTTTACAAAATAATTATTTATTTTCTTGTTATTTTTTCTGGAAAAGGCGGAGGGGTGCACTTCAGATCGCAAACCGAGAGACCTCTTTTTCTCCACGCCAGTTCGCGCGAATGAAGGGATTACAGCCGATCCCATTGCTCCTCCTGTCCTCCAGCTGAGCTAGTCCGCCGGCCGGAGTGGCCGAGCGGTTCTAGGCGCTATAGTCTGGAACCGCGCGACCGCTACGGTCACAGGTTCGAATCCTGCCTCGGGCATGGATGTGTGTGATGTCCTTAGGTTAGTTAGGTTTAAGTAGTTCTTAGTTATAGGGGACTGATGACCTCAGAAGTCCCATAATGCTCAGAGCCATTTGAACCATTTTTTGGAGCTGGTCCTCTGTCTCTAACGGGTAAGTTGATACGAGATGTTAAATTTGGATTACCCTTTCCGTCGTCTCCAGTCTCTCCCGAAGATTTCCTTTCACGAATCTATCTGTCGCTTTATGTATCAAATTTCACCTCCGAATCTTTCTCTAATCCGATGGATAATAAAGTTTACCTGTGCTTAAAGAAGATTCAAATTGTTCAAATGGCTCTGAGCACTATTCGACTTAACTTCTGAGGTCATCAGTCGCTTAGAACTTAGAACTAATTAAACCTAACTAACCTAAGGACATCACACACATTCATGCCCGAGGTAGGATTCGAACCTGCGACCGTAGCGGTCGCCCGGTTCCAGACTGTAGTGCCTAGAACCGTATGGCCACTCTGGCCGGCTCTTAAAGAAGAACTTGGTTTTAACTAATTATGGTCTGTTGCCAATCGCTGACGCAACACTGGAGTAAATTAATGGAACGTCAAGTACTGTAAAAGCCCCCAGTCTCACTTGCGGTCGCGTATTGTAATGAACCGGAGGCAGATGAGCTGGCTGATATGCTATACTGACAAATGTAAATTATTAGCGTGTATTGGTCTGTTGTCGACTTTATACTTAATGTTTGTGTGTGTGTGTGTGTGTGTGTGTGTGTGTGTGTGTGTGTGTGTGTGTGTGTGTGTGTGTGTTCGTGTGTTACAGCACAGCTATGGAACGCCCGGAGCAAGTTAAATCAATTTTCGTACGTATTGGTTTATTAGGTGGAAAAATGCTGCTGTAATAGGACGCCACGAGCAAACTTGGTATGTATATGACTTACTATATGGAAGAAAAAACTGTTGGGGTAAAACACCCCTAGCGTAGCTAAGGGTTGAAGTGACTGTAGGGGAAGGAACGGGATGCCTCATAAACGACCCCTGGAACGCTTGGAGTAATGACAACCAAAATATATGATATACTCTTGGGAAAAATACGTGTTATTGTAAGACTTCCCTTGGAGCTTTAAAGGTGAGTGTGATACGTATTACATGAAACAATTAGCGAAAACGAACGGTACCATCGTCCAATATAGAGATTATCAGTGTTACTGAGCTTAGTGACCACTTCGATAACAAAAAATGGTTCAAATGGCTCTAAGCACTATGGGACTTAACATCTGAAGTCATGAGTCACCTAGACTTAGAACTACTTAAAACTAACTAACCTAAGGACAGCACACACATCCATGCCCGGGGCAGGATTCGAACCTGCGACCGTAGCTGTCGCGCGGTTCTGGACTGAAGCGCCTAGAACCGCTCGGTCACAATGGCCGGCTTCGATAACATTTAACCCCTAGCAGTGGGGGTGGTGGTAGTAAAGGGTAGCATTTAGAGCAAAACACTGGAACGCTTGGAGGAATTACAACCAAAGTTTGTATGCATCTCACTACACTCCTGGAAATTGAAATAAGAACACCGTGAATTCATTGTCCCAGGAAGGGGAAACTTTATTGACACATTCCTGGGGTCAGATACATCACATGATCACACTGACAGAACCACAGGCACGTAGACACAGGCAACAGAGCATGCACAATGTCGGCACTAGTACAGTGTATATCCACCTTTCGCAGCAATGCAGGCTGCTATTCTCCCATGGAGACGATCGTAGAGATGCTGGATGTAGTCCTGTGGAGCGGCGCCTCAGTTGGACCAGCGTTCGTGCTGGACGTGCAGACCGCGTGAGACGACGCTTCATCCAGTCCCAAACATGCTCAATGGGGGACAGATCCGGAGATCTTGCTGGCCAGGGTAGTTGACTTACACCTTCTAGAGCACGTTGGGTGGCACGGGATACATGTGGACGTGCATTGTCCTGTTGGAACAGCAAGTTCCCTTGCCGGTCTAGGAATGGTAGAACGATGGGTTCGATGACGGTTTGGATGTACCGTGCGCTATTCAGTGTCCCCTCGACGATCACCAGTGGTGTACGGCCAGTGTAGGAGATCGCTCCCCACACCATGATGCCGGGTGTTGGCCCTGTGTGCCTCGGTCGTATGCAGTCCTGATTGTGGCGCTCACCTGCACGGCGCCAAACACGCATACGACCATCATTGGTACCAAGGCAGAAGCGACTCTCATCGCTGAAGACGACACGTCTCCATTCGTCCCTCCATTCACGCCTGTCGCGACACCACTGGAGGCGGGCTGCACGATGTTGGGGCGTGAGCAGAAGACGGCCTAACGGTGTGCGGGACCGTAGCCCAGCTTCATGGAGACGGTTGCGAATGGTCCTCGCCGATACCCCAGGAGCAACAGTGTCCCTAATTTGCTGGGAAGTGGCGGTGCGGTCCCCTACGGCACTGCGTAGGATCCTACGGTCTTGGCGTGCATCCGTGCGTCGCTGCGGTCCGGTCCCAGGTCGACGGGCACGTGCACCTTCCGCCGACCACTGGCGACAACATCGATGTACTGTGGAGACCTCACGCCCCACGTGTTGAGCAATTCGGCGGTACGTCCACCCGGCCTCCCGCATGCCCACTATACGCCCTCGCTCAAAGTCCGTCAACTGCACATACGGTTCACGTCCACGCTGTCGCGGCATGCTACCAGTGTTAAAGATTGCGATGGAGCTCCGTATGCCACGGCAAACTGGCTGACACTGACGGCGGCGGTGCACAAATGCTGCGCAGCTAGTGCCATTCGACGGCCAACACCGCGGTTCCTGGTGTGTCCGCTGTGCCGTGCGTGTGATCATTGCTTGTACAGCCCTCTCGCAGTGTCCGGAGCAAGTATGGTGGGTCTGACACACCGGTGTCAATGTGTTCTTTTTTCCATTTCCAGGAGTGTATATGGGAAAATGCTGCTATAATAGGAGTCCCCCCCCACCCCTTCCGCCGCCCGCCAGGGTGTGGTGGCGTGGGCAAGTCCTCATATGCACAGCTCAGGAGCACATGGAGAAATTTCACCTAAACGTAGTACATGCATGATTAAGTACCAGGAAACAACTGTCGTTGCAATACATGGATGACTACGGCGGAAAAAATACTGTGAGAGCGAGGCACCGCTAGAGGCAGGGATGTTTGTAGAAAGGGGTAGTACGGGGCTGGAAGTGGAAAGAGGGACGTGAAGAGAAAAAATTATAATGTTAACACCCCAGAATTCATGCAGCAGGATTGAGCAAGCAGAGATTCGGTTCAACTGCCACCATATAGTCTTTTGTTCCTCCTTCTTCTTCCTCTTCTTTTCCTCTGAATCTGCTTGGCAGAACGGGGCTAATTTTGCCTCTTTACATCGGTCTTCTGCTTCTTCTTAACCCAGAAAGCTTATATTTTCTGGCTGTGTGCAAGCTTCCTCTCCTCTGGCCACTTCGGTCTTCTTGATCCTGTGCCGTTTTTGCTGGTAAAGGACTTGGAAATTCCCCCTGTAGCGTGATCTGCCGGAATTTGGACCTGTCCTGTGTGGATCCTTCTGGAATTTCAGGTTCCGCCAGGTCCGCTTTAACTGTGGTGATCCATTTTTACTTGAAGTCTTTCCCTCTACCTGTCTTGGTGGAGATTCTGTTTGTGAGTCTCCAGGGGTTCATGCAGGTCAAATGTCCATGAAGTCACGTCGCCTTTCCTCATAGATGTGATGAAGTCTGCCTGGAGATGATACAGCTAATACGTCTGATCTTGTAGGTGATTGTCTTCTCTTATTGGCCCTAGTCTCCTTAGAATTTTCCGTGGACGCTTCCCATTCTTCAGAAGCTTTCAGAGCCGTATAATACAGAAGGCCTTGCTACTGAGTTGTAATGTTTGAGCTTAATATTCTTGGAAAGGTACATGAATATGTAAATGCTCGTGGCGGGAGTGGTAGACCGTCTCCAACTTGGCACATCTGGTATCTATTGCCACGCTCGCAATCTCATTTGCTAAAACCCGCTATCCAAAATATCTGACTGCAGGAAATTTAAGTATACTTCTGTCTTATAGTGGAAATGCAAATTTTGGCTACCTTTATGTTAGTAATGTACTAACTTTTTTGTATACTGATCTTCAAACCACTCTTAGCTGCTGTCACGTAGACGCTCTGTAGTTGGTGAGTAGCTTCCTCTATTACATCGGCTTGTAGAAGAAGGTCATGTTCAGAGACAAGGCAGAGTACATTGAGACTGTATTTCTTGTATCAAATCTTCATTCCAGATCACGATGATAGTGCGCAATTCCATTCCCTGACAATTTTATCAAGTACACAGTTGAAAAGGATGCATCTTGTCTTTTACTGAATTTATTATATCAGGGGACTTCTATCGGACAAAACTTCGATATGATACAGGAGAGCGTGTGAAGAAGATTCCAGGCAATTTAACTGAAGCAACAAGTTCACCAAGGAAGGTAAAGGATGAAACAGTCTTTATCCCACGGATAACACTCATTATAATGGATCTCCCATATAACGTCCAATTACACTTGTGTTCTCGTTCATGATTGATAAATCAGAGTGGTAATTTATTGAACAATGTATAGTAGATGTGATATCACCATGTTAAATTAATTTATTGTTGAAGCTAGAGCTGTAAGTAAAAATATTGTGTATTATCTTTTTTCGTATTATCATTTATTTTACAATGGGTCTGTAAAAGATTTTCCTTCATAATTTGTTTTATACTTTTAAATAAATGTACAAGGGGTAATAGGTGTAAGTGCAGATATTTCTGTTGGTGACTCAGGACAATGTACTGAACAACATTACATAATTATGTACTTCATTTGCTTACTAAAAATTATAGGTGTTAGGAGCAGTATGATTTTAGGATAGTTAGTGTTGTGTCCTGCCCATTCGTCAGATATGGGGTGCCTAGGAAACTTGCTTTCTCGGATCGCTAGACAACAATTCAAGCAAATCGTATTAATGAATTTTTATTACAGTAAGATAAATGACAATATTTTGAGAATCTACAGTGGTGTGTCGCTAGTAATGAGCAACAGACAAAATAAGAAAATCTCTTCAGTATACACAACTCCTAATACAAGAAAACAATACAGTTCTCAAGTCGCTGCTGTAGAGCTCGTAGAAGGGCTAGTTGACAACTGGGCTGCGTCCAGGGGGCGCGGCGCTTGTGTTCTCTTCGCCTAGAGGCCGCTGCTGTCTCGATGTCGTCCTAGAGACGTTTTCTTCACAGCCCTCTCTGCCTCTACCTTTTCTGACCGTCGTGCCGGAGCTTTACTTTTACGCCGGAACAGTTAGTATCTCCAGGTAGATGTGTCAAGAGCAAGCCATTACTGCTAATTTCTCCCTGGGCAACAGGTCAGTTATTCAAGTATGGGCACGTTGACGCAGAACAGTTAGTCTATACTAACAGGGGTGGTCCACTTAGTGGTATAGTTACAGTAGTGTAGAAAACATCAGATGGTAAGGTTTGTGACATAAGGGCTGTTCGACAAAGAGAAAGAAACCAATACACTGATGTGTGTACATATTAAGGTACCATTTAAGAAAATATCTGCACTTGTAACCATTACATTCTGTATATTAAATATATAATAGATAACAATAGAGAAACTAAGTCTGTCTCTACAATAACCCAGATTTCGTTCCTTTTCCAGTCTAGTGTAAAACTGGGATAATAGAGTAACCAGGCAATGACGGGTAAGCAGCAAATTTTATTCTAATAGGCTAGCTGACCCTCTGCCCAGGGAGAGATAAGCGTTAGTGGCTTGCTGTTGACACACCTACCTGGATATACAAAATTGGCAAAAACCAGTAACTACATGAGGGGGGGGGGGTGTCCAAAGTTACCTCATGTGTAACTGTTAAATTGGTCAAGGGTAGATGGCACCGGCAATTCGCACCGAGTGTGCAGGATTGTCATTGTGGCACGGTTAGCCAGTACTGCGGAAGACAGTGGCTGAGGTGAGGTTATCCTTTGTAAAACGCAAATACTGAAGTAGGACAGACATGCTAGCAAGTACCTCCGAGGTTACAGAAGATGACTGCACGAAAACTACAAGACATTCAAGAAAATGACACATATACACTCCTGGAAATTGAAATAAGAACACCGTGAATTCATTGTCCCAGGAAGGGGAAACTTTATTGACACATTCCTGGGGTCAGATACATCACATGATCACACTGACAGAACCACAGGCACATAGACACAGGCAACAGAGCATGCACAATGTCGGCACTAGTACAGTGTATATCCACCTTTCGCAGCAATGCACGCTGCTATTCTCCCATGGAGACGATCGTAGAGATGCTGGATGTAGTCCTGTGGAACGGCTTGCCATGCCATTTCCACCTGGCGCCTCAGTTGGACCAGCGTTCGTGCTGGACGTGCAGACCGCGTGAGACGACGCTTCATCCAGTCCCAAACATGCTCAATGGGGGACAGATCCGGAGATCTTGCTGGCCAGGGTAGTTGACTTACACCTTCTAGAGCACGTTGGGTGGCACGGGATACATGTGGACGTGCATTGTCCTGTTGGAACAGCAAGTTCCCTTGCCGGTCTAGGAATGGTAGAACGATGGGTTCGATGACGGTTTGGATGTACCGTGCACTATTCAGTGTCCCCTCGACGATTACCAGTGGTGTACGGCCAGTGTAGGAGATCGCTCCCCACACCATGATGCCGGGTGTTGGCCCTGTGTGCCTCGGTCGTATGCAGTCCTGATTGTGGCGCTCACCTGCACGGCGCCAAACACGCACACGACCATCATTGGCACCAAGGCAGAAGCGACTGTCATCGCTGAAGACGACACGTCTCCATTCGTCCCTCCATTCACGCCTGTCGCGACACCACTGGAGGCGGGCTGCATGATGTTGGGGCGTGAGCGGAAGACGGCCTAACGGTGTGCGGGACCGTAGCCCAGCTTCATGGAGACGGTTGCGAATGGTCCTCGCCGATACCCCAGGAGCAACAGTGTCCCTAATTTGCTGGGAAGTGGCGGTGCGGTCCCCTACGGCACTGCGTAGGATCCTACGGTCTTGGCGTGCATCCGTGCGTCGCTGCGGTCCGGTCCCAGGTCGACGGGCACGTGCACCTTCCGCCGACCACTGGCGACAACATCGATGTACTGTGGAGACCTCACGCCCCACGTGTTGAGCAATTCGGCGGTACGTCCACCCGGCCTCCCGCATGCCCACTATACGCCCTCGCTCAAAGTCCGTCAACTGCACATACGGTTCACGTCCACGCTGTCGCGGCATGCTACCAGTGTTAAAGACTGCGATGAAGCTCCGTATGCCACGGCAAACTGGCTGACACTGACAGCGGCGGTGCACAAATGCTGCGCAGCTAGCGCCATTCGACGGCCAACACCGCGGTTCCTGGTGCGTCCGCTGTGCCGTGCGTGTGATCATTGCTTGTACAGCCCTCTCGCAGTGTCCGGAGCAAGTATGGTGGGTCTGACACACCGGTGTCAATGTGTTCTTTTTTCCATTTCCAGGAGTGTAGTAGGACAGAACATCTCTTCATATTTCGGTTTGTAGTACACACCATGGCGTAGTTGCAAGGCACACAACTAGGGGTCAGCCATGTCATAACATGTACACAAATCATCAGCTCCATATTGTCACAGCTAATTAGTTTGCTCCTATTAGAGGTATAGATAGGCAAGCCAATAAACAAATTTCCGAACCAGGCTGTGGTCGTTGCACCTTCCTGGGCAGCAGCAGCGACTTCGAAGAACCTCCACACTTTTTGACAAATTGTGTCCATACTGAGCACCTGTAAGGTGAGTTAAAAACATGGAGAGATTCTCTATCCAGTGATATGTGTTTTCTTTCTGCATCTTGTAGTTTTGGGGCAACTGTCTCCAAAACCTTCAATGTACTTACAACTAACTCTGTACTGAAAGTAAAAGAATACGCACGCCAGTGGCAGACAGAGTTGGGAAAACGACCATCAATATGTAGAAAAATTGTCCGTATTTGTGATAAAGTCGAAGCCAACGGGACAGTTAAATACGAGCAGATGGCGATATCCAGAGTTCACAAACAGTCACATGTCTAGCATCTGTTGCCACAGTACAACATTTCATCCAACACAGCGAAAATCAGTGAACCAGGGAGCGCGTGAAAATGGGATCTGCCACTCAAGTGTAAGACGCGTTCTTCAGGGTACCAAGTGGACTGCGTATGTACCAACAATGAAGAACGAGAGCAGCCCGGTACAAAGGATGGAATGCTGTGAGTGGTCTGAGCACTTGCTTTCGAAGGATGAGGGATTTGTAGAGGAATTTGTGTGATTTGATGAGGTGCACTTCAAACTTACGAGTGTTGTCTTTTCAAAAATTGACATGGTGAGACCTTGGGTGGGTGAAAATCCCGGTTGATGCTTGCAATAAATTAGAAACATCAATCAGCCACTGCTGGAAATGCTATTTATTAAGAACAAATAGCACCGCACCTGTTTCGAACCTGCGAGTTCGTCGTCAGACAGCTGTTCACATTAAAAATTACTTATAGCTAATGCTGCACATATGCTGGCTGCTGATTTTAGTTGTGGCGGAAATTACTTGCGGTGGTGGTGCCCTACAATAAACACGATGTTAGAAAATAGGCTAATTTATTGTAATTGGACCTAAAATCTATTAAAAGAAGATGGTGGTGGTTAGTGATTAACGTCCCGTCGACAACGAGGTCATTAGAGACGGAGCGCAAGCTCGGGTTAGGGAAGGATTGGGAAGGAAATCGGCCGTGCCCTTTCAAAGGAACCATCCCGGCATTTGCCTGAAACGATGTAGGCAAATCACGGAAAACCTAAATCAGGATGGCTGGAGACGGGATTGAACCGTCGTCCTCCCGAATGCGAGTCCAGTGTGCTAACCACTGCGCCACCTCGCTCGGTATTATTAAAAGAAGATAAACAACTTCTAAGGCAAGGAACTGAATTAGTTTTGTCTTGGTAACGTCGAAAATCTTTTTATAGCAGTGTTAATTGCTTTTGAAGAACTGCATATTTCACCGAATGGCAGGCAAGAGTTAAATATCCCTGAATTTAGAAGAGTGAGGTATGTAGAGCACCACACGAATACACAACTAAATACGAGGGTTGGAACTTTAATAGCCACAGTTACTTATTTACAGCTCGTACGAAATAGATATGTATTTCAAGCCGGCCGGTGTGGCCAAGCGGTTAAAGGCGCTACAGTCTGGAACCGTGTGACCGCTACGGTCGCAGGTTCGAATCCTGCCTCGGGCATGGATGTGTGTGATGTCCTTAGGTTAGTTAGGTTTAAGTAGTTCTAAGTTCTAGGGGACTGATGACCTTAGAAGTTAAGTCCGATAGTGCTCAGAGCCATTTGAACAATTTTTTTTGTATTTCAAAGTTTTACTGGCCTTCAGGGTAGTCACCAGCATTGTGTATAGCCCGTTGCCAGCGATGTGGAAGTCGTAGGATACTCTTAGCAGTGCCAGTTGTGTTGACAGTTCGAGCGGCGCGGTCTATAGCCTGACGAATTTGTAGCAGTTCTGAAGCGAATGCCGTGAAGCGTTTCCTTCAGTTTAGAAATAGAATTGAACTTATGAGGGCTTAGGTCAGGGGAGTGTAGTAAGTGGTATAGCATTTAGCAGCCCCATCAGTCAAACAAATCAGCAACAACCTGCAGAAAGTGTCATCACTTCTGTCGCTAAGCTGGTCGTGGGTTGTGTTCCAAAAATGAACAGCATAGGCTAAATGAATTAGCAAATTATTATATTTTAGTTCATCGAGATGGCTGAACTTTATTATTATCAAGGTTTATGTTGCAAAAGTAAAACGACAGTGGACAAAATTCTCTAGAAATCCTGACACGGCTAACTCATCTTTTTTACTGAGGAGATGATGTAGTGAGACACATTAGTGGGTGTATTCGTTAATATATTCAAAGAGATTCATTAGACTCCCCTTTTCACCATGGTCCAATATTTGGAGACGGTATTTGGTGCTTTTTTACTCTATGTTTACTAATAGATTTGTGCGTTGTAATTCTATGTTGTTCAGATGTTTGATACCCCCGTATTCTTTGAATCGTGACTCGAAACTACTTCTGGTTTGACGTATGTAATAGGAGGGACCACTCTGACACCTGAGTTTGTAAATGCCTGATCTGTTGTGGAGATGGTTACTGTTCTTTAAATCATTGATGGCTAGTGGCTGGGACTCATTGCCTGTGTGACAGCTTATCTTTACACTTACACTTCTAAAATGATTGCTTGTTTATAAGATAAAAGTCCTAAAAATGAATTGCAACATATTTTCTACTGTGTTCTACTATTTCTAGTGCTGACTGTGTGGGTACCTGGTGTGAACCTTTGTTGTTGAGCTATTGTTCAACAGGATCTAGCGCAAATTTTTCTAGGCAGTTCAATGTGGATCTAAGACAGGCCATATTGTGCTGGTTCGCATGAAAGAATTTGCTGCTGATGCACACAGCAGTGGCTGTTGGTTATCTGCTAAAAGTCAACATCTAGTGGTTAGCAGCGCTGTCTTTAGATCACGGGGTTCCGTGTTTGATTCCCAGCCAGGTCAGAGACTTTCTTCGTTTGGGGACGGGGTGTTTGTCCTGCCCTAATCATTTCATCTAATCTTCATCACAAAGACGTGAAAGGCGCCAAAGTGGCGCCAAATGGGAAGTCTTGCGCTAGGTGCCAAACAACATCAGGCAGAATCCCCTGGCCAATAATACGATATTTTCATTTTTCTGTAAATTATGTTTGTGGCTTTTCTGAGGATTTTTAAATCCAGGGAGTTGGTGCAGTGTTTCTTCTCAAGCTTTATGGTGAAGTCAATGCTTTTTTGTATCTTGCTCAGATTTGTTTGTTAAACTATTAATTTCTGTACTTGTTCCACGAAGAATTATTGTATCATCCACTTACTTTTATAGTGGACGATTTTACTGCAAATGCGACTGTTAGCTTTGAAAAATGTTTGTTCTAAATAGTTCGTGAAAATGTCTGCCAATATTCATGACAGCAAGCTGCCCATTGCCAAGCCATTTTTCTCCGTGTATATTTTACGATTAAAACTGAGGTAATTGTATAATAGCAGCAATACAAGTAACTCAGTGAGTTCACAGAGCTCTGCTCATGCCCCGTTTCTTATTTTCACTTATATTATCTTATATTCGTAGTTTCCGCTCTAGGGATGTTAGTATAGAGCAGAGGTCCCCAAAGTTTTTACCTGCTAGACGACGTGCCAATTTTTTCTGTTTTGGGTTCATCCCTATGCCTTTCATGTACTGAATTTTTGCTAACTCATCAACTTCAAATGTTTTTTTTTGACAGATGATACAGTGCTAATCACTTTGGCAGGTAAACTGTTGAAATGTATAGCGAAAAACTTAACTTTTTTAAGTTTTAAACGTTTATTGCTTTAAATAACACAAAACACAAATCTAGTAAAATTACTAGATAAATGCTTTCAATGGGATGGATGAGTCTGATGCCGTATTAGCATATTTTCAGTAACTGGCTTCAGATTACTCATATTTGACTTCCTGAGTTAGTAATTTCCAATCTGTTTCCTTTTTTTTAAAAGTAGAAGATCGGCAGTTGTGCTGAAACATTTTTGCTCTAAATATGAAGATGGAAAAGCTATCAAAAACTTTCTCGCGATAGTCCATAACACAGGAGAAGTAACAGGTACATCTCTCTGACCCCGAATTGCTTATATCCCTTTCTAAACTATATCTAAAACATCATCAAACCCAGTTTTAGAGTCTGTGGGAAGGACATTTAAATGTTAAATATATGTTAAAATCTCATCATCTTGGCAGTCTGTGTGTGACTAATTGGAAAACTGAGAAAATTGGCGCCGTTCAATATCTTGCTTCATTAGTTCAATTCTGGCAAGAAAAGCTAAAATGATCAACTTTGATTTTATTAAATTTAGAACTGTTACCTTATAACTGCAAGTTAACCTTGTTATATTTAGTAAGTAAATATGCAAATAAGCGAAGTCTGGTTTCCGCTTTATTAAATTTTCTTTTAAAATTTGATATTTATCATCCAAAACTCTAAAACAGCTTCAGAAAGCAAGAAAACACTTTTCAAACGTAGACCTTTTGACAGCCAGCTAACTTCGGTGTAAAGGAGTAATCGATCAAAGTTCTCGTCATTTTCGTTGCATAAATGCTCAGTTAACCCACAGTTCAATGCGCTGCTGCAAATTTTGTTTACCGCGTTAACGAGAAATTGAAGAGATTGATACAATCTACCACTTAAATTTTTAGTAACTAAAATACGCAGTGTATTGCAAACACCTGGCTCCATTTCGTTTTAATGGTTTATAAACCCGTGATGGCGCCCAAATATGTTTATTGCTCCATCCGATGCCGCTAATATTATATTTAATAACGGGGTAATTTTTTCATGAAATAATCTTTCAGAACATTAAATACTGGTTCACCTTTAGCGTCTGTTTCCACAGTACACGGGAAGAGCAGTTCTCCTTGAATTTCGTGGTCGATAACATAACGAACATATGATGATAATAGTGCTTCAATACCAAGTAAAACTGACTCGTCCATTTGCGTGGAGAAATGGGTCGTTTGCAACAAGATGCTTACAGTATCATAATCCGTATCACCAATACGTCTTTGTGTTGTTGCTCAAAATAATTCTTTTGAGTATATCATAAACAAAGTTTGTGTAGAATAGTTTTTAAAATCTCTTCAATGGCAAGCAAAATAATTGTTTCCCGATAGTATGCGGTTTTTCAGACTTCGATGCAAGTAGTGAGATACTGTATGACGCCTGCAAACCATCGTCATCTCTCTTTGATGTCGAATCAAACATACTGTCTACTGTGGGTCTCTTTTGAAGTTTTTTTTTAGATATTTCCAACTATTTCAAATCTTTACCTGTTTTATCAGGATGGCAGCTTTCCAGATAATACTCCAGCTTGGATAGTTACAAAACGTCATTGCTTAACGCTTTTTTGCATGGACAACACATGGGTAATCTTTTGCCTGACAACGATGAAATGAAGCCAAACTTGAAATAATCAACACTGTACTGTCTACATTTATTTTTAGATTTGGCTATGTTTACTATCAATTATCTGGGGCAAACATTAAGCTCTTTAGGTGAATATGTAAGACAAAGCAATCAAAATCAACCTTTACAACCTCAAGTCATGATCAGTGAGTCTCTGGCAATCGATGGAACTACGAAAAGAAAATTTGATAAAATAATAATTTACTTACTTACCTCCGACACTCTCAAACATGACATTGATTCACTTAAACTTGTATAATCTGCTTACTAAGAGATAATCGATGGTTCGCTAGTTCTGGATCGACAGAAGTCTATCGATTTAGGCCTTAGGCCCACTCGTTTTGCGTCGGTCTTTTGTCATCCTCATTGATGTAACACAGAACCTTGCATGTGTAGTCGCTGTGATATGATTTTTACGTCGTGTTGTTTTGCGTCACGAATTAATACATCCCTCGATGAGGAACGAAGAGATTCCTGGCCCATCACGGGTAGCTCCAAATACTCTTTCCACTCCTCGGAGAAGGGCTAGGGGTAGTACTTCACGAGGAGCTGCTAGAAAAATATTTAATAATCTCGCTGAATGTTGTGAGCAGGAGAGCGGAGATAAAGACTTGTTCCACCTTTTCTCTAACTAGGTGAGACGAACCAGTGATGCACACAAGGACATGCTTCAACTCTGTGGGAAGAATTCGGAATTTTGGTTATGGCCTTCCTAAATAGGGTCCAATCTCGAGGACCCTCATTTACATATAATACATCCTTAACTTATTTTCACTGACAGGGACCTCTTTCAGATTGGAGTCGAGCCCCAGGAGTCCTTATAGGCCTCTTGGGGAATCACTGGTCTAGAGGTTCACTATATTGTCTGATGCAAACCTGGCTGTCTATGGAATGTGTATAGCTTTAATTTTGTCGCTCAGTTCATGCATGTTCTTTATCGAGAAGTTAGTATCAGAGTTGTAATGGGTATTGCGAAGAGCTACCAGTTTGTTATTCAATCTATATAAATGGCTTTCCCTAAAACGTAACCGTGGGCAGGATGAGGCTACTTTATTTATGCATTTTAGATTGTGACCAGAGTTGTGATGCAGCTGAGTTCATAGAGATGCGGTCGTGAAGCCACTTGCTTCCCTTTTAATCAGAAGAAAGTTAGAATTATGAAGTGTTTTTTTTATTATTTTGGCCTGGAACTTAGATGCTGAATCAAAAATTTAGTTCAGTTTTGTTATTACTATTGAAAAATTCCACAGTCGTGTCGACGTAGTCATATTGATACATCCTGATTGCTGTTTAACAGAAAATCTATTTCCATAATACTTTTTGTTTCTTTAAATTAGTTACAGTTATTGCTCAGCCAATGAGTAATGCATTTCCTATAACACTATAACTTGAGAATTTTCTGTCGTAACACCTATATAGATATTGAAACTTCTCTCATAGACCCATTTATTGATACTATTTTCTCTATGTAAATCGGCATCTCTGTATATAAACAGCCGCATGGACAAAATATTTAGGCCTGTGTGTGGTATTCCAGACGGCCTGTGTCTTCAAATTTCGGGTGAAATATGCACCTCTTCAAAAACAGCCAACAGTACTATAAAAAGGAGGAAGTATTTCCATGTAAATAACAAGAAACTAATTCAATTCTTATCCACAAAGTTCTTCACGTTATTTTAATTCACTCTTAGGTGCAATTACAGTAAAACAATACCTTTTCTTAGATCGTTTCTTAGTCTAGAGCACCACTACTTCGAGGAACTTACGCTATTACGAAAATTAGCGACGACGACATGTACAGCGTAAATTATATGTTGCCGTCTAATGGTGAACATATCTGTTCCAAAACAGTAACGGTGCTATTTGTTCTTAGTAAATAGCGTTTTTAACGACTTTATTGTAAGAATTGATCTGTATAAATATAACTGTACTGTGAAGTACCGCGTTCGAGTAACGAAATGTTCGGATAAAGTGTTACTGGTGCCCTGCTTGGCACAGTCAAGTTGTTTAAATACGTGGGCGTAACATTGCAAAGCGATACGAGGTGGAACGAGCATGTGAGAACTGTCGTAGGGATTTAGTTTATTGGGAGAATTTTAGGAAAGAGTAGTACACCTGTGAAGGAGACCGCATACAGAGCGCTGGTGCGACCTATTCTTGAGAACTGCTCGAGTGTTGGGATCCGTACCAGCTTGGATTGAAGGAATACATCAAAGCAATTGAGAGGCGGGCTGCTAGGTTTATTACCGATAGGTTCGAACAACACGTAAGTCGTACGGAGATGCTTCGGGAACTCAAGTGGGAATTCCTGGAGGGAAGGCGCCGTTCTTTTCGTGAAACACTTTTGAGAAAATTTAGAGAACTGCCATTTGAAGCTGACTGCCGAACGATTCTACTGCCGTCAACATACATTGCGCATAAGGACCACGAAGATAAGATAAATTAGGACTCATACGGAAGCATATAGACAGTCGTCTCTTCCTCGCTCTGTTTTCGAGCAGAACAGGAAAGGAAGCGACAATTAGTGGTACAGGGTACACCCTGCTACACCCATACCGTGGCTTGCGGAGTATCGATGTAGATGTAGATGTAGATGTACTGCGCACCTCAAAATCCTCATGTTCATGTGGACGAGGCAGGGAATCTATTACACCTTAATGCCTGATGTGATCTGTGATCGCATGTTTTATTTGATCACTTGCTTTTCAGGGATACCATGAACGTTCGAGTGCATCTTGATATCTAGGGTGGCAATTATGGAACTACGGCGTGCACACACGTTATTCAACACGTAAACGTCACTACAGATATTCGGATTTAGGTTATGACATGTTCGATATGCGTGTCTTCATTGGTGTTGATGTGACGCGGACGAATAGCGAAACTGTGCATGACCCGCTGAAGTGTTGGAACATCGTCGCTATCGATGACCTCTTGAATGGCTGTTTTCAGCTCAGCAATGGTTTTGGGGTTGTTGCTGTACACCTTGTCTTTACTATAGCCCCGCAAAACGGAGACGCATTTGTTCAAATCCGGAGAATATGCCGGCCAATCGAGGCCCTTGCCAGTGTCCTCTGGGTTCCCCAGAGCCAGAGCATGGTCCCCAAAGTGCTCCTACAGGACAACAAACACTCTCCTGCTTCGGTGGAGCGAGCTCCGTCTAGCATCTTGTCGAAATCAGGTCACTTTGGAATTTGGGGACGAATTCGTCTCCCAAAACATTCAAGTACCGCTCGGAAGTCTCTGAGCCATCAAGGAATATCGCACCGATTATTTCGTGACTAGACACTGCACACCACACAGTCACCCGCTGAAGGTGAAGAACTTCTCTATCGCGAAATGCGGATTCTCAGTCCCCGAAATGCGCCAATTTTGCTTATTAACGAACCCATCCAAATGAAAGTGGACTTCGTCGCTAAACCAAAGCATCATGCGTATACTAAAGCCCATCATGCCCCGCGGCCAACATTATTGTTTGAACGTCCAAACGCAAACCATTCAGAAGTTATGACGATTTTATTTTATATAGTTATGTAATTGTCACCCTGTACTTCAGACAAGGCTTTTGCTACCCTGTATGGAGATGAAATGTCTTACATGCAACAAGACGGACGTCACACTACCAGCGAGGTATCCAGGTACTACCGAAAGAAACTAAGTGGACACAGGGTGGGTCGAAGAGCTTCTACTGAGTACCTGCCTCGCTCTCCTGATATGATTGACGTCTTCTAACTCTGGGATATCATCAGATATTACGCGTATCGACAAAAACTTCTACAATCAATGAATTACGTGGCAACATCCTAGTGCCATGTGCTGCCATTACTCCTGTTCTATGCCACCGAAGTTTCTTAAAAGCTGTCAGTGGTCACATCGCTCCATCGACCTGAAACATCTGAAAGCAAATACTCCGTATCAATCGTTGGAAGGATCCAGGCCGGAGGAGGGAGCCTTATGGATTGGAGAATGTTTTCATGGTATTCCCTAGGTGATATCGACATTCTGAAAGGCATAGCCGCGCGGGTTAGCCTAGCGGTCTGAGGCGCTGCAGTCACGGACTGTGCGGCTGGTCCCGGCGGAGGTTCGAGTCCTCCCTCAGGCATGGGTGTGTGTGTTTGTCCTTAGAATAATTTGGGTTAAGTAGTGTGTAAGATTAGGGACTGATGATCTTAGCAGTTAAGTCCCATAAGACTTCACACACATTTGAACATTTCTTGAAAGGCATAGTTGATCAACACAAATATGTTTTTACCCTTGGGGTCCACTTCGACGCCTACGTGCTGTTTGCTTTTCCTCAGCGCTGTGGCATCTACCAGCAGGACAACACTACGTATCACACATCTCATAGTGTACGTTCGTGGTTTGAAGAGCACCAGGATGTGTTTACCTTACTCCTCTGGCGACCAAACTATCTAGATTTGAACCAAACGAGAATCTGCGGGAGCATCTCGTTCGGGCTATTCGCGCCGTGGATCCTGCGCAGCGGTTCGCGTTGCTAAAGCCCATTATTCAGGCTTTTGAGAGATGGTCACATTAATGAGACTGGACAGTGTACGTCACCCGTACTTAAGCTGTGTGACACAGTTGACTATCTAATGGTAACGAAGTAAACGCTAGAAATTCGCCGCGCAAGCAATTAAATATTATTTCTGTAGCTTATAATGTGTTCCATTTGTCATACGATTTTGATAAAAGTGTCTGTTCTCTGGTATTTTCACAAATATTCATCTTATTTTGACTGGCCGTGCTGTTTCAGACGGAACTCGTGGCAGACCTACTCCGTAAGTGCGCCGAATATGATCAGAACGAAGCGGAGAGACAGCACAAAGAAAATTTCGAAACGTGGAGAAATTTCATACAGGCCGCTGTGCAGTATGCATGGGACGAGGCCAAAAGAAGAAAAGGAGCAACGGACGGTCAGGTGAAGCACCTCGCGGAAGAAACGGAAGACGAGAGAGAGGAGAGGGAGAGTATGGCGCATGCGGTATGGGACGAGGCTCCACCAGTCCTGGTAGGACTGCCGGCGGATGACGAGGTCCTGCCGGAAAGAAGCGAGAAGAGGCGCAGGGACCACATGTGTCGGCAAGAAAGGCGGGAGAGGGTGAGGTGCTGGGTCAAGGAACAGCGTGAGTTAGTGGTCAGTCAGCGGCGGGCCAAGAAGAACGTCCAAGTGACGGTCCCGAGAAACGTGGGTCGCACGTGGCTGGACCAGCTGAGGGAAGAGGCGCAGCGCGAAAGGAGCGAGTTCCGGCTGCGAAGCCCTGGCACGGTCATCCCCAGCAACGAACCCCGCCGCTACCCGTGGGATAATTACCTGCGTGAGAAAAATGGGAAGTCAGTGCCTAACTCGGACAGAACGCAGCGGTGATTCCCGACCGTGGAACGTACTGTATGTGTCATACCATATAAGAGTGCTACAGACCATGTCTGTGGTGCTGTAAGTCACGTAAATTTTTGTCTTCCCAACACAAATACCATGGAAAATTAGCTCTGAAATATCACACAATAAGCTTGAATTAAATTGTAAAAATACTATCGCTGGCATCATCATTTCTTCAGCTTTCTTTGTAGTTTTGAAAGTAGCTCTTAGGCTTTCAGTTATTTTAGTCATTCCGTATCATTCTATCATGTAATTGTGAGAGTTAGTGACGTCAACTATCTGTGTACAGGGGGAGAGGGGATTGTGGGAGTATTCTCAAAGTGTTTTATAGTCTCCTCGAAGAACTCAAAGTGCAGCCGAGAAACTTGGCGATGCACGGTGGGCCAACTCCCTTTAAAACCTGGACAGAATTCATTATCAACATCCTTAAAATATTTATATCCGAAGTACTACTGTAGTCCGCTAAATTTATAATTTTTGATCCACCAAATTAGGAACGTCATTTTGAATTTTGTAATTCCGACGCAAGAAGTCTAAAAAGAACAAAGTGTTGTAGGACTCCATTTTTCGATTATGTCCAGGTTTCGAAGCCAGTGGTGTCAGTCCTTCTCTACGTACTCACTGTCCTATGTGACACATTTTTCCCAACTTAGCGAAAGTATTGAATGTAGAAGTATTTTGGCTGTGCAGGAAATGCTTCATCTTGAAAATCACCTCATCCCAAGAAAAAGGGAGAAGGCACTGGCTGCCATGTTAGGAGAATACTGATAGCCCAAAGAAGCAGCATGTGTGAGTGAGTGTTTTGATATGGAGCAGAAACATCCTGCCGCGTTGCTTTCTCTTGACACCCTCCCACAAACTGTTCGGGGCATTTCAGTAATATACTCCTGTGCCCCTTACGAGTATAATCTGTTAGCACCACGCCACAGAATCACCTTTTCCAATGATGGTTAGGTCGTCGCTGGTTTCGGCCGTAAAGAATCGGCGTTTCCACTGCTTGCTTTTCTTCTTTGTGCTGGAAGCAGAGTGATGCACTCAGCACTCATCGACTGTAGCGACAACTGCGTGTGGCTCAAAGGCCGAGTGAAGTATTTCAATTGCCACGTCAGCGACTTAGGTGCCTCTAACCTACTGTAGCTATCCAACACGTATGGTGCACACGAGGTACAACAGAAAAAATAGTAATGATAAAGTTAAAGTAATTCAAAAGTTTTCACTGTTAAAATTATATACAAGAATGATATTTATAATTACAATCTCCGTATACCTCTGTTACTTTTGGTGATGTGTAATCAAACCTCAACCCTATTTATTTCAAGTACAGTTACATAACAATCCATAAAGGATGCGAGGATACAGAATTTCGACTATAGAACTTTAACTATCAGTTCTCGCAGTTGTGTGTTGAGTAACGCACGGAACGCCACGCAACATGTGTGAAAATAATCTTGTAATGGAAAATACATGTTACTAACGATAAGTACGGTTCAGGTTTCTAGCTATAAGTGAGAAATGCCTTTTTTGTTTTTACTTTCGTTTTTTTCACTAGTGTGTGTGTTCCTAGCCTGTAATTTCCTGAACAGTGCGAGAATACAGAACTATGGTTAATTGCATGTCGTTCACTCGGACGCTTAAGGCGAAATGACTGAAGGCAGAACCCAAAAAACTGAGCATCTCATGAAACTGTAGAGGATCGGAGTTAGTGTGACGATACGTTAAGCTCTCTCTCTCCCTCTGAACTTCAAAGAAATCTTTCTAACCGGAAATTATGTTAATATTCGTTAAAAATAATATGTGGCTGGGTTATGATATTATAGTGCCCTTAAGCGTGACATGAATCACAACTGTTATTCACACAAATGTTCTTAGACGATACTCAATAGTTCTCGGTCAAGAGACAATAAGTAAAGTTCCTAGTCATAAAGTAACGAATGAAATACCATAAGGCACTTGGAGTCAGTCACATTCACACTGAATTATAGTGCTCATTTATTTCCATTTCCTACAGATCAAAACGAATTCGCTAAAGATACTAACCGGCAATGTAGCACTTGGTGTACCCTACAGCGTGCAGCTCAGAACACCTACATGGCAAAATATCACACACACACACACACACACACACACACACACACACACACACACACACACACTATTACTGAACACTATAAATGTTAACAGTTTTTGATGTTGCGAGCAACAGACATATAATAATTTTTAAGTGAATACATCGCCATTTGACTGTACTGTTGTGTATATAATTACGACCCAGGTTTCGGCATGGTATGCCATAAACTCAGTCACTTGAAAATGGCAGAAAAGGCCGAACCCTGCGTCGTAATTAAATAAACGAAAATACAAATGGCGGTGCGTTCATTTAAAAAGAAACTATAAATGATGATTTTCACGTAATTGTCCTACAAGTAAAGTGAAGGCGTTAAAAATAACAGCACTGTTGGAAGTGGTGTAATATATGAATGTACCTAACTGATCGACTAAGCACACGAAAACATAGATATAACATGCACAGAAAAAACACTTGCAACACGCGATAAAAATTTTAATTTGGTAAGTCATAATCATAAATACACTGTGAAAAAGAAATAGTAACACGAAGAAGCAGTTGTGTGACGCAAACGAAAGTTACTATGCGTTTTTCTACGTTTGAAAAATGATATCTATTCAAATTTCGCGCCAGCCGCATAAGAGCAGCACTAGTAGCGTCACCATGAAGATGTAAATCTGGTTTGATTGAAAATCGCGCAGTGACGGTAATGGGCGTTAGTTACCTTTGAGATTGGATGTGGTGAGTTGATGTTAGTCAAGAGTGCCTTTAAGACGACAAAGACGCCATTATCAGCACCTCACTGAGTTTCAACAAAGTCGTGTAATAGGGCTACGAGAAGCTGGATCATCCTTCTGCGATACTGCAAAAAGATTTGTCAGGAATGTAGCCATTGTACATGACTGCTACAGCGGTGGTCACGAAAATGTACGGTCGCAAGAAGGTACCGAACGGCCAAGTGGCGCTACCGAGAGGTAAGACCATGCCGTTCGGCTTATGACTCTGGCGCATCGTACTGCATGTTGCAGCAGGCTGAGCAGCAGGTGGCATCACAGTGACACAGTGAACTGTTGCTAGTCGGTTACTTCATGGACAGCTCCGAGCCAGACGTCTTGTGGCGTGCCTTCCACTGACTCCAAACTACCACCATCTGCAAATTCAGTGGTGTCAAGCGAGAGCTCGTTGGAGGGCTGGGTTGTGTTTTCTGATGAAAGCCGGTTCTGCCTCGGTGCCAGTGATGGTATGTGTTGGTTAGAAGGAGGTGGGTTGAAGGCCTACAACCAACCTGTCTGTGTGCTGGACACACTGAACCTACACCTGGAGCTATCGTCTGGGGTGCGATTTTGTATGACACCAGAAGTACTCTCTACTATCCCACGCACTCTGACTGCATATTTGACGGTGATTCGACCTCCTGTGCTGCCATTCATGAACAGCTTCCCAAGGGTTGTTTTCCAAGAGGATAACGCTCGTCCACGTACCGCTGTTGTAACCCAATATGCTCTAAAGAGTGTCGACATGTTGCCTTGGACTGGTCGATCACCAGATTTGTCTCCAATCGAGCACATGTAGGACATGACCCACAGACAGCAGTAAACGTCCCTGTACTGACCGAACAAAGTTCCAAAGGCATGGAACTCTACCCCACAGCCTGACATCCGACATCTGTACAACACAATGCATGCACGTCTGCATGCTTGCAATCGTCATTCTGGCGGTTATTAATGTACTAGCAGTTCAGATTTGCAATGGTTATCTCGCACTTGCATTAACTTGTGATTTTGCAGTATTGGTTCAAATGGCTCTGAGCACTATGCGACTTAACTTCTGAGGTCATCAGTCGCCTAGAACTTAGAACTAATTAAACCTAACTAACCTAAGGACATCACACACATCCATGCCCGAGGCAGGATTCGAACCTGCTACCGTAGCGGTCGCTCGGTTCCAGCCTGTAGCGCCTAGAACCGCATGGCCACTCCGGCCGGCTACTTTCATGAATGATGATGAAATAATGAGGACAACACAAACACCCAGTCATCTCGAGGCCGGTGGAAATCCCTGACCCCGTCGGGAATCGAACCCGGGACCCCGTGCTCGGGAAGCGAGAACGCGACCGCGAGACCACGAGCTGCGGACTTGCAGTATTAATCACTCAAATATGTTACCAAGACAAATGTATTCCCTAAATTTCATTACTCTGCATTAATTAGTTTTTGGTGTTGCGATTTTTTCCGTCAGTGCATACGTACTGTACATGTACACACAAATATGTTCGTGATACTTTAATTGCCTCTGTGTTTATTACAGGAATATTAGTATTTAGAAAATCGTATACAGCTCTCAGAAAACACAAGCAAGTAGCCTATTTATTTAAAGTATTTAACCTAGGTGACATGGAGAGTATAATAATTTTTTGTTCCTAATGTCGCATAATTTTGGGGATGCCTGCTGGTTCCTGGGTTGGCAATGTTCCGGTGCTTACTCAAGTCCACAGGAAACCAGCAAGACTGCGAGACGGACAGCCCATTGCGTGCCTAACCATTTTATTACATTACTCTGACGGCGATGTTGGACTGGCGATATACCAAAAGATCGACGGAACAACCTGAATGTTGGTCATCTAGGTGGTGGTAGGAATCTGACCCTTTTATGGGCAGTGGTTGAGGCATGTAGCAGACGTGAAATATAAACGTAGATCATAAAGTACAATGCTTTTCCGGAAAAAAGAGTTCATGGGTTAGAACACTTGTTCCTTATCGGAGGTGAGCAAAGAAACGTAGTAACATACTGATCGCCCGTCCTAGAAGGTGCAACATCAACTTCACGGTATTCCACGAAAACCTGTGACTTTTGTCGTTAGCGTTGTCTCTCACATAGGGATCGTGAGGACAAGATTAGATTAATTACAACACACACAGAGGGATTTACACAAAAATTCTTTCCTTGCTCAATACGTGAGTGGAACGAAAAGAAACCTTAATAACTGGTACAATGCGACCTATTTTTTGCCATGCACTTCACGGAGATTTGCAGATTATAGATGTAGCTGTAGATGTAGGTTTATAAGTCACTGGCACTCGGGAGATAGTCAACGTTGCAAAAGTTGCTGTAAGCTTTTGCTGCACGCTACTGTATGCGCAAAGTATTTTGAGGTTAGCAGTGGAAAGCAGCGTGATCTGCCGCAGTTGGATCGTGGCGAAAACTGCAAGTAATTCGCATTCTGGTCACAGGGTACTGGTACTAGTTGCGCAGGCGAGATTTCAAAGTCAACTGTTTTTTAGTCCATCACTCCAAGCAGTGCGCAAATTTCCCTCTAAAACCGTGCAGCACTCGGGTCACGGTCGCGCCGAGTTTTGAATTCCGTGATAATGGTTAACCAGTGAAACATTCAGTTCTGTTAGCTGTTTACTTGGTGTGAGGCATCCAGAGCACCTTCCAGTGATTCTGTGACACCTAAGAACTTGGACAGTGTTCCTCATAGAATAACCACTTTGGTCCCGGACAGCACATCACACACCGCTCTGTTCGCTTTTAACAGTGTCTGAGAGATGAATACCTGCAAACGATTTTACTTGCAGCAGAGCAAAGCTGGCCCCCTTGTACATCGGAGAAGCAGTGAATCTCCTTTCTAGCACTGTTCACACTTCACTTACGTAAACGAGCTGGAATACAGCATACAGAACACCAATTCGTCTCTGTACTCTGTATTACAATCCGCCTGTACATGCAGCTTTCCACTGAATATTTGTACCTAATGTCATTGACTTTAGGAGACTGAGTAATAACAGTTCTCAACACAATCAAGTTATTTAACAATCCCCCAGGGGTGGACTTCGACGTGCAAGGAGTCAAAACTAGCACAAAAAAAAAAAAAAAAAAAAAAAAAAAAATGGGGGGGGGGGGGGGAGGTGAAGATTGCTCTTGTGTGCATCACTATTTCTCTCAACAGCGAAGCGAGAGGGTGGAGCATCTATTTATTTTTGTTCTCCCGCTCGCAACATTCAGTGACATCATTAATTACTTTTCTAGATCCACTCTATACACCTGTCATTCTCCAAGGGGTGGAAACAGTATCTGGCATTGACTGTGATGGGCCAGGAACTGCTTCATTGCTCATCAAGACGTGTATTAAAACACTTTGCGGATTGGGCAGCTAGGGTGTCGGTAACTGGCTGATGCTGCACTTTTTTTCAGTTCTGAATTTTGTGTAGCAGGTTCCACTTAACAGAACTTAAGTCTGTTTGTTGCATTTGAAAGAGGGGTCTCTTATTAATCAAATATTGCAAAGCATAGAGACTTACGTCGGTGATAACTTTTTTGCACCGATATGAAGTATTTTTTTATAACAAAATAAATTTATTTCTTGTCTTTGGTTTTCTGGATCGTGATATACTAAAAAACTATTTGAAAGTATGTTTGTTTATTGATAATTGGCCGGCCGGTGTGGCCGTGCGGTTCTAGGTGCTTCAGTCTGGAACCGCGTGACCGCTTCGGTCGCAGGTTCGAATCCTGCCTCGGGCATGGATGTGTGTGATGTCCTTAGGTTAGTTAGGTTTAATTAGTTCTAAGTTCTAGGCGACTGATGACCTCCGAAGTTAAGTCGCATAGTGCTCAGAGCCATTTGAACCGTTGATAATTACTTAGTTACCTTCGCTTTAACCCGAAAAATTTTGAAGCATTTTGGAAAACAAAGTCCCACATCACATTCCTGACCACAGTGCCGGGTAGGCCTATTCTTGCCACTTGCTTCGTTCAAGAACAAACCAAATACATCCTCTGATGCCATTTCGATATTTCTGCAGCGGAATCAATTTAGGACAATGTCGTCTACCGGCTCTGTTTTCCAGGTGAACTATTTTGAGTCGAACTTGAATCGGGCAGGCCTTCTTTGTTCACCACAACACCGTCCGAACAGGCCTCGAAGGCCAAACGGTACGGTCTGTCGCCGTGTCATCCTCAGCCCTTAGCGATCACTGGTTGCAGAAACGGAGGGGCATGTAGTCAGCACGCCGTCCTCCTGGCCATTGTCAGTTTTCGTGACCGCTGCCGCTACTTGTCAGTAAAGTAACTCCTCAATTGACCTTACAAGGGCTGAGTGCACCCCGCTTGCCAAAAGCGCTCGGCAGACCCGGGCGGTGACCTGTCCAAGTGCTAGCCAAGCCCGACAGTGCTGAACTTCGTTGATCTGACGGGAACCGGTGTTACCACTGCGGAAACGCCGTTGGCTTTTGTCCACTAAAGCCTCTGCATAATACCAGCAACAGTAGATGGGGCGCCTACCACGTTTCGGCGCTATCGTGGATTTATAAAGCATTTTAAACAAAATGTACCTGGGGTGTCTGCACACACTGCGTCATCCGTCGGCTACAAACTGTTGTGCGCGGAATTCAGTGTGTACCATGACTACAGACGTGTACCTGCAAACAAACAAAAATTAATAATGTAAATTTTTTTTTCGAAGTGACACTGAAACTTTATTTACACATCACATGACGTTCTATAAAGGACGACCGAAAAGTTTACCTTTGAGCGCGTCTCTGTAGCATATATGCAACGTTGCGCGACTCCGATACGGGTATATGTTCAAATGTTCAAATGTTCGTGAAATCTTAAGGGACTTAACTGCGAAGGTCATCAGTCCCTAAGCTTACACACTACGCATTTTTATAGTCGCGATGTAGTCATACCCGGAACAACACTAAGGGACCAGAAGATTTATAGACTTTATGAGAAATGCAACACTACACAATTAAAAAAAAAGTTGATTCAGGAATAATAGGAAAACGATAATGTTCCTTCTGCCTCATGCTGCGTTCGGCCCATCAGCGTGACCGTAATTTCTGGTGACGAACTAACACAAAATAATTATCATTCAAGTAAATAAGAAGATGGAAATCATCAAGGTTAATTTACTAAAATAAGCACACTTATCTTTAACACACGTTTTTTAATGCTACGTACCTTTTCATAATTAAATTACAATAGATGACCATTGTGGTTAAATACTTTATACATAACAGAAAAATGTCCTGTTGATGCTGTCTGTTCGTAATCAGTTACAAGAGACTACATGTTTTCTGATTGAAAAATAACAATTAGCTTATTCACTCAATATTTTTACATAAAATATAAAATACCGTTGCGGAACGCAGCAAGTCCGCTTCCGCCTTTCATGGAATACAAACAGTAAAAGGTGAGACGCCCAATGCCTCATTTGTCTTGAATAACAGTATTCTTTTTTATATCATTAATCGATACATGTACATAGAGATTTACAGGCACCCCGCAAGAACGGCAAAGATAAAGAATAATAGATTCTGGCGCTGCTGTGCAATGGTTCATTTTTTTACTTTACAATTGTTCGATAACTTTAGGCCATCAGACGTGTACTATTGAGCGTATATTAATGTTTTTAGGCGAAAATTACTAATATTACAGCTTCCAGCCTCATATGTCGCGATTGCGGTCGTCCATCCCATCCCGATACTCCATGTGCCCCGCCTCCCATCTGTGTCAACTGCGGAGAGCACCATCCCCCTTACTCGCCGCACTGTAAGATTCTACAGAAGGAACGGAAAATAATGGAAAACAAGACCCTGGACCATCTGACCTACTCTGAGGCTAAACGGAAATTTGAACGGCTTCATCCCGTGCGCATGACGTCATCTTATGCCGCCACTGTCACTCCTGTTACAGCTCCATCCGTTGCACCACATACAGTCAGCTCTCAGAGCTGAAGGACCACACCTGCCCCTTGATGGTGGGGGGCACTTCCGTCCCTGTTGCTCCCGCACCACATACCTCGGGAGCAGCACCCCTCCCCCCTCCCCTGATGTCACCACTTCTAAGCTGGAGAAGTGTAAGTCTTCTTGGCTCGCTAGGAAAGGATCCCTTGGGTCACTCCCTTCCCAGGGCAAACCAGACCAATGGCCACCCGCCAGGGGCTGAAGAAGCCCCAGGTAGCTGGTCGTAGGGCTTTGCGGTCCTCTTCAGTTCTGGAGACTGAATCAAAGAAGCCATCCCAGCAAGGGCAACTAAAGGAACAGCGTGAGAAATCGAAATCGAAGTCCCCTAAGACCAAGGAAATTGCGGTGGCACCCACTCCACCGCTACCTACAAGCTCTGCGTCTGAGGATGCGGTGGAGATTCTGGCGTCCGCTGAGAACCTAGATCTCGCCGGTCCCTCAGACGTGATGGATGTCGCTCCCGTCGGTACTCAGTCGGTGGCAGCAGGTAACCCAGCGGCGTAATCTGCCTCCTCGGTCCCTTCACGCCTTTCTCGGCCATGGACAATGTCATCCTATATTGGAACTGCATCGGTTTTTTGTTATCTTGCTGAGATCTGACAACTTCTCAGCCTTCACTCTTTCCTCTGCATTGCTCTTCAGGGAACTTAGTTTCCGGCGATGCGAACCCCCGCCCTCCGTGGTTATCGGGTTTATTATAAAAACCGGGCTGCTTATGAGAGAGTATCTGGTGGCGTCTGTATCTACGTCCTTCCCTCTCTTTACAGCGAGTATGTCCCTCTACAAACACCCTTAGAACACGTTAATACACAGAGCCAAAGTTATTTCTGAAGATGACCACCTACAGTCTGAAATGCAACACTTGAGTCACGTGTTCAGGGAGAGGTGTCATCGAAGAAGGACACCTTGTGAATCGGCAGAAGAAGCCAAACTGGCAGCTTTCCTGCCATACTGTGGGGCAACCAGCAACAAGTTATGACGTCTACTGCAGAGTCATGGATTGAGACTAGTGTTCCGGTCCACCCCCAAGATACGACATCCTGTTAAAGACGACATAGGTCTTCGTGTGCCCAGTGTGTATTGTCTCCCTTGCGAATGCAGTAGTATCTATATAGGCTAGACAATTCGCACAGTTGCGGAGCGTTGTACATATTAAGCAAAGGGAGCTCGACAAGCGGGCCACAGCTGAGCATTGCCTCGAAAACGGACACAAAATACAGTTTGAAAATACGAGAGTCTTGGCTCAAGCGTCAACATACTGGGACTCAGTTATAAAAGTGGCGGCTCTGATTAGAATGAACAGCAACAATTGCAACAGAGACCAGGGCTACACACTGAGTAGAACGTGGGAGCGGGAAGGCAGGAGCGGCAGTTTCTAACGTGGCGCCAGCCCCTCGTGCCTCCTGACGTCACTCGGACCCGCGGCGGGCCCCCAACTCGCCTTTGGCGCATGCGTCGTTTCGGCCCTCTCTGACTGGTGCCAGCTGCCGCACAACTGCGACAACCCGAAGCGCGCTCTCGTCGGATCACCTACCGGTAATATTCGACCTGGAGGTTCAAGGCGAGCTACTCCAGAGCCACCGAAGGCCACTAGGTAAAGTCAACTGGGAACAGTTTAGAGAGAGCCTGCAAGGTACCCTCAATGAAATCCCAGACCTGGCTGACATAGGTACTGATGAGGCAATCAGAAGATTTAATGCAGCTACAATACAGGCTGTAGCAAATGCCTCCCCCAGGGGCCCACAAAAAATTAAAGACTTTTCACGCCAGCTCCCCCCAGAGCTAATAGACGCTATAGCCCACAAAAATAGAGTCTTTCGGGAATGGCAAGTAACCAGAAGTCCTGTCACTAAGCGTCTCCTCAACAGGCTCAGGAGAGAGCTGAAAGTGGCGGTGGAAGGCCATCGTAATAGGGAATGGGAAGGGAAGATAGCCAGCCTGCAGATAAACGATGGGTCAGCCTGGAACACGACTAAGTACTTTCTGAGGAAAGGACAAAGCATTCCTCCCCTACAAGTCAGGGGTGAGGCGATTTGCGAGCCTGACGCCAAGGCCAGTGCCTTGGCCGATGTCTTTGCGGAGAACTTCACTCCTGTAGAGGATCCCATCGATGAGGAGCACATTCGTATAGTACAGCAACGGCTCCCAGTCTTCCTCGAAAGTGATGGCGGAACGGACATCGAAGACTTCTCAGAGGAGGAAGTACAGGCTCAATTGAAGCAGTTAAACCCGAGGAAAGCGGGGGGGTGCGACCAGATAGAAAATGCAATACTGCTTCAGTTACCACAAGCAGCCATTCGCCCCATCACCGCGATCTTCAACCGGATCATGCAGACTGGCAACTTCCCCTCAGCATGGAAACATGCAGAGGTGGTTGCCATACCGAAACAGGGCAAAGACACCAGGCTTCCACAGAACTACAGGCCGATCAGCCTTTTACCATCAATATCTAAGGTATTTGAGCGCCTGTACTCCAAAAGGCTAATGCTTCACGTCAACGCTGAGGAGCTAATCCCGCCGGAACAATTCGGCTTCCGACGTGGACATAGCACAGAGCAACAGCTGTTACGTCTTGTGGAGGATGCAATGGGTGCCCTGGAGAGTCGACAGTACGCAGGGGTAGTGCTGCTTGATGTCTCTAGGGCCTTCGATTGTGTGTGGCACGAGGGCCTCCTCTACAAACTGTTTGCAATGGGGGTACCTACGCCACATGTTCGACTCATCAAGTCCTACTTTAGTGGACGCACGTTCAATGTCCGTGCGGGAGCGGGTATATCCACGGCAAGGCCCATACAGGCGGGAGTGCCACAGGGTTCTGTCCTTGGCCCCCTTTTGTACTCCCTATACACCTCGGACACGCCAAAGGCTAACAGAGTCTCGGTCGCATTGTACGCCGATGACACCGCGTTGTATACCAGAACCGCGAACGCAAACCTCATGCGCCGCCGCCTGCAGACGGCATGTGAAGCTTTAGGGACATGGGCCACAAAGTGGCGCCTGAAATACAATGCCAGCAAAAGCCAGGCAATCATCATTACAAGGAAAAGAATCCCCAACGACCTACAGCCGGTGCGGATCATGGGAGGCCCCATCACATGGACCCGCACTGCAAAATACCTAGGGGTTACCCTGGATAGGCGCCTCACGTGGGGACCGCACATAAGGGACATTGTGGGTAAAGCCTATGGCAGATTGAGAGCGCTATACCCAATCCTGAACCCGAAGACAACCCTACCCACACGCTGCGGCATTACGCTGTTTCTCGCCCTTATAAGGCCGGTGATGGAGTATGCGGCAGTAGTGTGGGGCAACGCGGCAGACTGCCACATCCGGAGATTACAGGGCCTCCAGGGTAGAGTGCTTAGGATGGTCATGAAACTCCCGCGTGATTTTCCCAACAGGGAGTTGCATGCCATCACTGGAGTGCAGCCAATAAAGGATAGAATAAGACAGACCGCTCAACTGCTTTATGAGAAAACACAGCAGTCAGAGAACAGACTGGTCTCGAACCTCGGGAACCAACCACATAAAAGGGCCACCACAAGATGGCCCGACCTGCTCCGGCAGTAAAACCTTTACAGTAACGATTATAAAGTAACATAAATGCTCATCACAAAATAGGACCTACACACACGATAGGCCCACTCCAACACATATGAGGAAACGCAGGAATAGTGCTTGCACTTAACTTGCTTAACCAAGAGGTAGTCAGGCACTACCCAACCAGGTAATGAGCGTGCGCCAGCTGCCGTAATCGTAGGTATATAAGCGGGAAATAGCGCAATTCCTGGCAGTCAGTAGTTTTACTCCTGACGACGATGGCGGAGCTAGCCATCGGAAGCTCGAGAATTTTTATTGGAACTGACGCTGGTTGAAAACCAAGAAATTTTATCCAATCTTTTAGTATGACATTACCGTTGTCTTCCTAGTTGTTTTATTCTTCTTAAGGACCCTTGAATCACGGATGTAAATGTGTTAACTTCGAATGTGATCAGAAAGATCTAACACAGTTGCTTATTAACCATGATGACGCTTTGTATTCGATACGACGTACAGGGTGTTTCATTAAGAGCCTGCAAAAATTTTACAGGACATAGAGGAAGCTCTACTGAACAATTTGAGGTAGGGAATCTGGAGTCGGAGAAGCCAGCTTAAGGAGATAACAGGAATACAGTAATCACATTACTGTGTATGTTTTTATTTGCATTATTTACAGTTGTCTGTACACACTAAACGTACCGTGTGCTTTAACTCACGGCCATCAAACTCAGTGCAAGCACGACATCGCCGAGCAAGATTCTGACGCACCCTGACAAATATCCCTGGTGTGCTTCGAATCATATCTAAATGGCTCTGAGCACTATGGGACTTAACTGCTGTGGTCATCAGTCTCCTAGAACTTAGAACTACTTAAACCTAACTAACCTAAGGACATCACACACATCCATGCCCGAGGCAGGATTCGAATCATATCACAGGCAGCTACAGTTCTGTCAACTAATTCAATCTCCGTATCCATTGTGGTCTCACACACAAGTGAAGTGTTTTTAGATATCCCCCATAGGAAATAATCAAGGCGATTCAGGTCAGGTGACCTCGTAGGCCATGGAATAGGACCTCCTCTTCCAAAACAGCGACCAGCAAATACAGCATTGAGATGGTTGCGGACATCCTAACTGAAGTGAGTCGGTGCACCGTCATGTTGTATCCACATCCTCTCACGGACAGCCGAGAGTGCGCTCTCCAACAGCTCAGGTAGAACTCTTTGCACGAACTTCAAGCACAGGCCTTAAGTACAGGTGGCCATTCAGACGACGAGGTAGAAAATATGGCCCAATGAGATTGTCGCCTTGCAGAAAATAAAGAATGTTCATGTAAATAAACAGCCCAGTACGTGTAACCTTGTACGTGTGTTAGTTGTAAATAAGCTGGCAAACAGTAAGGCTAGACAAAGCGGTAGGCTAGTTTACTTCCATATCTCCTTAAGCTGGCTTCCTCGACCTCATGTTCCCTGCATCAAATTGTTCGGTGCAGCATTCTCTGTTAACATTTTTGCACGCTGTTACGGAAACGCACTGTAGAACTCATTCGTTTCCAATGTCGGTTTAAGGCCCAAGTGACACAAGCCGCTGCTTGGGGTGCCAAGCTGAGAGGGGCGCCAGAGACGCCCAACTTTGTGTATCACAATTAGCAGCGAAAACTGACAAGGGTGAAAGAGTATGAAGGGAAATAGGAAGAGGGAGAGGGAGAGAGAGAGAGAGAGAGAGAGAGAAAGAGGCGCCAAATGATAAATCGTATGTTTGGAAAAGTGTTCTCGCACTGGCCCTGTTCGTTTCAGTAATTACAACACAGCAAATGCGACGATAGAAAAATTAGAGTTCTTATTCACGGGCACGCTTCATTCTTCAGTGAGGGAGACGGGCGTATTGTGCAGGACTATGCCCCAAATGCCGATGTCAGTATGAACTCCTAGAACTCTTGTCATTGTCTCTAATTTAATGCCAATACATAGAGGAAAGCAGTAATTTTTTGTCTACAGAGTTTTCTGTGATACAGAGTTTTGTGTAAAATGGAACGAATAACTTCACTGTTACAGCAAGAGCTCTTGGAAGGAGACATGCAATCATATAATGATATAGCGATTATCAGTGATTGCAGTGATAATTCCCGAAAATAGCCAGTATATGTGCTCGTTGCAGCTTTGCATATCTCACTTGTTCGATTTCGCAAATCTTTTATCGGGACGCGCTGTAGCTACGAGAGCAGTTTGCATGGCGTTATCCAGTGCGACCCAGGTAGGGCAAACAGTGTAGAACACAGATTCTTTTTCTTAATTAAATTTCACGGGGACCAACTTTAGTTTCAAAGTAATTAGCGTTTCATCAAATTCCGTTGTCAGATTTTGTGCCAACAATAAGTTTCAGACAGGCAATGGTTTTTTTAGAATTCTCGCAATTTGAATTCCCTGCGTGTTCTCCCATTTGAATTTTGTCACCAACAGTCAGTGTTATGCAACTATAAGCTTTAAGGGCTGATATGTGCAATATTCAAAACACAAAGCCCGAAGTTTAGCACGTAACAAATAACTTAACATTAAAAACGCAATCAACATTACAGATCCACTTTCATTAAAATAAATTTAAATAGATAACTTTCAACATCATCGTTCCCGAATTCGAAATACGCCACCGCTTAAATTATGAATAACAATCATCAGCAATGGCGGCCGAAGACCTCCGGTGTAAGAAGTCAGCTTCATTCAACCAATAGCCTTGTCAAAGGGGGCGCAGGAGCGGACAGAGGTCAGCAATGATCAACGGAACGAGGATGGACAAGGCAATGAAAACCACTGCATAAATGACACGTAAAGTGTATCCACTGGATAAGAGGCCTGTCACTGACAAAGTGTCGTATGATCTCTCTATTGGCAAAACATTCCGATCTAGAAGCCATTCGGAACTCCGGCAGGGGTTTGCGAATGGAGAGGTAACCATGAGAAAAAATACTGAATCACCAACGAAAGGATAACTTGCTACGAGATTGGGCGTGGAATGTCAGAAATTTGAACGTGTTAGGGAAGCAAGAAAATCTGGAAAGGGAAATTCTAAGGGCCAATATACTCTCAAGCGCCAAAGAAACTGGTACAGGCATGGATATTCAAATACAGAGTTATGTAAATAGAATCTGGGCTGCGCTCGGCAACGCCTATATAGGACAGGTATCTGACGCAGTTGTTGGGTTGGTTACTGCCGCTACAATGGCAGTTTATCAAGATTTAAGTAGTTTGAACATGGTGTCGGCGCACGAGAGATGGGACACAGCATCTCCGAAGTAGCGATGAAGTGGAGATTTTACAGTACATTTCACGAGTGTACCGTGAATATCAGGAATCCGGTAAAATATCCAACCTGCGACATTGCCGCGGCCGGAAAAAAATCCTGAAAGAATGGGACCAACGACGACTAAAGAAAATCGTTCAACATGACCGAAGTGCAACTATTCCGCAAATTGCTGTAGATTTCAATGCTGGGCCATCAACAAGTGTCAGCCTGCGAACCATTCAACGAAATATCATCGATATGGGCTTTCGGGGCCGAAGGCCCACTCGTGTACCCTTGATGACTGCATGACACGATGCCTTACGCCTCTCCTGGGCCCGTCAACGAGTCTCGCTTCGAATTGTATCGAGCAGATGGACGTGTACGGGTATGGAGGCAACCTCATGAATCCATGGACCCTGCACGTCAGCCGGGGCTGTTCAAGCTGGTGAAGGCTCTGTAACGGTGTGAGGCGTGTGCAGCTGGGTGATATGGGACTCCTGATACGTCTAGATACGACTCTGACGCGTGGCACGTACATAAGCATCCTCTCTGATCACCTGCATCCATTCACATCCATTGTGCATTCCGACGGACTTTCGAAATTCTAGCAGGACTATGCGACACCCCACACGTCCAGTACTGCCACAGAGTGGCTTTAGGAACACTCTTCTGAGTTTAAACAATTCCGCTGGCCACCTAACTCCCCAGACATGAACATTATTGAGCATATCTGGGATGCCTTGCAACGTGCTGATCAGAAGAGATCTCCACCCCCTCGTTCTCTTACGGATTCATGGGTAGCCCTGCAGGATTCATGGTGTCATTTGGCTCTTATATGTAGATATAGTTGGGGTGGGGGTCAGTGAAGTGAAATGGGAAGAAGACAAGGTTCAAATGGTTCAAATGGCTCTGAGCACTATGGGACTTAACTTCTAAGGTCATCAGTCCCCTAGAACTTAGAACTACTTAAACCTAACTAACCTAAGGACATCACACACATCCATGCCCGAGGCAGGATTCGAACCTGCGACCGTAGCGGCCACACGGAAGAAGACAAGGGTAATATCAACAGCAACAACAAATGGCATACCGGTAGTAGGCTTCATTATAAAGAGGATGGTCAGACGGGAAGTGAGTTAGTGAAAAGTTTAGTGATAGGGTTGTTCTCATCAGAATCGACAGCAAACCAACACTAAGAACGTTAGTTCAGATATACATGCCGATTTCGCAAGCCTAAGATGAAGAAATAGAGAATGCATATGAGATTACTGAACAGGTAACTCAGTACGTAAAGGGAGATGAAAATCAGTCATGGGGGATTGGAATGTGGTTGCAGGGGAAGGAGTAGAAACGGTTATGGGAGATTGGAGACTTGGAACTAGAAATGAGAGGGGAGAAAGAGTAATTGAGTTCTACAGTAAATTTCAGCTAGTAATGGTAGAGGTTTCGAAATCAGCTACTGGATTGTGAAGCGTACCCAGGAGCAGATACAGACTCACAAGGATCGCTTTGAGTTCGAGGTCGCAAAAGACCAATGATGTTTACTACATTTCGACGCCCCGCCCTGCTAATGGCAACAGGGGTGCGGGACCTGGAGATATCCAAGGTAAGAACAGCATGAGGCTACAGAGCGCAGTTGAACTGCTTAGTTGACGAGTAACTCACTACAGAGCTAGTGGTACTGATACAAAGCTCTAGAGAATGGCAACGATAAACAACGCCTTGTATTATATCTAAAACTATAGTTGCCGAATTTGGCATTTCGTAAGAAAGAAACCCAAGGAATTTCAAAGAGTGAGAATGAAGTGGCAGATAAAACATTAGCCTTTCTGCAAGATGAGTTAGTGGATCGTGCGGCGTCGTATACACTCGACTGCGCGGACAATGTGCATGAGAAGTACAATGTTAACGACACGTGTTTGAAAAGAGTAAGTGATATCGAAACAGGTGTTGAGCCATGTTGTCCATCATCCCTGTCGAACAGGGAACCACAAATCCCATCTCCAGTGAAACGTAGTAAAGGACAATCGTTTTCCAAGGGGTGGGTACTAAACGTAATTACGTACGTGGAAGATCATCCGCAGCATAGTAAAAAAACAAATGTGAACATATTTAGAATAAGTCCGCAGCAGTAGGACCGTGTATGCATAAGAAAAACTACGGATATTCAAGAGAGGACAAGGCGTAGTTTATGCAAAAACTGGTGTTTGTGCGTTTCAAGGATGCTCGATACAATTTTCAGGTTGTGCATGATAATGATCTACTACATTACGTACATCAAACTGCGCCCCACATAGATTATAGTGATTTCAAGAGAAGCAGTGGACGGTTGTGTAACTTCAGTGATTGAAAGACGTAATATAGAGAAATTTCAAACAAAGCAGCTTGACGACGTAAGGAAAACTGTGGAATCGGACCGAAAATTTGTTGATGAAATAAACAAACTTATCTCATCGTTGAGTAAGGAATTTGTTTTCCGCTCCGACCAACTGGAATTTGAAGAGGAAATGCGCATGAAAGGAAAGCTGGAAATTATAGGTACCAAGAGAGTTGTATCAATTTCAGCTAACGTCAATGCATTAACGCATTCGCATGCAATTATGACGACTGTTAATCTGGATGGTACATTAGCTGGAAAGTTATTTATTGTGCAGCGAGAAGCCAAAGGTACTCTGTCCCCTACTATTCTTTCTCGTGTGCGCGATCTTGCAAGGACAGTAGGGAATATTTACGTCACAGCATGCAAGAGTGTGAAAATGGACATTAGAAAACTACAGTTGTGGTATGAGCACTGCTTTTGGCCAATAGCTGGTCAAAATAAATGGTTTTGCTTGATTCCTGGACTGCGCTTAAGGACCTGCTCTGTAGAGCAACCATTCCTCCTGAAAAGTGTGTGACATTGCAAGTCATACCACCTGGGTTCACTGGACAAATTCATTTTCGCACTATCTGTAATTACGCCTTAAAGGATAGCCAATTTCACGATAAGCTCCACGGCGGATTGTGTCGCATTCGGTTGCACGCCATCACATTTCACCAGTTCTCAACACCCCGTTACTCCAGTATGATTCTTTATGCATTCATTAAGAATGGATATCTAGCTGAACGTCCTGCAGAGTTTGTAACTCACGAGGAGTTCACCTTCGATCTTGATGCTGCGAACCTGTGTGATCACTGTGTTCATTCGGCGTTCATGGTGCAATTTAATGGTTTATTTTGAACATTTCGTGAATGTCGACGATGTCTATTTTGTGAAAGTTGATCTTCCCATAGAAGGTTGATCTCTGCACCTGCCGGACACTCACTTTCCGTTGCCCTCCTGATGCACAGGACGAGTCCTTAGCAACCAATATTTTTCCTGTCATAATTGTTAACACAACACTTTCAAATGAGACTTACTAAAGGTTGAAATTTCGACCTCGCACTCAAGGGGTTCCTTGTAGACCAGGCATGGCCAGCCTTTGGTCACCGACGGGCCTCGTTCACATGCAAGGTATTTCATTACATTTTGACCCAAACGAATCGCGAAACGAGGTTGTACGTTTTACACGAAATACAACGTTTATTCAAGTTTACTTATGAAGTAATACATGGGACAAATGACGATCATTTGCGGCCACACAATACTCATGGGATTTCATCCAGTTTTTGAACACATCTTTCACAACTGTTGGAGGAATTATAGAAATTTCATCGCCAATTTTCTTTTAACTGTTGCAAACTTTTCTGGACCGGCCTAAGTACACTATACCTTCAAAAAATCCCATATGTGAAAGTATGTCACTCTTACATTAGGCGAGCGAGGCGGTCATTCGAAACAAGCGCGTTTGGAAATCATATGGATGATAATCACACAGAATTATGTGATGAGTGGACGACGGCGAAATATTCAGCATTGGACACGTATTCGTATTGAACCTCCCTTTCGTAATCATTTCGAAATTCATCGCCACGATATCAAATTCCTGCTTCGACCAGTACGCGATGATTACTGATCTGTATATGGGATTAAACTTGACACTCCATTCTACTTAAGAGGTTGCCACAGTCACTGTATCTTGTTTTTAGCGAGTGTTATTCAACATTGAAACCTTCAAAACATTGTGAAACACCCTATACTTAGTTAAGCTTGCAGGTCACCTGGTCATGTGACGCGACAACTGCACTCTTAGCACATAAAGTCAAAACTATAGAGTCCGTGACGCTCACGCTTTATGGGGTGACGCACCAATGTGAATGGCGCCCGTTTCTCGACATGATACTCCGACAAATTATGCCTCAAAATACATCTTTTTGAGAGTAGATTTATTCTATTTCCACACCATCTTCAGATATTTATTTACACGCCATGAAAATTGTTTTTTTTAATTACTATGTTTTTACTATAGCTGTCTTAAAAATTACTTAGCCGCACGGTCAGGGGCGCCTTGAAACAGTTCCCGTGGCTCCCCCCTCCCCCCCCCCCCCCCGCGTCGAGTTTCGAGTCCTCCCTCAGGCATGGGGGTGTGTTTTGTCCTTAGCGTAAGTTAGTTTAAGTTAGATTAAGTAGTGTGTGAGCCTAGGGACCTACGACCTCAGCAGTTTGGTCCATAGTAACTTACCACAAAATTCCAAATTTTTAAAAACTATCGCTACAAAATTCTTCAGTGCCTCGATCTCTCTGAAACCAGTCGCAGTTCGGATCAGGCCTTCAGGTAGCCGGTTGCTCACCCATGCCTTAGACCGTGATAAGCCACGGTGTATTATAAGAACATTGATGAGGACCACCGACATCTATTCAAACTTGATGTCTTCTCCCCAAGGCGATCACACCTTTCAGCAGGATGTCCGTCCGTGACACAAGGCCAGAATCGCACTACAGTGGTTTGAGGAGCATGATAATTAACTCACGCTGATGTATTAGCTACCAAATACGGCTGATCTTGAACCCGACGAGACGAATCTGGGTCGCCATCGGGTGCCCCTTCAGCTCTCTCAAACCACCGACCAGTTATTTATGGGAATTGCGTGACATTTGCGTAAGGATCTGGTGCTATATACTTACGGAAAACTTCCCAGGTCCTGTCGAATCCATTCCACGTTGAATAGCAGCTGCATACGCTCGTAAGCAGGAAGTCATAACGTTTCGGTTCGTCAATGCAAATTGCGTTAAAATCAAAGCTTACGTGGAAAGAGGTACGACCATCGATTGGCTCGCAAAAATATTTGTTTTAAGGGCTGGGCAGTGGACGAGGCCAGCCGTGAAAGACTCTTGAAAATGTGTGGGCGATGGACGCACAACACTTGTTCAAGAACCCGCGCAGCGGACGGAAGCAGGAAAAGTTTGATTCTGATATCCCACAACATAGATTAGAGGTGAGAACCCAGTGGCGTAATTATTCGTTGCTGATATCTCATCTTCGACATCAGCCCCTGCTCGAAATAAGGAATTGAAGTTTCACCCCAACAATGATGTTTAAAAGTTATTTTTATGAATAAAGAGACACAGATTGGCCGCAACAACTTTTTCGGGTCAGTAAGAGCTCCTTAGAAGAATATCCAGGACGCCAAATATCTGTATCTTGTTCAGCCTTGTTTTCTGGGGAAAACAACTGTGAACGAACTCCCCTGTAAACTATAGGCCATAATCGTGAACCTACTAATAAAAATTTTGAAGAAGTGGGGAAACTAAAATGCTACGCAAGTACTACAGAGGTACAAATGACATATTGAGTGAAGCCATCAATTACAGATACAAGAAGCTCACTTAACAAATTAATGTGATAGCACTGACATGAGTGGCAAAACGTGCTTTAACTGCTCAACTTGCACAGTTTCACACACAAGAAATATTGAAGCTCTTAATGAAAAGTGGATGCAAGAGAGAGAGAGAGAGAGAGAGAGAGAGAGAGAGAGAGGAGTCTGTCAAGTGAAGATACAGTGGCAGTAGAACATTTAGTGTTACCTGAGAGGTGATTCAGAGGTTCCATTGTGGTCGTATGTTCAAACTATGATCGTAATTTATGTTAATCGAGTTGTAACGAGTAGCGTGCGACAAGATGGCGAATTACTTAACGACATGAAAAACTTGCAGCCGACCTTTTGACGTTATTGCGTTATATAGGTGGTGGTGGTGGTTAGTGTTTAACGTCCCGTCGACAACGAGGTCATTAGAGACGGAGCGCAAGCTCGGGTTAGGGAAGGATTGGGAAGGAAATCGGCCGTGCCCTTTCAAAGGAACCATCCCGGCATTTGCCTGAAACGATTTAGGGAAATCACGGAAAACCTAAATCAGGATGGCCGGAGACGGGATTGAACCGTCGTCCTCCCGAATGCGAGTCCAGTGTGCTAACCACTGCGCCTCCTCGCTCGGTTTGTGTTATACAGCAATCAGTTTCGGTGACTCAGTGTACCATCTTCAGACCTGTGTGCATAAACAAACAGTACTCTCAGCATCACCAACTTACCAACCATGCAAGTACAAAAACAGCAACTATGTAAACCATATCTCTGAGCTAACGTTACGTCAATGTCAAAAATTATGGCACTTTTTCACATTTGAAAACTCTAGATCTTTTAAAGGTCACGTAATTGATCGTTGATGTTAATACTGACTCCAAAATCCAGTCACTTCACCGAAAAACATCAGTCTCGAAGATAGTCCACTACTCTTATTCACCTCCTCATTCAATTAATGATGCGGCTTCTGTTCAATGATATGAGCTGGATGAGATTTAACACAATGGGCATCTAGCACAAACACTTTCGCAACAGGTAACTAGTAGTAGGGTAGTGGGGGTGTTAGCGCAATTTTGATATCAAATTGATATGCAAATTAATTAAATTTATCAATTAATCACTCCCGTCCTGACCACCCCCTCCCACCCCCGGCCCGACACGCCCACCTCAACCCCCAGATTTGTCACGTGTTTTCTCAGGTGCACCTGTGCCCCAGCCCCCCCCTTCCCCCCTCCCCCAACCTACACTATTGGCGGGAATTTCGAATTTTGGTGGGAAATTAAAATTGGTAGTATACTTTTCGGGACTTGAACCCTGGTCTTCCTGGGTGGAAAGCTCAAGTGTACCCCCCTAGGACAATTAAACCACAAGAGGCGCTTGGAATTGATGGGAAATTAAAAATGGCTGTGCCCTTTCTGGGACTCGAACCCTGATACTGCTGGTCAGTAAGCCCAAGTGTACCTCCCCCCCCCCCCCCCCCAACACAATTAAACCACCAGAGGCACTTGGAATTGACGGGAAATTAAAAATTTCTGTGCCCTTTCTGGGACTTGAACCCTGATTCTACCGGATGGAAAGCCCAAGTAATTCCCCCCCCCCCCCCCCTGCCCCCAGTCTTCAACAAATGGAAACTGTCCAGATGTGGGAGAGGAAGGTTGGGTTAGTGTACTTTATTTTGGTCGGGAAACTGACTCAAATATCGATCCTAATCACGAAATTAATCACAAAGATTGGGCCTAATTACACAACCATATGCATAGCGCTACAGAAGGACGGTATAAAAGAGCAATACAGCGCAAAAACTTACGATACCGTACAACGCTTAACGAAAAGAGAGTTGGGGTCGTCTACCGACAAATTGGTAAAATTTGGTGTTGTGTAAAATAGTTTTTGGTAACAGTTTTTGAGTTCAGGGTAAAAAATGTGTATTAATAAATAATAAACGCCTATTTTAAGTTAAATGATACTTATTGGTTTAGATAGTAAGCTTTTTTCCGCTCTTATTCTTTTGTTAAAATGTGTTTGGAATACATTGCAACCTATACTGCTACATAATTATAAAAAAATGACTGAATCTGTTGGAGTAATATATTCGCTGATTTCTGAAGTCATTTTATCCAGTGTAATATGATACTCCATGGGGGGGGGGGGGATATAGCCCCCCTAGCCCCTCCCCACCCGCATTACCTGTGCCCCTGGTAAGGTACTACCATTATTCTTTTTGGTCAGAAATACATTCAGCTGACGGGATGCTGGTGTTGGACAGACAGGAGTTTAAAAAGTATATTACCTGTCAGCATACATTATCTAATGTAGTTTGACGTCAGAGTTCGCTACAGATGCTTGCACAAAAACCATCCTGCAGACTAGGTAATCGAAGCCAATAAGTGGTACCACAACTGATGGAACAAAAATGCGTCACAGTTCTAATTACACTTCGAAATTGTCGTGAAAAAAACAGCACTCATAATGAATGGGTCATAACGCAGCATACTGGGGAAAATCCTTGTCCTAAACGACTGCAGAGGAAGGGTTAGTTGAATGTGCATTCTCCTTGATAGACGTCCAGAAACTGCCGAAAATCGAGGTCCCCTTCCTCCCTGCCTCCACCACGCCCTCCCTCCATCCACCTACAGGGGGGACACATGCTCCTTCAAATGGCCAGCTGCTCTGCCGACCACCTTGCGGCGAGGGCAGGCCGCTCTCCGCCCTTTGCTGCCACCCTCTGCGGTCGCTCGCTGCCCTCGGCTTTCCACCATCTGGCTGCCGCCTTAAGGCGACGACGCTCCTAGACCAGTAGCGTGTATAGTCAACTAAATAATACAAGATAAAAGGACGACCGTCTCAAGTGCAACTTGTTCGTCTGAAATATAGCGACAGAGCCCCCACACGCCACCCCCCCTCCCTCCCCCCTCCCTCCGACAGAGAGCGTCTGTGTCCGGCGACCACCACAGGAGACACATCCTCCATTTTCCTCCCCCGCAGAAGCCTGCCATTCGGCGATGGAGAACAATTGCATTTGACATCAACGCATCCATAATCAAGCATCTATTTAAAAAAGCAAAACACATTTGCGACCATAATAAATGTCCTCTTTCCATGAAAATAGGTAAAGCCTATTTTCTTTTAGTTTTATGAGCAAAATCGGTATAGTTTTTACATTGGACTGCAGTCGCATCTCATTATTTTGTGCTGTCCAGCGTAATGTACCACCACCAATCACAAATGACCAGCAGAGACATGCTCACACTGCGTAAAATCAGGGGAAAAAAAAGTTTCTACTATTGTGATGCGAGAACTCCCGATCACCGCCGAATGTCCTCGTTACTTCGAAACCGTCTTTGGAGTAAAGAAAAAGCGAAAATTTGAACTCCAAAAACAATAAATCTATATTAAGGAATTTCTTCCAGCTTGTTGAACGAATTACACAACCTGACAGAATCTCTCACGTTCAGTGTCTAAATAAGCTGTCATGCACATGTGTATTACAGACATTTCAGAAAATCTTTCACACCATTAGTTCACATGTCGGAAAAAAAGCATTCATTTTACGTTCGACAACAGAACGTAGCCGTTTTGTACATTATGACAGGGCCCCTTTTACCAGTGTGATGCTATATCATACTAACGCTTACCAAACAAACCGTGAGAGCCTCTCTCGCCTTGTGTGCTTGGGAGATCCAAATTTCGTTAAAAGATATCGCCAAAACGAAAAAAAAAAGAAACGACTCCGTGGTGCCTTGGCCATCTCATCCAACCACCAGGTGGCACGCCATTGCTATCAATTTATAGGCTAATTAATTAAATTGACCATGAGAGTCACTTTGTATGCCGAGTAATCGTTTTTTTTTTCAATAGTCGGATTACACTCGCCAAGTAGGACAACTGGGAATCCATGGAGGGAACACGATGCTCTTTTCGAGGAATACTATTGAGAAATTACATCTGAAGCTGACCAGAGGAATTCTACAGCCCACAACATACATTTTGCGTAAGGGCTGCACTATTAAAAACACAATCGTCGTGACTACGTTACTGTCACCCTGCATAAAAAGTGTTCTTGAGTCTAAAGGCACACACACGAGCCGCTGATAGTGTTACACTTTCTGGTAGAGACGCTGTCTGCAATTCAGAATCAAGTCTATCCGTCCAACCACATATTTGCGTTGGATCCTGTAGAGACGTCTTTTAATGATTACAGCCACTGGTGAATCATATTCTTGCCACTCTCGTATCTCGAAATGAGTCACCTTTTTCGAATCTAACTGCAAAGGATCCCATACACCAAGAACACCAGCACTGTTTTCAGACAGTCCCTCTGCATCTTGTAACTGCTCCTAAGTCTCTGCCCCGCCCTCTCTGCAGCTTAGTCTATATGATCGTCCCAATTCAAGTCTGACCTGCACAGAAGTCGGAGAGTACTGTATCTAAGACCTTTCGCATCCTGTGGGGAAACAGGTCGAGCTGAGTTAATGCGGCAGGAGTGCGTGTTGATCACTTGGTAGAAGTGGGAACATGATGTCATAGCTCAGCCAACCGTGAACGGCATGTAGAGCCAAAGCTAAACGAAGTTTTCCCCTGCAACACGAGGTAGTAGAAGAGATAGTATGAGCAGCTACGGTGGTGTTTCTTGTTGGGAAAATTAGGAAGACTACGCATCACACATGGCATGGGCGTAGGATGAAGATTTTTGCAACACATTTCCAAACTACATACAGGTAGTCCGAAGGAAATCTATGCGTCTCAGGGTGCATTCATGTCTATCACCCACACATATGTGACGATCCTATTAAACATACTGGTATTTATCCATTGGAGCAGGTGGTTCGTGATCAAAGTCGCTTCCACAGTCTCATGTAGTTTCATCACCTATACTGTAGGATGACCATATCCAACAGACCATCAATCACACAAGAGGGTTCCTGTATTGATCCTTCATGTCCAGTTTAATAAATTGTTTTTTTTTCGGTTGTAGCACACCCAATCAATGCACACTGCCATACACTTTGTTTTTTCTGCCATGACTTAGAGACCCGTGTCAGCTGCCGCTAAACCAACATTAACACGTTTCGATCCTCTGGCTCTCACAGAAAACTGAATGTTGCATGACATAAACTATGCAGCTACCACACCACACGCTGACAGAAATAAAACACAGACACTATGTTTCTCATTGATAAAAATGTGGAAGACATCATAACGTACAGAAACTGTAAGAGTTTGTGGTATTGTAGAGCGCTTCCAACAACTATTCGAAGGTGATTACCTGTACAGTTAATCTCATCTTCCCATTGAAAGGGAAGCGGATGTCTCGGTGCTCCGTTTCGAAAAACATTGTTCCTCCATTTTGCAGTCATTTACATGATTACTGTTCCGCTGTTGACCATCGCTGGAAGGTGCTTTTCATGACACGCGTGAGGTAGCACAAATAAAAAGAGGTACTGTTGTCTTATTGTTGAAAAAAATAAAAAAAATAAAAAAGACGTTTTTAGGGTATGGCAGCATATGGAAATAGGACGAGTCTGGTCTGCAGCAATGAGGAACGCTTGCAAACAACTATATTAAGGTGATGACCTCTACATTTAATCCCATGTTCCACAGCGACAAGTAGCAGATGTCTAGTGTTCCGTCAAGGTTCTATCCATCTGAACGGAACGGTGTCAGTCAATCATTATGCGGTAATCAACAGTGTACCGAGTGGACAGTCGGGACTGGAAAGACAGCATTGATATGGAGCGATGTACTGTAACACATACCGCAGTTGATAGCGAGATCAATTTTAGCAGTTTTACCCATGAGTCGGAGAGAACAATATCGACCATATTCTGCAACCGGTTTAGAAACAGAGTGAACTAAGTTAACGCTATAGAAGCGTGTTTTGACCACTCGGTGGAAGTGGGAACATGTTCTCGTAGCTCCGCCACCCATGTACGATGCGTAAGATCAGTGTCAAATGAAGCCTGCTCCTGCAACACGACGACAGTACAAACAGTTACGGTGTTTCTTACTGGGAATATTAAGAAGACTCAACATCGAAGCATATCCATATCCCTCAGGATCCATTCACGTGTGTCACCCAAACATTCTATCATCGTTACTCTGTACCATCCAGAACAGAAAAATTACGAACTATAAAAGCTCCGATAATTTAATCTGATAGATTTTTACTGAATCTCTCTCTTCCGATATATCGAAAACGAATACCGTCTACGTGCCGGCATCGAACATATGCGGCGATCTTATTAAATATACAGGTATATATCCATTGGAGCAGGTGCCAGTGATCGACGTCGCTTGCACAGACTGCTGTAAAGTTTCATTGCCTGTACTGTACAAGAACCTTGTCCCACATCTTATCAGTCGCAGGAGAGGGACCCTGTTTCGTTGTTTGATACACCGCTTTTCCTGCTGTAACACGCTTTGTACACAGCCATACATCTTTTTTCGCCACAACTTCAGCGTCTGTGTCAGATTCTAAACTGAAATTAACACGTTTGGTCCATTGACTCCCCCAGGAAACTAGACTTTGCACAGTGTAAATGACATAATGTGGTAATCAACAGCATATCTGGACTGTTGGCATGGAAAAGACACCGCTGAAGTACTGTTATTATAAGCATCATAGTTGATAGTGCGGTCAATTTTAGTAATTTTACCGTAATTTCAACACCGACCAATGACGCGGCAGCATGCTTACCAATTTCTGTATCATTGCTAAGCAGCCTATCCACTGCTTTACGAGTACAGTCGCCAATGTAAGTAGATAACTGTGCAGTGTGTTCATTCATTGTTAATTCTTGAACATATACGACGAAATATGTCAGGCAGCGACCTACATATCTCTAGCATTTCGAGCGTAGTGCGTAACTTACGATATTTCTCTATGTGGATGGGAGTCACAGGGTATTCTCGCATTCTTAGGATGAAGTTAGAGACCGAAAGATCTCCTCGAATTGTCTTTGAGCAACGCTCCATGCAGCTTACCAGAAGTAGACCACTACATTCCACGTTTCGTGTAGGAACAGTGCGAACTGAGGATGTAATTGTTGTGTCACATCCATCCAAGAGCACAAAATTTCTCCAGATACGCGAATGTGGAGGAGGCTAGCACCCCTTATCGGTGTACAGTAGACATGAAACGGTTAAGAACAAGAAACAGGTGGTTTTTATGCGTGATGGAGCTCCAGGTGGATGGAGTTTGTTGCGTTTTACGTAAATCAACTGCGCTATCAATTATAAAGTATTGTTGCAGTGTCTGGGGTCATTACCAAGAAGATATTGCTAAGAGATAACATAAACACGTGCACTGCTAAGGCTACAACGTTCTGCACTTAAAACGTGCTATAATGTTAGATCGTTGCGGTTTCCGACTTATTAGTCGTATGGAATGTTCAAATGTGTGTGAAATCTTGTGGGACTGAACTGATAAGGCCATCAGTCCCAAAGCTTACACACTACTTAACCTAAATTATGCTAAGGACAAACACACACATCCATGCCCGAGAGAGGACTCGAACCTCCGCCGGTACCAGCCGCACAGTCCATAACTGCAGCGCCCTATACCGCTCGGCTAATCCCGCGCGGCCGTATGGAATGCGTAAAGAAATATATTTCCAGCGGATGACATACATTCTTCTTTCAGGTTTCTTTTCGATAAACTATCGTGATAAACTGTAAAATGAAAAACTACTTCCTTAAAACATCGATTCCTTGTGATACACGTACAATATGTGAGGTGTATAGCCCCCACTATTCGCATCCGATCACAGTTCAGAAATTATACTATGCTCGCATCAGTCCTATATAAAATGATCGTTAGTAACGGGGAATGCCTCTTACAAAGATAGGGACAAACGCTTAGCAGCGGTGTTTGACATGTGAAATTACACGTCATTCCGCCACTAACTCCTTAAACAGGAATCTGTCAAGCGGATGTATACTTGGAGATTGTAGTACCTCACAAACACCTGGCACTAACTTAGAATCGCCTTAGTTATGAAACTGAAGATTCGATTTTATGCCAAAGATGTGACAGGGGAATGGAGTACATCGCATGATTCTTCGTTCGTCTAGAGGTATGTGTCGAAACAGGATGGAAGTCCTCTGATGACCGACAGGTTTGCTGTTAACGTTCGCAAGCAGACAGAATACGCATGTGTGCCAATGGTGTGAAAGATTGTCGGAAATGTTTGTAATACGGACGTGCATGACAGATTATTTACAGACACTGAACGCGAGAGACGCTCTCAGGTAGTGTAATTTGTTCAACAAGCTGGAAGAAATTGCTTAATATAGATATTTTTTTCTTTGGCGTTTAAATTCTCGCTTTTTCTTTATCGGATGACGGATTATAAATAACGAGGATATTCTGCGGTGATCGGTAGTTCTCGCATCAAAATAGTAGAAGCTTTTTTTTCCTGATTTTACGCAGGGTGGGCATGTCTCTGCTGATCATATGTGATCGGTAGTGGTACACTAAGCTGGACAGCACAAAATAATGAGGTGCGACAGCAGTCGAATGTAAAAACTATACCGATTTTTCTCATAAAACTAAAAGAAAATGGGCTTTACCTATTTTCATGCAAAGAGGACATTTAATATGGTAGCAAATGTGTTTTGCTTTTTTTAATAGCTACTTCGTTATAGATGCGTTGACGTCAAATACAATTGTTCTCCATCGCCGAATGGCGGGTTTCTGCGTGGGAGGAGGAGGGAGGGCGTGTCTCCTGTGGTGGTGGCTGGACGCAGACGCTCTCTGTCCGGCGGGGCGGCGTGTGGAGGCTCTGTCGCTATATTTTAAACGAACAAGTTGCACTTGAGGCGATCATCCTTTTATCTCGTATTATTTAGTTGACTATACACGCTAATGGTCTAGGAGCGTCGTCGCCTTAAGGCGGCAGCCAGATGGTGGAAAGCCGAGGGCAGCGAGGGACCGCAAGAGGGTGGCAGAAAAGGGCGGAGAGCGGCCTGCCCGCACCGCGAAGTGGTCGGCAGAGCAGCTGGCCATTTAAAGGAGCCACCTCGTAGGTGGCTGGAGGGAGGGAGGAAGGGAACCTCGATTTTCGGCAGTTTGTGGACGCCTATCGAGGAGAATGTACATTCAACTACCGCCTCCTCTGCAGTCTTTTAGGACGAGGCTTTTCCCCAGTACATGTGCTGCATTATGACCCATTCATACGAGTGCTTGTTTTTTCACGATAATTTCTAAGTGTAATTAGAACTGTGATGCATTTTTGTTTCATAAGTTGTGGTAGCGTGTGTTGGCCTTGAATACCTGAGCTGCACGAGGTTTTTTGTGCTGGTATCTGTAGCGAACTCTGACGTCAGACAACGGTAGATGCTGTGTGCATACAGGTAATACACCTTTTAAGCTCCTGTCTGTCCAACACCAGCATCTCGTCAGTTGAACATATTTCCCACCAAAAGTAATTAAGATAGTACCTTACACCTCAGCCTTTCCCCACCCCGCAGCTTGTAGGAGTAAGATAGAGTTTGAGTGTGTCTGTCGCTAGTTTGGAGTGGTATTGCGAATTTTTTTCCCAGCAGGCTAACACCACTTTTATGGCGTTGTTAGTTTTTGCGGTGTACTGGTTTTTTTGCCGTCCTTGTGCAGCGCTATGCATATAGTTGTGTAATTAGGCCCAATCTTTGTGATTAATTATGTAATTAGGATCGATATTTGAGTCAGTTTCCCGACCAGAATAAATAAAGGACACTAACGTAACCGTCCTCTTCCGTATCTGGACAGTTTCCATGTGTTGGAGAGCGGGGGGGGGGGGGGGGTGAAATCACTTTGGGCTTTCCATCCAGTAGAATAGAATCAGGGTTCGAGTCCCGGAAAGGGCAGAGCTATTATTAATTTTCCTTCAATTCCAAGTGACTCTGGTGGTTTAATTGTGTTATGGGGGTGCACTTGTGCTTTCTGTCCAGGAATATCAGGGTTCAAGTCCCAGAAAGTGTACTACCAATTTTAATGTCCCACCAAAATTCAATAATCCCACCAATAGTGTAGGTTGTGGGGAGGGGTGTGGGGGAGGGGGGGAAGGGGGCTGGAGCACACGTGCAGCTGAGAAAACATGCAACATCATCTGGGGACAGGGCAGGGCATGGTCGAGGGTGGGGTGGGAGGGGGTGGGTGGGGGCTGAAGTGATTAATCGATCAATTTAATTAATTTGCGTATCAATTTGATATCAAAAATGTACTGATGCCCCCACTACCCTACTACTGTAACTTTACAACACAGATTTCAAATTTTCATTAATAACATTGTGAGCGTGTGGGTGCTATTCTGTCATTCTGCACAACAGATTAATCTGAGATGTACCCTTTACCCTGTGGCTCCTGCAAGATGCAATTTCCACTCCCACACTACTACAGAAGTCAGATGTTCTAAAGAGAAATGCCTGAAAAACTTTCAGCAATAAATATCTTCTAGAGTCGTCCGCTGTAAGGAATGACACAAAAATTCACAAAATTTCTTACGTAACTAGTGGGATACTTGCGTACTGGAATAGTGCTAGTTAGTGTAAGAAAAACATAAATCTAACGAAAATTATTATTTATTTTGCAAAAATTCTGAGAAATCACAATGGCACTTTTAGTTATGAACTGAACACGTTATTTCCTGGTTCTTTTCGGAATGTGAAGTTACCTCTCAAGGATAGGATTCACTAATGAAATTTCTATACAAAGTTTAAGATTGTTATTGACTTGGCAGAATGGCTGGGAGCCGCGCCTACTCAACTTGAATAATTATCCGTTAGAATGTTGCTAGGTACGATCAAGGCTGTCGCGTGTGAAATGCAGTGAAGTGTACTGTTGTGGACGAAATATGGGGCCCGCAAGAGCTGTAGCACACAATACCGTAAGCTGCGATGACTGCAGTCAGCACCGCTCGCTGCTGACAAATAAGATAACTCTCATTCTATCTGGATTGACCTTCGCCAATCAAACTCTCCCTATGCCTTGATGAGGTCAAGGACTCCTATTCACCTCTAGTCTAACTATTGGCGTGGTACACTGGTCAGATAACCAGTCCACCGTGATGCCACTCAAAATTCACTCTCAGGCGTTTGTCTATAACTATGTCCATTCACACCGCACAATAAGTGTGGCGGCCAACACAGTGAACAAAGCTTAATCGGAAGGACTCAATATAGAGTCGCACTTCGATTTGCTCTCGACAGAGATGCTCTCCCAGTGAAGTACTGTGGAGAGACTTGTTCCTCGCGCTTTGAGTACACATACTAGCACGCATGCTCGCGTTACGTGTTCTCGCTCCAAGAGCGACAACGGAACAGCCCCTATCCATGCCAGACGTGAACGGATATATCTTTCAGTCTCTTCCATTACTCCTTCATCTCAAGGCGTCAGAAATATCGTCTGCCAATCAGCATTACTCTTCTAAAACAGGAGAATGACGTTTCATTTAAGGCGACCAATCCGGAAATCTGTAGTATCGGCGTTTGGCGTTTGCTGTCTCCCTGTGAAAATCTCTGAAACTGCGTGCTATGTGTAAACAATGCGTAGGCTGGTCGTTCCCACACAATGTAGCGGAATTTACTTTTAAGCCGAACATGTGATCGCCCTTTCACTCGGGCACCACTGTCTGTTCTACGGGCGGTCACCGGCTGATGTAGATGGGTTGTGACCAGCCTCCTGGCGTGCGGTTGCCTCTCTCGAAGTAAAAGCTCCTGCGACCGTCGTGTCTGGAATGTATGTGTGTACGCCAGCCTCGAGTATTTCAACTATGGTGCGCGTTTGCGATTTATTAGTTATTTGCATATCGTTTACATGAATTCATACAATACTGAGTTTATCTTATCGAGTTTGGGTTCGAATGAAGCGTCTTGATGTGCGGAATATGATTATGAGGGCGGAATATGTAAGCAATGAAGGTCAGGAGACCAAGACGTCTTACATACCTCCCTCCCTCTGACAAAACTTTTGTCTGGGGTTTGTCAATGCCGAGGAAAACATTGACAAAGTCAGGCAAATATTGTTCTTTTAGATTTTCCAATAAACTTTTCACAGCCGTTCTTAACAATTTTATCTAATGATTTCTTTATAGCTAATGTTTCTATTTTTTGATTCTGCAATTTGTGTTTTGTTGTTAGGCAAATATAGACTTTACAAAGGTTGTTATTCTTTGTTGTTGCCAGTACGTGTCTCTGTTTTTCTTTTTCATTTCTAGAAATTGTTTTTACAATATTAATTTTTCTAAACTTGAAAGTGTACAGTATATTATGTATTGGTGTGCTTATCTCTTATCTTCAGTTAGGCTTTGCGTAAATGTTTGCAAAAGCTCTGTTGTGTTACTTTGTTTTATTTATTTAGGTATTATCTTCTTCTTTATGTGTCACTGTTTTTTTGTGTAAGAATGAAAAAGCGTTTCCTCTTAATTCTATCCTCGGTACATATTAAAGAAATAAATAGACTTTCCATGAGCTTATGAGATTATATAACTATACTAACTAGGTTTCTTTACAAAAGGTTTTAAGGTATTTATAAATTATGGACTTTACAAAATGGTTCAAATGGCTCTGAGTACTATGGGACTTAACAGCTGTGGTCATCAGTCCCCTAGAACTTAGAACTACTTAAACCTAACTAACCTAAGGACATCACACACATCCATGCCCGAGGCAGGATTCGAACCTGCGACCGTAGCAGTCGCACGGTTCCGGACTGCGCGCCTAGAACCGCGAGACCACCGCGGCCGGCTATGGACTTTACAACAATAATATAAATAATTACTTTTACAAAAAAGAAAATAAATATTTTTACAAATATATCATTTTCTTAACTCTTTTAGTTTTTTGTTTTTTTGTTTTGTGCTGCGTCAGTTTCTGTGCTCAACGATCCCCACTGAAATACTGGAAGCCGTCAACTGATTTGTATGGGTGTCACAAATTATGTGAGAAGCACTATAGCATGTGATGCTGGGTCTTACTTGTTGACATTGTCCTCATGGAGTGGTACTTTTAACCGATGACGATGGCTGTGGTTTACTGCATAAACAGTGATTTCTTGGTACTCCTTTGCTGTCACACCTGCGACAGTATGGCAGTTCGATGATTGTGGTTGACTACCAACGATCGTGCTGTGACGTCTTGGTACTACACACCTGGTTCGGTATGGCAATTTGATGATGTGGTAGGGAGAATACTGTTCATTTTGCTGAATTTATTTCTAGATAAGTTTGGTTGGTACTACTTATTCCTTTTGCTGTTCGCTTGTATTTGTTTGACGATTCGAGGTTTATTTTTGGAGAGGTGGTTGTGGTAGTTGCCATGCCTCAAAGTTCATGAAAAGACGTTTGTAGCAATTTGCTTTGTAGGATAGGAGAGAAAGGTGTCTTGCTGTCTTCTGCTCTTCTTCATCTTGCATCTTCTGTTCTTCATAGGCTAGTAATATGTGAATTTTAGTGTAGGAGTGATATAGGATCTGTTGGATCTGACTGCCTTTCCAATTGTTACTTGATGATTTTGTAGACTTTAGTAATTTTTTTGTACCTTCATTTTCTTCTCGTCATATTATGATTCTCCCCACGCTCTTCCGTTGTGTAGCAGTGTCGTGACATATGAAATGTCCATGCTGCTCGTTGTCCTCCTGAAGTCCAACCTGGTTGCAACCTGCATTTCCAGTGTGGCATTGGTCTTCATGTTGTTGTTATTACTCTAAGTGCTTTCTCAACATGTCTGTACCCTCTCCATCGCTATCTCGAAGCATCTGGGGTTAAGGGGGCTGGTGATTGGTGTTGATGGCGATGTCCCTCTGACGTGTAGAAATATTTACAATTTTCGTTTTACATATATATGTTATTTACAAAAAAAACTCTGATTTTATATAATGCAAGAATTTTCTGATAGTGGCAAAAATTATTGTATATATACGATTTCTTTTCTTTATTCTAATTATGTCCTATCACTTCTTCAATCTTTTAATTGTTGTGTACCATTTATTGTTTGTGTGCATGTTGTAATGTACTTGATATTACAAGAGGTTGTTAGTGTGTATTGTGTCTCTTTTTCTTTTAATTAATGTGTTATTTTGTAGATTCTTAATTTACTTTTTTGATTTAGTGGTTAGTACACGATTTGCGATTGCCCATTTGTCTCTTTCCCTTTCTTCTCTTTTACCATTTCTTTCAGTCACATTCTATTTGGTGGCTCACGTGGTAGATGCCTATACTTTTACCTGTTTTTGGGTTCGTTAGCTCTATGGCATTTTCGTGAACGATCCTGGAAATTATCATTGGCCCTTTATAGAGTGCAAAAAATTTCATGCATTTATTTTGACTCTTATGTGAAAGGTAATGAGGTTTTACGAATACCTTTTGGCCCAGTGTGATGCGTTTCTTTATGGCAGATTTGTCTTGGGTGATTTTACGTCCCATTGCTGCTGAGCGAATGTTTTGTAGGGCAGACGCGACGATTTGTCTGCTAAAGTGGGTATACCAAATGTATTTATTAATAAGTTCATCAGGGATGCATGCTAACCATTGTGCAGTATCATTATTACGTTTGAAAAATGAGATATTATCTTTTACTATGAAATTTTTTCTAATTTCTGTGTTGGTTTTATTGGTAAGTTGGTGTTTAATCTTGAGGAGGGTCTGATATTTATTTTGTTCCTCAGATAAATTTTTTAAAGCATTTGTGATAAAATTTTCGAATGGTACGTATTTTAGATAATGGATAGTCCGTTCTTCATCTTCATTGTTGATTTTCTGGTCCTCTGCCATTCTCTGTCGTGAACGAGACAATGCATCGGCCAGAATATTTTCAGGTCCTGGTATGTATGTAATTGAAAAGTCATACTCCTGCAGTACTTGCATCCATCTTGCCAAACGTCCGTGGGTTAATTTGGAGGCGATTAAAGACTCTAATGCTTTGTGGTCTGTGTATACTTGTGTTTTTCTGCCAAACAGAAAATGTCGAAATTTTTGAAATGCCCATACTATGACTAGAGCTTCTAATTCTGTTATAGAATAATTCTTTTCTGCTTTCGATAGTACTCTACTTGCAAAGGCTATTGTTCTATGTGTTTTCTTACCGTTTTCCTCAATTTGTTGAAATAGTACCGTCCCTAGCCCGGTCTTTGCACTATCAGTTACTAGACAGAACTCCTGACTTAAATCTGGGTGTGATAGAATTGGAGCATTATTCAATGCCTCCTTCAGCTGATGAAATTCTTCATCTGCTTGTTTATCCCATATCCAGGGTGTGTTTTTTTCTGTCAGTACACAGAGTCTAGGTGCTGCAAGTGTGTCTATCCATATAAATTTTTTGTAACAATTTATCAACCCCAAGAATTCCCTTAGACTTTTCTTCTTGTAGGGAGTAGGAATATTACGAATAGCGTTTATCTTCTTCTCGTCTGGCGTTATACCTTTTGCAGATATGTTATGTCCTAAAAATTTAATTTCTGTCGTTTTTTCATAATTTGTAGGAAATTATACAATATATAATTATGTTCTGCCCAAGTTGCCTCCGCCACAAGAATGTCGTCCACATAGCAAGTAATTTTCTGAAGTATGTCGAGATTCAGTATAGAATTCAGAGCGCGAATAAAGGCAGCTGATGAAATTTTGAGGCCAAACGGTAAATGTTTGAATTGGTAGCAACGACCAAAGACAATAAAGGCTGTGTATTTTCGACATGAAGCCTCCATTTCTAATTGCCAAAAACTTGAACGCAAATCGATGGATGAAAAAATCTGTACTTCATGAAACTTCTGAATCAACTCTTCTACTTTCTCTGGTCTATCTGTTTCCGAAATTATAATTGTATTTATTTGTGTTGAATCGAGTACCAAACGTATGCTCCCATCCTTCTTACTTACAACGTGTAAGGGCGAATTATATGGTGACTTGGCGGGTTTAATTATGTCATCATCCAACATTTTTCTGATTTCAAGAAATACTTGGTCTCGATAACTATATGGTATGGAATAAGGTGAGACACAAATGGGTTTTTGATCTTTGATCTCAAATTTGTGTTGAAAATCTTTAATGCTACCTGTCTTTGGTGCGAATACCTCCGCAAGTGATCTTAATATGCCTTCTAAATTTTTTTTTAGCGTGGAGAGAAATATCATCTATTTCCTCTATCTTCTTACTAATCTCTTTATGAATTTCTTCTGTTATTTCTGGTGGGAGTGGGTCAAGGTTTTCCTCAAACTTATATCTAGGGTGTCTCTCCTCCTCTATTTCATTCCTTTCTTGACTTAAATGCAATTGCTTTACTTTTCCCTGTTCTTTTTTATCGTGCAAAGTTTGAATAAAATATAGTATTACATCATATTTTGTTACGAAGCCTTGTGGTATGCAAATGTGGGCCTTACGCTCATTAATGAAATCTACACCGATTATCATATCAGCTGTAAGTTTTGGTACGATTATAAAATTGTTTTCAAACTTGTAACCTTGGCAATTGAATGAAAGACGTGTTTCGTGTTTCACCTCTGTTGCATTTTTTCCTAAGGCTCCAAAACCTCTTATCCTTTTTGTCTTTAAAATCGGTAATTCTTTCTCTCTATTGCACCTTTCAAATAGGCTTTCTGATATAGCCGTCACTTGACTCCCACTATCTATGATTGCTTGTGTCGTGATTTCTCCAATGTTTATCTTTAATATGGGTTGTACAATTGTGGATCTTACGATTTCCTTTTCTTGCATCAAATCCTCTGCTATAGATTCATAGCTTAACCTATGGATAATTGTACCTTCCCTTTGTGTTTGTGTTTGCTTTGGTGTTAACTCCGTGAGCAAAACCGTTTGCGACATATCTACCTCTTTTCGTCTGTTTTAGAGCTCCTGTCTCTCCTTTTCCTTCATTTCCAAACATTCCCGAACGTACTCTCTATCTATCTCCTCATAGTCACCGATGTTGTATACATTATACGTCTTTTGTGTTCGTGGCGTCTGTGTTTTGTTTTTATCTAGGATACTCTGCTCTGTTTTATCGCGTTCATTTACTTGTTTCTCGTCAAATATATTGCTAAGCGCGGTTCACAATTCTTAGTCGCTTAATTGTTTACTACTCGGAAGTGGTGGCAGATCATCCTCGCTTTCAGAATTATCCCATTCTATGCTGTTTTCCCAGGCTATGTAGCGTAATTCAAGAGTATCTGGTGCTGACTCTTTATCGGAAATTTTCTTAAGTCCCTGTTTGTCTGAATTTTGGCTATTTCCAGTTTTTTCTTATTTTGATCTAGCTACTTCCAAAACATGAATGTCCTTTTTTGATTGTTTTAATGAATGGACGTAAGTTTGCGTAACCTCTTCCGGATTTTCCCGTCAATCTTTACGTTTTTCAGGATTTGGTGGCATAATGTCTACTTCTGGTTTCCCTTTGCTGTGTTGGTCTTGTTTTTGTGGACTATAATTTCCACGGTAATTATTCGCGCCCTGGTCTCGCCAGTTGCTGTTTCTAACATCGTGACCTCTTTCAAAGTACCCTTGACCGTTGGCATTCTGATTCCTAAACCAATATCCGCCACTGTATGAGTGTCCCTTACCGTTCCTATTTCGGTACCAATTATTCTAGTTATCGTTTCTATGCCAATTGTCTCCATTGTGCCACTGTCCTTGTCTGTTAAATTGCCTGAAATTATTGGTGTTAGGATTAAGGGGCTCCGGAAAGGCTCAAAATCATGAAAAGTTCAATTTTTACTTTTTTGCGTTTTCTGAATCTGCAGACTATTACCTTTTAATAGATATATAATTTATTCAATTCCGAAGACTACAACTATTTTTAAATTTTTTTGAAATGTGTTCTACATGGGCGTGACCCACTGTGGCGCTGTTAAACTGCTGTCAAATGGTGTTATTATTAACGTCCGTGTTCATCAGGTACATTTTAGTGATGTGAGATAAAGTATGTGTTGTGTCTAACCTGTGATGGTTCAATATATATCGCTGGTGTGTTTGTCGATTGTTTCATGTTTATTTACTCTGTCGTTATCTCGAAAATATTCGTAATTAATTCTGTTTCTTGAGTCTCTGTTTTGATGAAGTATAATAATGAGTAAAAGTAAAGTTATTAGAAACCTCTGAAGGCTTTTAAGAAAAGGAGAAATGTTGGAAAGCCAAAGGTATGTGTTATTACTGTAAACAATAAAGACGATAACCAAGTGAGTGAACCTAACCTCTCAAGTACACCTGTCCATAGCAGTCAAAGTGGGAAAGAAAATACTTCACAGAAGAAGCTTGGTTCAATGAGTGAAAACTATGAATGTTTTATGGGCAAATCTGATGTGAATGAAATATTTGATATGTCGGTTCTCAAAGGAATTTTTTCAAACTGTGTAAGATGTATTCATTGTAGTGAAGTTGGTCTGGAACTCTCCATAATAAAGCACGTAGGACTTGCTAGTGAAATACAACTGAAATGTGATAAGTGTTCATACATGACCACCTTTTGGAACAGTGTTGCAGTAACTGCAACTGAAGAAAATGGTAGCAAAATCTACGAACACAACAACGAGCGATGCTTGCTTTAGACATGGAACGCCTTCGGGCTGCAGACAGGGCTGTAAAGAGTCTAGAAATACAAGCAAGAGTAAACAGGAGGAGGAACAAGAGGAAGCTGGAGGAGGAGTTTGCAGAGGATGAAGATAATCCATCCTATGGATCTGGAATGCACTAAAAAGTTAATCCAATCTTTGTCGCTCGATTCCCAAAACTTTTATTTTCTCATACTAATTACATGTTTTCTAAGGATCTTCCAAACATATTTGTTTCAAACTTTCAGTAAATGTTACACAGTACCTTCTGCATAATTTAACACAATCTTTTTCCAAAAAACTATATATTTTTGAATATATAAATAACAAATCGCAAAAAAATGTTGTGAATTTTCATTACAATTGAAAAAAAATCATCTTTAATAACTGAACTAAAATTTTGTAAAATCCCTGTGTTAAGTTGTAGCCCATATTCCAATAAATAATCTGTAAAAAGTTCAACTTCCTACCTCAAATACTTTGTGAGGAAAGATGTAATTTATAAGCGTTATTTTAACATTGCAAGTATAGGGCGTTCCGGAGCCCCTTAAGATTATTGTTATTAGAATATTCGTTCCTAGTCCTCTGTCTTTGCTGTTCTCTTTCCTTTCTTTTTTCTTTACCTCGTCTTCTTTAAACATAAATTCAGGTTCCCTTAAAACCTCTTTGAATTCTTCGGTATTTTCATTTTTTCCTACTGTCGCCTGTTGATACTTTACCGGTAATTTCATTCTACACAGACGTATCAGCTCTCCGTTACTGTCTGGTTTGTCTAGGCATTGATTCTTTTTGTCCATTGTGTCAAAGAATTTTACCACGCTTTTCTATCCTGAGTTTCCATATGGTGTCATCTGAAGTAACTCATATTTAATTTTGTTTTGCGCCTCCTTAGACCAATATCTTTCGAGAAATGCTGTTCTGAACTGTAGGTAAGACGTACAGGTAGCCGCGATCTTTTACATCACCTCTGCTACTGTCCCTGACATGTGTGCACAAATGAAGTCAAGTTTGTGAGCTACGCTCCAGTGGTTTGGTAAGCCTACTTGAAACTGATCGATGAATGTGCGTGCATGCAACATACCGCCTTCTTCCTTTAAATGTTGAAATTTTCTAACTGTAAGGAAGTGGTCTGTATCATGTCTACTCATAAATCCGGTTTGAGGATGATTCATGGACTCAAATAATCTGCCACTGCTTGTGTCGTCGTGTTTATTCTCTGGTAATCTACTGCCTGTCTGCCTGTTCTCGATTTCCTGAGTCATATCCGCGTCATGTCGTATCACTGGTGAACAAAAGTGTTGTTCGTGTGTTTCTACTCTCGTCGTTCGCAGTATAGTACCTGTGCTGCTATTATGTTGTGTCATTGGATTTACTGGTTCAGTTGCCTGTCTTTCGACTGGTATCGGCTGAATGTATGTGTTCCGTTTTTCTAGATACTGTGCCTGGTCCTGTGGCATGTCATGTATTACTTTAATCGGGGTTTTTTGTTTTGATTTCTGTGGGAGTGTTACGTCTAGCCTTGGTTCTATTTGAACTTTCTTAGACGGTGCGTGTTCGTGTACTGAATTAATGCTTGACGTGTCAGTTGTTTCGCTACAAGTGTAATCGGTCTCGATCTTTTCTACGATTGTTTGTATCAACTCTGTTCTAAGCTTTTCAAACTGATCTTTGTTTTTAAGTTCTATTTTATTGATCCGCTGATCATATTTTTTCAGTGCAACCTTTGCGACCTTGCTTTGAATTGCTTGTTCTTCCGAAATTTGTATTGCTGTTCGAGTGGCTTTTTTCGTAAAACGTTCCACCTTTTTGTCAACGTTTACGATGTCCAATTGGACCTTGTCCACGTCAGTGCCTAATTGCTGCTGACCTTGTGTTAGTAACTGAATTCTTTCTCTGGATTCTTTCGCGTCTTTGTTTATCCTAGTGATCTGACTATCGATTCTGGCGATCCCTTCTTCCATCTGGATTTAACCTGTTGGGTGTGTGTCTTAATAGCCTGATTATCCTGTTTCAATTCCGGATTATCCTGTTTCAATTCCTGATACTGTTTTGTCATCTGTGTATTAATATCATGATTCTGTTTCGTCATACTAGAGTTCATTTTTTGTAACATCTCCATGATCGCGTCCTGTTCTGTAAGACTACCTTCTGCTGAACTACGTATTCTCGATCTATTGTGTTCCACTCGGTCAGTTACGTCGTTTACTGGGATATGCTGTGGCGTTTCTAAGTTTGATAACTGCAATAACCCGTGCTGTCTGTGTTGAGGACTAGTTGCGTTTGTCATTGAACCATTACGTGGCGCAAACAACTCCGCATTCTGCCCTCTCTGTTGTATATGTCTTGTGTTTGCAGGTACAGTTGCGTCTGTTACGGAACCTTTTCGAGGCGCTCGTAACTCCGCAAAATTCTGTGTCTGCTGTTGGGGCATATTTAGAATGTGCACGATAGGTTCGACGTACTCTATATGTTCCCCCTCTTCCTCACTGTCTACTTCTCTTTGAGCGTTGGCTAACTGCCGGTTCATTGAATGTATTTACGCGTATTCTGTCCCTGAATATGCGGCAAACAAACGAGTTTCCTGTGCTCGTTTCGCTTCTAATCTTTGCCACTTTTCCATTTCCTACGTGGGCTGTCTATTTCTGGCTCAGAATGTGCCCTACCTGGAATTGCATATTCTGGAAATTCGATGTTCTCGTCCCTTCGATTCCCATCTGTCTGATCTGTCTCAATTTTATCCCAGTCTAACTGAGCCTGCTGATTCTGCAGCTCCCCGACTGTCCTATTCTCTGAGTCACCGTCTGTCCTATTCTCAGGTTCACCTTCTGTCCTATTCTCAAAAAGCTCGTTTACTTGCTGTCTATCTGGTTGATTCTTCCCCAACTTGTCTACTTGCTGTCTCTCATGTAACCTTTTGGCTTGTGCTCTCGTTAACATGGAAATTCTTGCAACACACAACAACCCTATCTACAAAACTGTACGACCACTTACCAGTTAGTTGAACCAACAACAAGAACAACGTCATGATTTCTCAGCTAACGTTCTGTCCGTTCTGCTACAGTCTAAAATATCCACATGTACGCTTGCAAAGGGAGAAAAATGTTATTTCTTAATTCTAACTTATATGATGCTGCGTCACACTGCGTCTCTGCGTCAATCTACGTCTGTGCCTATCACCTGAAAATCCTATGCCCTAACAGCTACACAAAAATCTTTAAAAATGAAAAATTTTCCAACACAATAACACACGCCTTTTTCCCTACAATTCTGCTTTCTTCACTACCTGTATCTATTCTGATCCCAATCTTTGTAAATAGCTATTTAATACATGAAAGAAAGTTCTTCAATGTGCTACCTCTGCGACTTGTTGTACCTCACTATCCTGACAATTTCCTATCCTGGTAGCTTACCTATTTTACCTATCCTGGCAGGGTCGCCATTTTCTGTGAGCGTCTGGGTGCTATTCTGTCATTCTGCACAACAGATTAATCTGAGATGTACCCTTTACCCTGTGGTTCCTGCAAGATACAATTTCCACCCCCTCACTACTATAGAAGTCAGACGTTCTAAAGAGAAATGCCTGAAAAACTTACAGCAATAAATATCTTCTAGAGTCGTCCGCTGTAAGGAAATGACACAAAAATTCACAAAATTTCTAATGTAACTAGTGGGATACTTGCGTACTGGAATAGTGCTAGTTAGTATAAGAAAAACATAAATCTAACGAAAATTATTATTTATTTTGCAAAAATTCTGAGAAATCACAATGACACTTTTAGTTATGAATTGAACAAGTTATTTCCTGGTTATTTTCGGAATGTGAAGTTACCTCTCAAGGATAGGATTCGCTAATGAAATTTCTATACAAAGTTTAAGATTGTTATTGACTTGGCAGAATGGCTGAGAGCCGCGCCTACTCAACTTGAATAATTATCCATTAGAATGTTGCTATGTATGGTCAAGGCTGTCGCTTGTGAAATGCAGTGGACGAAATATGGGACTCGCAAGAGCTGTAGCGCACAATACCGTAAGCTGCAATGAGTGAAGTCTGCACCGCTCGCTGCTGACAAATAAGATAACTCTCGTTCTATCTGGATTGACCTTCGCCAATCAAACTCTCCCTATGCCTTGATGAAGTCAAGGACTCCTATTCACCCCTAGTCTAACTATTGGCGTGGTACACTGGTCAGATAACCAGTCCACCGTGATGCCACTCAAAATTCGCTCGCCGGCGTTTATCTATAACTATGTCCATTCACACCGCACAATAAGTGTGGCGGCCAACACAGTGAACAACGCTTAATTGGAAGGACTCAATATAGAGTCGCACTTCGATTCGCTCTCGACAGAGGTGCTCTCCCAGTGAAGTACTGAGGAGAGACTTGTTTCTTGCGCTTTGAGTACACGTACAAGGGCGCACACTCTCGTAATGTGTTCTTGCTCCAAGAGCGACAACGGAACGGCCCCTCTCCACACCAGACTTGAACGGATATATCTTTCAGTCTCTTCCATTACTCCTTCAACTCAAGGCGTCAGAAATATCGTCTGCCAATCAGCATTACTCTTCTAAAACAGGAGAATGACGTTTCATTTAAGGCGACCAATCCGGAAATCTGTAGTATCGGCGTTTGGCGTTTGCTGTCTCCCTGTGAAAATCTCTGAAACTGCGTGCTATGTGTAAACAATGCGTAGGCTGGTCGTTCCCACACAATGTAGCGGAATTTACTTTTAAGCCGAACACGTGATCGCCCTTTCACTCGGGCACCACTGTCTGTTCTACGGGTGGTCACCGGCCGACGTAGATGGGTTGTGACCAGCCTCCTGGCGTGCGGTTGCCTCTCTCGAAGTAAAAGCGCCTGTGACCGTCGTGTCTGGACTGTATGTGTGTACGCCAGCCTCGAGTATTTCAACCATGGTGCGCACATGCGATTTATTAGTTATTTGCATATTGTTTACATGAATTCATACGATATTGACTTTTACCTTATCGAGTTTGGGTTCGAGTGAAGCGTCTTGATGTGCGGAATATGACTGTGAGGGCGGAATATGTAAGCAATGAAGCTCAGGAGACCACGACGTCTTACAACATCTTCTATTCAGTTTCATTTGTTCTTCGTAGTTCATTTGTATGGTCAATGTAATTACAGAACTCTGGTTGCTGACACGTTTGAGTGCGACTTAATGTTGTGAAGACCGCCAGGCAACAACTGATGAGTTTATTAAGATTATACAAAGCATTTTCATCATCTTATCGTTCTACAATACGGTACAATATCTTTTCTAATAATAATCTAAGGTCGCTGTCCCAATGACGACGTCTTTCAGCTTTGCACGGCCGTCCGCTTCGCGTATATGGTGACCAGCTTTCAACGACGCCGTACTTTGTTGCATCAAGTCTGCCGCCGTTGCTCCGGCGTTCTGGGAACAATGTAACAGAAGTAAACAGCAACACGCAGTACACACTATTTCTGTAAGTATCACAGATGTACTAATTTTTGATATTATGACCCGAAATAAGTTTACTACGTTGCATTTAATATGGATGTTACACACTTTGATATCGAGAGTTCTTACCACTAGTCATGCATCGAACCACGTCACTGAAGGAGGGTAGGGTTGACCAACGATGTGCTACATTCTCTCATGAATATCAACACATACTGGAAGACCTACGTTTTCCGAATAGAAAGCCATTTCTTCTTGTCGCGTCAGCAGTCACGCCCTCGCCCTTTTAGAAGCCTTTAAAGTACACTTTCCACCAGTCCGCTCTCCCTTCTGCATCTAACAGTGTAGTTATTCTCTCTTTGTAAAATCTGACTCCTTTGTTTTTAATTGCCCTGAATATCCTGCTTATTTCATTCCTAAGTGACGTACTAGTGTTTTGATGTATTCCGGTCTCATCCTGCACATTTTTGGATTACTTTTTTTCTTCGATCGTTGAAGTTTTTTTTTCTGTTACGCAAGATTTCTTCCTAATCCTGTTAGTACTACGTATTAAGCTCTCCATAAAAAAAGATGCGATAATGCTAGAAACGCCAAGAACAAATTCCCTTTAAGCCGTTGCCAATATCTCTTGGGAACAGACGTAGCTGAAAGAAAAGCATGCCAACGCTCGTTCTAGATGGCCTGGTCAAATGTCTCGACCGGAATTCAATGACGTACTGCTGCATGCACACCCACAAGCTTCCTTATGGTATGTGGCAGAGGGTACGTCGTGTATCGGCATAATTTTCCCCCTTTCTTCTTCCATGAGTGTTTGGGTCGCGGCGACAACGCGTGTCGGTAGAATTCCGTATGAGCTCTAACTCCCGTTATTTTATCGTCATGGTCATTTCGCAAGACATACTAGCGTTGCACAAAAATTTAGAAACACTGCGAGAAATGCATGATTGAACATAAATCCAGATGGCAGATTGCTCTGCTGCATTTGACCACGATTGGCGCCTGTGCAATGACCTCAGTACTTCACAAGTGTCGGTTGTGGTTAGAACAGTGTTCTGTGTAATTCTGAGTGCGTTACGTCGGAGCTCAGTCCATTCAAACGTGGGCAAATGTTGGTATTCGTATGGTGGATGCTTCCGTAATCAATGTAGCTGAAGTGTATGGTGTTTCAAGAGGCGCCTTGCCGAAGACTAATACTGCATACAGGGAAAGTGAAAGAATATCATCCGACAATTCGCAATGCGGACGGAACTATGTTTTGATTAATCGTGACGAACGGTAGTTGAAGAGTACTGTGACGAAAAACAAGAGGACGACAGCTGTAAAAGTCACTGCAGACCTAAATGTCGCACTCGCGAACGCTGTCAGCACCAAAACAAGACGAAGGGATCTCGATGAGCAAGGAATTTCAGGGTTACCTGGAATCACAACCACGTATCAGTGATGCAGTTGCCCTTAATAGGAAAACGTGGTGTCGAAGCCATAAAACTCGCCAAGGCAAATCGGCAAGAGTTTAAGGAAACGTAATGTTCGACCGATTTTCAGACCAACTAAGAAAATAGGCCGTTAAGGATAAACGTCCCCCTCTGTCTGCAAGTGGTGTATACAAAATTCCGTGTATATGTGGTAGGGTCTACACTGGAACTACAAAGAGAAGAGTGAATACACGGTTGAAGGAACATAAAAGTCTTTGCCGACTAGGGAAAACAGACAAATCAGCCGTGGCGGAACTTGCTCTTCAGTCGGGTGATCACGTGGTGAAATTTTCGGAAACTTAAGTTTTATGTAGTATGACGAGCTATTATCCACGGCTATATAGAGAAGCCATCGAAATATATAAACATGGGGGTAATTTTAACAGAAAAGAAGAAGCCATGAAATTGAGCGATATATGGACAGTGGTGCCACAGAATCGATGAGAAGTTTTTATCTTTGACGTACTATGATGGATAGTTATATTTTATCCTTGACAAGGTTTATCTCTGCTATCACTTGAAATCCAGACCACGCTCACTTTCCACGGTATTTAGGCCGCTCTTCGACGTCCGACTCGTCAGTCGGCAAGACGCAGCAAAACCAGGAGCACTTCCGAAGATGTCCAACGTAGCTTTGGACGAAACGTCAGGGATAGAAGAATTTCATGGAACACGGCCATACAACCCGGAAGAGTTCTCGGCAGCTGAAACATCCGGTCGTGAAAGCCTTCATTGTACGATTGAACTTCTGAGTAATGGAAGAACGCTATTTGACTGGATGAGTCTTATTTCACAATGTCTCCAACTTGTGGCAGAGTTTATGCCCCAAGAGTGAAACATAGCGGGGAGTCTGACGTTTTGGACACTCCTAACGTGGTATTCCATGGGCCCTGTGGGTACTCTTGCAAGGTCGCGTCACTGCCAAGGTTTATGTGACCATTCTGGATGATCGGGTCCATCCCGTGGCATAACATTTCTTCCCCAATGGTGATGCAGTGTTCCAAGACGACAGGCCATCTGTCCAGACAGCTCACATCGTCCAGGACTGATTGTTTGAGCACGAGGATGAATTGTCGCATTTCCACTGCACCCCCGACAATCACCAGATCTCAGTGTTACTGAATACTTCGGTCTACTTTGGAAAGAAGGGTGCGTGATCACTATTCACCTTAATCATCGTTACTTGATTTTGGTACTATTTTGCGTGAAGAAGGTGTGAGATCCCCTTGCAAAGCGCGCAGGACCTGTATTTACCAATTCCGAGATGACTGCAAACTGTTTTGAATAACAATGGTGCTCCTGCATTGCGTTAGGCATCGTGATTATTGTGTTTTTGGTTTTTCCATATTTTTGACCACCCCAGTATGTGGTAGGAAGTAATGTGTAGCTCAACTCTTCTCCCAACGCACTCTCTCAGAATTGCAACACCACTCTTTTATCGACTGCCACTGAAGTGCGTTGAGCATCTCCGTAATGTTCTGGTGGTTAATAAACAATCCCGTGAAGAAACTTACGACTCTTCGCTGGAAGTTATCTGTTTGTTCTAGCAATCCAGCCCGGTAGGAGTCCCAGAATGATACCCAGCACTCAGGGGTCGAAGTTACTAGTCTTCTATACGCCGCTTATTTCGTGGATTAATATAATTTTCGTAGGATTCTTATAATGAATCTGGCCTGGCACCTGCTTTTCCTACAGCAGTAATTCTACATTAGGTCGCTCAGAACAATTACTCCTACGCATTGTACGGTTGTTACAATTTTCAGTGATTTTTCATCACTAGTGTAACTGGCCATTTATACAGGGTGGTTCCAGACGTCCACCGGCAGACTTTCAGGGGTTCAGTTATAACTTCTGCGTATTTTTCTTATACGGGCCCACGGTCTACGAAATTTCGTTACATTGTTATTGCATTTCGTTTGGTTTCTTGACCCAATTACATCTGTATCTGGATTGGACCGAAAGCAGTCCACAACAGTGGAAACGCCGACGATATGTACTGTGTGTCTTGTTTTCATTCGCTGACGGTAGCTGCTGTTGACAACAGTAGCAACCATTTTACTCTTCGCCTTCAAGCTTGCATTCAGTACTGCTCGGCTCCGTCTTGTGTTTGTTTTTCCGGCAGTGTCAGTTGTATGTCAACAGTGATACTCAGCTGCATGGATAGGTTTTCTGATGAAGAGTTGGCCGATATGCTCCTCGCTTATGGATTCTCTGAAAGCAGTGGAAGAGCAGAACGACGGTATGTCGAGCTGTTCTCGCACCACATCACAGTACACTGTTCCTTCTGAGGTTCGCTGCATTACTCCGTGTTGTCCGTTCTATCCGTTGTACGTTTCACGTTATTGCATATTGCAGGCGTCTTCACTGTTGTGAAGATATTTTCGCAGAAGCAAGGGTGATGGCGGTAACAAGACGAATGAATCGTAACTACAGTTAGTAGTCTGTAACAAGCCGCCGGATACCGTGGCTCACTTATACTAAAATTCTCAGCAAGTATTTTTATTTATTTATTGCAATTATAAAACCTGCCGTGTGTCTAAAGCAAGTCGTGCAATAGACCAGCAGGCTGTAAATTCTCAACCTTCTTAATCTCTAATGATGCGATATTAGCATGCCGAATTTTACCATAAAAATTAGTCTATAATCCTATACTAATAATAAAACTGTAAAACCATCGTGTTTGAACACGCTAATCCCTAAAACTAGAAGACGAAAGTTAATGCGGTTTTCACAGGTAACTTGAGCGTAGCTTGGACTAACGTACAGTGTTTTATTTCATCAAAAAGGATCACGAAATAAGAAGATATCGTGATTTAAAGTTTTATCTAAAACAGTCGTGTCTGTGTGTTTGAAAACGCTAATCTCCGAAACTACTTGAATTTTCATGTGATTTTCACAGGTAGCTCGAGTATAACTTGGGGCAATATGTAGGTTTCTTTTCCTCAAAATCGGATCACGAAAAAAATGGTAAAGTAATTTAAAATTTTCTCCATACTAATATTAGAAATGCGATAATAAGTCCGCCTGTAACGAACTTCCAGCATGCTGGAATAATTGTTGGTGAACAACCTCTGTTAATCAGTACAGCGAAACCATCCAAAGTTGCAAGTTTCAGTTGTTTTTGTTTACTCAATGAGAAGTTTCGGTCCGGGATCCATTTTCAGATCATCTTAAGACAGTCAAAAGTGGTATTTCCTAAAATGCAAAAACCATGTCAAAAATGTGAAAACGAACAGTTACAGCGCTATTACGTTTTCAGGACTAAACCGCTGAAGCGATTTCGATGAAATCTGGTATGGAGACAACTTAAATCCGAATGAAGAACACACGCTACGTTAGAAAGTGGAAAAAAGTGAAGGAGAGTGAAGTAGGGAATGGAACATCCTTTTCTTTTACATCTGTGAACATGAACTATGTTTAGAAATTATTAAATTTGTTATGTAATGTATATATTGTATAATGTATAGCTACAGCAGTAGCACGATTCTTAAATATGTGCTCGTGCTCAGGCCCCCCTTTATACACTATTAGATAGCAATGTTGCTCATGCCGACGCCTCGTGCGTTGGGACAGCTTGGGGGGAGGTGGGGGGGGGGGGGTGGGGGTGGGGGGGGTGGGGGCGGGAGAGTAGGCCGCACATGACGAGCTATGCCCCAATATGTTAAATTTATCTATTTCCATTCAGATCCGCTGCTGGTCTTCCTGCAACTTGCTACATTCTTCTGGCGCTGTAACTCATCTACAGATAACAGCATCGTTTGAATAAGCGTTATGGGGCTTCCAACTTTATCCATCATATTAGTTGTATGAACTGTGAACAGTAAATGCGCTACAAAACTCCCTTGATGTACTCCCGAAATCGTGGGTCGATTTCGTCCCGTTAAGTACATCATATTGAGTTTAATCTTCTATAAAGCCCTGAATCGTCCAAAAATAGTCGTATTTTATTTACACAACGACTGATCTTGAAACGTAACGGAAAAGTGTTGCAACTGCTGTGTAAACTGCGAGACAGTTGATTTTGTTATGTGCCAGGGCTAGTGACGAGTTGTTCAGAGAAAGTACTAGTGTGCGTCACAGTCCGCCACAAACTGAAAGGGACAACAACTTCCCGGAATGAGCTCTTGCCCTCGTCTGGCCGACCGTAAGCACGCGCGCTGTCACCGCCATGGCGGCTTTACTGCTGGACGCCGTATGTCATTCGCTTAATTTCAGCGTCGCTGCCGACCGTGACGCGCATAAGAACTAAATTAGGAGTTACGGTGCAATTTATCGCGGCAAGGGCGCCGCACAGTGTGTGAATGTGCAATTACTGGGCGGATATCACACTCGCGACCTATAAACGGGTTACGACGCCGACACGTGGTGGGGCAGTCCGGGCCTCGGGTTATACGCCCGTTCGCCCAGGCCGAGGTCACGTGACCCCTAGCGGGTCCACAGCTGTGACCACGAGGAAGTTTGGTGACGTCTACGGAGCGATGAGTGGCAGGGCGCCCGTCGTTGCTGGCCGTCACAGCCTGTCGGAGGGAACTGATGTAGTCGGCTCACGGCCTTCCTGACGAGTCTCAGGGGCGTGCGGGGAGTGGAGGAGGCGAGATCCGCCTACCGAATCACTCCGCGCTGTTGGAAGTGTGAGGGGGAACAAACAGCGCTTTTCTCAAGCAGTTCTGGCGCTACAAGTACGCTTACTAGAAATCAGAATCGGAGCGAGTACCACTCCAATGTTGTGTGTTGCAGTTACAGAAAACTGCAAAAGTCTGGGAGACAAAATTTTCATTGACAAGAATGGAGTCAATAATGCAAGTATAAGCCAAGTCATAAATGGACTTTCTGATCACAATGGCCAACTGCTTAAGGTTAATAACGTCAGTTTGTGCAGCCAAGTCTCCCACATTTACCAGTCCTTTAGATGCATAAGCACTGAAACTCTTTCCAACTTAAATTACCATCTATCAGTGCTATACTGGCCGAGGCCCATGAGAAACACAGGCCGTGGCACGGACGTCACAGCAGGTGATACTGCAGGTCCAGCAGCCGTCTCCAACGGGGAGCGAGTAGCTGTTTCAGAAGATATCTTCTGGTAAACCTTCCGGGATAACTCTTCAGCTCCTAACGTTTCGTCCAGAGCTGCGCTGGACATCTTCAGAGGGGTGTTTCTCCTCCGGTGAGTCTTGCCGACTCACCGGAGGAGAAACACTCCTCTGAAGATGTCCAGCGCAGCTCTGGAAACGATGGGAGCTGAAGAGTTTCATGGACCACGACCTTACATCCCGGAAGGTTTACCAGAAGATATGTCATCCGGTCGTGAAAGCCTTCATACTATGTTTCAGAAGAGTTTAATAATTTTTCAATGCGCATTTAAATTAATGTAAGTTCGCGATACCTTTCAATTAAATACTGATTTCCCGCTGCCCTGCACGGAGCAGACAAGCCGACTAATGTGAAGTCACGAGTTCGTTGCAGGGCCCGTATGTCTCGTTGGCCCCATATACTGGCTTCCTTCCTGCATCAGTGCCACAAATGTGACGAGTCGGAGAACGGTGGAGCTGCACTTGCGGCCTACTCGAAGATTCGTTCTCTCTTCCTGAAGAGTGCAGGAATCGACAGTTAGTCGTAATTTAGTATGGAAGTTGAGTGCGCGATCGCGGTGCTGTAAAGTACCAACGACAGGGCGAAAATGAGCGACTCTCGGGATCAGATACTCTCTAACAAAGCTACTTTTTGTGAGACTGTGGAGAACGTAGGGCGAAAATTAAGTGTTACAATGTATACAACTGTAAATGAGCTCCGTAATTCGAAGAATGATGTGTGCAAAAACTTTGATACCGTAATCCACATGTAACGCCGGAAATGCATATCCTCCTATTTCCATCTATTGTACTATAAATTTTTTCCCTTATTTTGTTACCTGAAGATATGACATTTCTGTGTCTTTAGGTATTGTAATTGTTTTACTATTTGTCAATTACAATATATAAAGACACAGAAATGTCATATCTTCAGGTGACAAAATAAGGAAAAAAATTAATAGTACAATAGATGGAAATAGGAGGATATGCATTTCCGGCGTTACATGTGGATTACGGTGGCGTTACATGTGGATTACGGTATCAAAGTTTTTGCACACATCATTCTTCGAATTACGGAGCTCATTTACAGTTGTATACACTGTAACACTTATATATATATATATATATATATATATCTGCATTTATGTCGGTGTATAATTTGTTTGTTTTGTAAATATTATTTGTATTTTTACGTTGGGTCTGGCCTAGGGAAAACTATGCTATCGAACGATTACATCCATAAGTCGTGTGGAGAACCAAAGTGTTTAGGATCTTTAGTAGTGTTAACTCTGCCGCATGAAGCACAGGCAGAAGGGAGTCTGGCTGGAGTAGGTCGGTGGAGCAGGTGTGTTGTGTGACGCTCCCGCGAGTTGCCGCGCTTTCGGGGTTTGGCAGCATGTAATTGCGATCGACTTGCTATGATAGTTTCTGACAAGGTGTCGCGGACGGGAAGCATTAGCTGGCGCACATCAAGAGCCCGTTTCGCCTGGTGACCGTGTCGAGAAGAAGGCGCGCCAACATCCAGCTTCTGCAACAGCGACGACCGACAATGAGTGACCGTCGCCACCTCCTCGATCGACGACTTCAAACCTTCGATCAACCAACAAGGAAGACTGAAAGCACGTAAAGTTTGAGAACTGTATGGCAAACCTCAGCTTTTCAAAATTGTTCCATTTGCCTGGCTAAATTACAGCGACTTAGCATGAACCTTTGTTGCTCATTGTCCCAACTGCATTACCAAGCAGTGTCCCTTCCTTTTCTGGAATGAACCAGAGTGTCGTTGAAATTCAAACGCCAGTATTAAAGTAATATCATTCCATTTCACTGCTTTAATTTCAAGGTTCAGTTAAAGTATTCATAGCTGGCTACAATATTTAGATTACACACTCACAAATTAAGACGGCGAGTTTTGTTAGCATATTTTAGCCTACCTGTGACTGCAGTTCAGCTTGGTACGTACTAAATTTTATTATTGTTAATTGTTCAGAATCATTTAATTCAAGTTCAAAGTTAAATATCTTATTTCTAAATTGCGTAGATTCAAGTAGCTTTTGAAATGATTGTTGAGGTAGCCCAAGACTAACCTTATTTTATTGAATTTCGTAGTGCTTCAGAAACAAAGTTCACTATTAGTTTCAGTCACTAAATTAACTTTCAATTTCCCGGTTTTATTAATTCCTTTGCTAAATTAAGTCAGAGTGTAGCGAAATTTATTACTTCTGACAAACATTCAGTTTTCACACAACACGTGTCAAGCTTCAGTTGCCACGCTTTTAGTGCTAATTATATGTGCATTAATCTTTTATTTTCAATTATTATAGTAGTTATCCATAGGACTAGCGACCGTAATTTTCCCCAAATCTCAAATATCTAATTAACGCCAATTAATTGTTAACGTAACGACCGCACATTTACTTTCTTTATTAATTCTATCCTTTTCTCAAAATTAATTTCCACCAATTTCATTTGCATTTTTCCTTTCATTAAGATGTTACCCTTTCCTCCCTCTTTACCGACAAATTAACTTCGGTGACGATTGCTTTTCCCAAATTTCCATTATGTGCACGCGGTTTAATTTTTCGCTGTCATTAAGGTCGATAAGTGAGGGGGAGGTTACAAACACTTCAGACGAGTAACAAAGTTCGCGAGTTCCTGTTGAGGTTGAGTATCATATTCATCCAATAAAGCCTGCAATTCGTTATCTTCGAACTTTTTCGGTGGCTTCCCACGCTCGTCGTTTTTCACGCCAAAATCAAAACTTTTTAATTACACTCCTGGAAATGGAAAAAAGAACACATTGACACCGGTGTGTCAGACCCATCATACTTGCTCCGGACACTGCGAGAGGGCTGTACAAGCAATGATCACACGCACGGCACAGCGGACACACCAGGAACCGCGGTGTTGGCCGTCGAATGGCGCTAGCTGCGCAGCATTTGTGCACCGCCGCCGTCAGTGTCAGCCAGTTTGCCGTGGCATACGGAGCTCCATCGCAGTCTTTAACACTGGTAGCATGCCGCGACAGCGTGGACGTGAACCGTATGTGCAGTTGACGGACTTTGAGCGAGGGCGTATAGTGGGCATGCGGGAGGCCGGGTGGACGTACCGCCGAATTGCTCAACAAGTGGGGCGTGAGGTCTCCACAGTACATCGATGTTGTCGCCAGTGGTCGGCGGAAGGTGCACGTGCCCGTCGACCTGGGACCGGACCGCAGCGACGCACGGATGCACGCCAAGACCGTAGGATCCTACGCAGTGCCGTAGGGGACCGCACCGCCACTTCCCAGCAAATTAGAGACACTGTTGCTCCTGGGGTATCGGCGAGGACCATTCGCAACCGTCTCCATGAAGCTGGGCTACGGTCCCGCACACCGTTAGGCCGTCTTCCGCTCACGCCCCATCATCGTGCAGCCCGCCTCCAGTGGTGTCGCGATAGGCGTGAATGGAGGGACGAATGGAGACGTGTCGTCTTCAGCGATGAGAGTCGCTTCTGCCTTGGTGCCAATGATGGTCGTATGCGTGTTTGGCGCCGTGCAGGTGAGCGCCACAATCAGGACTGCATACGACCGAGGCACACAGGGCCAACACCCGGCATCATGGTGTGGGGAGCGATCTCCTACACTGGCCGTACACCACTGGTGATCGTCGAGGGGACACTGAATAGTGCACGGTACATCCAAACCGTCATCGAACCCATCGTTCTACCATTCCTAGACCGGCAAGGGAACTTGCTGTTCCAACAGGACAATGCACGTCCGCATGTATCCCGTGCCACCCAACGTGCTCTAGAAGGTGTAAGTCAACTACCCTGGCCAGCAAGATCTCCGGATCTGTCCTCCATTGAGCATGTTTGGGACTGGATGAAGCGTCGTCTCACGCGGTCTGCACGTCCAGCACGAACGCTGGTCCAACTGAGGCGCCGGGTGGAAATGGCATGGCAAGCCGTCTCACAGGACTACATCCAGCATCTCTACGATCGTCTCCATGGGAGAATAGCAGCCTGCATTGCTGCGAAAGGTGGATATACACTGTACTAGTGCCGACATTGTGCATGCTCTGTTGCCTGTGTCTATGTGCCTGTGGTTCTGTCAGTGTGATCATGTGATGTATCTGACCCCAGGAATGTGTCAATAAAGTTTCCCCTTCCTGGGACAATGAATTCACGGTGTTCTTATTTCAATTTCCAGGAGTGTATATTTGTGATGACGTAGAATATTTTTCATTTGGTTGTGTGGTGTAGAACATGAAGTGTGACTATGTTTACTTTGCTGTTTTCTATACGAGTTCCTTATGTAAGGACTTGGATTTTTTTCTGATCACCTTTCAAGTAGTTTTATTAAAGGTATTGTGTGAAACTGAATGCAATAGGCAGAAGTGTGTTAAGAACTGTGGAGCGAGAGAGATATCGATAGTTGTCGGGTCGAACAGTACGGCAGTCAGTCACGGATGGCATGTGAGCCTGGCGATACGGAAGCAAGTATTGTGTGTAGTAATGGTGTGCGTTTAACGCGATTTTAATACCGCACTTTCGTGTGTTGAATGATGCTTGTGACAGTGACAGTGCACTCGTGAGCAGACAGTACTTTCGTCGGTTTATAATTTCACTGCATTCCATAAACTGTGAATTTAATATTAAAATGGCTCTGAGCACTATGGGACTTAACATCTATGGTCATCAGTCCCCTAGAACTTAGAACTACTTAAACCTAACTAACCTAACGACAGCACACAACACCCAGCCATCACGAGGCAGAGAAAATCCCTGACCCCGCCGGGAATCGAACCCGGGAACCCGGGCGTGGGAAGCGAGAACGCTACCGCACGACCACGAGATGCGGGCGAATTTAATATTATTCTTTGTTCTTGACAAGGAAATATGACGTATGTTAAAACACTAACTGCCAATGTCGAAACTGTGAACTGTGTTGCTACGTAAATGACTGTTTTCACGGAACTTGTTATCGTGAACCATGAATATTAACAGCAGATGGACTATCTAACTTCGCAATTGGCAAATTATAGCAAGTGGAATGTTAATTTAAACACGATGTATGGGCAGTGCCAAACTTTCGTGTGTTAAAGTTGCAGCTGAACTAATACGACCTTCAAGTGCTGCACAAGCAGTTACTTTGTTCCGGCCTACGACAAATGGATACTACGCGACTTATTACCACCGCCAGCTAAAACAGGATGTAAGCAGAGGGGATATATTAATGCCAAGAACACGACTGGATGAACTTAGAGGATCCATAACAGCAGCTTCAAACTGATTCTATTGCCGTCGCCACATCACACCGACTCGGAACAGATAAGACCCAAAACAATTCCTTCCTTCGAGAAACTCACAATTGCAACCAATTTAATTTCTTTCTCCTTTGAAACAGTCTATCTCTTAATGTTTCTCTCCGTAAATAAAAGTATATTAGTATACTGTAAAGGGTGTTCGCTTTCGGTGAGTGTTGACCCCATCACTAACAGTAGTTATTACCATAATTTATTTGTTTTTGCTTTTCAGTGTATTTGTACTAGTCGTTGCATGCGTTGTGTGTGTCTTTTGGATGTGTGTGCTTCGACGTGTACGCACAGCGGTTTAGGCAGGAGAATTTATGTGTTGTACTGTATAATGTGGCCAGACGTGTAAGTTGAGGCATCCACCATTAAAGTTATTTACTCCCACCAATTACAAAGAAGTAGACTACTCGCCGATGGTTTAAGTTAACGTATTACAGGTAACTTTGAATCTAACGGCTGTCAAAGTACGCAGTCGTTGTTTACATGCCGCTTAACGTCATCTTTCCATTTATTTATGTTTAGATGCAAATTTATCTGTGTTTAACTGTTACTGGTAAGCAAATTTACAGTATACTGTGTCCTTATTTATCAAATTAGCTTCAGAGTGTTTTACTGTTTTCACTATCAAAGGATTTTATTGGTTCAAACGGTTGAGCACTATGGGACTTAGCATCTGAGGTCATCAGTCCCCTAGAACTTAGAACTACTTAAACCTAACTGTCTTAAGGACATCATACACATCCATGCCCGAGGCAGGATTCGAACCTGCGACCGTAGCGGTCGCACGGTTCCAGACTGAAGCGCCTAGAACCGCTTGACCACACGGGCCGGCAAGGATTTTATTATCAGAATTATAATAGAATTGGGAAACTTCTCATATAGGAGTTTGCTTTTGAAGTTTCCGGAAGTAAAACGGGTTCTTGGGATTTATACAGTATTAATTTACTTCACGCAGTTTTTCTTTAAATATTTTCTGATTACAAATTCAAGCAATTCTCCAGCAACCGTTTTCTTCACAGCACAAAAGTCTACATGTCTATTGGTTTGTAATAGATAGTTATGTATGGAACTTGGGTTACTGGGTGTTGACATACGTCGTCAGCCGTTACAGGAAGCAGATAGCGCTGCAGACGCGGTCTCACTAGAGAGTCTATATAGGCTCTCTAGGTCTCACGGACCCTAGCACAATCTATAGGGAAAATCCGGTTTCATACTTCTACACCTGGTAAATGTCGCACTGTTCCGGGTATTTCCGAGGAGGACCGAGCAAAGCCGAGACAGGCCGGGTCTAGGTCCGCATGCAGCTTACACAGGCTGTATACGTGAAGTGTGGCACGCCGTACTCGGCCCTGGCGTGGATTATAGCTCACGAGACTGCTCACCCTTTGGTTCGTGTTCGATCCTTACCACCGTCCCAAGTCCTATTTTTGTATAGGTCTCCTTTTAGGTTCTAGGATACCAAATGGAGAACATGTTTCACACGACTCCGTCCTTGGGGGGGGGGGGGGGGGACACTTAAATTTGTGCGCACAGCTGCCTGATTGATTACCTTCAGTGCTAATTAACTCGAGAACTGAGCAAACTATCGAATTTATTTCTGAGCGCAGCCTACCCTAGTGAGACCGCGTCTGCAGCGCTATCTGCAACACCCTCTTAAGCTCCTCAGACTGTTTCTAACCGCCTTGTATAATAATCGTCATGCCCAATGGTTGCGTGTGTAGTTGCAGTGCCAAGAGTCCTTGGATACGCTTGGCTGTTCGTGTACTCGTGCTCGTTTCTACGCTGGTATAGTCCACTTGTATGCGACAACAAACGCAGGTTACGAATTTTCAGGTAAATGTACAGCAGTGGAGCATGGCGGATGGATCTCCGAGCTCCCGCAGAGATGATTTCATAGGACCTGCTGGCGCGTTTAAAGCCAATATGCAAAGCTCATTTCTGATCTCTAGTGCTTACTGGTTTGGTACGGTACGGATAACGAACACTCGTAACGGCTGTGGCATGTACAGATACTGTATTGTTAGATCACCAATGCTGGCAGCAGCCACACGCAAAAGGACGTTTTACGCTCCACCTGCAATGATATCTTCAGTTCCATCACAGATCTGGTCTGATACCTTGTCAGCTCGCATTTTGTTCACAAAACGACAGTTTACAACTGTATCGACTGCTTCCCGGAAGTCAAGGGACCTAATACCTTTCGCAGTGAAATGCACCTTCCAGTCACATTAGTGTGATCACCTGTCAAAAGCCTTTGCAGAGTGATCCACTTTGGGCCGTGTAGGAAGAGAGTCAATGAGGTTCTGGAAGTTACCGACAGGGATGTGGAACCATGTCGAACCCACACCAATGGCCAGCTGAGCTAGGTGTGAGGATCCATGTGTAGTGGCACTACACAGTATGTTAGGTAAAAGTATTAAACCCTTAGTGTAACTGGCCGAAAGTAGTATGGAGACTGCTGTGGAGTATTGTGGTAACAGCACTAAATGTCAGCCACGCTATGTCGACATGTAGGACACCATAACAGATGCGCAATTTGGTTCCAAAGTGAGGACAGCTGAGGGCAGCAGTAAACTGCCCCACGCAGCAAAGAACAATGTAGTAAGCGTGTGGTTGCCACCTCATTCGAGCGAGTCTCTTTGTTATGGGCGACGTGACTAGACATAAGGTTTTAGAGACAAATGGGCAGTAACGGAGTATAAATGACAGGGCACCGGCAGCAGCAGCACCAGGTCCGAGACAAGGCTGCGTCTGCCATCGCACTGGGTTCTTTAGAGGACTTGGTGCCACAGCCCCGCCGGCCTGCTGTCTGGCTTGCTGACACCAATGCTGAGGCCCAGGGAGAGACGGCTTCACAGTCACTGCTGCTGTCAGCCGCCTGTGCACAGTCGCATCCACCACCACGGAACGAAGAGCAGAGAGGCCACCACATAACATGTCGCTCCACCAGGAAGCGCTGCTATCACAATTGGCCACGGCCATGCCTCCATTGGTCTAGAGTCTTGACGCAACATCGCCTGGCGCCGTCCTAGCAACCGACGCCAGTTGCACCGTCCGGAAATCAGGAGGAGAGGCGTGTCTGCCTCATGTAGAATCAAAGATGTAGTGAAGTTATATTGTTAAATTTTCAACAGAGTTTCCACCGGTTTCTCACCACCTACGCCATCGACACACACGCAGCACCCGCTACAGAGGTACCACTACAGAGTGATCCAAACACATGGCGCAAAATACCCTGTCGAGGTGGTCCCACAGATTCTCAACTGTATTTAAATATAGGGAGTCTGGTAGCCAGGAGAGTATGGTAAACTCATCTGGGTGCTCTTCCAACCACGCACTTACACTGTAAGCTATGAGACATTTTGCACTGCTCTGCTGGTAGATGCCATTTTGCTGAGAAAAAACAAACCTCCTGTAAATGTGGACATGGTCGCCAACGACAGATGTATATTTCTGTTGAACCATTGCGTCTTCTAGAATGAATAAATCACCCAGGGAATGCCACGAAAATATTTCGCAGATCATAACTCTCCCTTCTCTGACCTGAACCCATCTGACGATGTTGCAAAGTGTTTATTTTCAGACGTTTCACGCCGTACAGGTCAACGGCCATCGGTCTTCTGAAAAGGCCCCTTTCGCCACTCAGTGGGCGTATAGTTGAGATACTGCCTGCAGATTCGAGCCTTCGTCTGTGATGAACAGCAGTCAGCATGTGTGCCTGCTGCGGCGGCTCATATGCACCAAAGTCTGCTCAATGGTCGGTGAGGAGTCATTGTTGGTAGCCTTTTGGTTAATCTGGAATCACAGATGTCTTGGAACCAGTTATAATAGTCATTTTGGTATGTTCGGCTTACTTTAACTGTCGCAGCATGCGAACACTTTACAGACATAGCTTTTTTGGGAATGCTCCCACTCTTGGCCTGAAAGCCAATTATCATGCCCTTTTGGACGTCAGATAAACCGCTCCCTTCCCGCTTTGTGACAACGACTGCACTGTTTTCCATGTCACCCACACACGTTGTGTATTTCCGTATCGCCCCACCCCTCCACTGCTAGTGCTGCCATCTATCGTCTATGAGTGGTTACTGCATGTTGAAGTCGTACGCAGGTGGTGGTCACATTAAAGTGACCAGATTGTGCCTACGTGTACCAGAACTGTTGTCGCTGAGATTGTAGGATAGGCGATCCCATTATTCGTCAATGGATGTAGTTCTAACGTGATGTAGCCCCAACTCACTTTGGACTGAGGGTTCGCGAACAATCGGATCACGCATTCGCTGGAATTGTTAAAATAAATTAAAAATTTAAACATTCACCTAGTCTCATCCCACTTGATTTCTTCTTGTTGAGCCATACGAAAAGTCTTGTGTACGAGACGCCTGTCGAGACTAGAGAGGATTTCTTAACAGGATATCTCGCTGTCTGCGTCACTTTTCAAACGACACCATATTATCAGATGGGTACGACAGAACATTGTGCGACAATGCCACGCCTATTGTCAATATACCAGCCTATGAAACTTGTGCAGGTAAATGGAATTCATTGTTACTGTACCATAGACTTAGGATTTTCGGTCTCTCTGACATCAAGTTAGGTGCGCCGTTACAAGTCCACGAACAAGGAAAATTCTCTAAGGGCAATGGGAGTATTAAGCAGGAATTCTGTACGTCACGATCAGAGTTCGTAAGTTGGGGCCGGCCCTTAGTTTGAGCGCTGTGAGAGGCTAAGTTGGAACTTGAGTAGATTTATGCATGTACTTTCCGAATACCTCGTTTCCAAGATATGACCCCTTACCTCAAATTGATACATTTACCCTTCCACATCATCCCTGAAGGTCTGAACATCATCACAGAATAATGCTGTACATCCTTCTTCTGCAGTCCATATGCAGAGCATGACACTGGGTACTTCCCATTGCACCAATTACTAGAATCTCTTCCCGTTCCATTCACCTATGGAGCGCGTTTAAATGCCTTTGCCTGTTCTGTAATTGATCTTATCTTGTCCTCACGATTCCTTATGGGACCAATTCGTTGGGTGTTATAGTATAATCCTAGGTTCATCGTTTAAAGCTATTTTTTAAAACTTTGTAAGTAGGCTTTCTCGGGATGGTTTGCATGTTTCTTCAAATGTCTCACCGTTCACTTTTTCAGCATTTCCGTGACCTCTTCCACAGGTCAATCACGCCTACGGCTATTCGTGCTGCCCTTCTCTGTATGTGTTCAATACCCCTGTTAATCGTACTTCGTCCTGCACTGTTGAGCAGTATTCTAGGATGGGACACACGAGTGTTTTATAAGCAATCTCTTTTGTAGAATGATTGATTTCCCTACTATTCTACCCTGAACTGAAGTCTGTCGTGGCTGTGCGGTTAAAGGCGCTGCAGTCTGGAACCGCAACACCGCTACGGTCGCAGGTTCGAATCCTGCCTCGGGCATGGATGTTTGTGATGTCCTTAGGTTAGTTAGGTTTAACTAGTTCTAAGTTCTAGGGGACTAATGACCTCAGCAGTTGAGTCCCATAGTGCTCAGAGCCATTTGAACCATTTTCAAGTCTGTCACCAGCATTACCTACAACTGAGCCATTGTGATGCTCCATTTCATATCCCTACAAACTGTTACATCCACGTATTTGTGTGAGTTGACCGATTCAGTTTGTGACTCATTGACATTGTAGTCATAGAATTTTACTTTTCTTGTTTTGTGAAGTGCACAATATTACGTTTATGAACATTTAAAGCATTTTTCTAATCTTTGAATCACTGTAAAATCTTGTCAATTTCCGATTGAATATTTGTGCACCTTTTTGTAGGCAGTTCTTCATTAGAGATAACTGCATCCTCAACGAAAAGTCTGCGTTACTATTAATAATTTCTCCAAAGCCATGATTACTCAGTGACACACGTGAAGTTAATACTGCATCTTTCGCTACCTCTCCATCCAAGATAATGTATTGCAAACCCTCAGTCCAGTCACAAATTTCGCTTGATACCCCATACGTTAAGCAGAGGATACATTCGTCATTTGCCCAAATGGAAGATTGAAAGAAAGAATTCACTCTGGTAACGGAAAAGAACAGGATGAAAAAGTCTACATGACACACGACGACAAACTTAGGCCAGGTATTCAGGAAACCAACTGGCATGGGCAGATACCAGAACACCATATCTCATCATCATTCAAATTAGTAGAGTTCGGTGATGTATACTTTCATTACGAGAGTATACAAAATCATCGATGGAGGCAACCTGAAGAGTGAAGTGGAGAAGCTAAGAAAGACTTCAGCGATAAAAGGTGTACTGAGAATAGCGTCAAGGAAGTAATTACAGTATAAAACAAGCCAAAAGCAACATAGAGGAAGAGAAGCGTCAGTAATAACGTGTGAAAAGAGAGATTGCTAGAATAGAAAATATTCTGCACTGACTGGAGGTCAAACCAGATTGAAAAGTTCCTTCTCCAATCCTTCATTATGTTTTGGTGTTGCACGAAGTCTCTCTCTCTCTCTCTCTCTCTCTCTCTCTCTCTCTCTCTCACACACACACACACACACACACACACACGGCTCCTAGCGATGTATTGATCTGAATCAATTCTTGGCACTGCTACACTTTCAAAATTACTTTGCCTTAGTAAGAGTTGCCAGAGTAGGTCATCACTGTGGGTATGAGCCAGCATTACTCTCCAACAGTATTTAAGAAAGGGTCACTGTGTTACATTACAACTAATGAAATTGAGTAGCCATATGTCATATGTCATATATAGCCATAGGTCACTGGCGATACGTGTCAAGGTCCCCGCCCCCCAGTGAGAGGGAAGGAGAAGATGGGGAGGGGCCAGGAGGTCGCTCTGTGCTAAGTGGTTGACCAATTGGAAGAAAGCTCATCCCCCTTCACCGGGTTTCGTCTTGTCCAATAGGCACTATTCAAGGTCTGCTCTGTCGTCTGTCTAAAAGCCGGGTAACTAAATATTTGTGTTAATTTGGAACTCCCCTGCTATCAGTCAATTTGAGAGCCATTTACGTCAAAGTAACTGAATTGCATAAAAATGACGTTTTTGTTACAGGTTTATCGGACTATTCTATACCACAGCGCAGCGATGTACATCCCAGATATTGAGTTTCCAAAATAACCAATCGTCAGTCCGCTACCAAGGAATATCTCACCTGTTAAGGTGGTGTTATTCTGTACTAAATGCGTGTAGTAGTAAACGTTTGGTTCTAGATTTATCCGCAACATAGTGGTGACCATTGAAAATGTGATGCTTTCACACAACGAATGGCGTCTACTGCGTGAGAATTTGTCAGATATCTGTCCAATATTCACCACCTCCTGTGCTACCACACCGTATATGTCGAAAACCATTTAAGACATATAGCAACTGGAATAATGAAAGTTCACTCACATTTAGAAATCTAGTGTGTGCAAGCACAGCCATTCAGAGTGATGTGAGTGTGTGTATGCACTCGCCAGAACACCTCAGAGAACTTTATTACAAAGAATTTTGAAGAGGTTTGTGCCTATTGATGGTTCTCCGCCACTATCTGACTTAGGTAAGGAATTATGATTCTATCGGTATACCATACAATCTTTATTGAATTTATATAAAAAAGTAAAGCATATTTCTCCAGTCTGTACGGTACTATTTTCTAAATAGAACGTGCACCTGAAGTACAGAATGAGATAAAAAGAAAATGACATCATCATTACAGTGTGTGTGTTGTGTGTGTGCGTGTGTGTGTGTGTGTGTGTGTGTGTGTGTGTGAGAGAGAGAGAGAGAGAGAGAGGTGTCCTGTCATAACACTACAAGCTCTGACAAGTAAACAGACTGAAATGCAAATGTGTCCACCTGTCGTTAATATAACAAACTGCTCTTGAGGTCTCCAAGACAACGAGCTGCAACGCCTGTTGGTAAGTATTCTACGATCTCTAATAATAATAATTATTATTATGCATGTACGTCGTCTTACTTATGCCTTTGTTATTATTACAGTGTAGCAAGCAGTGAGGTGTTCCGCACAATGACAGTAGCAATAACTCCCCGTAAATGTGTATGCACAACGCTCTACATCAAGAAATGAGAGTTTATCTGGACTCCCAAGCATTCAAGAAGAATATCGTTCAATGGAATGGCTTGCACCTTCATACATATGACTAACAGATTCAATGCTAAAAGGCAAGTATATTTACAGTGCAATCAATTTTCATCAATCCCCCAACCGGACTGAAGTTGTGATGATGAACTATGTCCCAATAATAATAACTTTGTGGGGTAAATGGACAGGAAGAGCCTGTTATGTTGTTGTTGCAATGGATCTATGTATGTTAATGAATTTAAGTTTTGAAACAAACATACATGAGGCACAACTGCCAGTATACAAGGTGATTTTTTCTTCTGTGTACGAGCACTAGGGATTGATCGATGAGAGGATACGGAACAAAAGGTCTAATGAACTTATGACTGGAATTGCATGGTTTTTATGCTAGAAACTATTTATTCAATCACACTTTGTTACAGAGACAGTTGTCTAATTCGCACTGTACCATGCAGCCACAGTTGCAGCACGCAGTATGGTTTCCTTATACATCATGTCCTAGTGCCCTCTCCTGCCATAGTTATTGGTAATGTTGTGTCCAATTCACTTCTCTTGCTGACTCACCTTGTAGTGGATGTGATACAGCATTGTACACAATGGTTCCATATTCGAGTTTAGAGCCTGTCGAGATGGTGTTTGCTTATTGAAAGGCAAATGGCAATGGGCAGTAGGTAGCAAGGATGTATCAGGAGACCTATCCTCGCTGGCAACAACCACAGCATTCAATGTTTGCAACAGTGTTTCGCCATTTGTCTGAGACAGGGTAGTTTCAGGAAGCAGGAAATCATGAAGGATGTACCTGAAATTTTCAGACACTAGACTTGCAGGGAAATGTTTTTAACACTGTGGAGGGCGACTGCTGTGATAGTACCAGGCAGTTGGTAGTCGTTAGGGTAGGCCAGGCGACCGCGTGGAACATTCTCCATGACAACTGTTATAACTCACAGCGTGTGCAGGGCTTACTAGCGACAGACGTTCCACATTGGGAACAGTTTTGTCACTGGTTTCTTCCCCAGGCAACCACGATTCTGGGATTTGTGTCATCTGTGGGATAGTATGCAGAACTCCCATGGTATGGTGACAGCGTTCATCAGCATCGGTGCACCCGGAATGTGTGGGCCAGGATAATTGGTGACCGTATTTTGGGACCAGTCTTCCTTCCATATTGCCTAACAGGCCACAGCTATCGGCGTTTCTTGCAGGTGACTCTACCTCTCCTGCTGGAAGAAATGCCATTGATGAATCAAAGGGTTATGTGGCTGCTACATGATGATGCTCCAGCCTATTTCGCCATTAACATCCTGACGCTTCTCAATTGTGTCTTCCCTGCTCGATGGATCCAATAAGGAGGTCCAGTTGGATGGCCTGCCCATTCACTGGATCTCAACCTATGTGATTTCAGGTTACAGGGCCATCTCAAAAGTGTCGGGTATGCAAAGCCCATTTCTGATACGGAGACACTGGAGCAGCGTATTCGTACTGCCTTTAACACTGATAGGATGCAGCCTGGCTGATGTAATGTGTGGGTGTACATGCATGCGCTGAGGAACATAAAAACCATTTTCAACACATACTGCAACTGTGGCTGCGTGGCACAGCACGTATTAGACAGCAGTCTCTGCAACAAAGTATGACTGAATGAATGGTCTCTAGCACCGAAACCATGGATTTCCAGAAATAAGTTCATTAGGCCTTTTTTGTTCTGTATCGTCTCATCGATCAATCTCTAGAGTCTGAACATGCTGAAAAAAATTGCCCTGTACTTCATGCCTTGAAGTATGAACATATATGAACCAGCAGTAATCGCTAGTAGAACTAATACATTTTTTTAGAGAGACTACGCAGCATCAGAGCCTTCTGTAACCTTCTGGCGGTGACACGAAGTTTTTATAACTGTATCTCATTAATGAAGGATGTGTTCATCCTCATACACATATGGCTAAAAATTTTGAATGCTAGAAGACAAGTACACGCACATCACAATAAATTTACGAAATGGTTTTGAATTTGTGCTGATGTAATAAAATGACAGTAAATATTAATACGTACCAAAAAAGAGGCGATGTACAAGCTCTCTGGTGACGTTGCAATCTTGCTGCATCATTACTGCAACATTGCTGCAATGTTGCATGGTGAGCATCTGACACTCCACTCCTTTTCACATTCGTCAGACAACAGCAAAAACACGCTGTGAGTGAGTTAGCGACATTAGAATAAATTACTGGGTTTAGGAGTGGACCCTTAGTCTATGACAGAGCACATCGATGTTTAGCTGTAAAATTTAATTTCTCTATTGTTGTCAAAGAAGCACATGGGTTTACATGGAAAGTGACCTGACAATTTCAGGACAGTTGTCAAGATAACGTATTAAGTCCTGTTTAGCAGAAATAACACTGAACACAACAATATCAAATTTAAATAGAAGGTTCTCTAAAAGATTTTTCTTACTTCTAGACAGTGAGGCCTTGTCTGCATTAGTCAATATTACGACAAACCATCCGATTCCGGTTGTCAGTTCGGGACTATTTGGGGTGACAGTCAAGTCAAAAGATTGCTCAAGGCTGCTCATGTTCACAGAGAACACAAGCTGGTGATCCAACAATTTTACGCCTCTGCCAGCGGCATTTACCTTTAGCTGTCGGCTGCATGGCTGGTCTCGCCCTCTGAAAATCCTACCAAAAGCTAATCAAAATCTTTATTTATTTTATCAACTGAAACTGTCCTATGTTTCTCGTTAGGCGAGAAAATATGCACTCATCCCTTGTCTGGAAAATATGGCGATATATAGGTGCATAGATGGAGCAGCGTGTGTACTTCAACATCCTCTCAGTTCTCGCAAGAACAATTAACTACGTGGCTGTTTCGTTTCTCCGCTATCGGAGCTCAACGATTCTTCAGCTAGTTTGTAGCTGAATGTCATCTAAAGTGAACACTGTATTCACACAAAATTTCCTCTTTTGCGTCGCACAGAGCGTGATGCGTCCTGTTCTCCACTTGACTCTGTTTCAGAGGAGAGTCCAAGAAGTTTTCGGTATTGTCTTTCGTAGCAAACTGTTCCCCACCTGTGTCCTTTCGTGCTCACGCCACGGCTTTTTGAGATAAATGGTAACGTTCCTTTCGTCTTGTGGAAACTACCCCTGCCAATCGAAAAGGGCCTACCTTTAAACTGCGTCGAAATGTCGCATTTTACTCTTTCTGGGTTTATTTTAGCCAATAGGACATTTTTTACCCAGTCCTTACGCCTAAAAGATACACGCGTAAATAACGAGCACACCTCCTGGCCTGTGTGTATCTATCTGGAAATTCCCCAATGCAGTTTTCTAAAGAATTCCTCTGTTTCAGGCAGCCCTGGGCTGTACCTTCTCCTGCTCTCCTCGATGTATCGCCCGGGGTGTTCGTTGTGTCTCTCGCTGCGGGTCACCGACCCCTGCTATAAGCCTTTCTTGTATGTGGGCCGTGACGGCGCAACTCGCACCTGCCCCCAAAATTACGCCTTTCTTCCAGCAGCTTTTCTCACCTTTTGCTAATAGATATGCAGAATTTGGGTTTGGTGTGATAATACCGTCGAATCGAGTGTCATCCCTTTGCATTACATACTGTACATTTTGATATCCAAATCTTGTTGCGACATATAAAATCTCGTGTAAGGTGTGAAATTAACATTCATTCAAGCTGCCACCATTCATATCCACCTCCTTCCTTGTTCAATTTTGCGCTGGGTTAATCAACAGTTGAGAAATTGATTGAAGTCAGTGCTGAATGTAGCAATTGTTATATATTTACATTGACGAACTCTCTATTTTAATAAAGCATAGTCAACATGTGTTCTTTCAGCCTCTTTTTTTCGCTGCAATTGATTTGCAATGTATTACTGATTTGAGCACTAAAGTAATGTTTTTCCAGAATTTAAAATGTTTTTACTAGTTTTTTGATTTAATACAATTATTTAAATAATATGAAGCGTCTTCTGTCTGTTCTATAATTGCCTACATTTTAATTTTAAATTTAAACAAATTAGAGATTGAAACTTCCTGGCAGATTAAAACTGTGTGCCCGACCGAGACTCGAACTCGGGACCTTTGCCTTTCGCAGGCAAGTGCTCTACCATCTGAGCTACCGAAGCACGACTCGGAAGCTCAGATGGTAGAGCACTTGCCCGCGAAAGGCAAAGGTCCCGAGTTCGAGTCTCGGTCGGGCACACAGTTTTAATCTGCCAGGAAGTTTCATATCAGCGCACACTCCGCTGCAGAGTGAAAATCTCACTCTGGAAATTAGAGATTCTCTATAAATTTGTATTACTTATAATTTTAAATTTGAAATTGAATTTTTTTGACATCAAGTCTTATGTTAAATGATGATGGAGATGTATGAAGTTGTGGAAACCTTCATTTAAAATTATCCTTCCCTTTTTCAATACATATGTCTTATTCTCATCCTTAATGTCTATGTCTGTTATGAGCTTCTATGGCAATCATAATTCAAGCAAGTTTCATTCCTTACAATAATTTCTCCATTTATCTTACATTTATAAGCACCCTTCTCATAACTTTACAAGCACAATTTCTTTAAAAATATTTTTTTTCATTCAACATCACAAATATATTTATCCATCAAAAGTCTTAAAGTTATGCATTATAACTTTACAGAAGAAATAAATTATTCATTGACTTTTAAAAAAATGTTAAATTCCTAATCCTACTAATTACGTAGTAAATATTAAATCAGCATCATCAAATTGTAAAACCCTTTTTGTACATAACCTGTATATTAACAAACACATTACATACTACAATCTTAGCCTCCAAGGAAAATATCAACATTTGGTTTTCTTAACTTAGATGTCTTGTCAAAATATGAAATACAAGAAAATATCATTTATCTGTCAAGACGTAAAAAAACTCAAAGGTATTGTTAACAAAAATCTGTTTCTTGCACAAAACTCTTCAAAAATTAAATATTTTTAAACAATAACAAACTCTGCGTGTTCGAAAAGAATTTTATTTCAGTTTAATCTGATACTAGTCTTTTCTCATATATCTTCAATGTGGTTCATTGAAGTCGTTATCCTCATCTTCATGCGTCTCGACTTGTCTCCTCTGAGCATGGAATGGCGGTTGGCAGACAGAAAAATTGCAGAAGGTTTGAGTGTATCATGTTTTGCTTGGTTGCTTTCATTCCATTGCACATGTACCCAAGACGAAATTATATATGAGATCTATAATTAGCAACATAAAAACTTATATTCTTCGTCAAACGTCGAATCTTTATGTCATTCCATCGTTGGCTAATTCACCTCTCGTTTTCTGTACAAATAGCCATCTCTCATCCCTCGGTGTGACATTTGAAAGTGTTGCAATTTGCAATAAGGAGTATCGGACATTTGTATACCTAGAGCAGTTAAAATAGCTTTTTGTTGGTAGGTAGATGCAATAATGGCCTTGTATAGGAAGGGATTTAGAAAGATTTATTGATTTTTTCTTGTCCAGTCTTCTTTCTTACTAATCTTCCGCATTGAATCTTCTTTTCTTGTTGCATCCTTCTATCTTCTCGCTTGTGCCTTCGTTCTTCTCTGGACCGGGAATTGGGATTTAAGACCTGCTTAACTTCGTTATTGCATAATCAATTCTTATGGTATTTTCTTTCAAATCGTTGTGTATCTTTCACTGTGTCAGGTTCTTCATCAGGATAAATTGGATAGCCTTCCAGCGTTCTCTTGCTTACTCCCATGAGTGTTCAGGGGATGTTCTGCAATTCTGTATGGTATGACAACAGTTTCATCCATTCTGTATCTTGGGTTACAGAAATGAGTCTCTTCTTCTTCCCGTGACTTCAAACATTCGTTCGTCCTTGATGTAACACGCCCGCCTCATTTCGGTTTGATGGGCATCCATCATATTGTAAGTAGGCTGTTTAGGTTTTCTTATTGCTAACGCCACGTAGCGCTCTGTATGAAAAATCACTGGCTGTGCGTGTGCAGTCTGTGGCTAGTTTGCATTGTTGTCTGCCACTGTAGTGTTGGGCAGATGGATGTGAACAGCGCGTAGCGTTGAGCAGTTGGAGGTGAGCCGCCAGCAGTGGTGGATGTGGGGAGAGAGATGGCGGAGTTTTGAAATTTGTAAGACTGGATGTCATGAACTGCTACGTACATTATGACTTTTGAACACTATTGAGACCCAGTAAAGAATAACTTTATGATGTACTTCAAAAAAACGAAGGAGCGCAAAAAGACATTTCCCTTCACAGGAATTGCATACAGAATTTTCTTTTCAAGTACTTGGTAATTTGTTTTGTAGAATAAATTGTGATGCATCACTCTAGTATTAAGATGTGACTTGGCCATCTTTAATGTAATGTTTTTTTTTTTTGCTTGAGCTTTGTCATGTTTAGATATAAGTTATTACATTTGCTGCAGCTGTTTGCCAGGCATAGTGCTACTAAATTTCACTTTGTATTACTCTGTTAAGCTAGTTTTACTACTGATTTATTTTTCTTGTTGCTGCACATTGGCTCATATTAGTTGTAATGTTGCATTGCTTGGTAATTTAGATTTACTGCAGCTTGCTTTGACAATTTCCATTTTTTTCATTGCTGTTTGTATTAATTATTTTATGCTGCTGTATTGCCTCGTCCCTTAGTTTAGCATGTGAGCTCAGTAGACTTAAGTTAGCTTAAGAGGGGGTAGACTATATAAGAGAATGAGTTGCGATGAATTGGAAGAAATGCATTGAGAAGTTATACGAAAAAAATACAGAAAACAGGTATAGATAGGACTTTTTGGGAATAATGATGAACGAAGGGAGATCTCCAAGAAAAAAAAGGTTTTGTTTGCAAAATACTGCAGTACCAAATGTTACACTGAAAACAAACCCGGTCCTTTCCCCCTGTGTTATTCTGCTATGTGTTTGTGTACTCTTGTATATTTGTGTTTTTCATGTTTTTATGTGTTTAGCTAAGAAGATTTATGTTGTAGAATTTTTGAAATACTATGTTATTTTCTTCGTAAAGATGTTTAGACATTATTTATTCTGTTTTGTTTTGATGATCATGTGTGAAATTAATGTTTCAAGAACTATTCTCATTATTTTATTTATTTACTTATGTCATAATTCTTGTAACACTGATGTATATGTCTATTTCTATTCTTTTGTAATGCCTGTATTACTACAAATGTTATCTGTACTATTATGTTCATTAATGATGTTTTTTGTACCTTTGTAATTGTATTCTTATGTTGTAAATTTACAATAATATAGACACCAGCTCTTCAAATTAAATTACATTTCACTGCACACGTTTCTGTTGGTCATAGTAATGCACAATATGTGAGAAGGTGAGACTGTTAGTGTTTGCACGTGTGTTAATAATTCTGCAAGGGACTGGATAACAGCATTGCTGGTTCTAAGGACATTTCAAAAAAATGTTTGTGAGTGCACAAGTGGTGGTTCATGGACTTGCTATATTGTCCACAAGACTCTTCGATGGTGATTGTGGCACCTGCACAGTCGCAACAGATGGCTGCTGGCCGTCTCTACAAGGACTACAGTGGGTCTGCATCTTTGATGGCCTACCAATACCATTATTTCTACAAGGACTGCAGTGGCTCTGCACCTCTGGTGGCCCACCAATACCGTAATCTCTAACAGGACTACAGTGGTCTGCTCTGTGATGACCTACCTACCAATATTCTTCAAAACTTCGACTGACTCTGCTGTGGGTTTGCTCTGTTGTGACCCATTACCTGTCTGCATGTCAAGAGGCAGCATCGTCTTTCTGTTGGAAGGACAACACTACTTCTTCAAGACTGCATGGAAACCCACTACTTCCGTGTGCATTGTCTTTTACTGCTCAGACTTTGAGAAAAGAAACGGCAGTTTTACTGTGATGAATGATCAGCACTGTCTTTATGGACTGTGAGAAAATTTTAGCTTTTGACCAACATTGTATTAATAAGTGTGTGCATTTGATATCTTTCTTACTGTAATTACGAAAATTTTTTTCAAATCTGTGTTGGCCAGTGCCCAAAACAATTTGTAAAATTTTTTGTGGGGAGCATGGGGGCTATGTAAGTAGGCTGTTTAGGTTTTCTTATTGGTAACGCCACGTAGCGCTCTGTATGAAAAATCACTGGCTGTGCTGTGTGCAGTCTGTGGCTAGTTTGCATTGTTGTCTGCCATTGTAGTGTTGGGCAGATGGATGTGAACAGCGCGTAGCGTTGAGCAGTTGGAGGTGAGCCGCCAGCAGTGGTGGATGTGGGGAGAGAGATGGCGGAGTTTTGAAATTTGTAAGACTGGATGTCATGAACTGCTATATATATTATGACTATTAAGGTAAATACATTTTTTGTTCTCTATTAAAATCTTTCATTTGCTAACTATCCCTATCAGTAGTTAGTGCCTTCCGTAGTTTGAATCTTTTATTTAGCTGGCAGTAGTGGCGCTCGCTGTATTGCAGTAGCTTAAGTAACGAAGATTTTTGTGAGGTAAGTGATTTGTGAAAGGTATAGTTTAATGTTAGTCAGGGCCATTCTTTTGTAGGGATTATTGAAAGTCAGATTGCGTTGCGCTAAAAATATTGTGTGTCAGTATAAGCACAGTCTTGTGTAATTGTTCAACGGGGACGTTTCAATATCTCCTTATGCTGCTCTATACAGTTTGCGACAAAAGTGTTAAGTATCTACCACTTTAGCAAAACTGTTGTTATGAAGATCGCATGTGACTTTCACATGAATAAAGATCGTGTCATGGCACATGTTGACTGCATTCAGGATTCGTCGTAGATCCCCATACTTTTCTCCAGAGGTGTTATCCTCTTGGACTGTTGCTTCCACCAAGGCATTTCCTTTCGTCATCTCGAAAGCTGACGTACCATGCACTCACACTCAGAGTTCCTTCCTCTCGTGCCTAACCGCTCTACTCAAGTCTGCTGTCGATCTGACCGCAATGAGAGGCATCGTTCTTGATGACGTCGTGTATAATACAACATTGTGCATACTTTTATCCATCTTACATTTCCTAATTTCTCTAATTTACTTTTCATTACCATCTATCTTATCGCAAACCTTTTTCCGTTAAGGTACATTATAAGCTTTACAAACACTAAACTACTAAGAGACTTTACAAAATTCTGTATTTAATCTATATATAAGATTGCCCTTATTGAACTGTTCATAACTTTACATCTATTTTAACAGATCAACATCTGTACCCATTCTATATGTACATTTTCTTTTCCCCTTTTTTCTATTAGTATAAAGGTAATCGTTTCCTCATCTTCATCACGATGAATAGTAAGAGGAAAATTGATGGTGATGATAATTAGTGTGTTAGTATATGTCCTTCTTTTAAACTACAGGTACATCATATCATAAAAACTCCGCAGTCTCTTCTTTTTGGCATAAGCTGTAACAGAACTTCAAAATATATCTCTGTTTCTTGTTTCCTTTTTAAAACTTTCTCCACTGTCCAATTCCATTCTCTAGAGCTTGTAATTTTATTAGTTGTAGTTATCCCTATCTCCTTCTTATAAACAGTAAAATTTTATATTACTTTCTCCCCATATCTTACTCTTACTTATTGAAATCATCCCTGTGTTAAACTCACATCTCTCTGGCTACATCTTTCCAAGAAATAACGTGTCTCTCGCTTTCCTTAATAATTCAGTTCTCTCCCTTAATTCTTATCCGCTAACATCCTTTAAATCTATTTCCGTCACATCTCCTTGTAATATCAACTTGTGGTAACTTCCACAAATCATAAATGCTTCTGATTTTCCCCAAAAATATCTCCTCAACAAAATGTGACGGAACAAATTAAAAATAAGTATTTCTTTCTTACATAATTCTTTACACATAGTTTCTTCGCTTCCTTTTGTCCACAAAAATCAACTTCTTCCTACTTTACACCACATGTTAAGAGAGAATCTACTACTATTTCGTCAAACTATCCACATGCTAATCTCTGTCTTTCTCCTTTCTTTCTATTCATTCCCCATGACACGTTTTCTCTGCAGAATGGTTACTTTAGTTGTTATTTTCTTGTTCTTCCTTCACAACTATCTTTTTTGATATACTGAGAAAGTTAATCAATTTATTTTAATGAGATAAGTACAAATTAAAATTTTTTATTTATATGCTTTTTCTTAGCTTCCCTAGCCTTTGACTTCTATACGTTTACTCTCTTTGAAAACTGGATATTTCATGCATCTAATTTTTCTGGTGGAGTTAATATTTACTATTTTACCCTTTATGCGCTTTCAAGTGACTCACATGGTGCAAGTCCAATGATTTTCCTGTTTTTAACTTAATAAATTCGACTGCATTATCATGAGTCACTTTACTTCCTTCTGTAGGGCCTTTATATACCGAAAAGAATTTATGGCTTTGATTTTTTTTCTTGCTAGCGAGATGGTGCGTTTTCACAAGTACTTTTTGTTCTAGTGAAAATACTCGTGAGGTCGCCGTTTTGTCTGCCCGGTTCTTTCTATTTAACGCCACAGCCTTCAAGTTGCTCAGTGCTAATGTTACTAGATGTTGATGTTGTACTCTGGATACTGGTGGGAACTTAATTATTTTCTGGATAAGTCCCTATCTTGTATACATCATCTGATTTATGTATCAATACTAGTGTTGCCAGTGGTGTATTATCCTCTTGACATACAATTTCTCGCTCGGTTTCGTATAAATGAACTGCATCCTCTACAAGTTGGTCATCATCACTTTTTGTACAGCTGCATACATTAACTGTTGACAACTCTTGTTCCCCATCGTCGGACGATTCCCAGTCAATTGTCTCCCAGCATGCTGGTATTTGTATCTTATCACCCCCTAAACCTACTTCAGAATCTTGTTCATCAAACCTAAGCCTATTTACACATTTAATTATAAAATCAACTTCATTTGGCGAGTGAATCTCTTGTGAATGGTCTTCGTACCGTTCATCTCGTCAATTCTGATTTTTACCGGAGTTTTATGGCCTCAAGTCGACTTCCTGTACTGGTTCATCTCTCGTGTGTTTTCCTGCTGAAGTCTAATTCTCCCAAGCTTTCTGCATTCTAGGCATTCTAGTTCCACCCGAATAATTTGGGCTTTGTGGTGGAAACCCTCTAAACGCTACTGCTTCGTTTGCATGGTGATCATATCGCGATCGCGAATTATAGTTACTATTATAATTTCTGGAACCGAAGCCATTATTGTAATTCCGCGGCTCACCAAAACCATAATTTCTGTTTGACCTCTGTGAGTTGGCAAAACCATAGCTATTATTATCCCACGGGCAATTACTAATGTTCCCAAAACGATTACCTTCCCCAACATTATTATTGCCATTGTAAGCATTATTAAAGGCCAATCGGTTGCTATTATTCCCCCTACTATTGGTTTTTCTCACTGCACGTTGTTTCTTCGCATCATTTTCACTGAAGATGATTTCAAGTTCTCTTAACACAATATATACTCATAAAAAAATTCATTTGTCATGGAGATGGATCCTAGGCTCATTTCACGCAGTAAAATACCTATTAGGTAGGTGTGGGGAGGTGATTCATAGACAAAAGCACTTGGAGTGGAGATGGGGAGGGAGAGACTGTGTCCATACATATAAATCCACCTGCTCACCTAGTCGTTAGTGCGATGCTGCTGTTTGCAGGAACGTTTAATCCCACCAACTGCGGTTCGCAGCGTGTAAATATCGGCGTTTCACCTGACATTGAGTCTGAGGGGTGTGTGTATTGTGTACTGAGCCGGGGACCTAAACGCGACAGAGAGGCTTCGTCTCGTCGCAGCTCTCAGTGGTTCACAACCATACAGCAAACAGGCTACAACAGTGCACCCACCCCACAGCCGCCCCACACCGAACCCAAGGTTATTTTGCGGTTCGGCCCCCAGTGGACTCTGTTGTAAGTTGCTATCTGTATTTTGTTTCTCTGTATTTTGTTTCTGTCTGAAATTTAGCTCAACTTTCCAGAACGTAATATGAATTGAACTGTAACTGACGTGAATGCAGCTTGAGTTTGTATTAAACGTGCAACAATTATCTGGCCTCATTAAAATTTTCACTTACCTCGCGTCTTGACTACATTGTTGCAGATTTCTCGAAAACATAGCGGCAAACTGCAAGCATACAGCAGCTAAGCTAGATTTCTACTTCTAAATACATATTCAGATTGTTGAGTGTGGTAATGCGTAATGATAAACAATGGGATGGGGGGCGTAATAACGATATGCCAAGACAACAATTTTAGAATGAAATATATATTCAAGAAGACTCCTCATGATCTTTACACACAACATTGGTCTGAACAACACTACGCTTAACAAAGTGAACAATTGAGTTATGAAGGGTAGAAAGTTAACAGAGAATTTCTATAAAAATCAAACAGCTTAATCAATTAATATGCAAATATATGACTCAGGGAAGTGAGATGGTCTTTCTCTCAGCTCTGGGCAAGTTAACTAGCTGACAATAATCATTCCTAGCTGAGCAGTGCTGCAGTCTTACCTGAAATATCTTCTCCTCGAAAAGACATTATTCAAAATTTATATTCCTTTCGTTTTTAAATATATCCATCATACTCATCCTTGCTGTCCTTTCTTCATCTAACAGGTACAATCACAAGTGTAAACAGCACTATTAAATACGTCAATCATCTACCACGCTTCAACTAAGAATGTATCAGACTGCGCAGATGCAAAGACTGTGCCTGGACAAGGGAAAAGATTTCTTAACAGTAATGTAACTCTCTCTCTTTGATGTGCACATCGATTACATACAAATACCAACTAACATGACCACCTTACACTGTATGAACACTTAACATATAACTGTAGGTATTTCGTGAGATGTATGTTGACTGAAGTAACACATTGCCCAGAACGTACAATATCTCTCCTATAGCATCTACCGCAGAGGCTTCTACCAGAGAGGCTTTTTCTGGCCGTCCCGCAATATTCTCGCTCTGACTAAACGATCGAATTTCTTTAACTCACCACATCGTCGAACTGACCCACTGACGACTATGCTGATATAACGTACGTTATTCTCGGTGTGTGAGAACAGCAATAGATATATTCCACGTATCGGCATTGGAGTGGTTAGGGTTGACACCAAGCACATATTTACTCAACGGCGTGGATGAGAAGCATGATATCTGGAAGACAGAGTAGTCAAACGACGTCACATGTGGGTGAGCAGACCAGTTCAGGGAATTTCGGGGTAATGATCAACTTGTAATACATGCATTGTAATCATCCATCTGTATACGGTGATATTCCCATACAGTATTCACAGATTTACTGTCATGATGGAGGCAATGACTTTTCCGCATTCTTAACATTGATTTTATCAGAAAAAATCTCTGTTTTAGTGTGCGTGTTTTTCATACTTCTATGTTAAGAAGGTGGAGGGTACTTCCATCCCATTGTCACTTGTCCCCGTTTGGTACGCCAGTAGCGAATGCTGCGAGGGAGCGAGGAAGGAACAACTGCTGGGAAGCCTGAAGTCTCTTTCTAATTTCACCGTCATGTGGATTTCCTGAGATTTATGTAACAGTTGGAAAAAAAAGGAAAACAGCACATTACCATGTCTAATGCGGTGTAGGAAAACCATTGGCATTCAAAACGTGGATAAGTAGACATCCACTGTTTTCGAGGGAATCTTATACCATTGTTCCTTCAAGTAACGATGATGCATTTAGCGGCGTATGTGGATACTGTATGTGAAATTTATTGCGAATAGATTTAGTAGCAGAGAAGTAATAAATTTAAACGTCACACATGATGCTGCAGCTATTCATGCGTCGTTTTGTTTATGACATCGTATTTCCTGAACTATGATAAGTAGGTGGTTTTTTCGCCCACAGTGAATGTTGCCTCACATTAAGGGATATGTGTACCAACTTCGGTTAAAATCTAGCAAAAAAAGGTGACCAATGGGCTCATGGTTGTACATAACGTATCTATGTTTTTCATAATATGCCTTCTACAATGTTTATCCTTTCTCTCCCTTTATAATGATTATCGTTATCATAATATGATGATTGACATTTCTATGGTTAATCACTGTATATATATACCGTGTAGTAATAAAGAAATTTCTTTGTTTCTTTTTACACAAATATTTTATACGTTGACCAACTTTGCACTATATTATGTTAAAATAATTTAACATTTTGTCCATTGCACTAGGTTCATTTTATCTACAGAGATTATCCAATCTTGCTGACCATTTATCTTATAGTTATTGCGTTGCTCTTGTTCTTCCTGGATGGCGCTGGTTGTCAGCGTGAATGTACACTACTGGCCATTAAAATTGCTACACCACGAACATGACGTGCTACAGATGCGAAATTTAGCCGACAGGAAGAAGATGCTGTGATATGCAAATGATTAGCTTTTCAGAGCATTCATACAAGGGTGGCGCCGGTGGCGACACCTATGACGTGCTGACACGAGGAAAGTTTCCAACCGATTTCTCATACACAAACAGTAGTTGACCGGCGTTGCCTGGTGAAACGTTGTTGTGATGCCTCGTGTAAGGAGGAGAAATGCGTACCATCGCGTTTCCGACTTTGATAAAGGTCGGATTGTGGCCCATCACGATTGCGGTTTATCGTATAGCGACATTGCTGCTCGCGTTGGTTGAGATCCAGTGATGGTTAGCAGAATATGGAATCAGTGGGTTCAGGAGGGTAATACGTAACGCCGAGCTGGATCCCAACGGTTTCGTGTCACTAACAGTCGAGATGACAGACATCAGCATGGCTTTAACGGATCGTGCAGCCACGTCTCGATCCCTGAGTCAACAGATGGGGACGTTTGCAAGACAACAACCATCTGCACGAACAGTTCGATGACGTTTGCAGCAGCATGGACTATCAGCTCGGAGACCATGGCTACGGTTACCCTTGACGCTGCATCACAGTCAGGAGTGCCTGCGATGGTGTACTCAACGACGAACATGGGTGTACGAATGGCAAAACGTCAATTTTTCGGATGAATCCAGATTCTGTTTACAGCACTATGATGGTCGCGTACTGGCGTATCACCCGGCGTGATGGTATGGGGTGCCATTGGTAACACGTCTCGGTCACCACTTATTCGCGCTGACGGCACTTTGAACAGTGGACGTTACATTTCAGATGTGTTACGGCCCATGGCTCCACCCTTCATTCGATCCATGCGAAAGCCTATATTTCAGCAAGATAATGCACGACCGCATGTTTCAGGTCTTGTATGGGCCTTTCCGGATACAGAAAATGTTCGACTGCTGTCCTGGCCAGCACATTCTCCATATCTCTACCAACTGATAACGTCTGGTCAACGGTGGCCGAGCAACTGGCTCGTCACAATACGCCAGTCACTATTCTTGATGAACTGTGGTATCGTGTTGAAGCTGCATGGGCAGCTGTACCTGTACACGCCATCCAAGCTCTGTTTGACTCAATGCCCAGGCGTATCAACGCCGTTATTACGGCCAGAGGTGGTTTTTGTGGGTACTGATTTGTCAGGATCTATGTACCCAAATTGTGTGAAAATGTAACCACATGTCAGTTCTAGTATAATATATATTTGTCCAATGAATACCCGTTTATCATCTGCATTTCTTCTTGGTGTAGCAATTTTAATGGCCAGTAGTGTGCTGTGGCACCACCTATTGACCATGCCATTGTAGCACTCTGTACTCAAAATCTGAATTCTGTGCTCATGTTCGTCTCAAATCAACCATGTAACTATGTATCGCCTGGTTTTTATCTGAACCAGGGTAGGCTTTTTTTTGTAAAATTATAGATGTTTGTAGCCTTGATGTAGTGCGTAGTTCCATCTTTCTACAGGTGCCTTATCTGTAATTATTTCAAGCATCTTCTCTTTGCCATATGTTAGTCATAAATGCCTCCATACATTTGTGTTACGTAAATATCCATTTTTATATTCAGGCCCTGATGACGGCTAACGCCGAAAGACGCTAAAAATTGATTAATAAATGAAGGAATACTGGTTTCCAGTTTTCTTTGCATTATACTCCTTCATCTACGACCAATTCAGCAAATTACAGAGTACGCAGGTTGTTAACCACGGGCACTTCCTTCCAGGGTGCCTTTATGGCAAATGGAAAACGCAAACCTTTGTTGGTTGAAATCGGTCCAATAGTCTGTAAGGTGATGTTGAAAGCGCGCGCACACAATCACACGCACACACACACACACACACACACACACACACACACACATTTACATATTTATAGGGTGTATCAAAAAGAATCACCAGATTTAAGAAAATCATAACTACACTCCTGGAAATGGAAAAAAGAACACATTGACACCGGTGTGTCAGACCCACCATACTTGCTCCGGACACTGCGAGAGGGCTGTACAAGCAATGATCACACGCACGGCACAGCGGACACACCAGGAACCGCGGTGTTGGCCGTCGAATGGCGCTAGCTGCGCAGCATTTGTGCACCGCCGCCGTCAGTGTCAGCCAGTTTGCCGTGGCATACGGAGCTCCATCGCAGTCTTTAACACTGGTAGCATGCCGCGACAGCGTGGACGTGAACCGTATGTGCAGTTGACGGACTTTGAGCGAGGGCGTATAGTGGGCATGCGGGAGGCCGGGTGGAAGTACCGCCGAATTGCTCAACACGTGGGGCGTGAGGTCTCCACAGTACATCGATGTTGTCGCCAGTGGTCGGCGGAAGGTGCACGTGTCCGTCGACCTGGGACCGGACGGCAGCGACGCACGGATGCACGCCAAGACCGTAGGATCCTACGCAGTGCCGTAGGGGACCGCACCGCCACTTCCCAGCAAATTAGGGACACTGTTGCTCCTGGGGTATCGGCGAGGACCATTCGCAACCGTCTCCATGAAGCTGGGCTACGGTCCCGCACACCGTTAGGCCGTCTTCCGCTCACGCCCCAACATCGTGCAGCCCGCCTCCAGTGGTGTCGCGACAGGCGTGAATGGAGGGACGAATGGAGACGTGTCGTCTTCAGCGATGAGAGTCGCTTCTGCCTTGGTGCCAATGATGGTCGTATGCGAGTTTGGCGCCGTGCAGGTGAGCGCCACAATCAGGACTGCATACGACCGAGGCACACAGGGCCAGCACCCGGCATCATGGTGTGGGGAGCGATCTCCTACACTGGCCGTACACCACTGGTGATCGTCGAGGGGACACTGAATAGTGCACGGTACATCCAAACCGTCATCGAACCCATCGTTCTACCATTCCTAGACCGGCAAGGGAACTTGCTGTTCCAACAGGACAATGCACGTCCGCATGTATCCCGTGCCACCCAACGTGCTCTAGAAGGTGTAAGTCAACTACCCTGGCCAGCAAGATCTCCGGATCTGTCCCCCATTGAGCACGTTTGGGACTGGATGAAGCGTCGTCTCACGCGGTCTGCACGTCCAGCACGAACGCTGGTCCAACTGAGGCGCCAGGTGGAAATGGCATGGCAAGCCGTTCCACAGGACCACATCCAGCATCTCTACGATCGTCTCCATGGGAGAATAGCAGCCTGCATTGCTGCGAAAGGTGGATATACACTGTACTAGTGCCGACATTGTGCATGCTCTGTTGCCTGTGTCTATGTGCCTGTGGTTCTGTCAGTGTGATCATGTGATGTATCTGACCCCAGGAATGTGTCAATAAAGTTTCCCCATCCTGGGACAATGAATTCACGGTGTTCTTATTTCAATTTCCAGGAGTGTATTATTTATTTGAGGTATGTGCTTGAACATAATACTGTTAGAAAGAGCAAACTCTCAATCTCAAGTTTGACATGGTTCCCGCTAGGTACCAGCAGTGTGCGCCCATTTCAGTTCTAGTAAAAATGGCCCCGGGGGCAACAAAAAGCGTTTTGTGTTCCACGTTTAGTGCAATGCGGGTCAGTAATAACTGTTCAGCGTGACTTCCTTATGAGGTATGGTGTGTATCGTTCTACAGCACAGCCGGCCGAAGTGGCCGTGCGGTTAAAGGCGCTGCAGTCTGGAACCGCAAGACCGCTACGGTCGCAGGTTCGAATCCTGCCTCGGGCATGGATGTTTGTGATGTCCTTAGGTTAGTTAGGTTTAACTAGTTCTAAGTTCTAGGGGACTAATGACCTCAGCAGTTGAGTCCCATAGTGCTCAGAGCCATTTGAACCATTCTACAGCACAGAGCATTGGACGACGACATGAACAATGGCGAGAAACAGATTGCTTGTGTAAAGGCAAATTGCCTGGCAGACCCCAAGTATCTGACACGGACGTCGAACGCATTCGCCACAGTTTCACAAGGAGTCCGCAGAAATCCGTTTACCGTGCAGTTCGACAGGTCAACATGTCCCAGACGTCCGTCTGGTGTGTGTTGCGGCGAGGTCTACACATGAAAGCATACAGAATTCAATTACTGCGAGCTCTTCGTGAAGGTGATAATCAACAACATGTGGAGTTCGGTAATTTTGTTCTTGGCAAGATGGAGGGTGACAGTTTCCTTCCACACTTAGTGTTTAGTGACGAATAAACATTCTATTTAAATGGAAAGGTGAACCGTCCTAAGGTGAGAATCTGGGGTACGGAACAACCACATGAAGTTGTACAATATGAGAGGGATTCTTCAAAATTTAATGTGTTTTGTACAGTTTCACGGGAAAAGGTGTATGATCCATTTTTCTTTGTCGAGAACACTGTTACAGGAAGCACATATCTCGATATGCTTGAGAACTTTCTCTTCCCACATTTGGAGACGGATTCGAACGACTTCATTTACCAACAGGATAGTGCACCGCAACACTAGAATCTAGAAGGGAGGGAATTTTTAAATCAAAGGATTACTGAATGGTGGATCGGTCGCATTGGACCAAATGATTCAGCCTTACATTACTGGCTTCTAAGGTGACCGAACCTGACGGTGTATGATTATTTCTTGTTGGGGTTTATAAAAGATTGTGTTTATGTGCCTCCTTTACCAACAACAATGAATGAACTGAGGCATCGCATAACAGCAGCCGTGGAAGTTGTAATCCAAGACATGCTCGCTGCAGTGTGGGAACAATTTGAGTATCGCATTGAAATACGCAGTGCATCTCAAGGGAAGCATATTAAACACCTATGAAAAGGTACGAAGAAAAAAAAAAAACTTTTTCAGTTTCACGCTCATCAAAAATAAAAAAAATCTTTTGTATATGTTTATTAGTTTCAAAAATATAGGCGTGCCAAATCGGATGCTTCTTTTTGATACATCCTATACATCCAGAAGTGGTATAAGAATGTCCTGTTTTTGAGGTCAGTCTGTTCAAGGTACGATCTGCATGGTCTCGAAACCCACCATGAATTTCGACCCCCTCTAGCTAATCAAGCTGTCTTCCCATCCCGATTCTGTGAATCCCTAGCTCCGTGTGTATACGTGCTTGTCATTTTACCGCTGTTGTAATCCAAACACCTTGTTGGTTACACGATCGATTCATTTCGTAGTAAATTGTGGATGGGGTTTTCATTTTTATGCAAGCTCATTGCCGTTACTGTGTTTGTCACATGGTTCGTTCTCACATGCCGTGTGAAAGAGCGGGTATACGTCGCCATTTGGATTCAGACTGCTGGGAACTATGTTCAGCATGTCACAGCTTAACTTTGTAGCGTGGGCTTTAGTATAACATTTATCTCTCTTCCGCTTGTGTGTATTCCCTACCGCGCCACGTGCAGCAGCACCACCAGGCCGTATTCAGTCTCGAGTTGAACAGTGATCTTAATTTGTTGGATCACCAGTGAGTTGGAGTATTCATCGTTCATTTCAGCAGTAAACAACTGAACGCAGGAGTCGCAGTTAACGCTGCAGCTATCAAACGCACATGTTAACTGGGCAGCTGACGACAGCAGTGTCTGTTACTACTGGGTCACTGATCGTACCCGTGACTCGTCGGCCTGACAGCAAACGGGAGTGGTTTGCCCTAATTCTGCTTCCCACGAGGAGCGCGCCGGTGGCGCTGCGGCATGCGATCCCCGTGTGAACTCCTCAGCTGACTGCAGTGCACTGACATGGCGCTCGGTTGCAGGCACTGCTCTTTCACTCAGGCAACGCTGGTTTTTCATTGGCTAGAGCGCGACAGCGGAGATGTAGTCTCCAATCGAGTAAGCGGAGCAATAGTGTAGTACTCTGCTTGTCAACTGTTAAGGAACAGAGACATTGTTGGACAGGAATAATCCCAAGCAATGATAGATGACAGGAAACCAGAACATACCTAACAGAGATGGTGCAGTATATTTTTAATGAAAAATAGTACAAATTTCACCACATGGGAAAGCAGGATAAGACATAAATGCCGTTCATATTTGTCACAGATCAGACTCCCGAAATACACATAAGAGCCAAGGAAACCGGTGCATTTGCCTGGTATCATGTAGGGCCCCTGCGAGCACGCAGAAGTGCCTCAACACGACGTGGCATTGTCACGACTAATGTCTGAAGCAGTGCTGGAGGAAACTGACACCCTGAATCCTGCAGGGCTGTCTATACACCCCTAAGAATACGAGGGGGTGGAGATCTTTTCTGAATAGCACGCTGCAAGGCATCTCACATATGCTCAATAATGTTCATGTCTGGGGAGTTTGGTGGCCAGCGGAAGGGTTTAAACTCAGAAGAGTGTTCCTGGAACCACTCTGTAGCAATTATGGATATATGGTGTGCTGGGATTGCCAAAGTCCGTCGGAAATGCACAATGGACATAAGTGGATGCAGGTGATCAGACAGGATGCTTACGTACGTGTCACTTGTCAGAGTCGTATTTAGACGTATCAGGGGTCCCGTATCCCCCCAACTGCACACGCTCCACACCATCAAAGAGCCTCCACCAGCTTGAACAGTCCCCTGCTGACATTCAGGTTCCAAGGATTCATGAGGTTGTTTCCATACCCGTACACGTCCATCAGCTCAATGCAATTTGAAACGGGACCCGTCCGACCAAGCAACGTGTTTCCAGTCATCAACGGTCCATTGCCGGGGTTGACAGGCCCAGACGAGGCGTAAAGCTTTGTGTCGTGCGGTCATCAAGGCTACACGAGTGGGCCTTCGGCTCCGAAAGCCCACATCGATGATGTTTTTAGTTGAATAGTTCTCACGCTGAGACTTATTGATGGTCCAGCATTGAAATATGCACCAGTTTGGGGAAGAGTTGCACTTTTGTCACACTGAACGATTCTCTTCAGTCGTCGTGGGTCCCGTTCTTCAGCATCTTTTTCCGGCCGCAGCGATGTCGGAGATTTGATGTTTTACCGAATTCCTGATATTCACGGTACACTCGTGAAATTGTCGTACGGAAAAATGCCCGCTTCATCGCTACCTCGGAGATGCTGTACACCATCGCTCGAGTGCCTACTATAACTCCACGTTCAAACTGACTTAAATCTTAATAACCTGTCCTTGTAGCAGCAGTAACTCATCTAAGAACTGCGTCAGACACTTGTTGTCTTATATGGGCGTTGCTGACCGCAGCGCCGTATTCTTCCTGTTTACGTATCTCTGTATTTGAATACGAATGCCTATACCAGTTTCTTTGACACTTCAGTGTAAATGTCGATTTCGGACTCCTGATAAGGAATAGGCTCTCCTCAGGTACTGGTGCATGTTTTGCACCTGTTATTCATGCTGGCTACCGAATTATTGAGGAGTCCTTGATGGATATTATCGCATTCCTCTCCGAAGGTGGTTTTCTGTTCTTGTACGGTTCGTGAAGGGGATATGTGTCGATAAACACGTCTTCCAAGAGGATCTAAGGCATGTTTTGCACGGTTTAGATCCAGGGATACACAAGCCATCTCATTCGTTCAATATCTTTACTTTCCAGTATGTCCTTTGTGGGCGGGGACTGTCTTCCATAAATAGAGAGTCGGAACCTACCGCACCCCTAAACAGATGGACACGATGCGGAATAATGTCCCAGCAATACCGCTGTGCTTTAATGGTATCTCGCGCAAAGATATGCAACAATGATCGGCCATTGTACATAACGGCTGCCCACAACGTAACGCCTAGGCCATACCGATGATATCCAAGAACATTATGTAGTTTCTGACGCGTTCCCCGCTCTCTCCGCACTAATTGGTAATCAGAACCGCTTGCCACGATGAAGCGGGATTCCTAAGCGAACATCGCTTTGGATCACCGTTGCTGATCCCAACGAAAATGCCCCTTACATCAACGAACTCTTTCTCAACTACAATGCGGCTGATGTGAGACGAATTTATTAGGCTCCTGAGCATGGAAACGAGCCTAATATAACTGCCACAGAAAGGCTCTGACAGAAAAACGTGTACCGGTAGCGACTGCAAGGTCTGGAGTGATCTGCTTAGGAATGTCTGTTCCTTTTTGCTGCAAGAGCTATGTAGAGAGTGACAGTTATCGAACTATACGAAATAAAATCGTCATAACTTCTGAATGAACGGTTTGAGTCAGAACGTTCAAACGTCACGGTTGGCCGCTGTGCATGATGGGAATTAGTATGCGCATGCGCACGCGCATTGTTTTGGTCGGCCATTTGCTCGTCAAAATGTCACGGTACAGAGTGCCTGAGCGTACAGCACTTGTGAAGGCCTTCTACGCGAGCAATAACAGCCGAATTGCGGCTCAAAGGAAGTTTGGAACCGAGTTCAAGCTGAAGATAACCGGTCGAAGTGGTCTAAAAATCCAGAATGTGATTCGCAAGTTTGAGAGAACGGGTGTGTTCGTGATGACAGTGTTGGCAATGTCGGTTATCCGAACAGGGTAAAAACGCCTGAAAACATCGAGAAGACACGGGCCATGCTTCAAAACCAACCCGAGGAAATCGATCAGACGAGCTGATCAACAGGTGGGAACCAACTGGGAGGTATTGTGATAAATTGTTGTTGAAGATCTGCATCTCTTTTCACACAAAATTCAAACCCATCAGCCACAAAGCACCAGGGCTTAGGAGCAGCGGTTGTGTTTCGCCAACACTATTGTCCACAGAATTGACGAATAGGACTTCCATGTGAATATGGTTTGGTTTGGCGACGAAGTTCACTTTGATTTGGATGCTTTCGACAATAAGCCAAAGTGGCGCGTATGGGAGAATTCTCATTTCGCTATCAAGAAGTTTCTTCACCCTCACCGAGTGACTGTGTGGTGTGCAATGTCCACTCACTGAATAATCGGTGCGATATTCTTTGATGGCACGGTGACTACCTGCTGACATGCAGGGGCCAAGGATACTTGAGGTTGTCTGTCTCCATACCCGTACACATCCATACCCCCGATACAATTTGAAACGGGACCCGTCCGACCAAGCAATGTGTTTCCAGTCATCAACGGTCCAGTGTCGGTGTCGACGGGCCCAGACGAGGCATAAAGCTTTGGTTCGTGCAGTCATCAATGGTACACGAGTGTGCCTTTGGCTCCAAAAGCCTACATCGATGATGTTTGAATGGTTCTCACGCTGAGACTTATTGATGGTCCAGCATTGAAATCTGCAGCAATTTGCGGAAGAGTTGCACTTCTGTCACTCTGAACAATTCTCTTCAGTCGTCGTTGGTCCCGCCTTCCGCGACACATGCATGTACACAGACATACAGAAAACAGAGCAAACGCTCTCCAAACGTTGAGGTGACTGGATACAATCGAGTACAGTGCTATACTACGCCTACCGATCAGTGCATTTTGGCTAGGTGTTGGCAGCTGTACTACATTTACAATCAATTTTAGAACACAGAACGAGAGGTTATGTCATGATCGCATGGATAGAACTGAGCTAAAATAGATATAATTGCGAAAAATGATGGGGGAATAGGTATAAATTGACCGAATATACACCGAAATGCACAGAACAATTTGTACATGGGAACAAATATGAAGCAGCAAGAGGAATCCGAGAAAACGGCGACATGGAAGCGAAGGGAATCAGGAAACCACTCAATTTTTTTCCTGTCAAGGTAGCATTATACTGTAGCTGTATTGAGGTATCAGTGAAACACGCGAGTTGACTACTGTATTTGACGCTTTTCAGGAAGACAGAGAACCATCCGTCTTTAAACTTACATGCATCTGCGTTAAAGGATAACAGAGAGTGGACGGGGTGATCGATTGAGATGGAGCTGTAACGAGTTACGATTTAATGGTAGACTGATGATGCATTCTAGAGTGGGAGAAGTAGCTGCTGGTCAATTTTTCCACTGTCAGGATGCCTCCGTTTGACTCGTATACAGCCGCCACATGTTCTGTATATGATTTAAATCACTGTCTACTTGCGATCGTTAGCGGTAAACCTGTCGGTCATCAGAGGACTTCCATCTCATGTGTGTGATCAAACGTGACATATTCCTGTAAACGAACTATGATTTATGCGATGACAGTGTGATGGGAGGGGGGGGGGGGGGGTCTTTCAGTGTCTAATTTTACTCTAAGACTGCGAGAATTCTCTGTGACTCCCATCAGCATGGAGATAGAAAGTAAATTAAGCACTATGATCGAGGTGTTAGAAATATGTGTAGCGCTGTCTTATATACTTTGATGATGTGTTTGAGAATTAGCAATGAGTGGACGTACTGTGCAGTCATCTATCCACATTTGCAGTGATACTCGCAAAGTGGAGAAGGTGTCGTCTAACTATGATACTGAAATTGGGAAACATGCTGTCACTTCATTGGTATGTGTTGAAATTACAATAAATTGCTAAAATTGTTCGCACAATAAACTGTAAAGCTTATTAAAATGGCTCTGAGCACTATGGGACTTAACATCTATGGTCATCAGTTCCCTAGAACTTAGAACTACTTAAACCTAACTAACCTAAGGACAGCACACAACACCCAGCCATCACGAGGCAGAGAAAATCCCTGACCCCGCCGGGAATCGAATCCGGTAACCCGGGCGTGGGAAGCGAGAACGCTACCGCACGACCAAGAGATGCGGGCTGTAAAGCTTATTATTTCAGTACATCGGCGGTGTTTTTTCCATCCCATCTGTCCCCTGGCACGCTGTTGGTTACCACATAATGATTGACTGACAACGCTTGTTTGAGTTGGAGAAGGAGTTTTGTGGAGGGGTGGCACGTTCTGGAGATGGCTAGCACCAAAACAGTGATCGTGTATGTGACTGCAATATGAGGAATCAGTTGAAACAGAACGCAGAGCCGTCAGCTATTCTGTCACTGTGACAGATGAGCTTAAATGTAGATCTTGTGAATCACATTCGGACTGTACTTTGGAAACCGACGCCAACGCCGCAAAACTCTTCCAATTTCCTTCTGTTGTAACTGACTTTTATTTAAAATCATCCAGTGTGTGTGTGGTGTGTTATGGCAATAGCAGTAACAAGATGATTTACACTGTGCGACGTCTAGAGGTAGCCCAGTTGACCTATCTTCCCTCCAAAATTAAAACTTCCCACCAGGGGGGCTTGGCAGGGGGCATGGCACTTTCCCGCCATCTTGAATGACGTCAATCGCGTCATCAGCTGACGTCAGTCGCGTCACTGTGAGGGGTCTAGTTTTCTGCAAGAGGCCACGGATCAGAACGTGTTAATGTCAGTTTAGAACCTGACACAGACCTCGAAGTCGTGGCTTAAAAACAAAATGTTTGGCAGTGTACAAAACATGTTGGAGGATAAAAAAAAAACAATGTTTCGAACAAGGAGACAGGGTCATAGGGAGCGTCTCTTATGACTTACAGTGTAGTCCTTGGGATTCAATCATCCTCTTACAGCATAGGTGATGAAAAGTTAAACTGGTCTGTGCAGTGTATATATTTAATAGAATCGTCACATGTCCTCGATGTCTGCATGCATGCTGTATTTGTTTTCGATATATGGGAGGAGAGAGATGTGGTAAAAACCTTGAGTTCTCTATTGGATGAAGTGAGTGGAGCTTTTATAGTTGATAATTTTTCTCTGGTGGATGGTACAGAATAACAAAGATAGCATGTTGGGAAGATAGATGTGAATGGACGTTAATCTGTAGTACTTGTATGTAGTTTGGGAACGCATGACGGTGCGGTAGCAAAAATCGTTGTTCTTCCCGCAGTTCCCATTTCCATCGAATGGTCAAAACACAGTCTTGTCACAGTAATGCAGCTTAGCCTGTTTCTAAACGGGTTGCAGAAGGTGGTACATATATTTTCCCCGACTGCTACTCAGTTCTGATTTAAATTGTAAAGATCACATGCGTAAAGCTGGAGAAATGGCAGCAGTAGCAAGATGCATGGGGGCGACCTGAAACGAGGTTCGAATTTTACTGTAACAGATAGGTTTGAGAAAGGTGAGTCGTTTCGAGATATGAGAGTTCTAGAACTATGAGTCACTAGTGGCTGTAATCAATAAAGGACTTCTCCATAGGATCCTACTCAGATATGTGCTTGAATGGGAGGACTTCATTCCAAATCCCAGCATACTCTAGCGATCACCGTCTATGTTCAGTGTCACGGTATTTGTCTGGGCAAAAAACCACCTCATTCAGAGGTAACGCCGTAGCTCGATTTATAAAGCGGATATAGCTTTTAACATGGATACTTGTATGCAGCTGTAGAACCATACCACTTGTGATTGTAATATGGTTGTGTCTTTTAACATTTGACGGTTTGTAAGACACAGTGCTATCACTCGCAAGAAAAACTTATGAGACTTGCCCACCAATCGTTGATTTTCGGTCAGTATTATTTCGTATCGTCAGCAATCAGTTATTGACAACGTTGGTTGGTTGGTTGGTTTTGGGGAAGGAGACCAAACAGCGAGGTCATCGGTCTCATCGGATTAGGGAAGGACGGGGAAGGAAGTTGGCCGTGCCCTTTGAAAGGAACCATCCCGGCATTTGCCTGGAGCGATTTAGGGAAATCACGGAAAACCTAAATCAGGATGGCCGGACGCGGGATTGAACCATCGTCCTCCCGAATGCGAGTCCAGTGTCTAACCACTGCGCCACCTCGCTCGGTGTTGACAACGTATTATACTTAGTGGCAGGGGATGTGTGATAGGTTCGCCATGAGTATCACGTTTATAAAGTATGTGTTTGTGTTCTGACATGTGTAAAGGAGATGACTTCATCTACATCTACATCGACATTTATACTCCGCAAGACACCCAACGGTGTGTGGCGGAGGGCACTTTACGTACCACTGTCATGACCTCCCTTTCCTTTTCCAATCGCTTATGGTTTGCGGGAAGAACGACTGCCGGAAAGCCTCCGTGCGGGCTCGAATCTCTAATTTTACATTCGTGATCTCCTCGGGAGGTATAAGTAGGGGGAAGCAATATATTCGATACCTCATCCAGAAACGCACCCTCTCGAAACCTGGGCAGCAAGCTACAGCGCCTCTCTTGCAGAGTCTGCCACTTGAGTTTGCTAGACATCTCCATAACGCTATGACGCTTACCAAATAACGCTGTGACGAAACGCGCCGCTCTTCTTTGGATCTTCTCTATCTCCTCTGTCAACCCGACCTGGTACGGATCCCACACTGATGAGCAGTACTCAAGTATAGGTCGAACGAGTGTTTTGTAAGCCACCTTCTTTGTTGATGGACTACATTTTCCAAGGATTCTCCCAATGAATCTCAACCTGGCATTTACAGAAGTAAGTGCTACCAGTGTTTTTTCCGCTATCATATAATCATACAATAAAGGATCCTTCTTTCTATGTATTCTCAATACATTACATTTGCCTATGTTAATGGTCAGTTGCCACTCCATGCACCAAGTGCCTATCCGCTGCAGATAATCCAACATTTCGCTGCAATTTTATAATGGTGCAACTTTTCTGTATATTACAGCATCATCCGCGAAAAGCCGCATGGAACTACCGACACTATCTACTAGGTCATTTATATATATTGTGAAAAGCAATGTTGGTAGTGGCTCTAATTGTTTAAATAAAGGCTTATGTTCAGAGCTGAATGAGGGCATGTAATACAGCTATTAAAACACCAACCGATATCTCAGCCTCTTGTGGCGGTAACACGACACTAATGCTGTAGGTGGATAATAAATTTAAACAAATTATATTCAGATTGAATGAGCAGCGTCTAGTGGAGTCAACACAACCCATCAGCTGCAGGAATAAGTACTTAGAGCAATATTCGCGCCCATTTTCCAAGAGGATGGGGAACACACTTGATGGTGGTACTGGTTCTAATTGTTTAAATAAAGACTTATGTCCAGTTCCTAGGAACAGGTGGCTTAGGCTAGTGGAGCTAGCACAAGTGCTCTTTCTTTCCCGCCATTTTCTTAGGTTAGTAGAGGTAGACCAATTGACCTTTCTTCCTGCGAAAAGCCGCCATTTTGGATAACGGTACTCGCATTATCAGCTGATGTCGTCCTTCTTCCATCTTGGAGAACGGTACTTTGGGGCCGTGTCCCCCTTGCCCCACTACTGACGCCATCCTCATTTAACCAAACAGTAGAGATGCATGCCCTCGGGAAAAATTACTGCTGTAGTTTCCCCTTGCTATCAGCCGTTCGCAGAACCAGCACAACATGGTCGTTTTGATTGATGTTACAAGATCAATTCAGTCAGCCATCCAGACTGTTTCCCCTGCAACTACCGAAACGGCTGGCGCCCCTCTTCAGCAACCACACAGCCTCTCAACAGACACCCCTCCGTTGTGGTTGCACCTACACTACGGCTGTCTTTATCGCTGAGGCGCGCAAGCCACCCCACCGATGGCAAGTCCTTGCTTCATGGGGGAAGTGTCAGCTATTCCTTAGCTATTGTCAAGCAGTATAACTTTGGTGTGTGTGGTATCGGCTTTTCGGGCTGTGCACCACTGTATTGCAACTTCTCCTCTGCAGGTAAAACATATCGAGTGAGCTAGGGGTAGCTGATCTTCACCCGCCCCTACCCCACTTTACTTCTCTCTCTCTCCTCCTCGCTCGCTCAGCTCATTCTTCCCCCTTTTGAGTCTCAGTATGGTAATAATGCTTGCACTCAGGTTGCTGTTCGGTGACACCATTGATGGCTAACAACAAGAGACAGCAATACATTTGAAACGTCTACAAGTATTCGTTTGGAGGTACTTAATATGGAACGACCACTTCGCTGGTAGTAACGCAGAGCGGCACCTTCGGCTTTGAAGCAACAGAAGTCTGCCACACTAGCTGGAGTATGAGGTATCTTTTTTCAACTTGTTGGTAGGGAGCATGGAAATAATACCGCGAGTTCTGCTTTGATGTTGCGACCTGTGTCCAGAGATTCTAAATCTGTCGCTGAAGCGCCCTTCATAGCCGAGTAGCAGGGTAGTTTCTAGAATAATAATTCCTTTAGAGGAACCAGTACCATTAGTAGGAGATAGCATTTGTGATCCTTTGGCTGTTACAAATAATATATTCAGTATATTTCCCCCATTAACACTAGCAGCAGCACGCAATTGTTCAGTCATTGTCAAAGCAACTTCAGTCATACAGCGAACAGTAGATAACTAGTTTTATGTCCGTAAACAGCATTCACTAGGGGTTTCTATCCGAACTTTTTTTATCTAGTGCACAAAATATAGTTTGTCACCTAATATGCTGCTGGATTCGCCTTTATGTTACGGTTTTAGTACTTGGAACCTACGAAGGCGATGCAAATGATAACATTAAAATCGAAACAAAACTGTGCTATCGCTTTGGAAACTGACAAGAGTTATCTCTGCGTTTCAACAAATGACTACTATCTGGGAGCATTTTGCTGCATCACAGAAAAGTAATCTGTGTTAGTGCAAAGATGATCGGTTCGGCGTCACCTTGGACCACTTTGGAGCACCGAGCTGTGATACATTTTTTGATTGGCGAATCTGTTAAAACTGCGGAAATTACATCGCTGGACGAAAGCACAGCAAGATTATTTGGGTGTCCTTGCAGTAAAGGTATTAGTGGTGCCAAAAGCTTAAAAATGGTTCACTCTAAGCACTATGGGACTTAACATCTGAGGTCATCGGAGCTACTTAAGCGTAACTAACCTAAGGACATCACACACATCCATGCCAGAGGCAGGATTCGAACCTGCGACCGTAGCAGCAGCGCGGTTAAGGACTGAAGCGCCTAGAACCGCTCGGCTACAGCGGCCGGCAAAGCTTAAAAGAGGCCTAATTTCAGTGGAAGATGTAGGTCCCCAGACCGAGCACACGGTGCTTAGTGACGAATGAAAACATTGTGAAGTGTAAGGGCTTGTGAAGAAAAAGAAGCGTATCACTGTAAACAATTATTTTGTACTTTAGTGTTGATTAAGAACACAGCCTTTTCGGTGATGCGCTGCGAATCAATGAAGTGTTCGCAAAGGGGGTACCACGTCAGTTGACTGCTGAGTTGAGAGATATCTGAGCCCCTGCGGAACTTTTACCTCATTTCCAGGCCGGAGGTAATGGATTTCTGGACATAACTGAAGAGTAGGTGAAAAACTTTCTGTGCCTGATCTCACATTTGTCAGGAGAATCAAAAAACAAAATGTTTCTTTTTGTATACAACTTATGTGTATATTTGCATCCAAAAAATCCGGGTAAGTGCATGTAAGAGTCGCGCATGGGGGTTTCGTACATACTTAATTTTGTATATACAGAGTTCGTCCAATACTCACCAGGATAGCCGAGAGCTCTAACGCGCTGCTTCCTGGACTCGGGTAGGCGTGCCGGCCCCGGATCGAATCCGCCCGGTAGATTAACGACGACGGCCGGTGTGCTGGCCAGTCTGGATGTGGTTTTTAGGCGGTTTTCCACATCCTACTAGGTGAATACCGGGCTGTTCTCCACGTCCCGCCTCAGTTACATGACTCACACACAATTGAAACACATTCGCACTATCTCACGATTTACACTCGTCGCGGACAGCTGGGGTACACTAATTCCGTCCTGGGGGGTATGGGGTGGCGGCAGGAAGGGAATCCGGCCACCCCTTAAAATTAACATGCCAAATCCGGTTAACCATGGCTGACCCTGCGTAACCGTGGGACAAGGAGCAAGCGATAGAATAGAATAGGGAGTTCGTCCAAACCGGGAACCTAGAATCTAGATGATTTTGGCCTGTTAGCAATGTCGATACAGACATTATACATTTGGTCTTCAGAAATTGCCTTTACAAACTTGCAGAACTTGTAGAGGGAAGTGAGTACATAATGTTTTGAAAAGAAATCCATGTCCGGAAACGTACCGTTTCCTCCTCCGACTGTTGCAGTTCAAATGTTTATCTCATCGACTTCTGTCTGGGGTATTGTATTAGACGTGATGCAGTATTGTTGTTAGGTAACAATTCGAAAGGAAACATAACGAAACGTCTATTTATCATTTACGCAAGTTCTTTTGTATTAACACTTAAACGTTACGTGTTTATGTTATTCCAAAACAAAAAAGAACCTATCATACCGTATGAATGTATGTATCGATCTGGGGACCCAGAAATGACGCAGAGGCCTCGTGGTACACAACCCCACAACAGGCTACACCAGTCCACTCACTCCACCGCCGCCCCACACCGATCCCAGGGTTATTGTGCGGTTCGGCCCCCAATGGACTCCTCCGGGAACGTCTCATTCCAGACGAGTGTAGCCCCAATGTTTGCGTGGTAGAGTAACTATGATGTACGCGTACGTGGAGACAGTGTTTGCGCCGCAATCGCCGACATAGTGCAACTGAGGCGGAATGAGGGGAACCAGCCCGCATTCGCCGAGGCAGATGGAAAATCACATTAAAAACTATCCACAGGCTGGCCGGCACAGCGAACCTCGACACTAATCCGCCGGGCGGATTCGTTCAGGGGACCGGCATGCCTCCCGCTCGGGAAGCAGTGGGTTAGATCGCACGGCTAACCGGGAGGATAGCATACCGTACGTTCAGAACAGTACTGGTGCTTTACAACAGTGTGTCGATATGGCGACCGCCAACTTTGGTACAGTAATTGTACCTGCTAAGCACGTTCTAGTACACACTCCCCATCCCAACTGATGTCTCTTCAGTTCCTAGTGCAGCGGCCAGAACTCGTGCAGTAGATCTTCCTGTGTCTCCACAGAAGTCCCGTAAATTAAACTTTACAAGATAGACGTTAAGTGACATCAGGTGACAGTCTGGCGCAATACACGTCATGCTGTCTGTCCTATTGCACACTAGGATATTGCACACAAGGACAAGCAACTCCGAGACTTTATTCTTTCTCTCAGCAGACGTGGACGTGTTACATATCTGAATTAAAACCGTTGTAGAATACAAACGGTACGTTTTCGGACATTTCTTTCTATTCAAAATATTACGTAATCACTCCCTTCTACAAGTTCTAGAAGTTTGTAACGGAAATTTCCGAACATGACACACGTCTACCCATTCCTGAGAAAAATGGTCTTAAGAGAACAGACAGTTGGATAATAAATGACAAAAATATTTTTGTCTTGTGATATAATTACAAAATAACGATTTTCGGATTTTTTCTTCAGCTTCTACTGTGAAACGTTTTATTTTGCAAAAGTTGATGATTCTAGGTCAACGGCGGAGTGCTGAAAAAGTTTTGATGAATGAATTTGCGAGTGTAAAATAGTTAATTAAATGGTCGTATCCTTTGATTACATTGAATTAAAAGCTGAAAGTTTTTACACCGACAGGGGACCATAGACCTCAGTATATGACATGAGTTTCAACTTGATACCACAATTTTAACAGACGGACTGACAGCCGGATAAGAAAGGATATTTTTTCCGAGTGGTTTAACTACAAATTAACGGTTTCTCTGTACTCTTACTAGTACTGCGAAGCCTTGGTAGTTGCCAAATTTCTTGATTATAGGTCAAGAGGAGGTACACCACAGGTTCCGATGAGTGAGCGTGCGAGTATCAAAATATGTGACATAAATAGCCACATCTTTTGACTGCGTTGGTTTAGAAGCTTCAAATTTTTACACCGCCAAGGGTCTGTAGACCCTAATATGTAATACAAATTTCAACTTGATATCTGTAGTAGTTTCCGAGAAGAATGGTTTTTAACCGTCGGACAAACACACAGACAGATAGATGGGCGGACAAGGAAGTTGTGCGATAAAGGTTCCGTTTTTATCCGTTGAGGTACAAAACCCTAAACATTGAGAAGTTATTCTGATATCACTGAATTATGCTGCTCACCTCATCACTACAAAAAAAAGAACCATATTAGAAAATAATTTATTAAGAAAATTCTAAGTGGCATATCAGGAAACTGGCTGGTTCGAAGAGTCAGTAAGAAAGTTTTTATTCTAAGTGCCATTAATACAGAAGCACCACGTCTTATTTGTGACGATACAAGTACAAAAATAAACAAGTAATACTTTCAATAGTAGAACTATAGTCAAAAAATCCATTTCTCATTTCTTTTTCATTTCTTTGCAAGACGAAAGAATTGTTATCACGAGGTTTCCATGCACTTCCGAATCGGCGCAATGCATATGTTAGTTACGGGGACTATGCCAACAAACTATATATTTGTAATTATTCTTTCTTGCTTAAGTATCACTTACATAATAGTAAATAATTAAGATTTTCCTCTGAGTCACTTTCGTAGGTTCATTAAAAGGAGCGTTAGATAGTCCAGTACTTGACCTTCAGTATGCAACAGCTTGGTTCAACACAACCAACATGCAGCGAGCTATTCCAGGAACGAGGAGCACTGTAAGAGGAACATGACCATTCCATTTGGACGGCGTCCGCCGCTGGGTGGCTGCCTGTGACAGGCTCGCTCCGAGGACAGCAACACGGCATTCAGTGCCACAAAGAGCCAGGCGCGTGACGTCAGCAGAGCAACGCAGCCAGCCGCCTTGCCTTTGGCGTGCCCCAGGTGAGCTACTGTGCCTTGGTGTGACGTGACATGACATCTCGACGCCACAGTCGGGCATTGATCGCTACCGTTCTTACGCCAACGACATGCCCGTACGTTTGTCCTCAGTGCTTTCACTCTACACTGCTGGCCGTTAAAACCGAAAGACCGTGAAGACAGCAATAAACATCCAATTGAGGTGAAGTCTACTCGGTTATGCAACCGCAAAAAGTAGGTAGGGGTAAAGCTATCTACTCCTTTTCTCTTCTCTGTGTATAGAGAGTGAAGACAAAATGCCGCAGTTGGAGATCGACATGCGATTCCTCATCCAGATTAAGGGGAGGTTTACTATCTTTTGGTTCAAAAAATCGATTTTTTTAAAATTGCATTTTTGGATCCATAAAAGTGTTTAGAATCCACCCATGAAACGGTTTTTCCAAAAACGGAACGGAAATGTTTCTTATTCGCGGTTGAACAAAAAAATGCACCTGCCTGAAATCGGCCTTTTTCACGCACCAGTTTTTTTTTCTTTCGGAGGACGAGTTATTGTACCGGTGCTTGGGAGGAAACACACAAAATTCAAATGAAAGTTTGAACGCGTGTGTTTGGAAGTTAGCCCCCAAGCATTTGCATTCTGGTGCGAAGACCGTGGAGATTGCGACTTTCCAGGCAGTGAGCAGCTTCAACGAAGGGTATTCAGCAATTCTGAAGACTATGACAACGATGGACGTCACCCTGGGACTCTATTCGACGCAGTTCGCCAAGCATTCGAACGACCACCGGGTTCAAGCGGCCGAAAACCGCTTGTCATCGGCCGTACGAGGGGCTCTGGAGCAGCGCGGGATGGCCCAGATCGAGCAGAACGCCCTCTATGAGGAAGAGAAAGGACTAGGTTATGGACCCGGAATAGCAGATTGAGCGTACGTTGCATAATATTGCATTTATGTGTAGTCAAAACTACAAACGCATTTTTCCCGAAATGACCTTTTTTTTTATGGCGCGGCATGGAAACTTCAAATCTACTGAACCGATTCGCATGATTCTTTGTTTGGCGACGAAGCTAACTAAATTGTCTAGGAGTTGTACCACTTTTATTCCGATCCATCAACTATAAATATTTGTACTTGGCCGAAGATGTCGAAAAGTCGATGAAAAAAACCATATTTTTTTCAACTGCCCGCCATTTTGTTTCCACATAACGTAATAGAGGTACAACTGCTAAAGAATCTTATATACATCGCTAACGTCAAGTCAATTTTGGTTTCAGGCGAGCCGGCTGACCTGTAACATACTGCGCGTGGAGGTCTACATCGAAATTTTGTTTCGTTCCGACGGCACTTCCACCTTTGCTCTTCGACATTTCCAATGGAAAAAATTCCAGTTTATAGAGGAAATATCAATAAACATTTGGACCAAATTTGACACTAATATCTGTAACACATCCAGAGAAAAAAATTCTCAAAGAACATCCTTTTTTCGTGCCAAAGATAGTAAACCGCCCCTTAAAAAGATTATCTTGCAAAATTAGATGGGGAGCATTTTGAAAACACATGTATAAAAACGAAGAGCTGGCAACATTGTCGCATCGTGCATTGCATCGGAATGTACAGAGGAGCGAGTATCACCCCGCACTGCCGTACCCGTCATCGTAGGTCACTTGAGTAGACAGAGGCAGTGGCGCGGCTCGGACCTGCTGTCCCGGCCTCGACTCTCGTGGAAAACGAAGTGTTTACGCCGATGGTGCTCGCACGTGTTGTTGTCGGAATAGATCGACATGGCACATAATTTCAGAAAGACTGCGATCCAATTTACGTTTGACAACGAATATGCCAGACTCGGGGCTTTTAAAATAAAGCGTTTTTTGAGAGATGAAGTTCGTTTACCTGCTAGAGACCTCACTGACATACACCTATCCTTTGTAAGCAGCACAGCGTACGTCAACATGACAGATGAAACTGGATGTGAAAGAACTATCACCGTTGCTTAAAGCGGGTTTAAAATTCGACGCTGTGATTGTTACGGCGTAAAGTCAAGCGCCGGCAGGCCATTCGGGAACGATAGAGCAGATAGGGCTGTGAGAAGAGGTCGGCCAATAGTACGCTGACCGACCCCCCTCCAGGACGACAACGCGACAGCAGTGGCCTCTATGCGAAGAGGACATAAGCACCGCGCCCGACTGGTTGCGGCCCAGTCGAACAGCACCCTCAAAACTAGAGATTTGCGTAGAAGCGTCAAAGCTCATTATTTCGCTTGAGCTCTCTATGTATCAGACTTCGGGAGTTGTTTATACTGAAGAAACTTGCTGTCGCCCTTTGCTTGCGACACATCTATGTAACACAAAGTTATGTGTTGTATTTATTCATTTTGTAATGAAACTCATTAATACAATTTGCTTGAATGTTGTCTAGCGATCCGAAAAGCAGGTTTCCTGGACACGCCATTTTCGTCGATTAGACTGGATTTAACAGTGAAGGCCATATCAACGACGTACCTGTGGCTCATTCAGGCTTGGGAGTGAGGGTTATTCGGCTCTTTGAACTGCCGTTTGAGATACCAGTATCACTGCGACTATATGGCACGGTACTCAGTCATACACCTGAACGCTGGACGGGTTTTAGCACCTACCCCGTGCTAAACGGCGTCCGATAGATGCAGATCATCCTTAACAAACATATCCCTTCATACTTATGTATTGGAGGCTGTGGAGCTATTGTTTATTTTATTTAGCGTATGATACGTAACTACACAAAGGTGGGAATTTAAGGAGATGGGACCTGGATAATCTGACTAAACCAGAGGTTGTACAGAGTTTCAGGGAGAGCATAAGGGAACAATTGACAGCAGTGGGGGAAAGAAGTACAGTAGAAGAAGAATTGGTAGCTCTGAGGGATGAAGCAGTGAAGGCAGCAGAGGATCAAGTAGGTAAAAAGACGAGGACTAGTAGAAATCCTTGGGTAACAGAAGAAATATTGAATTTAATTGATGAAAGGAGAAAATATAAAAATGCAGTAAATGAAGCAGGCAAAAAGGAATACAAACGTGTCAAAAATGAGATCGACAGGAAGTGCAAAATGGCTAAGCAGGGATGGGTAGAGGACAAATTTAAGGATGTAGAGGCTTATCTCGCTAGGGGTAAGATAGATACTGCCTACAGGAAAATTAAAGAGACCTTTGGAGAAAAGAGAACCACTTGTATGAATATCAAGAGCTCAGATGGAAACCCAGTTCTAAGCAAAGAAGGGAAAGCAGAAAGATGGAAGGAGTATATAGAGGGTCTATACAAGGGCGATGTACTTGAGGACAATATTATAGAAATGGAAGAGAATGTAGATGAAGATGAAATGGGAGATATGATATTGCGTGAAGAGTTTGACAGAGCACTGAAAGACCTAAGTCGAAACAAGGCCCCCGGGGCAGACAACATTCCATTAGAACTACTGACAACGTTGGGAGAGCCAGTCCTGACAAATCTCTACCATCTGGTGAGCAAGATGTATGAGACAGGCGAAGTACCCTCAGACTTCAAGAAGAATATAATAATTCCAATCCCAAAGAAAGCAGGTGTTGACAGATGTGAAAATTACCGAACTATCAGTTTAATAAGTCACAGCTGCAAAATACTAACGCGAATTCTGTACAGACGAATGGAAAAACTGGTAGAAGCCGACCTCAGGGAAGATCAGTTTGGATTCCGTAGAAATATTGGGACACGTGAGGCAATACTGACCTTACGACTTACCTTAGAAGAAAGATTAAGGAAAGGCAAACCTACGTTTCTATCATTTGTAGACTTAGAGAAAGCTTTTGACAATGTTAACTGGAATACTCTCTCCCAAATTCTAAAGGTGGCAGGGGTAAAATACAGGGAGCGAAAGGCTATTTACAATTTGTATAGAAACCAAATGGCAGTTATAAGAGCCGAGGGATATGAAAGGGAAGCAGTGGTTTGGAAGGGAGTGAGACAGGTTATTCAATATGTATATTGAGCAAGCAGTAAAGCAAACGAAAGAAAAATTCGGAGTAGGTATTAAAATCCATAGAGAAGAAATAAAAACTTTGAGGTTTTCCGATGACATTGTAATTCTGTGAGAGACAGCAAAGGACTTGGAAGAGCAGTTGAACGGAATGGACAATGTCTTGAAAGGAGAGTATAAGATGAACATCAACAAAAGCAAAACGAGGATAATGGAATGTAGTCGAATTAAATCGGGTGATGCTGAGGGAATTAGATTAGGAAATGAGACACTTAAAGTAGTAAAGGAGTTTTGCTATTTGGGGAGCAAAATAACTGATGATGGTCGAACTAGAGAAGATATAAAATGTAGACTGGCACTGGCAAGGAAAGCGTTTCTGAAGAAGGGAAATTTGTTAACATCGAGTATTGAGTTAAGTGTCAGGAAGTCGTTTCTGAAAGTATTTTTATGGAGTGTAGTCATGTATGGAAGTGAAACATGGACGATAAATAGTTTAGACAAGAAGAGAATAGAAGCTTTCGAAATGTGGTGCTACAGAAGAATGCTGAAGATTAGATGGGTAGATCACATAACTAATGAGGAGGTATTGAATAGAATTGGGGAGAAGAGGGGACCGGTTGGAGGACATGTTCTGAGGCATCAAGGGATCACAAATTTAGCATTGGAAGGCAGCGTGGAGGGTAAAAATCGTAGAGGGAGACCAAGAGATGAATACACTAAGCAGATTCAGAAGGATGTAGGTTGCAGTATGTACTGGGAGATGAAGGAACTTGTACAGGATAGGGTAGCATGGAGAGCTGCATCAAACCAGTCTCAGGACTGAAGACCACAACAACAACAACATAACAATCACAAAAGCACATAAAATACAGTGCCACAGACACATTAAAATACTGTTTAGATCTTTATATTTAAGCCATTGATCCAATACACCACTTTGGAAGTAACCAGGTTCGATTCCACTAGTTTTCCAGGGAAGGCACGGAGGGGGCAGTCCACTGCTATATGCTTCATTGTTTGTGGAACGTCAGCACAGTCACAGTATGGGGTGTCCACCCAACCCCATTTATGAAGAATCGAAGCACTTCCTCCCACACCACATCTGAAACGGTTAAGCCTGCTCCAAGTGTATCTTGGCAAGCTGAAACCATTGAGCCTTACTGTTGGATCTTCAACTTTCAAGTAGAATATGTCCATTCTTTCTGTCATCTGTCTTTGGGGTCGAAATGGTTGCTTAACAAATCCATGGCGGTTTTACATGCCGGTTAACGGGACTTCAGCCTGGATGATTCTAGCTGCCTCACATCTTCGTGAATTGGGAGTGACGAGTTATTCAGTATTCTTGACCACAGATGACCAAGATGTTTTTGTTTTCTGATGTGAGGAGGTGGTATGTTACGCAACATCGGCAGCCATTGGACTGGAGTAGCAAGTAAAGTTCCAGAAATGATACGCCTATTGTGATGTACGATGACCAGCCACGGAAATATTCTGGCTGTCATGGAGAAGGACATATCCCGCCAGAGTGCGTGTAACGTTGCATCTCGCAGTTGCCACGTGGAGAAGCGTCACTTAACTGCCGATGAAGTAAATTTCGGTGGCCCACCGGGAAGTGTTTTTCAGTTCGGAGCGTGGAGAGGACATGTTGGTACGAGAGCGGAACGAGTTTGCGGCTCGGGGAGGTTAGGCGGAGGAGGCTTCTACGCTCCTACACCCCCTCACGGCAGATGAAGAAGGAAGCGTACGGAGCCTCACAAGCAGCACGCGGCACGGAAGTGGAGGTCGAGAGGGTAGCAGATCGACGAGCGCCTGATGACCAACGTGGGGCGTCGCCTGCGGCGGCAGAGGGCAGGTCGCGAAAACAACGCTCGCCGAAGCGTCGTAAGAAGCGCCGCCATAATTCGATCGACCATCCTCCCCTAGCCTAGGGGACATAGAAGATCTTCGAGCCGAAGAGACGTGTGACATGAAACACGTGCCGTAAGAGGACGCCAAAAAGATTTCTTTGGATGGTGACCTGATGTCCTGCGTTTTAGACGGTCTTTTTTCATTGACAACGATTGACCCGGTACTGCCAATGGAGGAGCCAGTGATAGCGTTCCAGCAATCACATCGAAATGCAGAATAGGGCGTTTCTGGAGCTGCGATGAGTTACCGGAGTTGGCAACCCCACTTGACGACGACTTACTTAGAGAACGCACACGACAGGAAGTAAACGGCGGAGGAAAGCCCGTTGATGGACAACTCTCTGAGCACGAATGTTGGACTATAGCTTTTGGAGCTTATAATGACATGAAACGAATATGACGGTTACGACGGACCAAGCTTATAAGGTGGGAACAGTAAACATTGATACCGTACGGTCGCTTGTGATGTTGCAATTTTTCCGGGACATGACCATGCCACAGACATGGATATCCTGCTGGTGCAGCAAACCTGTAATGCTACCCTCCTATACGTGCATAGTTATAACACTTATCTAGCCCCAACTCCAGACGTAGGACGTGGCACGGCGATCTTGGTCCGGGAAGGGATTGCGGCGTGTGAGCTCGATTATCTCCTTTCAAATAGAATATGTCCATTCTTTCTGCCATCTGTCTTTGGGGCCGAAATGGTTGCTTAACAATTCCATGGGGGTTTTACATGCCGGTTTACGGGATTTCAGCCTGGATGATTCTAGCTGCCTCACATCTTCGTGAATTGGGAGTGACGAGTTATTCAGTATTCTTGACCACAAATGACCAAGATGTTTTTGTCTTCTGATGTGAGGAGGTGGTATGTTACACAACACCGGCAGTCATTGGACTGGAATAGCAAGTAAAGTTCTACAATGACAGTGAACGGCTCTCTTATTGTCAACATCTACTCTCCGGATCTGACAATCGACGGGCGGGAGTGTAGTTCTACTCAGAGGAAACTGCGCCCCTCTTCCTTGATAGATATGATCACATCTTGATAGGAGGGGATTTTAATTGTGTTCTCATGCCGAAGCATCAAATGCCGAATCTTAACTGTTGCTCTGGATTGCGCTCGGTGTGCTTCGGCATGATACTAACGGAAGACACATGGAAAAAGGTCCATGGGCATTTATTGCATTAATGTGGTATTTACAGGTAATCACGCTGTAACACCGTGCGTACTCTGAAGTGATAAGTTCACAAAGGTATATGTATCACATTGGAACAACTGAAATAAAATGTTCAACCGTACCTACGTTGTGTATTTTAATTTAAAAAACCTACCTGTTACCAACTGTTCGTCTAAAGTTGTTAGCCACATGTTTGTGACTATTACAGCGCAATGTACCACAAAACGAAAAAAGTGGTCCAACTAAAACATACATATTTCTTTACGTACTACACGAATATGTGATAAAAAAGGGGGTTCCTATTTAAAAAAAAACGCAGTTTATATCCGTTTGACTTATGGCAGCGCCATCTGGAGGGCCAACCATAGCGCCATCTGGTTTCCCCCTTCAAGCTAGACGAGTTTCGTTCTTTGTAGTCTTTTCGTTTGACGCTTATTTCGTGAGATATTTGGGCCGGTCACGATCAATGGACCACCCTGTATATAAAATTGGACCCCTACTCACTCTGCTCACCGACCTATTACTTCACAAAAAAAGAAAAAATGTCAGGGTATTCGTAGTTTATGTATTAGACTGCTAGGATATCAAACCCATATCAACCATGGAGCTAGGGTTCGAATACTCATCAGGTTCCTTTTTTATTTTTTACAAGTCCGTTCCCTAGTTCTCGTCGTTTACAAATAAGACATTATTTTGTCACGTGACAAAAGCCTGTCACATGACAGTGGGGTATATTAATCTGCATGAATGAGTCTGCTAACCGTGCAGCGCACAACCGTAATTGGTCCTGTAAAATTCATGTAGGGCGGTTTTACGATGGAGATATATCGATACTTTAATGTCATCACAACAACAATGTTCGATGAGGAATTGGCGACAGATCCAGTGAGCTGTCCATACATCTCGGCGGAGTACACGCGATATTGGAAGGGAGTTCGAGATATTTCAAAACTGGACTCCAAAGAGCGAAGAAGAAGAAGAGTGAGGAAGAGTGATGGAACAGTATCCATATCAATAAACGTTAACTCAACACCAGCGTTCAGAAGGCACCATTATACGAGTTGAATTTTGTGTATGGCCTTTGCTCACCACTATACGTCAATATGCTTTAGGTACTGGGTGCATCAGCTGTTGCTCGTGCGTGAGTTGCACGGTACCCTCGAAGGCGCCATCCAGATAGGGATGTTCTCCGTCGCCTGGCGCAACACCTTCGGGAAACTGGTAATCTTCCTCCAAAAGTAATGGACAGATGTCGTCCATTCATTTTATAAATAAGTGACATGGACTGACGAATCTACCTTCAGTCGCAAAAGTATTTTTAACCAACACAACAGCCTTTATTGGTCAGAACACAACCCATATGTCATCCGTGGACGTGGCTTCCAGCCACGCTTTGGCGTAAACCTATGGTTTGGAATCAGCGGAGGAGTGTTTTAGGGCCTTCACCTGTTGCCAGATACGTTGAATTCACCCCTGTAGCTTACGTTTCGTTGTAACTTTTCCCTGACGCATTAGAAAATATTCCATTTCGTGTTAGGCGACAGCTATGGTTTCAGCATAATGGTGCACCGCCACAATTTGGAATGAATGTGCGTAACTATTTAAATAAAGCTGTCCCAGGGAAACGGATTCGTAATAGAGGTCCAATGTTCTGGCCTGCACGTTCCCCAGACACTAGATTTTTGTTTGAGGGGGTACTTAAAGAAATAATTTTATAGCAGTCTACCCATGGGTGTAAAGGACCTAATAGCTCGCGTGCACACCACTTCGGCAATTGTAAATGCAGTGTGTTGCGTAGAGTCCAGCAGAGTATGTTCCCGAGAGTGGCGAAGTATTTGTGAATGCAAGGTAGTCGCTTTGAACATCTTTTCTAAAGTGAACGTTGCTCGCACATACACGTACCGTCTCTGTGAAGATAAGCTTGGACGTCAAGCGTACAAAACGGAATTATTGCTCGTAGCACAATCTGCAGTATGGTGTAGCCTATCCATTGTGTATTTTATACCTCACTGTATACAGACGATGTTACTGTATCCACTATTATTTTCTGTCAGTTTTATTTGTGTCATGGACAAAACAAGGTGGTTGTTTACATGTCTTAATGTTTAAATTACGGCAACAGTAACAGAAAGACATACACAAGATACCGCCCTGTGGAGGTGTAAATTGGATATAATTAGATGATTTAACTGAAAAAAAAGTTTAATGCGAACGCAACTCAAACATCGTCGAATCTGCATACCCGTTCCACAGCGAACTGCTTTTTCTCACTTTCTTCTTCTTCTTCTTTTTCTTTTGGCTCCAACATTTACAGAGGCCAAAGCTTACCATTTTTTTTTGGATTCGGATGCGGAACAATTCATTTATTTATTGGTTTTTTATTTATTTTTTGTTATTGTTTTCAAAGAGAACGATTTATTTACAGGATTACACTTACGTTACTGAAATAGCTGTTGGCATTTAGACAATCTTGACCCTAGCCGTCTACTCGATGCTTATCTGATAGTGGTGAATTCGGGTCGGTGTTTTTTGCTCTTGTCCGGCATCAGTAGACCACCAGAAAGTCTTCAATCCCTTCAGTAGAAAATTTGTATAACTTTGGTGGCAGGTTGTAATTTGCATCAACTTTCCATGATTACCAACATTATGTTCCGCAGTGCTTAATATGTAGTACACGGTACCACCCTTTACCCACTGTAGTGCTTCTCTCTTCATTCTCGGGTACAGAATATCGTCAGGGTAAAGTAAGCACACACTGAAATCGCATGAGTTGCATCTCAGTGAGCTAACTGGATAGCTCCGGCACAGTGCAGAGTTCATGCTACCTGTTGTTGGCCACACTGCGTTGCCAGAGCTCCGTTTTTTAAATGGCTGTCCAATTAAATCTATTCGCGGTACTAAGATTTGCTACATACAAATTTGTCTCGCTACATACATTTTTGTCTTGCTACATACCCTTTTGCCTTAACTGCGATGAGGAATTGCATGCCGACCGCCAAGAGCAGCATATTTTCTTCTCCCTGTTTGAAGTACTAGTGAAACAGAGATGGAAGCTATTTTGGATGTATGCTATTGTGCCGTCACCAGACGTCACACACCTGCGGAAATTTGAAGAGCCGCGCGAATCCAGCTGCAGCTGAGCCAGCGCTGCAGTCCGCGGCTGCTGCTAGTGGAGCTCAAAATGGCTCTGAGCACTATGGGACTTAACATCTGAGGTCATCAGTCCCCTAGAACTTAGAACTACTTAAACCTAACTAACCTAAGGACATCACACTCATCCATGCCCGAGGCAGGATTCGAACCTACGACCGTAGCAGCAGCGCGATTGCGGACTGAAGCGCCTAGAACCGCTCGGATACATCAGCCGGCGCTAGTAGAGCGATGGAGCTAGCGGGAGGACGCTACACGAGCGCCATCCGGAGTCAATGTTGGCGGCTGTGTACTGGAGACAGGACGTCGAGGACCGCAGAGAGAAGAACGGTGAGCACCAGAAGGGAGAGCAGAGCGATCAAACAGGAAGCATTCATTGCTGGTCAAAAAGATTTAGGGCTTGCAGCTGGTCGTCGTAAACTTCATTGCACGATATTTCGGCTGGACAGCTGCCAGCCATCTTGAGGTGAGCCGAACGAGGACTGACGAAGACGTTCTCCGCTCCGTCTTATATAGTGCGGTGATAGTACTGCCGCTCATGCTTTGCAGTTGCGGAGACAGAAGGGCCACACCGCCCAGCGACGGCGCCCTCGCTCGTGGAACTGCAGTAATCAGCTGCCTTCGGTGTTGTCACTGGCCGCAGCTATTAAAGTCTTCTGGCGTCTTCGTCTCGAGAAAATTTCGGAGATGACGGGATTCCACGCCTTATTCAATTGGTAACCACTGTCACGGTTCATCAGATTTCCCGTGATGCGTATTTAAAAGGATTCTTTGATAATGAAGTCCCAAAAAGTTATTGCTGTGGCCAAAATCGAAGTTTTGTCGTACTCCATTGAATGTCCGTTGGAAATACAATATTCCGCAACTACAGACTTACTGGGTTGCAGTTGGCGAATGCAACGTTGATGTTTCGTACAACGATCTTCCACCGTAATCGTTGTCTGTCCTATACAGACCATACCACATTGACACGGAATTTTGTAAATTCCCGCCTTCCGCAGTAGCAAATCATCTTTCACCGATCCCAGCAAATCTGAAATCTTAGAAGATGGACGAAAGACCACTTTCACATGAAAATTACACTCCTGGAAATTGAAATAAGAACACCGTGAATTCATTGTCCCAGGATGGGGAAACTTTATTGACACATTCCTGGGGTCAGATACATCACATGATCACACTGACAGAACCACAGGCACATAGACACAGGCAACAGAGCATGCACAATGTCGGCACTAGTACAGTGTATATCCACCTTTCGCAGCAATGCAGGCTGCTATTCTCCCATGGAGACGATCGTAGAGATGCTGGATGTAGTCCTGTGGAACGGCTTGCCATGCCATTTCCACCTGGCGCCTCAGTTGGACCAGCGTTCGTGCTGGACGTGCAGACCGCGTGAGACGACGCTTCATCCAGTCCCAAACATGCTCAATGGAGGACAGATCCGGAGATCTTGCTGGCCAGGGTAGTTGACTTACACCTTCTAGAGCACGTTGGGTGGCACGGGATACATGCGGACGTGCATTGTCCTGTTGGAACAGCAAGTTCCCTTGCCGGTCTAGGAATGGTAGAACGATGGGTTCGATGACGGTTTGGATGTACCGTGCACTGTTCAGTGTCCCCTCGACGATCACCAGTGGTGTACGGCCAGTGTAGGAGATCGCTCCCCACACCATGATGCCGGGTGTTGGCCCTGTGTGCCTCGGTCGTATGCAGTCCTGATTGTGGCGCTCACCTGCACGGCGCCAAACACGCATACGACCATCATTGGCACCAAGGCAGAAGCGACTCTCATCGCTGAAGACGACACGTCTCCATTCGTCCCTCCATTCACGCCTGTCGCGACACCACTGGAGGCGGGCTGCACGATGTTGGGGCGTGAGCGGAAGACGGCCTAACGGTGTGCGGGACCGTAGCCCAGCTTCATGGAGACGGTTGCGAATGGTTGTCGCCGATACCCCAGGAGCAACAGTGTCCCTAATTTGCTGGGAAGTGGCGGTGCGGTCCCCTACGGCACTGCGTAGGATCCTACGGTCTTGGCGTGCATCCGTGCGTCGCTGCGGTCCGGTCCCAGGTCGACGGGCACGTGCACCTTCCGCCGACCACTGGCGACAACATCGATGTACTGTGGAGACCTCACGCCCCACGTGTTGAGCAATTCGGCGGTATGTCCACCCGGCCTCCCGCATGCCCACTATACGCCCTCGCTCAAAGTCCGTCAACTGCACATACGGTTCACGTCCACGCTGTCGCGGCATGCTACCAGTGTTAAAGACTGCGATGGAGCTCCGTATGCCACGGCAAACTGGCTGACACTGACGGCGGCGGTGCACAAATGCTGCGCAGCTAGCGCCATTCGACTTGCAACACCGCGGTTCCTGGCGTGTCCGCTGTGCCGTGCGTGTGATCATTGCTTGTACAGCCCTCTCGCAGTGTCCGGAGCAAGTATGGTGGGTCTGACACACCGGTGTCAATGTGTTCTTTTTTCCATTTCCAGGAGTGTATTAAGAATTCTCGCTATTTTGAAGGAGATATTTCCAACGAAGTGATGAAACCTAGGGACTTGGCTAGCGCGTTCTCTTCTTTATCCATTTCCCGGTTCCTGGCTCTAGTTGAGAAGGCTATGTTAATCTGCTGGGTCAAGTATCCATTGTCTCTGAGCACCGTCCTTAAATGTCCAAGGTCCTTTGGCAAATTCTCTGCATCCGATACCGCACATGCCCTGTGCACAAGGGTTTTAAGTACACTCATGGTTTGGGATGGGTGACGCCAAATTGAAGAATGCAAGTACAAATCAGTATGGGTAGGCTTACGATAAACGGAATGTCCCACCGAGCCGTCACTCTCCATAAAAAGGTTAGCTACCAGAGGAGGCAGAGGGCTGCCCATGGCGACACCGTCAGAATGTTCAAAATATTCCTGGTTAAACATAAAATAAGTTGAGGAAAGAGCATGTCGAAACAAAGCAGTGATGTCCGATTCAAACTGTTGACCAATTAGCGTCAAGGAATCCGCAAGAGGTACTTTTGTGAAAAGGGAAACTACATCAAAACTCACTAGAAGATCAGAACTATTTCAGTGGAGGGCCCCCAGTCTGTTGATAAAATCAGCAGAGTTCCCTATCTAATGCACGCTGTTTGATGGAAGCTAATGCGGAGCAGCTGCCGTGGTGTCAGTGAAGCAGTCTGTGCTGTGCGTTTGCTGCATTGTGAGCTGTGTTTGTGTGTGTGTCTCTGTGTCTCTCTCTGCAGTCTCTGGCGCATATTCTGACCCTGTCTGTTGCATAGATAGTGTTGTATTTGCAGGAAGTAGAAGACAGATCTGTATGGCTGATATACGCAATCGCACTGTGTGAGTTTGCCTGTGTTAATGTGCACTGCTGTTAAATGTTATGAGAGTGATTTTAAGCAGACGCTTTAAGTTGGACTGTAGATTTACACTGAGGTTACAAAAGTCATGGGGTGCCTCCTACTGTCGTGTCGGACTTCCTTCAGTTCCTTGTAGTGCAGCAACTCGACATGGCCATGGACTTAACAAGTCGTCCCCTTCAGAAATATTGATCCACGCTGCCTCTACAGCCGTCCATAACTGTGAAAGTGTTGCCGGATTTTCTCCACGAACTGACCTCTCGGGGTTTTGTGTTGGGCGATCTGGGTACCCAAATCATACGCTCGAATGAATGTTGTTCAAATCAATCGCGGAGAATTGTGGCCCAGTGACATGGCATCGTTGCTTGCGAAGATGAAGTCCATGAATGGCTGTAAGTGGGCTCCAAGTAGCCGAACATAACCATTTCCAGTCAGTCTTAGATTCAATTGGACCAGAGGATCCAGTACATACCATGCAAACACAGCCAACACCATTATGGAGCCACCAGATTTTGACAACTTGGGTGCATGGATTCATGAGGTGTGCATCACACTCGAACCCTACCATCAGCTACTATCGTCAACAATCGTTACTCATCGGACCATACCGCGGTTTTCCAGTCGTCTAGGGTCCAACCAATAAGGTCACGAGCCCAGGAGAGGCGCTGAGGCGATGTCAGGCTATTAGCAAAGGCTTTCGCGTCGGTAGTCTGCTGCCATAGTAAATTGAAGACAACTTTCGCCACACTGTTCTAACGCGTTTGTCGTACGGCCCACAGTGATTTCTGCTGTTATTTCATGCAGTGTTCCTTGTCTATTAGTCTATTAGCACGAACAACTCTTCACCAACACCTCTGCTCTCGGTCGTTAAATGAAGGCCGTCGGCCAATGCGTTGTCGGTGGTGAGAGATAATGTCTGAAATTAGGAATTCTCGGTACACTATTGACATTGTGCATCTCGGAATATTGAATTCCATAACAATTTCCGAAATCGAATGTCCCATGAGCCTGGCTTCAACTACAATCCGCATTCGAAGTCTGTTGATTCCCGCCGTGCGGCCATAATTGCGTCACAAATCCTTTCACTTGAATCACCTAAGTACAAATGACAGCTCCGCCAGTGCGGTCCCCTTTTATAGCTTGTGTACACGATACTGCCGCCACCTATATATGTGCATATCACCAACACATGACTTCTGTCATTTCAGTTGAAAGGTGGCTACACTGAGTCACAGCGGCAGAGATTGCGTCAAAGAGTTTTACCGCGTCGTCTCCACTGGCAGTGCTTGTTCAGAAGTTGTGGTGGTTAGTGCTTTGCTGAGAGGATGTTGATAGCTGTATTATTTGAGGCCATGTCGTGTGCAGTTGTTTTGATGGGCTAGACAACAGATGTTGTTCGAATGAAGATGTTGTAATGATCAGAGTGTATTTTTAGTCAATATATATGAAGGGAAAAAACATTTTTTTATTTTTTTAATTTTTTTTTAATTTTCCTAACTAACAGTGCCTCTTGGTCACAGGTTCAGTCAACAAAGCATCTGGCTTGTGTTCATGTATTAGACTGTAATTCGGGTTTCTATGTGCAATTATAGTATTTCAGTTTTATTTAATTAATTCAGTGTAAATGGTATTTAAAATATCTTGTCTTATTGAGGAAGAACCGTGCCAGATGTTTACGTTGAATCACACTTCCACACACAGAACAGTTACACTTGTGCTTGTTGTTCTTAGTTTTTGTTTCGTAGCTTTTATAGTTGCTGGGGACTTAATTAATTAATTGTGGTAACGGAAATTTCCTTTCATTCTTTGTTGTTATTCTATGCAGTCAGATTGCGTACTAATACTAATCAGGGCCAACCGGTTAAGAGACTTCGTAATCGGACAGTCAGCTACTAAAATTAAAAATATTTGCATTCTAAATAATTAAGCCCCCATGCACAGTGTTCGTAACTGTGCTCTCTGAATTAAATTGTGTTTCTCTTGCCGTTACATTCGTGTCTGAGTAATAGACTGTTCTACGTACGTCAGGCATAATGATAATTCTGATTAATTCGCATTGTGTAATTCGTTACGGCCACGGGCTCTATTAACTGAACTTCCTGTGTTTTCTTTAGGCTAGTTTTATTCGGTTCGCTGCTAACGTTTGCATTCACTGCAATAGCGTAAATTTATTTTCTGCTTTTAATATTTCAATTATTACTGCGTATTGCATATTTATGCCATGGAATTCTGTCTGGATTTTTTTTATAGTGTACATTCATTATCTGATTTTAATATTCGGATTATTGCTGCTTTTATCTGTCGGGGTTGCGCCATCACGGTGGTTTTAAATTACTTGGTATTGTCTTCTCTTGCATTTGGCTTCAGTCGAGGAAGGGTTATCTTTTCAATAAATTCTTGTTGTTGATACGGATATCCGGGTCATTGATTCAAAATTCAAACCATTTTTAGTGAAATTAAGTAAACAGATTTTATATGTGTAGTAAATCACGTAAAAAACCTATGTTCACTCACAGCTCACCCGCTTCTACCACTGCCAGTACCACCGTTACATCACGTGATGAAGTTAAGTACACCAAGTGTACGTACGTGCATCACGTGTGATTTGTAAGCATTTAACCGAGCTAGATGACGCAGTGGTTAGCACACTGCACTCACATTCGGCAGGACGACGGTTCAAATCCCTGTCTGGTCATCCAGAATAAAGTTTTCCGTGATTTCCCTAAACAGCTCCAGGCAAATTCCGAGAAAGGTCCTTTAAAGTGGCACGGCCTATTTTCATTTCGAACCTTGAAATAATCCTAGCTTGTGCTCTGTCTCTAACGACATCGGTATCGACGGGACGTTAAACCTTAATCCTTCCCCCTTCTTCCTGTTCTAGGCTTTACGAGAATTTTCAACGGCTAGTAGTCGAGATATAAATCATTAGCATCTCCGCCTTCTCAGAGTTATTTCTAAACATTCATCGTATAGCTAGAACTACACAGAAACCAGTGGGACCAGAATGAAATGCTAGTATCACCTCTGTAGGAGAGGGGGCGGGGGTTCTATAACGTGCTGTATTCTTGTGTCCCAGCTATTGAATGTTGGTATAATCCCCCCCTCCCCCTCCCCCAAAAGAAACCTACCACAAGCACATGTAAGTTTTATGCGACGTTAACAGTGGAATGTAATCATGCGTGCTACAGGAACATTTCTACCCAGCCATACGAACCGATTCCTCGCTGCTGTGAATGTGGAGGCTACGTGTAGCACGCCATCTATCGGAACCTTATGAAATTGTAGGGATTGAAGCGGGAATATTCCACGATGTTCCACAACAAATTCTCCGCTTTTTCAACAAAAATTGCCAGAGAAAAAAAATGTGCTGCATTAATTGTTGAGTGCCCCTCGAGATCTCTTACAGTGCTTAGCCGATTAACAGGACAGAAACAAGACCTGAAATAAACTAAATTATTCTAGCGTATTGTTTATATAGCCAACAGCCTTGCCTCAGTGGTAACACCGGTTCATGTCAGATCACCGACGTTAAGTGCTGGCGGATTTGACTAGTACTTGGATGGGTGAGCATCCGGTCTGCCGAGCGCTGTTGGCAAGCGGGGTACGCTCAGCCCTTGTGATCCAGATTCAGGAATTACTTCATTTACTTGACTGAGAAGTAGCGGCTCCAGTCACGAAAATTAATAACGGCCGGGAGAGAGGTGTGCTGACCACACACCCCTCCTTATCCGCATCCACTGACGCCTCTGGGCTGAGGATGACACGGCGGTCGGTCAGTACCGTTTGGGTTTTCCGACACCTGTTTGGACAGAGTTTAGATTAGAGTGTGTTATTGTTTGTGTAATCACAGAGGACAAAAAATTAAGCATCCAGTAGAGACTTCTCACTAACATCGCGTAAAACCTCCTCTAGCGTTGATAATGGCCATAATTCTGTGAGGAAAGCAGTCTACAAGTTTCTTCAGGTATGCCTTAGTCACAGATGGCTGATTATATCCTGAAGAGCTACCATAGTGCGGGAATACTGCTTCGTTCCAAACAGTCCCAACATTTTCTATCAGGTGGTTTAGTCGGACAATAGAGGTGCATGAGAGTTGACAGAGTTTCAGTCAAAACACGAAGGTAAGCGTGCAGCTATGTGAAACGCCTCTAGTCATCTTGGAAGGCAGGAGAGTTCACAGCCTACTCAGGGTGAAGATCCCGAAGAAACGGCAACAGCTGGTTACAGATAACGTTGAAATAAACGTTCTGCGTCATGTTCAGGGTAAAACAGATGCTTTGGGCCCAATTCACGATATGAACAACCTAGAACTACCTTTCGGCTTGAACTGCAGCGTCCACACACTACAAGTTGCACGCCTCACTGAACTCTCGGTACTCTATACGACCTGCATATTTTGGGAAGAGATAAAATAGTTACTCGTTGGACCACACAACACACCTCGAATCGGCTCCTGTCCAAAGCACTTGGCGAATTTTTGCCCACTGGAGACGTGCAGCATTATGTGCCGCTCTGAGCAACGGCCTTTTGTGAAATTCCCGACTCCAAATGTCTATTGCATGCAGATACCTTCGCAATGATTGTATAACGGTGCAGTAGGGGAACTTGGATAATTCTTACTTGTCAGGATGTAATCGAGTTGTCTGTGTGCGTTATAGGATGCGTAGAAGTTTTGGGAGACAGCTGCGACGTGTGGGGAAGCTGCAGATATACCAGCGTGAGCCGTGGCGCGGCTGTTCGATTTACCTTTGCGCGAATAGCCTTTTTCCCTCATACATCGACAGTGGTCAAGTCTCTGGTTGCGACCAGAGGTTGTGATGCAGGGGAGCGGATGCTCAGGAGTGCCCGCTTAGTCAGCAGCGGCGAGAGAGAAAACAAGGTTGGATGGTGTTCGTTGAGACGGCGTGAGTTCTGGTGCTCTCCTAGTGACAGTTGTGCACTTGCGACGGACTTGAATGGCGAACGGATGGGGCACACCCGCGCTGCCGTGGTATTCTGAAGCGCGTCGCGGCGAGAGGGTTCGCTGACCTGGGGCATAGAGGATGAATATTTCAAACTGCGCGCCTTGGGTGGAGGCATGGCTGTTGTGATACGACAGTGCGATGGTGACTTCTCTCCTGGACCCGTATGTCCTATGAATGCGGTGTGATTTGTCCGCTTCTGTGGAGAGTTCCTTGTTTAATGGTGAACTCTGACAAATTTCCTTGCGGATTTGTTATCATTATGGGGAAACCTACCAGCCTTATCGCACTCTCGTTGTCTGCCTCCGTGAGTGTTTTTTTTAAATAAAAAGGAAGAGAGACTGGGAACGAGTCGAGTGTAGTTATACGGTCTGTGATAAAACCTGTCCTGATACTTGTGAAATAATTAAAGTGTGTTGAGCGCTGGCAAGTTTGGTGACAGAGACTATCACAGTGGTTAAATAGTTACCTAACTGTGCACTGGCCGGAGCCGTGGATACATTTAAATAGTTATTTGAGTCGCATCCTTAATTTGCACGATAGTCGCTCAAGTTCAATTCGTTTTATTTTCTTCGTTTTTGGAAATTTGAACGGGTTGCTTTTAAACTGTATGTGTGCTCATTTGTCGCGAGCATGTGCTCATATTTCTTTATGTATTCTAGGTAGGTTAATAAGAGTGATTGTATATCCTAGAGCTTGTAATGATGGCTGACGTTGCGTAGGTCATTTCTTAATGGTTTCTTGTTAGCGATACGTGTAATTACTCCGCGACGTGATGCGCGTAGCTAAGCTCAATTGTTCTGGGCGTGATGCCCAAGTCTGTTATTACTGTTAAACTGTACAACCTTTTTGATGTGTGAAATTTAATTCCTTAAGTGGCTCAGGAAGTAATTCATTTAATAGGGCGCTGTGTTAGCTTTCGACTGTTTTTTAACTTTGTTAATGTCTTGTAATTTTACAATGCTCACTAGTAAATTTTGTCACTGTAAGAACTCTTTGGCTTGTAGCCCCAATAATTTTCTGAAGTTTAAAGTTAATTGAGCGTTTAAAGGTTAGATGAAAAGTTGCGGTCGAGTTTTCTTCCGTAATGCTTGCTTGTTACAGTCCATTGCGGACGTGATCAGTTACAGGTGTCATTAAGATCCTATTTATCCTCTGAAAAATGTCATCTGTGATAAATGTGTTTTGCAGTATTTTGAGTTTATTAGTTAGTACAGGCCCTCACCACTCGATCACCTAGCTACTGTCTACCGTACCATTACAGGTGATCAGATAGGAGTTCTTTATTAATTCATTCAGCTTACAAGGAAAGTATTTGCGTTCAAACGAACATATCTTTGGGAAATTTTGGATACAGGAGCAATATGTACCTCTCAGCTTGTTGGTGAGTGTCGTTTTTCTGCAAGACTCTGCAAAAGGTGGTCTAGATGTCACAGCAGTTGTCGTTACACCACATCATGGACATTTTTGAAGTTATCCACAGGTTCACCAATAATCGTAGCCAGCATTCTGTCACTCGTGACGAAGCATTGGTCTATACGCTTCGGTAGATAACTGATTCACAGAGTGCATTGTCATGATAAATATCTGTCATGTAATTCTGGTTTCTCGTTCCTGGAACGTAGTTTAAGAATGTCTGTCATTCTCTTAGCATATGTTTTTTGTATTACCTGAAGAAATACGTGTCGAGAGGTTGCGCATATTTTGCAGTTTTAGGTGGAATGATTTTAAAAACTCCATCTTTTCCTCTAGAGTCTTCCAGTAGTACTTGTTCATCCTTATGTTCAGATCAGGAGTCACAAGATACTAATGACTTTGTCGGCAAATGCGGGTTCAAAAATCTAATAAGTAAGTCTTCAGACGTTCATTCGTCATATTCCCGCTCATACTTGCATCTAGGAGGACATGTGAAGGTAACAGTTTTCTGTTTCCCTTGACACACGGGCTCCAAACTTCCCATTGGGTGCTTCGAAGCATATGCGGACTCTGCTTGACAATTGTCCGTCCATTGATATAGCAACATCGGTCGTGTAGCTGCGTATTGCGCTGTTAACTAATTGCAAGGTCGAGACAGTGTTTCCCTCCTCTCTCAAGGACAGCGTTCTTTCGGAAGAGAGCCCATAGTTGAACAGAATCTGATCACACTTCCATACAGATCCCATTTGGATATTTTCTTTCGTGATACCCGCATTGACTTCAGCGACAAATGTCTGAGCGCTTTGAATCACCTCTTCATCTTCCTTATCTTTTCGTGCTTGGAGCATAATTATACGGCGTGATTTCATCCTAAGCTTCCTTTTTCAAATTATTAATATATCCTGATCATGCTATCAAGTTTGTACTGGTTACGGCAGATGCCCAGTGTGGTACGTGCCAATAACGGAAGTAAGAACCGCGTTCTCGAGGTTTTCGTATTTCGCCATTACATGCTGCTTTTCCATATAACCCAGTCCGCTTTTAATATTGATCTTAGCCTTCAGTTTAGGCTGTCTTTCCAAGCTTTCGTCGTATGTGTTGAAATCTGTGACGTGATAATAATCCTATTTGATATCTAGTGGCTCAAATGGCTCTGAGCACTATGGGACTCAACTGCTGAGGTCATTAGTCCCCTAGAACTTAGAACTAGTTAAACCCAACTAACCTAAGGACATCACAAACATCCATGCCCGAGGGAGGATTCGAACCTGCGACCGTAGCGGTCTTGCGGTTCCAGACTGCAGCGCCTTTAACCGCACGGCCACTTCGGCCGGCGATATCTAGTGTTTTGTCATCAGCCACACTGGTGACACTTTCGACTTTAAATTTTTTTATCAGGAGAGTGTTGGAACTCACTTTCATTGCTTCCACTGCCTCTTCTCCAACTTGCCATATCACTACCGCCCGCAGTGAGGAGTTCGTCATTATCATCACTAGCGTCACAACTATGTGTTAGTGTTAACAACAGCATCCGTTTTTAACAGGTGATAATATTTTTGCACTGTGACATATACCAGAGCACACGCGAATGATTCATCGTCTACTCCAATACCATCCTCAAGATGACGAGCTCGTCGTAATTTCATCTCAGGCAGTCGCAATACTTTAGCAGGGCAGATTACCGGTCACCGAGCCATCTGACGCTTCAGTATACAAATAGTTTCACAAAATCCAACTTCACATACGCGCTGCATCGTTTCTACTAGTCTCGACGGGCGTAGCGGCAGGCAAAGGTCGAATTTGGCATGGCATACTCAGCGGACTCTACTGGACGAATGCAGAGATTTGCAAATAAACGAATATCACCAGTGCAATAAGGCGCTTTTAAATGATCCATCAGGGGATTATGGTGTAAATGGGTTGGTTCAAGCTTCACTACTTTCCTTCTTAGACAGTCTCCTGCGTGCACTGAAGCATCCGGTGACGGTGTAGAGCGAGGTTACGCACGCGCTCCGCTGCCGTCGCCCATCTGCCGAGCTGAGGCGTCAGGACTTGACCACGGGGCGGCTAGCGACGTCTTCTCCACTGCGGAAGGGGGCGGCGCTGCCCGGCTCGTAGAGGTCTTCTGCCGATACCCCACAGAGGGCAGGGGTGGCTGGACCCTCATGTCGTACTGCCGGGAAGGCGACAAAGCGGGCAGCTGACCTGGCGCCTAGGTGCTTAGGCGACAGACAGCGGTTCGTGTCTTGGCGGAGACAGACTCGTCCGCGACATCGACACGGCCATCAACAACACAGATCCTACGTCACCTAAGTGCCCAGCTGTTCGTCCTTGAAAACTACTCCCCACAATTGATTTTGAGGTAACGGTGGTGTTAATTTGTCATGCTGAATGGTATGGAACGTGGCGCTCACCCAATTATCGTGTAGATTTTCTGAAAGAGTCCGATAGAGAGCTTGACCTTGAAGTATTAGTTGGTTCTTTCAATTTGATGTCAGTTATTGATTTTCCTACTCGGGTGGTACAGGAAAGCCGGCCGGTGTGGCCGAGCGGTTCTAGGCGCTACAGTCTGGAACCGCGCGACCGCTACGGTCGCAGGTTCGAATCCTGCCTCGGGCATGGATGTGTGTGCTGTCCTTAGGTTAGTTAGGTTTAAGTAGTTCTAAGTTCAAGGGGACTGATGACCTAAGCAGTTAAGTCCCATAGTGCTCAGAGCCATTTGAACCATTTTTTTGGTACAGGAAAGCAGCACACTGACAGATAATGTTTTTATAGACCAAGTTAAATTTAATCACATAAAAACTTTTCCTGTTAAGTATGGTCTGTCTGATTATGATGCACAGCTAGTTGTAGTATATGACGTAGGTCCATACAGTAATGCAAAACAGTCCTCCTAAATAGTGCGTGCAATTAACGTTTTAAGAACGGAAAATTTTAGAGAAAGCTTGCAGCATTTAGGCTGGGATGAGGTGTACAGGGAATCTGATGCTAATTTAAAGTTTAACCTATTTCATGATACCTCTATGAGTACATTTGAAATCAGTCTCCTTCAGAAAACAGTGAAATGTAATTGTAAGAAACCATCTAGAAAGCCATGGCTTACTAAAGGGATAAAAAGATTTTGTTAAGAGAAAAGCGAAATTATCTCATAGCTAGAAGGAGTAATGGCCAGGAAACTGTGAAACATTATAAAAACTACTCACTTTATTAAGGAAAGCTATTAAAAAGTCCAGAAATATGCGCATTATGTCTGCCAACAAAATTAAAATTATTTGGAATATTGTTAAAAGTGAAACAGGAGAACCGAGAGCACAGGAAGACTGTATTTCTATCCAGCTCGATGAAAAGTTTGTTAATGAAAAGTCAGAAGTAAAAAAATTTGTTAAAATAATTTTTTAAGTATTGTAGAGAAAATAGGATCCAGCTATTCATTAGAAAAGGCAAGCTAGTGTATGCAAGAGACAATACCTATGCAATTTTATAAAATTGTAATTCAAGTCACCTCTCCTACTGAAATTAGGAAAATAATAAGTTCACTCAAAAGTAAAAGCCCACATGGAATTGATGGCATTTTTAACACAATATTAAAAGCTTGTTCCCAACAGGTTATTAGGATTCTCAGCCGCTGAAAAGGACATTTTTCCAGGTAGACGGTAATACGCTATTGTTAAACCTTTGCATAAAAAAGGGCATAAGTCTGATGCTAATAACTGCCGCCCAGTCTCACTTCTGACGCTTTATCGAAAATTCATGAAAAAATAATGTAATTAAGAGTACCATCACATATATGTAAAAATAGAGTACTAGCAAAGTGACAATTTGGATTTCGAAAAGACTTTTCAACAGAAAATATGATTTCACTAATTAAATATTAAATGCTTTGAATAACCGAACGTCCTCATTGGGATATTTTGTGGCCTCTCAAAGGCTTTTGACTATGTGAATCATTAAATTCTTCAGATAAGCTTTAGTGTTATGGTATGAGTGGGTCAGTGCAAAAACGTTTTAATTCATATTCAACTGGAAGAATGCAGAATGCTGAAATTAACAGTGTAGATAATCTGCAGAAATCAGCCGAGTCCTCTACTGGGGAGGTATCAAGAATGGTTTCCCACAGGGTTCAGTCTTGGGTACCTTATTGTTCTTGATATATATTAATGACATGACACTCTACATCCATGAAGATGCAAAACTTTTTCTTTTTGCTGATGATACAAGTATAGTAATCACACCCAACAAACAAGGATCAGCTGAGGAAATTGTAAATAATGTCTTTCAGAAAATTATTAAATGGTTCTCTGCAAATGGACTCTCACTAAATGTTGAGAAAACACAACATATACGCTTTTCTACAGTAAAAGGCATAACACCACTGATAAATATAGAAGTCTGTTGCTAGGGCATAACATTCAAAACTTCTGGGTGTGTGCATTTATGAGAAATTGAACTGGAAGAAACACATTGATGATCTGTTGAAACAATTAGATTCAGCTATTAATGCTATTAGTGTTATTGCAAATTTTAATGATAAACATATCAGTAAAATAGCTTACTATGCCTATTTTCATTCACTGCTTTAATGTGACATATTTTAGGGTAAGTCATCACTAACAGGAAAAGTATTCATTGCACAAAAGCGTGTAATCGGAATAATAGCTGAAGCCCACCAAAGATCACCTTGCAGACATTTGTTTAAGGAACTCGGGATATGCACATTACCTTTGCAATACATTTATTCATCTGTAAGGTGGCTATAATTTCACACCTTACAAGCACTCACCTACATACTGCCGGCCGAAGTAGCCGTGCGGTTAAAGGCGCTGCAGTCTGGTACCGCAAGACCGCTACGGTCGCAGGTTCGAATCCTGCCTCGGGCATGGATGTTTGTGGTGTCCTTAGGTTAGTTAGGTTTAACTAGTTCTAAGTTCTAGGGGACTAATGACCTCAGCAGTTGAGTCCCATAGTGCTCAGAGAAATTTTTTTGAACCTACATACTTTTCCGTGATCTACAACCACAATTAGGTATCATCTGATAGGTTGTACATTGTATATATGAATATTTAAAGAAGACTGACATTGTCATGTACGCAGTGTAAATAATTGTTAACACTTTTGCATGAAAGGTGACGGAGTGTCTTTATTATCAAACCGGCGTAATGAATGATTGCCTATACTAGTAGAGGTTGGAACGCCAGTGGAGATGAAACGGCAGACGTAACTGAAGCCTTGGGTGGAAAAAAAGCCTGCACATGTGTGCTGGTCCTTCTTGACACAGGAAGTGGCAAGACGGACAGTCTGGACAGCTGGGCTCGGAAAAACGATACAGCGGCGGCTGGCCGGTATTATAGCTAGGCGGGAAGGATTATACTTCGGGAACTATGAAAATCTTGGACGCAGCTGAGAGGAACGAGGAAGCGTCACCTAGGAAATCACGCAGGCTGGGTTGTTTCCGCGGATTTTACTCAGAAGCGTACCATTGTATGAGTATAGGTATTTCCTCGCAAACTTTCCGCACTGTACGACAAAAGACTAAAATACGGTTGGTCGGCGTTCGGAAGAATCTGTAGAGAGGGAGAATATTCCGTGGTTTCGAGAAGATGATTTGTTTTCTGAGTTACGAGCGTGGGGAGCCGAGCCTTGCTGGGGAGCTAGCGGTGGAGAGAAGAAGTCTCCTGTGTTTGAGTTTCCGTGTGTAACGGCTGCTCAGTATCAACTTTGTTGGTAGAGAAGGACTTGCTGTCTTTGGTCTCAGAAGAGTTTATAAAAAATGGTTCAAATGGCTCGAAGCACTATGGAACTTAACATCTGAGGTCATCAGTCCTCTAGAACTTAGAACTACTTAAACCTAACTAACTTAAGGACATCACACACATCCATGCCCGAGGCAGGATTCGAACCTGCGACCGTAGCGCTCGCGCGGTGCCAGACTGAAGCGCCTAGAACCGCTCGGCCACACCGGCCGGCGCTATGTTAGGAGCACAAGGAACCGGTGAGGAGAATACCGATCCAAGGGAATTTTGTGAGGATGATAGACACAGTCAATCCCGTGGTGGGCAATCTGATAGAGAAGCTGAGGAACAGAGACACACTAAGGCAATCATAAAGATACGGGACTATATTGTAGGGAGTCCAAGTGGCCGGCCGGCCGGTGTGGCCAAGCGGTTCTAGGCGCTACAGTCTGGAACCGCGCGACCGCTACGGTCGCAGGTTCGAATCCTGCTTCGGGCATGGTTGTGTGTGATGTCCTTAGGTTAGTTAGGTTTAAGTAGTTCTAAGTTATAGGGGACTGATGACCTCAGATGTTAAGTCCCATAGTGCTCAGAGCCATTTGAACCATTTGAGCCAAGTGAACGCAGAACAGCAAAGAGCCGGCCGGTGTGGCCGAGCGGTTGTAGGCACTTCAGTCAGGAACCGCGCGACCGCTACTGTCGCAGGTTCGAATCCTGCCTGGGGCATGGATGTGTGTCATGTCCTTAGGTTAGTTAGGGTTAAGTATTTCTAAGTTCTAGCGGACTGATCACCTCAGATGTTAAGTCCCATAGTGCTCAGAACCATTTGAACCATTTGAACAACCAAGAATTGTGGTAGATCGCCGTCAGTGACATCGTCGCGAGGCAGCATATCAGGGGCACGCGATGATGACTTTCTAGAATACCAAGAAATGGAAAGGGAAAAGGGGGGAAGATCAACTAAGAGTAGAGGAAGAGAAAACAATAGGAGAGAAGATTTGGATAACACAAGCGTATTGGACATCCTTGCATACCTAGAAGTAATGAGAAGTGAAATGGGAAGTAAAATGCAAAACGTTAGTACTGAAAAGCAGAAGGTCAGCTCATAAATGGAAAATAAATTTCAAAGGGTCAGCGCTGAATTGGGAGAGCAATTAAAAAGGGGGAATGATGAAGTACGCTCTGAAATGGGAAGTAAGATTCAAAATGTTAGTACCGAAATTCAGTCGATAAAACACGAAACGAGGTAAGTGATAAATGAGGTAGTTACGCTTCGAACAAAACTAGAACGAGAGAGTGCAGAGGTCAGAAGAGCCGCGAACGAGGCGCAATTATTAGCGAGAGCCGCAAAGCGGATTGCTCTTGAAACATTAGAGAAGACAGAAAACACGACAAAGATAGGTAGAGGTGCATTAACGAAGTTGCAGAGGCGCTTGAAGCAAGTAGAAATAACGCAGCTGCAAAAGACGGAAATTGCACCAAATAAGGCATTGACCGTGGAGCTCTCACAATTTAAACAGCACATTGAAAGCGAAATTTAACATTTATCGCAGGAAGTCAGGTCGCAACCAAGTCAAAAATCACGTCTCAGAAAAGAAATAGTTGGCGATTTGGAGACAACAGAAACCGAAAGAGCCAGTTCAAACTCTGCACGATCATGTCCAGGTCCAGACGATATTAGAATGTCCTACACTGTAAGAGTTACTCGTCAACTACACACTGAAACCGTATCTGCAAAGCAACGAAATATAGCTAGAGATTTGGTCCCCGCGTCTACACAGGGCACGACTGGGTCGCCAATTGCGAATACAGAGAACAGCAATGAAATATTTCATATGCATAATTTTTACCCAATAATGCGCACCACGGAAAATTTTTCCAGTGATGAAAACTTGACGAGTAGAAGAAAAGATGATGCCCAAATTAACGGTAGACCGGAAACGTTATCGCCAAGTGAGAATGTGGTAGACCGAGCGGGAAGAAATTCTAATGAAATTTTCGATTTTTTGGCATTTTATCTCTGTACGAAAATTCCAGCATTACAAAGACGAGGGTAATGTTTTACACCCAAAAACTTTGATTGTAAAGTTTGATTTATCATTATCTCCTCACTGGCCTCTCATGTACGAACTGGACTTCGTACGTTCACATATCGAGGGAACATCGGCCGAATGCATGAGGAACATTGAAAAAACGTGCCCGTCATACGAAGAGTTTCGTAATACTGGTCCCAGGAGGCACAGGACAGGATAAAACAGGAAATACTGATGAACAGAGATTTGGAGAGTTCAGGGTTCCGTAGTCCGGTGAAGTATTTCGAAAACTTGACCAAGAAAAATCAGTATTGGACGACCCATGCACACCGGCTGAGATCATAAGATTGTGTCACATGAAGTTGCCAATTTCCCACCAGTAAACGCTCGTCGGCCGATGTGGAAGTGATGTAGAAGGATTGAAAGGTATCTAAGAGAGTTGGAGTGTGCTCCTGCAGGCTGGAGGAGCGTCGGCACTTGCTGGCCTGTCGTCATAGAGGCGTTGCGAAGCTGCTGATCATGCTGTCCAATGGCGATCACTGGACGACTTTGACAGTGGAGCTGCACTAGTGGTTCGTTCATAAATTTACCCTTTAGGTTTGATTGAAAACTGGTGAGGTGGACATTCATTGACCGATAGCAGCACTTCCTGTCGGATTTTATACTAACTGTTCTTTACAAGAGGAGAAACTCATCTCCAGTTCCTATCAGTGAGAATCTTTCTGCGACCACTCTCATTCTGCTGTGTTAAATGGCTGCGAATGTTACACTATTCCCTGCGGACACATTGTACAGTACCCAACAACACACCAACAAATCGGCAAACCATTCGTGGTGAGATGCGACCCGCCACGGTTTCCTCTCCTGTTTCACGACCATGCAATGCTGTGCTCCAAACGTATATTATCAAGTAATTTCTTCCTCAAACTAAGACATGTTTGATACTAATAGGCTTCTATTGTCCGGGAAAGCCCTTTTTGCCGGTGCTAGTCTGCTTTTTAAGTCCCCCTTGCTCCGTCCGTCATGGTTGTTTTGCAGTCTTCCTTCCTTAACTTCATTTACTTCGTGGTCTCCAATTCTGATGTTAAGTTTATCGGTATTCTCATTTCTGCTACTTCTCATTACTTTCGTCTTTCTGTAATTAACTCTCAGTCATATTCTGTACTCATTAGACTCTACATTCCGTTCAACAGATCCTGTAATTATACTTTAGTTTCCCTGAAGAGAGCTATGTCATCAGTGAATCTTATCATTGATATCTGTCGCCTTGAATTCTAATCTCACTCTCGAACCGTTGATTTGTTTCCGTCATTGCTTCTTCGACGTATAGATTTTTAATCCGAGCACATCGTTCTTGCTCTTACACTCTTCTTGTTCCTTCTTCGTTGTTTCGAGTCGTCTATGGTCCAACCAATATGGGCATCCCAAGATAGGTGCTGCAGGCGATGTCGTGCTTTAGCAAAGGCACTCACTTCGGTCGCCTGCTGCCATAGCCCATTAACGCCGTATTTCGCCGCACTGTCCTAATGGGTATGTTCGTCGTACGTCCCACATTGATTTCTGCGATTTCTTGTCTGTTATCACTTACAACACTAAGCAAATGCCACTGCTCTCGATCGTTAAGTGAAAGCCCTCGGCCACTGCATTGCCCGAGATGAAAGATAAGGCCTGAAATTTGGTATTCTCGTCACACTCTTGGCACAGTGATTCGGAATAGTAAATTCCCTAACGGTTTCTGAAATGAAATGTCCCATACGTATAGCTCCAACTGCCGTTCCGCGTTCAAAGTCTGTCAGTTCCAGTCGTGCGGCCATTGTCACGTCAGAAATCTTTTCACTCGAATCACCTGAGTACGAATGACAGATCAGTCAAGGCACTGCCCATTTGCACCTTGTGTACGCGATACTACCGCCATAAGTATATGTTTACATCGCAAACTGCTGCCTTTTGTCTCCTCATGTGGGACGAAGTCTTTCGGCAGCGCAACGCATGTGTGCAGAATGGTTGACCGAAGCCCATAGAACACGACGTGATAGGTCAGGTCGCAACACCCAGACCATCCCCCTGGGAACGTCGACACCTCATTCAAATGGCATTGCAGGACAGACTTTGAACGCAGAATGGTAGTTGGAGCTATACATATGGGACACTTCATTTCAGAAACCGTTAGGGAATTTACTATTCCGAGATCACTGTGCCAAGAGTGTGACGAGAATACCAGATTTCAGGCCTTACCTCTAGCCTCGGGCAATGCAGTGGCCGAGGGCTTTCACTTAATGATCAAGAGCAGCAGCATTTGCTTAGTGTTGTCAGTGCTAACAGACAAGAAATCGTGGAAATCAATGTGGGGCGTACGACGAACGTACCCGTTAGGACAATGCGGCGAAATACGGCGTTAATGGGCTATGGCAGCAGGCGACCGAAGTGAGTGCCTTTGCGAAAGCACGACATCGCCTGCAGCACCTATCCTGGGATTGTATCCATATCGGTTGGACCAAAAACGACTGGAAACAACGAAGATGGAACAAGAAGAGTGGAAGAGCAAGAACGCACGGTGGCACTGGCAGTAGTCAACATACGGTTAGGTGTGTGTGTGTGTGTGTGTGTGCGCATGTCAGAGTACGGTGCAGCGAGTAAGTGTGCCCGCAGACGACCACGGAGTACTGCAGGTAGCCTTGCTCGAGACCTTACCGCAGCCACTGGAACAGTTGTCTCCAGACACACAGCCTACAGACGACTGAACAGACATGGTTTATTCGCCCGTAGACCTGCAAAGTGCATTCCACTGACCCCTGGTCGCAGGAGAGCCCGTAAAGCCTGGTGTCAAAAACACAGTACATGGTCATTGGAACAGTGGTCCCAGGTTATGATCACGGACGAGTCCAGGTATAGTCTGAACAGTGATTCTAGCCGGGTTTTCATCTGGCATGAACCAGGAACTGGACACCAACTCCTTAATGTCCTTGAAAGGGACCTGTATGGAGGTCGGGGTTTGTGGTGTGGGGTTGGATTATGATTGGTGCACGAACACCCCTGCATATCTCTGAAAGAGGAACTGTAACAGGTCAGGTGTATCGGGACGTCATTTTGCACCAGTACGCCCACCTTTTCAGGGGTGCAGTGGGTCCCACCTTCCTTCTGATGGATGATAACGCACGGCCCCACCGAGCTGCCATCGTGGAGGAGTACCTTGAAACAGAAGATATCAGGTGAATGGAGTGGCCTGCGTGTTCTCCAGACCTAAACCCCATCGAACACGTCTGGGATTCTCTCGGTCGACGTATCGCTGCACGTCTTCAAACCCCTACGACACTTCAGAACCTCCGACAGGCACTGGTGCAAGAATAGGAGGCTATACCGCAGCAGCTGCTCGACCATCTGATCAAGAGTATGCCAACCCGTTGTGCGGCCTGTGTATGTGTGCATGGTGATCATATCCCATATTGATGTCGGGGTACATGCACAGGATACAGTTGCGTTTTGTAGCACATGTGTTCGGGACGATTTTCTCAACTTATCACCAATACCGTGGACTTACAGATCTGTGTCGTGTGTGTTCCCTATGTGCCTATGCTATTAGCGCCAGTTTTGTGTAGTGCCACGTTGTGTGAATATGAACGTCCTACCTCTAGTCGTTCAAGCTATTCTGTTTTTTTTTCTTCTGCACATGAGTGTACTTATAATGTTACCGCGTTTGTTTATAATTTCACCGAAGCCTGGTTTGACTTTTCTACACGCTGAGTCAGTCCTTCCAAGAATAATTTCTTTTTTGATATTTTCATATTTTTCATGCAACCGTTTTACGTCAGCTTCCCTGCACTTCCTATTTATTTCGTTCGTAAGTCACATGCGCTTCTGTATTCCTGAATTTCCCTGAACATTTTTGTACCTTCTTTGTTCGTGGATCAGCCTGTGTATTTCATCTGTTATCCATTGTTTCTTCTTATGAGTACCTAGGGTATTCTCTTAAACGTCTGTTATTGCCGCTTTTAGAGATGTCTATCCATCTTCAAATGGACGCCTACTTCGCTATTCATTATCGCAGTATCTGTAGCCTCCAGAGCACACCAAATGTATGTCTGTATTCCTTAGTAATTTCCTTTTCCTACAACCGTGCGCATTGATTCTTCCTGACAATTCTCTTGAACTTCAGTCTACTCTTCTTCATTACTAATTTGTTATATGAGACTATATATGTCCCTGGGTACGCCTTACAATATAGTATCTGATTTCGGAATCTCTGCCTTACCACGACGAAATCTAAGTGTAGTCGTCCAATGTCTCCCGCCCTTTTCGAAGTATACCTTCTCGGCTCTTGTGATTCTTGAACAGAGTATTCGCCATAACTAGCTCAAATTTATTCCAATTCCAGTCCCCCATGACTATTAGTTTCATCTCCCTTTACGTACTGAATTGCCCATCCGATGTCGTCATACACTTCCTCTATCTCCTTATCTTCTGCCTGTGACACCGGAATGTATACATGAATTACTTCTTTTTGAATGATTTCGTGATGCCTTCAGCTGCCGTTCTGTTTATTTGATGTACGATTCTTCAATTTCGGCCTTAGAGAGTTTTCAAATATATTAAACTGAAGCGTTAAACACTGGATGCCTTAGTATCAATAATGAATTTAACATAGGGACAAGTGATGTCCCGAGATATAGCAGGAGGATTATAACTTACTTTATGGACCATTATTTAATGGTATATTATGCCATCTACGTCCTTGGTCCTAAGATTGCAAGTAATTGTCATAAAATAAATTAGAAATAGTTTTTACTACTTTTTAGCATGTTACTTTTGAGCAGTTGTTACAAAGCCCTTACAGATAAGGATGGTTTTTATAACGTCCTTACACTAAGCAGATTATAGGTATTTTACACAAATTTATTAATTAAGCTATATATGCTTTGTCTTCAATTATATTTAATTATCGTTCGTCGTTGGTGTAAAATGAATGTAATTTCCTTAAAATAACATGTAATTATTGTTTCTATTACTGTACGATCGCGTCATTTTTGAATAGTTGTTTCAAAGGCAGCCAACCCTGTGACCGAACACGTTGAGCTACGGTGCTGGCAATAGCCCTAGACGTCGCCGGTGCGTGACTATAGGCACTTCGAAAATATGTAGCTCCATTGCCTCCGCGACAGTTAATGTTTCTGTGATGGTTCCGTTCAGACGACTGACACTTACCCACACTTCACTGCCATGACTTGCGTCAGTGGGTGAGGGTCGAAGGGCTACTTTGAACCTGCTCTGCACCTCCTACAGCGATCCACGGTAACACTGTACTCTTTTAAAGGGCTGACTGACATTTTGTCTGCCGAGCTTAGATTACATTGCATGCTTTAATGCTTGTACGTGTTATCATAATTGTACATCATGGACCTAGCCACTATTTTTCAAGTACGTGATGGAAAACTTGCCATGCACATTTGTAAGTGGAATAATGCAAGTGGTTTAGTGTATGAGTAAACAGATGTACTTGCCAGTACTGAAGATGGTTGTACGACTGGTAACATCTTAGGCAATAAAAGAAAAATCGTGTAACATTTAAGTTTCATCAGCATTATACCTTATCTCGGTAATTAATTTCATTTAAGCAAATTTTCCTTTAGGTCAGTGACTGTCAGTGCCAGTATTTACTACTGTGGGATTGCTGTATGATTTATGGGAGTTGTGAGTATTACCACTAGGAACAAATTTGGACGATCGAGAGCTGCTTCTTTAACTTGCCCGTGGCCTGTCAGCGTGGCTTGTGTTTGATGGTACTGCAGCACTCCGTCTCCATATATCACAAGACCGACGGGGCGAGACGCATTGTTAGATTAACTGCCTTCGTTACAACATTACCGTAATGTATTTGAGCCACAGCAGAACGTGAATATATGTGCTGCTCTGTATGTATAATACACTGACTAGAAATAATAACTCCCCACAATGAACTGAAGACTTAATTAGATTATCAACGGCATTTGTATCATCACAAAATAGACAGGGCGCGAAGCATTGACAGGTTAACGTCCCCCTCTACAATGTTAACGGAATTTAGCCTCAGATAACACTGTGTGTTCACTGGAAAAAAAAACCGAAAAAACAAAAAAAAAAAAAAAAACGAATAGGTGTTCTGTTTCGTACATGTACATATACACGATAACACTCCTCAATGAACTACAGATATTATTGGTTTTCCATTTTTGGTTTGATTATAACCCCCCCCCCCCCCTCCCTCCCATGAATAAAACGACTGCAAGTGGATTGATTTCTTTGATGCCCGGCAATGGACGAGTACATACGGTGTTTTACGCATCTGATCAAAAATATCCGGACACTTATTATTACTGGGTATTTTATGGGGTGTGACCACTCTCCGCCGCTATGTCGGCATAAATTCTACGGGGGGGGGGGGGGGGGGCGGAGGAGAGAGGGGGGTACTTTCAGTGAGTTGCCTGAATGTCTGTGGAGGAGAGGCAACCCATTACTTCTCAAGAGCCGGAACCAGGAGAAACACTCCCATACCGTTCCTCCATGTTCTCCGTAGTTCACTGTTGACACTAACGTTGTCCATAGATTCACTAAACCGAAACTCTTCCATCGGATTGCCGTAGAGCACAGCATTATTTATGACCCCAATTACTCTTTTCCAGTCATCCACTGGCAAGTGGCGTTGCTTTTGCACCATCTCAAGCATCTACATCTACATCTACATCCATACCCCACAAACCACCTGACGGTGTGTGGTGGAGTGTACCTTGAATACCTCTATCGGTTCTCCCTTCCATCCAGTCTCGTAATGTTCGTGGAAAGAAAGATTGTCGGTATGCCTCTGTGTGGGCTCTAATCTCTCTGATTTTATCCTCATGGTCTCTTCGCGAGATATACGTAGGGGGGAGCAATATACTGCTTGATACCTCCTTGAAGGTATGTTCTCGAAACTTCCACAAAAGCCCGTACCGAGCTACTGAGCGTCTCTCTTGCAGAGGCTGTCATCTCCGTAACGCTTTCGCGATTACTAAATGATCCTGTAACGAAGCGCACTGCTCTCCGTTGGATCTTCTCTATCTCTTCTATCAACCCTATCTGGTACGAATCCCACAACAGCGAGCAGTATTCAAGCAGTGGGCGAACAAGTATACTGTAACCTACTTCCTTTGTTTTCCGATTGCGTTTCCTTAGGATTCTTCCAATTAATCTCAGTCTGGCATCTGCTTTACCGACGATTAATTTTATATGGTCATTCCATTTTAGATCACTCCTGATGCTTACTCCCAGATAATTTATGGAATTAACTGCTTCCAGTTGCTGACTTGCTACATTGTAGCTAAATGATAAAGGATCTTTCTTCCTATGTATTCGCAGCACATTACACTTGTCTACATTAAGATTCAATAGCCATTCCCTGCACCGTGCGTCAATTCGTTACAGATCCTCGTACATTTCAGTACAATTTTCCATTGTTACAACCTCTCGAAATACTACAGCATCATCCGCAAAAAGCTTCAGTGAACTTCCGATGTTATCCGCAAGGTCATTTATATATATTCCGAATAGCAACGGTCCTACGACACTCCCCTGCGGCACACCCGAAATCACTCTTACTTCGGAAGACTTTTCTCCATTGAGAATGACATGCTGGGTTCTGTTATCTAGGAACTCTTCAATCCAATAACACAGTTGGTCTGATGGTCCATATCCTCTCACTTTGTTCAGTAAACGACTGTGGGGAACTGTATCAAACGCCTTGCGGAAGTCAACAAACACGGCATCTACCTGGGAACCCGTGCCTATGGCCCTCTGAGTCTCGTCGACGAGTAGCGCGAGCTGGGTTTCACACGATCGTCTTTTTCGAAACCCATGCTGATTCCTACAGAGTAGATTTCTAGTCTCGAGAGAAATCATTATACTCGAACATAATACGTGTTCCAAAATTCTACACCTGATCTGCGTTAGAGATATAGGTCTATAGTTCTGCACATCTGTTCGACGTCCCTTTTTGAAAACGGGAATGACCTGTGCCCTTTTCCAATCTTTTGGAACGCTACGCTCTTCTAGAGACCTACGGTACAGCGCTGCAAGGAGGGGGGCAAGTTCCTTCACGTACACTGTGTAAAATCGAACTGGTATCCCATCAAGTCCAGCGGCCTTTCCTCTTTTGAGCCATTTTAATTGTTTTTCTATCCCTCTCGTTCAGCACTGACTACAGACATGTGAAGCTTATGAGGAGCTGCTCGACCATTTTCCCTATTCTCTTTGACTCCCTGTGGACATTCATTGTGCTAGCTGGACTGTGGTAACACTTTGGAATTCGCGAGTAATTGCTTTCACTGATTTCATACGATTTATGCAACAGTTCTCCGCAATACTCGACGATAGCTTTCCGCCACTATGCGACTTCTGCCTGGTCTTGTGGTTGTTTCTTCACCCTCCCACTTCAAAATCACGTCAGCAACAGTCGACTTGCGTTACTCAGGTCACGTCGAAAGACTAGTCCACATTGAAGTCACTGAGCTGTTCTGACCGAACAGTTAAGTTTGGTGTTACTGTTACTCTACTGACCACATATTACACCTCCCCCCTCCCCTGCCTACTTCTATGCTAATGGGTCCACCTCTCAAGGCATTTAGTGGTCGATTTGAATTTACGTATGGGTGCTCGGATGCCTCTGATCAAATAGACTTGTGAAACGACTTTGTGAAACGTTATAAAACTAATCGCTGATGCGCCACTAGGAACATTGGGAAACAGATAATCTAATACAATAAACTAGATCATAAAGGGAGATACTGCTTGTGTTCGCAAATAATTTATCCACTATTTTTATTGGCGTAGGAGTAGCCGAAAGGTTATTGCAACAGCGCAATGCCATAGTCTTCTGTCTTAAGTACTGCAGGCATTGAACGGTTTTAGTTGACACGTTTGTTACATTTTCCTGCCAAAACTTTAAAGTTTTCTAGAGCTTTCGGAGAGATCGCGGAAAGCACAAGAAACTGAAACATTATAGTTTAACTAGAGAGACTGGAGGGCTCGATTATGTGCAGAACAAAGGTGGGAGGCACATGAACTGATATGATATTTTTTGTACTTTATTCCATGAAAATTCTTATTTCCGCGAGAATTCTTGTGAATAAATTACTAACACCAGATGCTCAGAATTTCAAACCTCCAAAAATTTCAGGTGTGCAGGAGGCTTTGGAGTGGCTTGTTTCCTTGACAGAAGTACTAGCTGATCAGCAAACCCTCCAGTTTCTCTTTACGTAGCGTTCCTTTGTGGAAAAATAAAGATTACATTCAAGTCAATGAATATCTGGATACTCACTTCCAATGAGGTAACAAAAGTCGTGGGATACCTCCTAATCTCGTGTCGCGCCTCCTTTTGTCCGTAGTAGGGCAGCAACTCGACTTCGTATGGACTGAATAAGTCGGAAATCGCCTGCAGAAATAGTGAGCCAAGCTTTTTCTATAGCTGTCCGTATAAGCGAAAGTGTTGCCAGTGCATGATTTTGTTCACGAGCTTACCTCTCGATTATGTCCCATAAATGTTCGATGGGATTCATATCCTGCTACCTGGGTGGCCAAATCACTTAGTCGAACAGTCCAGAATGTTCTCCAAACTAATCGCGAACAGTTGTGGTCCAGGGACATGGCGCATTGTCATCCATAAAAATTCAGTCGTTGTTCAGGAATAAGACGTCCATTATCGGCAGCAAATGGCCTCCAAGTTGCCGTACTTCCAGAGGACCTACTCCATTCCATGTAAGCACAACCCACACCATTATGGAGCCACCGCCAACTTGCACAGTGCCTTGCTGGCAAAGTGGGTCCGTGGCTTCGTGGGGCCTCTACCACACTCAGTCTTCTGACTGGTTCTCTATCTACATCTACATAGCCATTCCGCAAGCCACCGTAGGGTGCGTGGCGGAGAGTACCCTGTACCACTACTAGTCATTGCCCTTGCTGTTCGGCACACAAATAGAGCGAGGGAAAAACGACAGCCTATATGCCTCCGTGTTGTTGTTGTGGTCTTCAGTCCTGAGACTGGTTTGATGCAGTAATGCATGCCCTCGGGAAAAATTACGGCTGTAGTTTCCCCTTGCTTTCAGCCGTTCGCAGTACCAGCACAGCAAGGCCGTTTTGGTTAGTGCTGGAAGCCCAGATCAGTCAATCATCCAGACTGTTGCCCCTGCAACTACTGAAAAGGCTGCTGCCCCTCTTCAGGAACCACACGTTTGTCTGCCTCCGTATGAGCCATCATTTCTCGAATCTTATCTTCGTGGTCCTTACGCGCAATGAATATTGACGGCGGCAGAATCGTTCGGCAGTCAGTTCAAATGCCGGTTCTCTAGATTTTCTCAGTATTGTTTCTCGAAAAGAACGTCGCCTTCCTTCGAGGGATTCCCACCTGAGTGCCCGAAGCGTCTCTGTAACATTTACGTGTTGCTAGAACCTATTGGTAACAGATCTAACAGCCCGCTTCTGAATTGCTTCGATGCCTTCCTTCAATCCTAGTACGGATCCCAAACACTCGAGCAGTGCTCAAGAATAGATCGCACCATAGTCCTATATGCGGTCTCCTTTACAGGTGAGCCACTGTTCCCTAAAACTCTCCCAATAAAGCGAAAAAGACCAGTCGCCTTTTCTGCCACAGTTCTCACATGCTCATTTCATCTCTTAACGCTTTGCAACGTTACGCGCAGATATTTAAACAACTTGACTGTGTCAAGCAGGACTCTAGCAATATTGTATTCGAATATTACAGGTTTGATCTTCCCACTCATCCGCAGTACTTACATTTTTCCACATTTAGAGCTAGCTGCTATTCATCACACCAACTGGAATTTTTGTCTAAGTCATCTTGTATCTTCCTACAGTCACTCAAGTTCGACACTTCACCATATACCACGATATCATGAGCAAACAATCGGAGATGCTGCCCACCCTGTACGACAAATCATATAAATAGGACAACATACTGGGTTCTATTATTTACGAAGTCTTCGAGCCACTCACACATCTGTGAATTTACTCCATATGCTTGTACCTTCGTTAACAGCCTGCAATGGGGCACGGTGTCAAATGCTTTTCGGAAATGTAGAAATATGCAATTGCCTGTTGCACTTCATCCACAGTTCGCAGAACATCATGTGAGAAAAGGGAATGCTGAGTTTCGCGTTAGCGATGTTTTGTAAAACCATGCTCATTCCTGGATATAAGCTTCTCAGCCTCAGAAGGTTTATTATATTCAAATTGAGAATATGCTCAAGGATTCTGCAGCAAAAAGAAGTTAGAGATATTGGTTTCTAATTTAGCGAGTCCGTTTTTTTACCCTTATGCTGGAGTCACCTGCGCCTTTTTACAGTCGCTTGAGACTTTCTACAGGGCGAGAGATTCACGATAAATGCAAGATAGGTAAGAAGCCAATACCGTGGGGAACTCATAGTAAAATCGAACTGGGATTCTATTGCGCCCACTACGAATTCCCCTCCGTGTCAACCTTTTCATGTCAGAGTAGCAACTGCAACCCGCGTCCTAAGTTATTTGCTGTATGTATCCCAATCTCTCTCTTCCTTTACAGTTTTAATTTTTTGCAGCTCCCTCGAGTACCATAGGAGTTATTTCCTGAACTCTGAACAGATATCCTATCATTCTGTACCTTCTTCTTGTTAGCGTTTTCTGTGTATTCATTTACGCACAGATTCTTCGAAGAACAACTTCCTTCCTTACCCTAGTAACTGAAATCTGGGCTCATCTGACCAGGGCACGGTTTTCCAGTCGTCTAGGGTCCAACCGATATGGTCTGGAGTCAAGGAAAGGCGCTCAAGGCGACATCGTCCTTTTAGCAAAGGCACTAGCGTCCATCGCCTGCGGCCATATCCCATTAACGCTAGATTTCACAGCAATGTCCCAACGGACATGTTGGTCGTACGTCCCAGATTGATTTCTGCGGTTATTTCACACAGTTTTACTTGTCTATTAGCACTAACATATCCACGCAATCGTCGCTGCTCTCGGCCGTTAAGTGAAGGCCGTTGGCCACTATGTTGCCCGTGGTGAGGGGTAGTGCCTGAAATTTGGTATTCTAGGCGCATTCTTGACACTGTGGATCTCGGAATACTGAATTCCGTGACGATTTCCGAAACAGAATGTCCCATCCGTCTAGCTCCAACTACCATTCTGCGTACAAAGTCTGTTAATTCCCGTGATGCAGCCATAATCACATTGGAAATCTTTTCACGTGAATAACTTGAGTACAAATGACTGCTCCGCCGATGCAATGCCATTTTATACCTTGTGTGCGGGAGACTACCGCCATCTATATATGTGAGTATTGCTAGGCCACGACTTGTCACCCCAGTGTAAATGGATGCAGTGGATGTGAGATTATAGCACCAACATTGGAAATTTATCATATACATACATCTGACGTACTTTTCTGCAAACTGACTAGCATAACTTAGGAGTCATAATTTTGTTTGCACCAATATGATGCAAAAATTAGGGGTCACACTAGTATAGCAACAAAATCCTGGCGATTAAGTACAACATTTCTCACAAGTATTGGACATCAATGCACAGTTTCGTATGGCAAGAGGGCAGCCGCATTGTTATAGGAAGAATAATTCAGTCGAAAGACCGTGTTACGTGCCGATTAGAATGTACTACAACGTTCCTTGAGGAAAACATTCTGATTTAGTTCTGTTTATTATACAGTGCAGCAATCAATACTGAAATAACAGTAGCTTCATGGTGCGTTGGGGCAATGGAGTTACTCAATGGCTGCCGATGAAAACATGAATTCGAATCAAGATTTCCTGCATTTCGTAAACGGTCTTCGGGTTCGAATCACGGTCTAGCACAAATTTTCATGTGTCGGTATTGAGTTATTTCGCTGCAGCAGAAGTTGGAAATATCTTTCGTCAGATATAGGCTGTATAACTGATATATCTCCTATGGGTCGTTAGGCGTGCGTTCTATGATGTTTCGACAGATATTTGTAATTTCGAATTTGCATCATGTAGGTGGAGTCAGTCTAAAGAAATCCTGCTCATCACGCCTTTCATACGACGCCAGGCGTCGACGGAAAGCGTCGGTTTGTCTCCCATTAGAAACAAAATGATTTTTAAATGGAATTTTACGTGACCATTCGATAGAGTGGTCCCAAATTAGTCTTGTGCGTTATTCGTTTTATCTGCACGTTTAAACAGAAACAGTAAAGCACGAAGAAAAATCAGTACTCTAGCCGCGACCGAGCAACGCTTCTGCCTGACGGTATTATACACCGAAGCGCCAAAGAAATTGGTATAAGCATGCGTATTCAAATACAGAGATATGTAAACAGGCAGAAGATGGCACTGTGGTCGGCAACGCCTGTGTAAGAAGACAAGTGTCCGATGCAGTTGTTAGATAGGTTACTGCTGCTACAATGAAAGGTTATCAAGATTTGAGTTTGAACGTGGTATTATAGTTAGCGCACGAGCGATGGGACACAGCATCTCCGAGGTAGCGATGAAGTGGGGATTTTCCCGTATGACTATTTCACCAGTGTACTGTGAATACCAGAAATCCGGTAAAACATCAAATATCCGAATTTCTGCCACCGGAAAAAGATCCTGCAAGAGTGGGTCTAACGACGACTGATGAGAATCGTTCAACGTGACAGAAGTGCAACCAGTTCGCAAATTGCTGCAGATTTCAATGCTGGGCCATCAACAAGCGTCAGCGTGCGAACCATTAAACGAAATATCATCGATATGGGCTTTCTGAGCCGGCCGTGGTGGCCGAGCGGTTCTAGGCGCTTCAGTCCGGAACCGTGCGACTGCTACGGTTTCAGGTTCGAGTCCTGCCTCGGGCATGGATGTATGTGAAGTCCTTAGGTTAATTAGGTTTAAGTAGTTCTAAGTTCTAGGGAACTGATGACCTCAGATGTTAAGTCCCATAGTGCTCGGAGCCATTTGAATTTTAAGCTTTCTGAGCCGAAGGCCCATTCTTGTACCCGTGATGACTGCACGACACTAAGTTTCACGCCCGCCTGGGCCCGTTAACACCGACGTTGGACTGTTGATGACTGGAAACATATTGCCTGGTCGGACGAGACTCGTTTCATATTGTATCGAGCGGATGAGCGTGTACGGATATGGAGACCACCTCATGAATCCATGGACCCTGCATGTCAGTTGGTGGAGGCTCTGTAATGGTGTGGGGCCTGTGTAGTTGGGGTGATATGGGACACCTGATACGTCTAGATACAACTCTGACTGGCGACACGTACATAAGCATCGTTTCTGATCACCTGAATTCATTCATGTCCATTGTGCATTCCGAAGGACATTGGCAATTCCAGCAAGACAATGCAACAACCACACGTCCATAATTGCTACAGAGTTGCCCCAGGAACACTCTTATGAGTTTAAACACATCTGCTGGCTACCAAACTCCCCAGACGTGAACATTATTGAGCATATCTGGGATTCCTTGTAACGTGCTGTTTAGAAGAGATATCCACCCACTGGTACTCTAACGGATTTGTGGACAGTCATGCAGGATTCATAGTGTCAGTTCCCTCCAACACTACTTCAGACATTAGTCGAGTGCATGCCACGTCGCACTGCAGCACTTCTGCGTGCTCGCGGGGCCTTACACAATATTAGGCAGGTGTACCAGTTTATTTGGCTCTTCAGTGTACGTCAGCGTATGAATGTTTGTTTTCTCACAGCTAATGTGTTAATTTACAGGCAATGACTGAGTGGAAATAGGAAAGATATGTTTCTTATTGTATCTTCGTTAGAGTTGATACTGTAATACAGTTAGACAGCCGGATTCAGTAGTCGTCACCACATCAGAAGGATGCTGGTCCATCAGAAAGATGTAATCACTGTGAACCACATGTGTTCATGTGCCAAATGAGTTTAGAGAATATGATGACGTCAAGATTATTAGAGGTAGAGCGTCGTGTGGACCTAGGATGGGGGAGGGATTATAGGGTGTAATTAAAGCAAACTGACATTCACCTTAACCGATTTAGGTGTTTTACAGAAAATTTAAATCTTGATGGCCAGAAAGGGATTCGAATTCTGTTCTTCCAGAATTCGAACCCAGTCCCTTAACCACTACATTACTTCACACAGTGAAATGAAAAGCAGATTGTTGCGAGTGAAGAAAGCTTAAATCAATAAAAGAGCCCTGCTGGTAGAATACTACTGAGAATAGAGATGCTGAAACTGTTCGTTTGGAGCACTGCATCTGTGGAAGTGATACATAGACAGAGTGATCAAAAACTGGAGGATGGTAAAAACTTGCGGTTGCGGATGAAATACAAAATGAAGAGATATTAGGGAGAAGAAAGGGTAAAGTAATTAAAATTTTTTGTGAGAACGATAGCCTCCATGTAGTAGAGCAATGCTACAGTCAAAGACGAGGAGACAAAGAAGAAATAACAACTTTATTGCGAAGTATCGTAGCATGTAAATTTAATAATCTTGAACATGTACTTACGAGACCATCACAACCTGTGTTTTTGATGCATTTACTAAGACACAAACCGATTTCATTCTGTGCAATTTTTTGCAGGTGACCTATAGTTCAACAAGACACAGATGTGGTCGTTCGACGATGGAAGTAAAGATACGAGTGTCGGAACTCAAATAGTGGCAACTATTTATTCACAACCGATACAAAAGAGTTACATGTTTGCATCTGTTACTGTCCTTCAAAGTATTTACCAGCGTTGTGTAGAACCAGTTGCCAGCGATGTGGAAGGCGTAGTATACCGTTAGCAGAGCCTGTTCTGTTGATGATGCGAATGGAGCGGTCTAATGTTATGGTGATTCTCGTGTGCGACTGTGGTGGCGTTATCGTAATGTTCCTAATGTTATCCTAACGTTTCTCCACGGTAGACCGTCAATGCACAGTATTACTGTTCGTTTTTTGGAGCATCACCTGCTACCCGCTTTGCGAAAGAAGCGGTGACACTTTCTGCGCAACCCACCCATCATTTTGCACGACAATGCGCGGCCGCATACAGCGTAAGCTGTGGCTGCTCCGTTCGGTCAATGGAACTGGGAAGTACTGTACCATCCACAATACTCCCCCGACTTCAATCCTTGTGACTTTGATTTGATTCCGAAGTCCGAAGATGAAGGAACCACTTTGTCGCATTCGCTTCAGAACTGTTCCAGACATTCGATAGGCAGTAGGGCGCTCCATTGGCACCATCAACAAAAAAGGCTCTGCTAACGGTATACTACGCCTTCCACATCGCTGGCAACTGGTTCTACACAACGCTGGTAAATACTTTGAAGGACAGTAACAGGTGCAAACATGTAACACAATTGTATCGGTTGTGAATAAATAGTTGTTACTATTTAAGTTCCAATCATCGTATAAACATCCCTCTTGGCATCTGCCGACTACGACACATTTACTTGCAGGTACTAACCAAGATAAAATCGTGCTTTTAGTAGTAACTATAATTATTAGTGTGCATCCGTCGTAAATAATGATGTACGAAAGCATTTAATTACACTAGGAATGCAAAAAATAAACTTTAAGAGGAATGAATTATAGAGTGCACATCCAAGTGTAAAAGATACAATGCGCTTATTCTAAGATTTTTGCGAAGACTGCACAGAAACAAGAATGTGTCGGAACAATTATGTACAGTGTTAGAGAAAAAAAGTATTGTAGTTAAACAACATGATCGTGACTGATGGATGTAAAGACAGTGACTACAAAAAGCCGTGGCATCAGTGAGTCCGTGGAACAGTTGAACTGAACAGTAAAATGGGTTTAGTCGTTGGCTGCTAGCCACGAAATTACGTCACTACGATTATGTACAGAATAAGAGAAACAGCGTAATTGTAGTCGCTTGTTGTTAATTAGGGAGGTTTCAAATGTATGCCATAATTAAATGTTTTTCCAATCAAAGCAGAGAATATAATGAGCTCTGTATGTTCTCTAGGTCTACAGTCTGGAGCCGAGCGACCGCTACGGTCGCAGGTTCGAATCCTGCCTCGGGCATGGATGTGTGTGATGTCCTTAGGTTAGTTAGGTTTAATTAGTTCTAAGTTCTAGGCGACTAATGACCTCAGAAGTTGAGTCGCATAGTGCTCAGAACCATTTGAACCATTTGTATGTTCTCTAACCAATGAAGTAAATTCATGTAAATTTGATTTCTTGGTAGTAATCCGCATTTAGGGAGTTTCTGCAAGATTCGTTTCTTTTGAACTGATTTTAGTTTTTCAATTGAATATAGAAACTAGAGATTACTACACAAGTCTCTTATTTTGTTATTGGATCCGACGGCCAGCATGAGCGTCTGAGCATTGTGCCTGGATCTGACGGCGGGGCAAGTTCAGCGTGCAGCCTTGCCACGCAGCCGTTCACAATGGAATTCCCGTTAGGCGCCATGTTGTCTAAACTCAGTAGAGCTATCATGTAGTAATAAATCACCTCTGAATTTTCATCGCGTTGGTAAAAACATTCGCTAACCGCAGTTACATATATCGATAGGTGCTTGCGAGCAGCAGGAGTGCGCAGTGTGTGTTCCGCGATTAAAAAGAGTTTCGGTATCTGACACGCTAGAGAGCACAAAAATGTAGTTGACACATATTAGGGTACACAATGTGGTCTCACAGAATATACACAATACAACTAAAGTGACGGATGAGTGGTCGAAATTTGATCATTGACATAAGTCGTAATGCAAGGGACTGGTTGCAATTTACGCTCAAGGGCCAAAGCATAGTGACCACCTGACCACCACTCAACGCGAGAT